>NC_054388.1:3978501-4578501 GCF_017654675.1 Xenopus laevis | reverse complement strand
CAGGCAGATTCAGGGAGATTACAAATTACAAATCTCTTCTTGGGGGCGACTAATCTCCCCAAACTGGCACTCAGAGCAATTCGTTTTCCGAAGTCGCCCTAAGCTTCCTGCAATTTCAGGCGACTTCGGAAACGAATCGCTCCGAGTGCCATCCCGCCGGCGATTGACGTTTTAGCCGGCGGGAAAGCAGTTCGGGGAGATAAGTCGCACAAAGAAGAGGAGATTTGTCGCCGGGCAAATAATCTCTCCGAATCTGCCTTCCCGCAATTAAAATGTAACTCGGAGCGAATTGCAGGAAACTTCGGGCGACTTCGGAAAACGAATCGCTCCAAGTGCCATCCCGCCAGCATTTTAGATTCTAGCCGGCGGGAAGGCAATTCGGGGAGATTAGACGCCCGAAGAAGAGGAGATTTGACGCCGGGCGAATAATCTCCCCGAATCTGCCTGTGTGCCCTGACCCTAAGGCTACAAATGTATTGTTATTGCTACTTTTTATTCCTCGTCTTTCTATTCAACCCCTCTCCTGTTCATATGCCAGTCTCTTATTCAAAGCAACGCATGGTTACTAGGGGACTTTGCACCCTAGCAACCAGATGGCTGATATTGCAAACTGGAGAGCTGCTGAATAAAAAGCTAAATAAGTCAAAAACCACAAATAATAAAAAATGAAAACCAATTGCAAATTATCTCAGAATATCCCTCTCTACATCATACTAAAGGTTAATTTAAAGGGGAACAAACCAGTTTAAGAAGTAGAGTTAATATAGTAAAATCTCCATGGAATATCAGTTCCAGTACATAATGCATCATCTTGAGTCCCACGCCTCAAATTCATTATATATAATATATACACAATATATATACACAATATAAACACAATATATATACACACAGGCACATTGTGTGTGTAATTCACATACCAGTCTGTCTCCTCTATCTTTTACTCCCTTTCATAACTTCATTCCTTCTCTACCTCCTCCTCATTCCTTCTCAGTGTTTATCTTGAGGCTCCTGGTTATTCTCTGAGATGGACGGGGCCCAACAGAAGTAAAGATATGGGATCTCTTATCCAGAAACCCAATATTACAAGAAGGACGTGTGAATCCGTTAGCAAGGAGTTGTTCACCTTTAAATGAACTGTTAGTATGATGTACAGAGGGATATTCTGAGACAATTTGCAATTGGGTTTTATTTTTTATTATTTGTGGTTTTTGACTTATTTAGCTTTTTATTCAGCAACTCTCCAGTTTGCAATATCAGGTTGCTAGGGTCCAAATTCCCCTAGCAACCATACACTGATTTGAACAAGAGACTGGAATATGAATAGGAGAGGCCTGAATAGAAAGATAATGAATAAAAAGTAGCAATAAAAATACATTTATAGCCTTCCAGAGTATTTGTTTTTTCAGACGGGGTCAGTGACCCCCAATTGAAAGCTGGAAAGAGTCAGAAGGCGGCAAATAATTAACTATTTAACTACAGAAAACAAATGAAGGCCAATTAAAAAGTTTCTTGGCATCAGCCCTTCTGTAGAACAGATATAAGTCAACTTAAAAGTGAACCACCCCTTTAAGCAAATAATTCAACATTTTAAAAAGGCTTTTCTGTTTCTCTGTAGCAATAAAACAGTTTGTACCTTGATCCGAGCGAATAAACTTTATCGTATCCTCCTTGATCCTAAGTGAGCGCCATGAGTCCTATTGGGTAGTAATTAAGGTACAGGGATCCAAATGATGGAAGTAATTCTCTACCTGTATGGGAATAAACCTTTGCTACACTTTACAAGGAGTCATAATGAAATGATCCTGGTGATTCCTTCCTGAGATACAGTTGTACATGGGGTCCTGGCGATGCACAGAAGGGGTTAAGAATAAGAAGCTGAGGGGGGATGTGACTAACAGGAGTGTGTTACCTGCATGTCTGGAATGTTTGGGGGGGGGGTGATTCAGAGGAAACAGGAGAGAATATTTATCTCACCGCACCCTTCAGTGACACAGACAAGAGCTGGAGCCAACAGTGACACTTTGCCAGCCGTGCCCAGAGCTTCACAACCCCCTGCAGTGAGGAAACATGTGCCAACTCCCTGCAGCTTTCTACCAACCATGACTTGTCTCTACATCAAACCTCTGAGAAGTGGCCCTGACAGTCCTAAATCACTGCCAGTCCAAACTCACTGCCAGTCCAAACTCACTGCCAGTCCAAACTCACTGCCAGTCCTAACTTCACTGCCAGTCCTAACTTCACTGCCAGTCCTAACTTCACTGCCAGTCCAAACTCACTGCCAGTCCAAACTCACTGCCAGTCCAAACTCACTGCCAGTCCGAACCCACTGCCAGTCCGAACCCACTGCCAGTCCGAACCCACTGCCAGTCCTAACTCACTGCCAGTCCTAACTCACTGCCAGTCCAAACTCACTGCCAGTCCAAACTCACTGCCAGTCCAAACTCACTGCCAGTCCAAACTCACTGCCAGTCCAAACTCACTGCCAGTCCAAACTCACTGCCAGTCCAAACTCACTGCCAGTTCAAACTCACTGCCAGTCCAAACTCACTGCTAGTCCGAACCCACTGCCAGCCCTAACTCACTGCCAGTCCTAACTCACTGCCAGTCCTAACAGCCGCCTCCACTCTAAACACGTAGTACAGGTATGGGACCTGTTATCCAGAATGCTCGGGACCTGGGGTTTTCAAGATAAGAGATCTTTCTGTAATTTGGATCTTCATACCTTAAGTCTGCTAGAAAATCATATAAACATTAAATAAACCCAATAGGCTTTTTTTGCCTCCAATAAGAATTAATTATATCTTAGTTGGGATCAAGTACAAGCGACTGTTTTATTATTACACAGAAAAACAAAATTATTTTTCAAAATCTGAATTATTCGGAAAAAAAGGAAGGGGAATGGGAAATGGCCTTTCGGCCATTATTCGGAGGTTTCTAGATAACGGGTTGCCGGATACCGTTTCCCATGCCTGTATTATTATTTGGCCCAATTAGAGTGCTGCAGAAGCTGCAGGTGAATGATCCAGCTCATACCTGTGTCAACTCCCCGCCTCCCCCACCCACCCTGCAAGTCCCAGCATGACCCAAGTGCAGCCAGGCATCCTGAGCTCTACAGACACCCGGGAGGGGCAGGAGGCAAAATAGGTGCACAGCTCGGCTTGTAAGCACACCATGGGCAACTCATAGCAGCTTTACACTTCAATAATATACAGGCATGAGACCTGATATCCAAAACTGGAGTTTTCCGGATTAGGGATCTTGCCATCATTTGGATCTCCATACCTTAAAGGGTTGTTCACCCTTAAATGAATTGTTAGTATGATATAGAGAGGGATATTCTGAGACAATTTGCTGTTGGTCTTCATTTTTTTTTTTTTTATTATTTGTGGTTTTTGAGTTGTGATTCAGCAGCTCTCCCGATTGCAATTTCAGCCATCTGATTGCTAGGGTCCAAATTCCCCTAGCAACCATGCACTGATTTGAATAGGAATTTGACTGGAATATGAATAGGAGAGGCTTGAATAGAAATAAAAAGTAACAATAACAATAAATGTGTAGCCTTACAGAGCATTTGTTTTTTAGATGGGGTCACTGACCCCCCCACCCCAAGTGACTGTTTTATTATTACACAGAAAAAGGAAATCATTTTTAAAGATTTGGATAATTTGGATAATTCAGAGCTTTCTGGATAATGGGTTTCTGGATAAGGGATCCCATGCCTGTATGAACTCTTAATCTATTGTACCCTCTTGTCGTTACAACCTACCTCCTTTCTTATGGAAAGTACAGGTATGGGACCTGTTATCCAGAATGCTTGGGACCTGGGTCCTTCTGGGTAACAGATCTTTACATAATTTAGATCTTCATACCTTAAGTCTACTAGAAAATCATGTAAACATTAAATAAACCCAATGGGCTGGTTTTGCTTCCAATAAGGATTAATTATATCTTAGTTGGGATCACGTACAAGCGACTGTTTTATTATTACACAGAAAAAGGAAATTATTTTAAAAAAATTTGGATAGTTTGGATAAAATAGAGTCTATGGTAGACGGCCTCTCCGTAACTCAGATCCCTGTGGATAACAGGTTTCTGGATAAAGGATGCCATGCCTGACATCAGTCAGGACCCAATCAAGGGCCTTTGCTCTTATATTTACCCCTTACCCATAATAACCCCTCTCCCTTGGCCACTTCCCTAGTGCTGTGATTTAATGGATCATCGCTCTTTACAATGACCTGTCAGGGGAAAGAACAAGTAAAGGCTACGTTACTCAATAAAGGTTCTGTGCAAAATACCAACAAACAATAATTAAACGGCTAGAAAATGATCCGCTGCTCCTGGAGACACGACGAGGGGCTGCAGTGGGGATATGTAACAGCTTAGAGGGTTAGTTCACCTTTAGACAAACCTTTAGCATGATACAGACAGTGATATTCTGAAACAATTTGCAATTGGTCTTCATTTTTCTTGTTATTTAGCCTTTTATTCGGCAGTTTGGTATTTCAGTCTCCATCAGGTTGCTAGGGTCCTCTTCTTCCTAGCAACCAGATAGAGGTTCCAGTGAGAGCCTGGAATAAGTATAGGATTGGGACTGAATAGGAAAAATAAGTAATAAAACATAACAATAACCATAAAGCAATGGTTTTATTGCTGCTGGGGTCAGTGACCCCCCTGGAAGCTGGAAAGAGGAAAGGGAATAACTCAAAAAATAAAGACTAAATAACGAAGACCAATTGCAAAGGCACTAGGAATAGGATATTCTAGAACAGACTAAATGTTTTAACTGATTACTGATGCGGCAATGGATATTTCACATTAAAGTCTATGGGGCTGTTCACACTATGGGGATGAAAGTATTCCATAAAGTTGTATAATGCTGCAGACGGAATGCATCCAGCCAATCAGGACTCATGTTTGACATTCCTCAAGGAAACTGTCAGGTCACATGACTGCAACGTGATTAAGACTTTACCACAGGAGCAGGTTTATTGTCTTTTCCTTGAATTGAACCAGACTCTGTTTATTTTGCAGAAAATCCCTCATTTTGTAGCAATAGTCTGTACAGTGAGGTCCCTAGAGATCTGCACAACACCAGCTCCTCTCCTGCGTCAGATCATTTGTAGGGATTGTAAAAAGGATTTATTCTGAGCCTGTTCCAAAAGAATTAAAGGGGACATCCACCCCAAAAAAAAAAAAGGGATTTTATACAGAGGGAAGGAAAACGGGACTCTAAGCGACTTTCTAACATTCTCTTCTTAAAGTTATTTCTAAGTGAAATTGCAAATGATATAAATGGGCGTTTGTCTTTGTTCTGCTCTCTATTAGTTCTGACTCCAGAAACAAAATAGCAGAAGGCTACACAAACAATGTTCAACATCAGTGAAACATGGCAATTAATGTTTAAAGGAAAGTTCCTGGGGCAGAGAATGAAGGTAGAGAATAAAGGTAGAGAATAAAGATAGAAAATAAAGATAGAGAATAAAGATAGAGAATAAAGATAGAGAATAAAGATAGAGAATAAAGATAGAGAATGAAGGCAGAAAATAAAGATAGAGAATAAAGATAGAGAATAAAGATAGAGAATAAAGATAGAGAATAAAGATAGAGAATAAAGATAGAGAATAAAGATAGAGAATAAAGATAGAGAATAAAGATAGAGAATAAAGATAGAGAATGAAGGCAGAAAATAAAGATAGAGAATGCAGATAGAGAATAAAGATAGAGAATAAAGATAGTGAATAAAGATAGAGAATAAAGATAGAGAATAAAGATAGAGAATAAAAGCAGAGAATGAAGACAGAGAATGAAGGCAGAGAATAAAGATAGAGAATAAAAGCAGAGAATGAAGATAGAGAATGAAGGCAGAGAATAAAGATAGAGAATAAAAGCAGAGAATGAAGATAGAGAATGAAGGCAGAGAAGATAGAGAATATAGATAGAGAATAAAGATAGAGAATAAAGATAGAGAATAAAGATAGAGAATAAAGATAGTGAATAAAGATAGTGAATAAAGATAGAGAATAAAGATAGAGAATAAAAGCAGAGAATGAAGATAGAGAATGAAGGCAGAGAATAAAGATAGAGAATAAAAGCAGAGAATGAAGATAGAGAATAAAGATAGAGAATAAAAGCAGAGAATGAAGATAGAGAATGAAGGCAGAGAATGAAGAAGAATTCAGCCCCTGGGTAACAATGTTCTGCTTTGGGGAGAAGGAGGAGGAATTGAATCCCCCGGGGTGTGAGTGCAGAGAGGTGAAGGCACAGGGAGAGGCAAGTGTTAATGAGTGGAATGTGAGTCAGGAAGCTGGAGGCAAGTGCAGGCACCTCTGTGTGTGACACACCTTTGCTCCCCGGCCATATTGGTACAGGCAGACACTGTTACACACGGCCCACGTGTCTATTCACAATCATTTAACACTCACACACCTGAGAACTCTGCTCCCTAAACGGCAAATATACTCTTATTTTCAGCTAAAGGGGTGGTTCACCTTTAAGTTCACTTGTAGTATGTTATAGGCTAATTCTGAGCAACTTTTCAATTGGCCTTCACTTTTTATCTTGTATAGTTTTTTTAATTACTTGTCTGACTCTTTTCAGCTTTCAAATGGGGGAGTCAGTGACCCCATCTAAAAAACAAATACTCTGTAAGGCTACACATTTATTGTTATTGCTACTTTTTATTTCTATTCAGGCCTCTCCTATTCATATTCCAGTCTCTTATTCAAATCATTGCATGGTTGCTAGGGGAATTTGGGCACTAGCAACCAGATGGCTGAAATTGCAAACAGGAGAGCTGCTGAATAAAAAGCTAAATAACTCAAAAACTACAAATAATAAAACATGAAAACCAATTGCAAATTGTATCAGAATATCCCTCTCTACATCATACAAACAGTAAATTTAAAGGTGAACAACCCCTTTTAAGGGTAAATTACATTTTACAGTTGGCTGTGTATCATTTATAATTCGCCCTAAATGAAAATCTAGTTGCTAAGGCAAGAAATACCCAGCAACAAGGACAGACATATATCTTCTGAGGTCTAGATGGTTATTTTTGTACAATCTTTCTACTCAGATCTTCTCCTACTCCTCATTTAGACTATTTTATTGCACTGCCTGATTGCTATGGTCTTTGCGACCCTAGCAACCATCGTTTGCACGACGCGCGACAGAGGGTGCAGTTAAAATTCAACGAGGAATAAAAAAAAAAAAAAAAAAAAAGAAGACCAACTGTAAATTATCTTTGTATACAAGTCCTACTAAAAGTGAATTAATTAACCCCTTAGGTTAAACCTTATCTCTAGGCACATTCTGACAATGTATTAATAAGTGCAGGAGCTGCCTCGCTGCTTGTCTATAGATCCAAATGCGGGGGGGTTGCTGCTGACATAGTCACATGTCATAAATTATAGGGTAATAAAATTCGGTGGCTTTGTCTTCCAAAATCTTCCCACCCCAGACTCAAGCAGAAATATGGCGACTGCAGCTTTAATGCTGGGATGATATGATCCATTTACAGAACAAAATTCTATTAGTGAGAGAAAGTGTTATTGCCTTTAATCTGCTAAAAGCCGCCCTTCCGCCTCACGGCACTTAGTGGGATTACGCGACTCGCTGCACCCAGGAAGCAACTGGACCTCAGACCATTTCCTGGGTGCCCTTTCCTGCTGCTGCTCCAAGTAGGAGGCGGATGTAGTATGGTGCGGGGAGATTAGAGAGCACATAGCACCCTAGGGTGCAAGCTGGCACCGAGAGCTTGGCATGCTGGGAAAAGCCTGAATTGGAGCAATACAACTTTCATGACCCTATTAAACTAAATGCAGAAACCTTCTGATCACATGACTCTGCAACTGCCACATTAACCAGAGCAGGGCTGCACTAAACATTGCACCACCCAGTCTGCTCCTTCAGCTATGGCACATTCCCAGGGTTATATAGGACATGTCTATAATAGGTCTCTATATTACAGGTCTATAATAGGTCTCTATATTACAGGTCTATAATAGGGCTCTATATTACAGGTCTATAATAGGTCTCTATATTACAGGTCTATAATAGGTCTCTATATTACAGGTCTATAATATGTATCTATATCACAGGTCTATAATAGGTCTCTATATTACAGGTCTAGAATAGGTCTCTATATTACAGGTCTAGAATATGTCTCTATATTACAGGTCTAGAATAGGTCTCTATATTACAGGTCTAGAATAGGTCTCTATATTACAGGTCTAGAATATGTCTCTATATTACAGGTCTAGAATAGGTCTCTATATTACAGGTCTAGAATAGGTCTCTATATTACAGGTCTAGAATAGGTCTCTATATTAAAGGTCTATAATATGTCTCTATATTACAGGTCTATAATAGGTCTCTATATTAGAGGTCTAGAATAGGTCTCTATATTACAGGTCTAGAATATGTCTCTATATTACAGGTCTATAATAGGTCTCTATATTACAGGTCTATATTATGTCTCTATATTACAGGTCTATATTGGGTCTCTAGATTACAGGTCTAGAATAGGTCTCTATATTACAGGTCTAGAATAGGTCTCTATATTACAGGTCTAGAATAGGTCTCTATATTACAGGTCTATATTATATCTCTATATTACAGGTCTATATTATGTCTCTATATTACAGGTCTAGAATAGGTCTCTATATTACAGGTCTATAATAGGTCTCTATATTACAGGTCTATATTATATCTCTATATTACAGGTCTAGAATAAGTCTCTATATTACAGGTCTATAATATGTATCTATATTACAGGTCTAGAATAGGTCTCTATATTACTGGTCTAGAATAGGTCTCTATATTACAGGTCTAGAATAAGTCTCTATATTACAGGTCTATAATATGTCTCTATATTACAGGTCTATAATATGTCTCTATATAACAGGTCTATATTATGTCTCTATATTACAGGTCTATATTGTGTCTCTATATTACAGGTCTATAATATGTCTCTATATAACAGGTTTATATTATGTCTCTATATTACAGGTGCCCCCCATACTCACTGCTGCACAAACAACTGTGTGTGTCAATGTATCAGTGAAGTCACAATGTGCACTAATATTTACACACCCCACCCTGAGGCCACAGAAACACTTTCTTATCTGCAGGTGTGATGAACAAAAGGGGGGGAGGGAGGCGGGAGCTGCCATAGATCTGCCTCTCGTTATTAACCCCTCCAGTGCCAGAGAGATGCACAATATCAGTCTCCCTTTGATTCATCATTTCAATGATCCCAACACTTGTTTCCCGTGCTGAGCTTGTGACACGTGATATCTCTGTGATTAGAATAAATCTCTACTCTGGGAGTGACAAGACTGAGATTATTATTATTAGTAAATATCGGCTCGTTGGGAGTCAACTGACTGGATCTTTGTTCCCCCCCCCATAGGTTTGGTCATTTGCCCCCTGTGCTGACAATCAGATTATAATGTAATGGCCCCATGTGGTCTGAATCCAACTGGATATTCTGAGCTGCCGGAGATGAGATGTGCAACTGTCACACTGGCCCTATATGGGCTAATCGACTGTCAGCTGCATCTGCAGGGGCCCAAACTGGCACTTTGTACTGCTGTGTGTATGTGTATGGCCAACTGTTTGCCCAGGGGTCTAACTACAGAGGAAACAGGAGGTATAGGGGCCCCATGAGGCCCTAATAAATGATATGTTGGGGGCCCTAAAATGAATTTGACACAACCCACTGTGTGTCAGACACAAACCCATTGTTGTAACCGAGTCCCATTTACTTCTGCACAAAGTACAGAGACATTATCTCTCCTATTAAACCCCAGGGACATTACTCACCCCTCCCCAGAGACCCCCCAGCATCATTACATTACTCCTGCACCCCCCCCACTTATTAACCCCTTGTGATCAGGATGGGAAGGGAAGTGGTGGGAAGGAATGAGCAGGAATTGGGAAGGAATGGGAAGGGATAAGAAGGAATGGGAAGTGATGGGAAGTGATGGGAAAGAATGGAATGACAGGGGAATGGATTGGCTTTTCCTGGCAATAATATTCTATTTAATTCAATGTCAGTTGTGTGAGTCAGTGACTGTCAGTTTATGGAGTTCAGTGTCAATGTCTGATCAATAGAATCACTGGCTCATTAACTGCTGCACTGCTGGATATTGATATAATAGAGAGAAGTGTATAATAGAGTCAGACAGTAGTAGTATTACAGTGTATAGATATATATAGAGAGAGATAGAGGGTCAGACAGTAGTAGTACTTACAGGTATCGCTGTTGGTCCAGACTCTGCCGGTGAAGTGAAACAGAGAAACCAAATAAGCCCCCGGGGACTCCGGCCTCTTTCAGGACTGGGAACCGAGTGTCCACGTTAAATCCAGAGCCGGAGGGGCAGAGACTGAGGAGGGAGAGGAGGAGCGCGGGGAACCCGGGGATGAACATTCCGATCGTCTCTGCAGCTCCGGGTCTGACTGAGTCTCCCGAGTCCCCAGTGTCTCCTGAGTCTCCGCTAGTCCCGCCCACATGCCCCGCCCCTCTCACTCACCTGCCCCGCCCCCTCTCACTTTTCTTCCGGTGACTTTTCCCATTAGACCCGGTACAAATCTCTGACTCCGACTTCTTAAAGGGGCCGCGCCTCCCTCACCTGCCGGAGACCGAGCTGCGACCCCTCCCGACCCCCCTGCGCTCCCACCAACCCCTGAGCAGCAAATCCAGAGTCAGGGAGTCAGGGAGGCGTCTGCTAATGTAATGACTTATCTTAAATACAAGATACAATTGTAACAATTTAAGATAAGCAAAATATACAATTGTAATTGTATTTTTGCTTATTTTAAATTGTTACAATTGTTTATTTGCTTATCTTAAATTGTTACAATTGTATTTGTTCTTATCTTAAGTTGTTATAATTGTATCTTTGCTTATCTTAAATAGTTACAATTGTTTCTTTGCTTATCTTAAATAGTTACAATTGTATCTTTGCTTATCTTAAATAGTTACAATTGTTTATTTGCTTCTCTTAATTGTTAAATTCTTACACTTGTATCTTTGCTTAACCTAAATAGTTACAATTGTTTCTTTGCATTTCTTAGTTACAATTGCGTCTTTGGTTATCTTAAATTGTTACAATTATATATTTGCTTATCTTAAATTGTTACAATTGTATCTTTGCTAATCTTATTTTGTTACAAATTGATTGAAGTGCAGCTGCTGAGTGTTTTGGGCTCTGCAAAAAAAGCCTCTTATTTTAATTAAGTTTTAGAAATGTTGTATCTTTTTCTGGCTGTTCAGTGCAGGAGATCAAAGAGGAAGTTGGGACATTTCAGTAACAAACCCGGGACTGCAGGTTGAGCTGTCAAAATCGGGACTGTCCCGCAGAAAACAGGACAGTTGGGCGGTGTGTATGATCCCACCTATAAGAGCTGCAGCTTTCAGTGGCAAAAATTCAGTGGGAGCAGGGGGCCCGCCAGGGGTTCAGGTGTCCGCGTATCAGCCAAAAAGATTATTTCTGTAGGGGTTGAAGGGCCCCAGCTGCCCGACCTGCACCCACTCCCGGGCCACCCAGGAGCCCATAGACCAAAGGAAAAGAAGACACTGAGATTCTGCTCAGGGGCCCCAGGAGTGTAAAGGGCCCGGTGGGCTCCTGACTGATGAGTAATTTCAATATATATTTACCTAATTGAAATTTCTCAGGGCTCCTGAAATACAGTGAATCTCCAGGGTGACACTAATGCAGGGGGTCCCCAATCTTTTTACTTGTGAGTCACATTCAGATGTAAAAAGAGTTGGGGAGCAACACAAACATGAGAAAAGTCCCTGGAGTGTCAAATAGAGTCCTGGAGCGGGTCTGGTACCTGCGGGTTGCTGGTAAAAGCTCCGGGTGCGGGTTTAGACGCGGGTCTGCGGTTCTGCGGGTTTGCAGGTCGCGGGTCTTCTCAATAGAGATTTTTACTCCTTTTTTCTGATCACGCCTACTTCTGATGATGTCACTTCCAGTTTACATGTCAGCACTTCCTGATTCTTGATGGTGAGCGGGTCGTGGGTAGGGTTGCCACCTGGCCGGTATTTTACAGGCCTGGCCGGTAAAAATGTTGACTGATCATAGGGATGTTATTAATAAGGAATAAAGATAAATATATAGGAAGGTCAGTTATCCCAATGTTATTAATAGGGAATAAAGATAAATATATAGGAAGGTCAGTTATCCCAATGTTATTAATAGGGAATAAAGATAAATATATAGGAAGGTCAGTGATCCCAATGTTATTAATAGGGAATAAAGATAAATATATAGGAAGGTCAGTGATCCCAATGTTATTAATAGGGAATAAAGATAAATATATAGGAAGGTCAGTGATCCCAATGTTATTAATAGGGAATAAAGATAAATCTATAGGAAGGTCAGTGATCCCAATGTTATTAATAGGGAATAAAGATAAATATATAGGAAGGTCAGTGATCCCAATGTTATTAATAGGGAATAAAGATAAATATATAGGAAGGCCAGTGATTCCAATGTTATTAATAGGGAATAAAGATAAATATATAGGAAGGTCAGTGATCCCAATGTTATTAATAGGGAATAAAGATAAATATATAGGAAGGTCAGTGATCCCAATGTTATTAATAGGGAATAAAGATAAATATATAGGAAGGTCAGTGATCCCAATGTTATTAATAGGGAATAAAGATAAATATATAGGAAGGTCAGTGATCCCAATGTTATTAATAGGGAATAAAGATAAATATATAGGAAGGTCAGTGATCCCAATGTTATTAATAGGGAATAAAGATAAATATATAGGAAGGTCAGTGATCCCAATGTTATTAATAGGGAATAAAGATAAATATATAGGAAGGTCAGTGATCCCAATGTTATTAATAGGGAATAAAGATAAATATATAGGAAGGTCAGTGATCCCAATGTTATTAATAGGGAATAAAGATAAATATATAGGAAGGTCAGTGATCCCAATGTTATTAATAGGGAATAAAGATAAATATATAGGAAGGTCAGTGATCCCAATGTTATTAATAGGGAATAAAGATAAATATATAGGAAGGTCAGTGATCCCAATGTTATTAATAGGGAATAAAGATAAATATATAGGAAGGTCAGTGATCCCAATGTTATTAATAGGGAATAAAGATAAATATATAGGAAGGTCCAGTGATCCCAATGTTATTAATAGGGAATAAAGATAAATATATAGGAAGGTCAGTGATCCCAATGTTATTAATAGGGAATAAAGATAAATATATAGGAAGGTCAGTGATCCCAATGTTATTAATAGGGAATAAAGATAAATATATAGGAAGGTCAGTGATCCCAATGTTATTAATAGGGAATAAAGATAAATATATAGGAAGGTCAGTGATCCCAATGTTATTAATAGGGAATAAAGATAAATATATAGGAAGGTCAGTGATTCCCAATGTTATTAATAGGGAATAAAGATAAATATATAGGAAGGTCAGTGATCCCAATGTTATTAATAGGGAATAAAGATAAATATAAAGGAAGGTCAGTGATCCCAATGTTATTAATAGGGAATAAAGATAAATATATAGGAAGGTCAGTGATCCCAATGTTATTAATAGGGAATAAAGATAAATATATAGGAAGGTCAGTGATCCCAATGTTATTAATAGGGAATAAAGATAAATATATAGGAAGGTCAGTGATCCCAATGTTATTAATAGGGAATAAAGATAAATATATAGGAAGGTCAGTGATCCCAATGTTATTAATAGGGAATAAAGATAAATATATAGGAAGGGTCAGTGATCCCAATGTTATTAATAGGGAATAAAGATAAATATATAGGAAGGTCAGTGATCCCAATGTTATTAATAGGGAATAAAGAATAAATATATAGGAAGGTCAGTGATCCCAATGTTATTAATAGGGAATAAGATAAATATATAGGAAGGTCAGTGATCCCAATGTTATTAATAGGGAATAAAGATAAATATATAGGAAGGTCAGTGATCCCAATGTTATTAATAGGGAATAAGATAAATATATAGGAAGGTCAGTGATCCCAATGTTATTAATAGGGAATAAAGATAAAGTGATCCCAATGTATAATAGGGAATAAAGATAAATATAAGGAAGGTCAGTGATCCCAATGTTATTAATAGGGAATAAAGATAAATATATAGGAAGGTCAGTGATCCCAATGTTATTAATAGGGAATAAAGATAAATATATAGGAAGGTCAGTGATCCAATGTTATTAATAGGAATAAAGATAAATATATAGGAAGGTCAGTGATCCCAATGTTATTAATAGGGAATAAAGATAAATATATAGGAAGGTCAGTGATCCCAATGTTATTAATAGGGAATAAAGATAAATATAAGGAAGGTCAGTGATCCCAATGTTATTAATAGGGAATAAAGATAAATATAAAGGAAGGTCAGTGATCCCAATTTATTAATAGGGAATAAAGATAAATATATAGGAAGGTCAGTGATCCCAATGTTATTAATAGGGAATAAAGATAAATATATAGGAAGGTCAGTGATCCCAATGTTATTAATAGGGAATAAAGATAAATATATAGGAAGGTCAGTGATTCCAATGTTATTAATAGGGAATAAAGATAAATATATAGGAAGGTCAGTTATCCCAATGTTATTAATAGGGAATAAAGATAAATATAAAGGAAGGTCAGTGATTCCAATGTTATTAATAGGGAATAAAGATAAATATAAAGGAAGGTCAGTGATCCCAATGTTATTAATAGGGAATAAAGATAAATATATAGGAAGGCCAGTGATCCCAATGTTATTAATAGGGAATAAAGATAAATATATAGGAAGGTCAGTGATCCCAGTGTTATTAATAGGGAATAAAGATAAATATATAGGAAGGTCAGTGATCCCAATGTTATTAATAGGGAATAAAGATAAATATATAGGAAGGTCAGTGATCCCAATGTTATTAATAGGGAATAAAGATAAATATATAGGAAGGTCAGTGATCCCAATGTTATTAATAGGGAATAAAGATAAATATATAGGAAGGTCAGTGATCCCAATGTTATTAATAGGGAATAAAGATAAATATATAGGAAGGTCAGTGATTCCAATGTTATTAATAGGGAATAAAGATAAATATATAGGAAGGTCAGTGATCCCAGTGTTATTAATAGGGAATAAAGATAAATATATGGAAGGTCGGTGATCCCAATGTTATTAATAGGGAATAAAGATAAATATATGGAAGGTCGGTGATCCAATGTTATTAATAGGGAATAAAGATAAATATATAGGAAAGGTCAGTGATTCCAATGTTATTAATAGGGAATAAAGATAAATATATAGGAAGGTCAGTGATTCCAATGTTAATAATAGGAAATAAAGATAAATATATAGGAAGGTCAGTGATTCCAATGTTATTAATAGGGAATAAAGATAAATATATAGGAAGGTCAGTGATTCCAATGTTATTAATAGGGAATAAAGATAAATATATAGGAAGGTCAGTGATCCCAATGTTATTAATAGGGAATAAAGATAAATATATAGGAAGGTCAGTTATCCCAATGTTATTAATAGGGAATAAAGATAAATATAAAGGAAGGTCAGTGATTCCAATGTTATTAATAGGGAATAAAGATAAATATAAAGGAAGGTCAGTGATTCCAATGTTATTAATAGGGAATAAAGATAAATATATAGGAAGGTCAGTGATCCCAATGTTATTAATAGGGAATAAAGATAAATATATAGGAAGGTCAGTGATCCCAATGTTATTAATAGGGAATAAAGATAAATATATAGGAAGGTCAGTGATCCCAATGTTATTAATAGGGAATAAAGATAAATATATAGGAAGGTCAGTGATCCCAATGTTATTAATAGGGAATAAAGATAAATATATAGGAAGGTCAGTGATCCCAATGTTATTAATAGGGAATAAAGATAAATATATAGGAAGGTCAGTGATCCCAATGTTATTAATAGGGAATAAAGATAAATATATAGGAAGGTCAGTGATCCCAATGTTATTAATAGGGAATAAAGATAAATATAAAGGAAGGTCAGTGATCCAATGTTATTAATAGGGAATAAAGATAAATATAAGGAAGGTCAGTGATTCCAATGTTATTAATAGGGAATAAAGATAAATATATAGGAAGGTCAGTGATCCCAATGTTATTAATAGGGAATAAAGATAAATATATAGGAAGGTCAGTGATCCCAATGTTATTAATAGGGAATAAAGATAAATATAAAGGAAGGTCAGTGATTCCAATGTTATTAATAGGGAATAAAGATAAATATAAAGGAAGGTCAGTGATCCCAATGTTATTAATAGGGAATAAAGATAAATATATAGGAAGGCCAGTGATCCCAATGTTATTAATAGGGAATAAAGATAAATATAAAGGAAGGTCAGTGATCCCAATGTTATTAATAGGGAATAAAGATAAATATAAAGGAAGGTCAGTGATCCCAATGTTATTAATAGGGAATAAAGATAAATATAAAGGAAGGTCAGTGATTCCAATGTTATTAATAGGGAATAAAGATAAATATATAGGAAGGTCAGTGATCCCAGTGTTATTAATAGGGAATAAAGATAAATATATAGGAAGGTCGGTGATCCCAATGTTATTAATAGGGAATAAAGATAAATATATAGGAAGGTCAGTGATCCCAATGTTATTAATAGAGAATAAAGATAAATATATAGGAAGGCCAGTGATATGATCCCAATGTTATTAATAGGGAATAAAGATAAATATATAGGAAGGTCAGTGATCCCAATGTTATTAATAGGGAATAAAGATAAATATAAAGGAAGGTCAGTGATCCCAATGTTATTAATAGGGAATAAAGATAAATATAAAGGAAGGTCAGTGATCCCAATGTTATTAATAGGGAATAAAGATAAATATAAAGGAAGGTCAGTGATCCCAATGTTATTAATAGGGAATAAAGATAAATATAAAGGAAGGTCAGTGATTCCAATGTTATTAATAGGGAATAAAGATAAATATATAGGAAGGTCAGTGATCCCAGTGTTATTAATAGGGAATAAAGATAAATATATAGGAAGGCCAGTGATCCCAATGTTATTAATAGGGAATAAAGATAAATATATAGGAAGGTCAGTGATCCCAATGTTATTAATAGGGAATAAAGATAAATATATAGGAAGGTCAGTGATCCCAATGTTATTAATAGGGAATAAAGATAAATATATGGAAGGTCGGTGATCCCAATGTTATTAATAGGGAATAAAGATAAATATATAGGAAGGTCAGTGATCCCAGTGTTATTAATAGGGAATAAAGATAAATATATGGAAGGTCGGTGATCCCAATGTTATTAATAGGGAATAAAGATAAATATATAGGAAGGTCAGTGATCCCAATGTTATTAATAGGGAATAAAGATAAATATAAAGTAAGGTCAGTGATCCCAATGTTATTAATAGGGAATAAAGATAAATATATGGAAGGTCGGTGATCCCAATGTTATTAATAGGGAATAAAGATAAATATATGGAAGGTCGGTGATCCCAATGTTATTAATAGGGAATAAAGATAAATATAAAGGAAGGTCAGTGATTCCAATGTTATTAATAGGGAATAAAGATAAATATATAGGAAGGTCAGTGATCCCAATGTTATTAATAGGGAATAAAGATAAATATAAAGGAAGGTCAGTGATTCCAATGTTATTAATAGGGAATAAAGATAAATATATAGGAAGGTCAGTGATCCCAGTGTTATTAATAGGGAATAAAGATAAATATATAGGAAGGTCGGTGATCCCAATGTTATTAATAGGGAATAAAGATAAATATATAGGAAGGCCAGTGATCCCAATGTTATTAATAGGAAATAAAGATAAATATATAGGAAGGTCAGTGATCCCAGTGTTATTAATAGGGAATAAAGATAAATATATAGGAAGGTCAGTGATCCCAATGTTATTAATAGGGAATAAAGATAATATATAGGAAGGTCAGTGATCCCAATGTTATTAATAGGGAATAAAGATAAATATATGGAAGGTCGGTGATACCAATGTTATTAATAGGGAATAAAGATAAATATATAGGAAGGTCAGTGATCCCAATGTTATTAATAGGGAATAAAGATAAATATATAGGAAGGTCAGTGATCCCAATGTTATTAATAGGGAATAAAGATAATATATAGGAAGGTCAGTGATCCCAGTGTTATTAATAGGGAATAAGATAAATATATAGGAAGGTCAGTGATCCCAATGTTATTAATAGGGAATAAAGATAAATATATGGAAGGTCAGTGATCCCAATGTTATTAATAGGGAATAAAGATAAATATATAGGAAGGTCAGTGATCCCAATGTTATTAATAGGGAATAAAGATAAATATATAGGAAGGTCAGTGATCCAATGTTATTAATAGGGAATAAAGATAAATATATAGGAAGGTCGGTGATCCCAATGTTATTAATAGGGAATAAAGATAAATATATAGGAAGGTCAGTGATCCCAAGTGTTATTAATAGGGAATAAAGATAAATATATGGAAGGTCGGTGATCCCATGTTATTAATAGGGAATAAAGATAAATATATAGGAAGGTCAGTGATCCCAGTGTTATTAATAGGGAATAAAGATAAATATATGGAAGGTCGGTGATCCCAATGTTATTAATAGGGAATAAAGATAAATATATAGGAAGGTCAGTGATCCCAATGTTATTAATAGGGAATAAAGATAAATATAAGGAAGGTCAGTGATCCCAATGTTATTAATAGGGAATAAAGATAAATATAAAGTAAGGTCAGTGATCCCAATGTTATTAATAGGGAATAAAGATAAATATATAGGAAGGTCAGTGATCCCAATGTTATTAATAGGGAATAAAGATAAATATATAGGAAGGTCAGTGATCCCAATGTTATTAATAGGGAATAAAGATAAATATATAGGAAGGTCAGTGATCCCAATGTTATTAATAGGGAATAAAGATAAATATATAGGAAGGTCAGTGATCCCAATGTTATTAATAGGGAATAAAGATAAATATAAAGTAAGGTCAGTGATCCCAATGTTATTAATAGGGAATAAAGATAAATATATAGGAAGGTCAGTGATCCCAATGTTATTAATAGGGAATAAAGATAAATATATAGGAAGGCCAGTGATCCCAATGTTATTAATAGGGAATAAAGATAAATATAAAGTAAGGTCAGTGATCCCAATGTTATTAATAGGGAATAAAGATAAATATAAAGGAAGGTCAGTGATTCCAATGTTATTAATAGGGAATAAAGATAAATATATAGGAAGGTCAGTGATCCCAATGTTATTAATAGGGAATAAAGATAAATATATAGGAAGGTCAGTGATCCCAATGTTATTAATACGGAATAAAGATAAATATATAGGAAGGTCAGTGATCCCAATGTTATTAATAGGGAATAAAGATAAATATATAGGAAGGTCAGTATTTTTTTCCAGAAAAGGTGGCAACCCTAGTCATGGGTCCGGATTGCAGGTCGGGTAACGGGTCCAAGCGGGTAAGATTGCGGCTTGCGGATTACAGGTTTGGTACGAGTTCCAAAAAATGGACCCGCGCAGGACTCTAGTGCCAAATAAGGGCTGTGATTGGCTATTGGTGGCCCCTATGTGGACTTGCAGCTACAGGAGACTCTGATTGACAGGACAACTGGTTTTTATTCGGGATGCACTGAATCCACTATTTTGGATTTGGCAGAATCCCCGAATCATTTTCGTATGCAAATTAGGATTCGGAAATCAGGCAGAGGGATTCCGCTGAATCCTGCTGAAAAAGGCCTGATCCCGAACCGAATCCTGGATTGGTGCATCCCTAGTTTTTATGCACCAAAACTTGCCTCCAAGCCTGATATTTAATAATAATCACCTCTGCAAGAGATAGGGATCATGTGGGCTTTTTTAGGGGCCCCTTGTTACTCGTTGCAGAGGATTATACAAACCATCCAAGGGCCAATAAGACGCCAACTTCAGCTGCACAAACACAGGCCCAAACGCTGCTGTCGATATTGTCCTGTTCTCAGCAACTTTTCATTTGGTCTTCATTTTTATTATCTCCCCGCTGCCTCCCGCCGGCTGGATTGGAAATGACACTCGAAGTGCTTTGTTTTCCGAAGTTGCCCGAACTTTTCTCATGAGTGCCATCCTGCCGGTGGGAGGCCATTCGGGGGGAGAGTAGTCGCCCGAAGAAGAGGAGATTTGTTGCCGGGCGACTACTCTCCCCGAATCTGAGCGTATGTCTCTGTCCCTTAGTAGGGGTAAGAATATCTATTGGATAATGGTTGGTGTCCCCTGTTAACTAACCAGTCCAATTCCCTCGTGCTATTTAGGCCGGGCACCTCCATTTACCTCCCTCCTACCCCCGCCCAATACCTAAAATATAGGGGCACAACGTTTACCCCAGCACAGGGCAGTAGTTTGAAGACGGACAGAGACTGCAGGATAAATAGGAAAGGCCTAAATACAAAAGAAATAACAAGAATAAGGCTGGAGCCGACAAGAGCAATGGGTTTTTGGCTCACAGGGTCAGTGACCCCCTTCATTTGAAAGCCGGAAAGAGGCTGACAAGGGAGGCAAATAACTGAGAAATAATAAAAATGAAGACCAAATGAAAAGTTGCTGAGAACAGGACAATATCGACAGCAGCGTTTGGGCCGGTGTTTGTGCAGCTGAAGTTGGCGTCTTATTGGCCTGACTTGTGACTTGTATAATCCCTGGGAAGTGGCCCAGACTGGCCTATATCTATAGCTTGTGGCAAATGCCAGAGGAGCTGCTGAAAGTTGTCATAGACACGAACGATTTATTGGGCTGGTGGGGCCTCTGTGTATTTGGAAAGCCGAGGCCGATTGTTAATCCCAGTCCAGAACTGCTGGGAAGGCTCCAATGTTCCATACAGGTTTTTATTTAGTATTTTTATTTAAAATATGTGATTTCATATTGGTTTTATGTGTTTTTCTTCAACCCTCTACTTCTTGCTTTTATATTCAAATAACACAACAGGCAACACATGGGCGGCCTCCAAAGAACTAACTCTGAATGAACCAAAACCCCAGTTTGTTTCTACAAAAACCCCAAAGTATTTCCAACCTGAATGAGTTTTCTGCCCTTGTGCACAAGGAGGGACCGACCCCATAGGAAATAGAACTTCCTGAACTTTATACATTGAAGTTGTGAACTGAACTGTAACCTTGCGACTCCCAACCTTGTGCCTCCCACTGCTACTTTCTTCTGTCTGTGCACTGCCTGAAGCCTTGTGCCTTTATATGGTCACAGAGCAACCCCTCAGTGACTTCTAATATCCTTATCATTTACAGTAGGGGGTACAGTATCCCTTATAATACATGAGTGATATTCAGAGTTCCCTGTATAACTCAGCCTGCAGCCTTGTGTCTTTATATGGTCACAGAACAACCCCTCAGTGACTTCTAATATCCTTATCATTTACAGTAGGGGGTACATTATCCCTTATAATACATGAGTGATACTCAGAGTTCCCTGTATAACTCAGCCTGCAGCCTTGTGCCTTTATATGGTCACAGAACAACCCCTCAGTGACTTCTAATATCCTTATCATTTACAGTAGGGGGTACATTATCCCTTATAATACATGAGTGATACTCAGAGTTCCCTGTATAACTCAGCCTGCAGCCTTGTGCCTTTATATGGTCACAGAACAACCCCTCAGTGACTTCTAATATCCTTATCATTTACAGTAGGGGGTACATTATCCCTTATAATACATGAGTGATACTCAGAGTTCCCTGTATAACTCAGCCTGCAGCCTTGTGTCTTTATATGGTCACAGAACAACCCCTCAGTGACTTCTAATATCCTTATCATTTACAGTAGGGGGTACATTATCCCTTATAATACATGAGTGATACTCAGAGTTCCCTGTATAACTCAGCCTGCAGCCTTGTGCCTTTATATGGTCACAGAACAACCCCTCAGTGGCTTCTAATATCCTTATCATTTACAGTAGGGGGTACATTATCCCTTATAATACATGAGTGATACTCAGAGTTCCCTGTATAACTCAGCCTGCAGCCTTGTGCCTTTATATGGTCACAGAACAACCCCTCAGTGACTTCTAATATCCTTATCATTTACAGTAGGGGGTACATTATCCCTTATAATACATGAGTGATACTCAGAGTTCCCTGTATAACTCAGCCTGCAGCCTTGTGCCTTTATATGGTCACAGAACAACCCCTCAGTGACTTCTTATATCCTTATCATTTACAGTAGGGGGTACATTATCCCTTATAATACATGAGTGATACTCAGAGTTCCCTGTATAACTCAGCCTGCAGCCTTGTGCCTTTATATGGTCACAGAACAACCCCTCAGTGACTTCTAATATCCTTATCATTTACAGTAGGGGGTACATTATCCCTTATAATACATGAGTGATACTCAGAGTTCCCTGTATAACTCAGCCTGCAGCCTTGTGCCTTTATATGGTCACAGAACAACCCCTCAGTGACTTCTAATATCCTTATCATTTACAGTAGGGGGTACATTATCCCTTATAATACATGAGTGATACTCAGAGTTCCCTGTATAACTCAGCCTGCAGCCTTGTGCCTTTATATGGTCACAGAACAACCCCTCAGTGACTTCTTATATCCTTATCATTTACAGTAGGGGGTACATTATCCCTTATAATACATGAGTGATACTCAGAGTTCCCTGTATAACTCAGCCTGCAGCCTTGTGCCTTTATATGGTCACAGAACAACCCCTCAGTGACTTCTAATATCCTTATCATTTACAGTAGGGGGTACATTATCCCTTATAATACATGAGTGATACTCAGAGTTCCCTGTATAACTCAGCCTGCAGCCTTGTGCCTTTATATGGTCACAGAACAACCCCTCAGTGACTTCTAATATCCTTATCATTTACAGTAGGGGGTACATTATCCCTTATAATACATGAGTGATACTCAGAGTTCCCTGTATAACTCAGCCTGCAGCCTTGTGCCTTTATATGGTCACAGAACAACCCCTCAGTGACTTCTATTATCCTTATCATTTACAGTAGGGGGTACATTATCCCTTATAATACATGAGTGATACTCAGAGTTCCCTGTATAACTCAGCCT
Source organism: Xenopus laevis (assembly GCF_017654675.1). NCBI lineage: Eukaryota > Metazoa > Chordata > Amphibia > Anura > Pipidae > Xenopus > Xenopus laevis. The sequence continues at coordinate 4,555,372 of NC_054388.1, read as the reverse complement.
GCAGCCTTGTGCCTTTATATGGTCACAGAACAACCCCTCAGTGACTTCTTATATCCTTATCATTTACAGTAGGGGGTACATTATCCCTTATAATACATGAGTGATACTCAGAGTTCCCTGTATAACTCAGCCTTCAGCCTTGTGCCTTTATATGGTCACAGAACAACCCCTCAGTGACTTCTAATATCCTTATCATTTACAGTAGGGGGTACATTATCCCTTATAATACATGAGTGATACTCAGAGTTCCCTGTATAACTCAGCCTGCAGCCTTGTGCCTTTATATGGTCACAGAACAACCCCTCAGTGACTTCTAATATCCTTATCATTTACAGTAGGGGGTACATTATCCCTTATAATACATGAGTGATACTCAGAGTTCCCTGTATAACTCAGCCTGCAGCCTTGTGCCTTTATATGGTCACAGAACAACCCCTCAGTGACTTCTTATATCCTTATCATTTACAGTAGGGGGTACATTATCCCTTATAATACATGAGTGATACTCAGAGTTCCCTGTATAACTCAGCCTGCAGCCTTGTGCCTTTATATGGTCACAGAACAACCCCTCAGTGACTTCTAATATCCTTATCATTTACAGTAGGGGGTACATTATCCCTTATAATACATGAGTGATACTCAGAGTTCCCTGTATAACTCAGCCTGCAGCCTTGTGCCTTTATATGGTCACAGAACAACCCCTCAGTGACTTCTAATATCCTTATCATTTACAGTAGGGGGTACATTATCCCTTATAATACATGAGTGATACTCAGAGTTCCCTGTATAACTCAGCCTGCAGCCTTGTGCCTTTATATGGTCACAGAACAACCCCTCAGTGACTTCTATTATCCTTATCATTTACAGTAGGGGGTACATTATCCCTTATAATACATGAGTGATACTCAGAGTTCCCTGTATAACTCAGCCTGCAGCCTTGTGCCTTTATATGGTCACAGAACAACCCCTCAGTGACTTCTAATATCCTTATCATTTACAGTAGGGGGTACATTATCCCTTATAATACATGAGTGATACTCAGAGTTCCCTGTATAACTCAGCCTGCAGCCTTGTGCCTTTATATGGTCACAGAACAACCCCTCAGTGACTTCTAATATCCTTATCATTTACAGTAGGGGGTACATTATCCCTTATAATACATGAGTGATACTCAGAGTTCCCTGTATAACTCAGCCTGCAGCCTTGTGCCTTTATATGGTCACAGAACAACCCCTCAGTGACTTCTAATATCCTTATCATTTACAGTAGGGGGTACATTATCCCTTATAATACATGAGTGATACTCAGAGTTCCCTGTATAACTTGGCCTTTTGTTGCCATCGCTGTAAAGGGGCAATGCTCTTGCGCTGCTTCTGATTCACCAAAATGAGGTGCAAATAATGTTCCCTGCAGCAATCATAGGGGTGCTGTTTTCAAACAATGGCCCAATGCCCCCAATGCTAGAACTGCAGCAAACTTGCCATCACTTATGACTTTACTCATTTAAATTTGTCTTTATTGGGGAGTCTGGGTTCTTATTGGCTCTTATTCACCCCTATCCTGCCACTAGGCTCCAATAAACCAATTGCACATCGCCCTCTGCTGGTCAAACAGGAGTAAAACATGATATTAAGAGCTTTATTTTATTTTGCATTTATTTCATTCTCTCCAGGGTCCACGTGAGACTAGGGGCCAGTTTAACCCTGTCAGAACCAAAGAGAAAAGCACTTAACAGTATTATGGGTTATAACTCCCTGGACAAAAGAGAAGGAAATAGACATCTCATTATATTCTGCAAAGAAGGAGAAAATGGACTGTGAGCAGAGAGGATGAGAATGGGGTTTAAGGAAGAGGAGGACAAGGGTCATGGAACCCCTGGAAAAATGAGAACAAGGAACATGGAACCCATAGGAGAAAGAGTAGGACGTCTGGGGCCCCTGGGCAAAGGCAGGAGTAAAACAAATGTTGTGGAACGTTGGGCCAAGGGAGGAGGAGAACAAAGGGGAGTGAAACAACCAAGAGAAGGAACGAGGAAAAAATGGTGTGTTTTTATATAATGTCAATATTCCTGCACTGCCAGTTCCTGATCTAAATATGGGAATTGACTGGCAATGAGATCTATGACTCCTGCAGTCTGAATTTATACAGGGAACTCTGAGTATCACTCATGTATTATAAGGGATAATGTACCCCCTACTGTAAATGATAAGGATATTAGAAGTCACTGAGGGGTTGTTCTGTGACCATATAAAGGCACAAGGCTGCAGGCTGAGTTATACAGGGAACTCTGAGTATCACTCATGTATTATAAGGGATAATGTACCCCCTACTGTAAATAATAAGGATATTAGAAGTCACTGAGGGGTTTGTCTGTGACCATATAAAGGCACAAGGCTGCAGGCTGAGTTATACAGGGAACTCTGAGTATCACTCATGTATTATAAGGGATAATGTACCCCCTACTGTAAATGATAAGGATATTAGAAGTCACTGAGGGGTTGTTCTGTGACCATATAAAGGCACAAGGCTGCAGGCTGAGTTATACAGGGAACTCTGAGTATCACTCATGTATTATAAGGGATAATGTACCCCCTACTGTAAATGATAAGGATATTAGAAGTCACTGAGGGGTTGTTCTGTGACCATATAAAGGCACAAGGCTGCAGGCTGAGTTATACAGGGAACTCTGAGTATCACTCATGTATTATAAGGGATAATGTACCCCCTACTGTAAATGATAAGGATATTAGAAGTCACTGAGGGGTTGTTCTGTGACCATATAAAGGCACAAGGCTGCAGGCTGAGTTATACAGGGAACTCTGAGTATCACTCATGTATTATTATGGATAATGTACCCCCTACTGTAAATGATAAGGTTATTAGAAGTCACTTAGGGGTTGTTCTGTGACCATATAAAGGCACAAGGCTACAGGCTGAGTTATACAGGGAACTCTGAGTATCACTCATGTATTATAAGGGATAATGTACCCCCTACTGTAAATGATAAGGATATTAGAAGTCACTGAGGGGTTGTTCTGTGACCATATAAAGGCACAAGACTGCAGGCTGATTTATACAGGGAACTCTGAGTATCACTCAAGTATTATAAGGGATAATGTACCCCCTACTGTAAATTATAAGGATATTAGAAGTCACTGAGGGGTTCTGTGACCATATAAAGGCACAAGGCTGCAGGCTGAGTTATACAGGGAACTCTGATTATCACTCATGTATTATAAGGGATAATGTACCCCCTACTGTAAATGATAAGGATATTAGAAGTCACTGAGGGGTTGTTCTGTGACCATATAAAGGCACAAGGCTGCAGGCTGAGTTATACAGGGAACTCTGAGTATCACTCATGTATTATAAGGGATAATGTACCCCCTACTGTAAATGATAAGGATATTAGAAGTCACTGAGGGGTTGTTCTGTGACCATATAAAGGCACAAGGCTGCAGGCTGAGTTATACAGGGAACTCTGAGTATCACTCATGTATTATTATGGATAATGTACCCCCTACTGTAAATGATAAGGATATTAGAAGTCACTTAGGGGTTGTTCTGTGACCATATAAAGGCACAAGGCTACAGGCTGAGTTATACAGGGAACTCTGAGTATCACTCATGTATTATAAGGGATAATGTACCCCCTACTGTAAATGATAAGGATATTAGAAGTCACTGAGGGGTTGTTCTGTGACCATATAAAGGCACAAGACTGCAGGCTGATTTATACAGGGAACTCTGAGTATCACTCAAGTATTATAAGGGAAAATGTACCCCCTACTGTAAATTATAAGGATATTAGAAGTCACTGAGGGGTTCTGTGACCATATAAAGGCACAAGGCTGCAGGCTGAGTTATACAGGGAACTCTGATTATCACTCATGTATTATAAGGGATAATGTACCCCCTACTGTAAATGATAAGGATATTAGAAGTCACTGAGGGGTTGTTCTGTGACCATATAAAGGCACAAGGCTGCAGGCTGAGTTATACACTAAGATAATGGAATGGGAAATAATCCCCAGCAATAGAATTGCCCGTCAGTAATTAGTAGCGATAGGTCTAAAGCACTTTGGCTTGTTCAGTCATTGTCTCCCTGTCCGAGGGTCTGACACTCAAACCTGAACTGAATGACAATTTTCCGGCCCAAACCCATTGGATGGAATTACAAAATTGATATGAAGATCTGGGCAACTGCCTGTTCCCATTATTGTATTCCTGTTAATGGAAATGTGGATCCTGGGAGCCTCGTCCCACCCAATAGGGATGTCACTTTCAGACGGATTGCAAGCCTCTAGGGGGAGCCTAATGAGTCACAGCCGCGTGTGGGGCCGTCGGTACAGGAGATTCTCAGAACCATTTAGGAAAGAAGCAGAATCTGGTCCAGATGAACACGGAGGGGGTAAAGTCAGGGGCAACATCCGAGTTCTGCTCAGTGTTTGTAGTTTCAGTTTTTGACAAAAAATATAAAAATCAGCCAGGAGGGGACAGTAAAGCCGTGACTCATTAGGCTCCCCCTAGAGGCTTGTACGGAACGCATTTTAGGACATCCTGTAGCGAAATACTTCTCCTTCATGCGATGTCCTATGTCTTTGGAATGGCGCATCGGTTGCTTTTACCGTCAGTCATCGTTGAAATCTGCAATCGCACCTCCGTCCTCTACCCTCCCTTCTCAACCTTCAGTCTTACCAACTCCGCCATCAGCCCTCCATCCTCCACCCTCAATCCTCCATCCTCCACCCTCAATCCTCTTCCTTCCGCCCTCAGTCCTCTTCCTTTTAGTCCTCGTCCCTCCGCCCTCCCTGCTCAGTACTCCCCCGCAGATCTCTCTTTTCAGCCGACAGTCTTATTCATAACTTTCTGAAGTGGTGAGCGAGGGTGGAGGGCTGAGGGGGAAGACTGAGGGCGCAGTTCGTATGACGGCTGAGAATGAAGGGTAGAGGACGCAGGTGCGATTGCAGATTTGGACGATGACTGACGGTAAAAGCAACAGATGCACCATTCCGAAAACATAGGACATCGCATGAAGGAGATGTATTTCGCAGCAGGATGTCCTAAAATGCGTTCCGTAGGCTTGCAATCCATCTGAAAGTGACATCCCTATTGGGTGGGACGAGGCTCCCAGGATCCACATTTCCATGAACACAAATCTCAGCTCTTTCAATACTAAAGACGTGTCAAATCCTTAATTGTTGGGGGTCTGAAGTGGCCAGTGGGGAAATAGATGTAACTGGACTAATAACACATTATTGTCACTAGATATTGAATTAGGGCCCATGTGGCCCCCGTGAGAAGTGAGAGGAGCGGCGACACATTTGTCTTGTCTACAATCGTTTATTTGTGCCGCTATTTTACTTTTACTTTTAATTATGTCGATCACTAAAAATTCTGTGATATATTAGAGAGTCTCCTGCACAAGAGCATTGGCTGCTGATACAGAAAAGCTGCTTTACACTCAATACACTCAATATATCACTTCACCCAACATCATTTGTAATAGGTAAAGAAATCGCTCAAATCTCTCTTCTTAATATTTTACCCAAAATGTTGTTATATGATTAACTTTTTATTCAGCAGCTCTCCAGTTTCCTATTACAGCAGTTGGTTGCTAGGTCCAAATTCCCCTAGCAACCATGCATTGATTTGAATAAGAGACTGGAATATGAATAGGAGAGGCCTGAATAGAAAGACGAGGAATAAAAAGTAACAATAACAATACATTTGTAGCCTAAGGGCAGAGACACAAGCTCAGATTCAGGGAAATTAGTTGCCCAGCGACAAATCTCCTCTTCTTCGGGCGACTAATCTCCCTGAACTGCCTCCTACTGGCTAGAATCGAAATCGCCAGCGGGATGTCAATCAGTACACTTAATTTTCCGAAGTTGCCAACTTTGGGCGAGTGCCATACGGCCATGGATTTAGATTCTTACCGGCAGGAGGCAGTTCGGGGAGATTAGTCGCCCGAAGAAGAGGAGACTTGTCGCTGGGCGACTAATCTCCTCAGCGTGTGTCTCTGCCCTTGTTATTTAGATGGGTCGGTGACCCCCATTTGAGAGCTGGAAACGCAGAAGGCAAATGAAGATCAATTGAAATGTTGCTTAGAACTAGTTGTTCTGTTACATCCTAAAAGTTAACTTAAAGGTAAACCAAAACCTAATGTTGATTTTTTGATGTGCGCTGGGTTTTGTGCAATACCCCAAAGTTTTCAGGCAAAATTCTGAGTTTTTGTGCCCCTGTCCTGCACATGATATTTTTGGCCACAGGAGGGAGCCCTTTCATCATCACAGGTTTGGAAGATTCCAAGTACAGGTGGGGCTTCTGTTATTTACAGTCCTTGGGATCTGCTGGGTTTCCATAACATGGAGCAACTCTAAATATATAATAATAAAAACAAACTAATAGTATTATTATTATTACTATTATTATTATTATTATTAATAGATTGTTTTATTCCAGACAAATAGCACATTAGTCAGAACCTAAGAGTTGTTTTTTACAATAGGATTATCCAGAATACTCGGGACCTGGGGTTTTCCGGATAACAGATCTTTCCGTAATTCGGATCTTCATACCTTAACTCTACTAGAAAATCATGTAAACATGAAATAAACCCAATAGGCTGGTTTTGTCTCCAATAAGGATTAATTATATCTTAGTTGGGATCAAGTACAAGAAAAGGGAAATCAGTTTTAAAAATTTGAATTATTTCGATAAAATGGAGTCTAATGGGAGATAGGGGTTTTCTGGATAAGGGGTTTCCAGATAATGGATCCCATCCCTGTACTGAGTGTCAGTAGTTAATGGGCAGATAGACTGGTGTCTAGACAGATAATAATAGGAATAACTAGGAGATGAGGATAGGTATATAGATAATTGATACACAGATAAAGGACAGACAGACAGATAATAGACAGACAGATAATGGAGAGATAAATAACAGACAATTGTAGAATGATTGACAGATACAATACAGGGATATTGAGAAAGGAATATTTGTTCCCCTTTAGGGCAGATACACACGCTGCTATTTCGGGAGATTATTCGCCCAGCGACAAATCGCCTCTTCTTCGGGCGACTGATCTCCCCGAATCTAAATCGCTTTGGCTTTCTGAAGTCGCCCAAAGTTTCCTCGTGAGGCTCCACGAAGCTTTGCAACTGCCGCCGATTTTCATTCTAGACGGCGGGAAGGCAATTTGGGGAGATCAGTCGCCCGAAGAAGAACCGATTTGTCGCTGGGCGACTAATCTCCTGAAATAGTAGCATTTATCTCTGCTCTTAAGTGCAGTATATGGGACCTGTTATCCAGAATACTATGGACCTGGGTTTTTTTTTGGATAACGGATCTTTCCATGATTTGGATCTTCATCCCTTAAGTCTACTAGAAAATCACATAAACATTAAATAAACCGAAAATGCTTCCAATAAGGATTAATTATATCTTAGTTGGGATCAAGGACAAGCAACTGTTTTATTATTACAGATACTCCAGATAACGGATCTTCCCATAATTTGGATCTTTATCCCTTAAATCTACTAGAAAATCATGTAAACATTAAATAAAGCCAATAGTCTGGTTTTGCTTCCAATAAGGATTAATTATATCTTAGTCGGGATCAAGTACAAGCGAGTGTTTTATTCATTTGGAGCTTTCTGGATAACTGGTTTCCAGATAATGGATCCCATACCCCATATAGTGGATTGTGCATGTCATGTATATATATATATATGTTTATTTACAATTTCGTGGCCCTATTAGCGCCCAGCAGTTATTTACCAGCCCCCCGAGTGGCGTAACTCTATATTTGGGGGGACACTTATGTGTTTGGGGGGAGAGGCTGTGTATAACAGAATTTACTGGGGTTTCGTGTAGATGAAAGTGTTTCTTTGTAGTAGAAAAGCTGAGCCATAAATAAAGAGCTGGGGAAGAAATGTGTTTTGCCTGGAAGGCTTTGCTGCTGGAGCCAATAGGAATGTGGGAGCCTCCCTGCTGGAACCTATAATTATGGGCTAGAACTGGTCTGTGGAGCTTTGCCTGTATATTGTACTGGGAGACGCTGGCATGTGATTCATTCCTCTGGCTCTGCACAAACATGAGTGGCCCCTATGAGAAGAAGATGGCCGTGTTGACCGACCTGAGCACCTCGTGCCACCCTGTGACCAAGGACTCGCCCACCCTGCCCGAGTCCAGCGCCACCGATATGGGCTACTATAGTGGCCACCTCTCTGCCGGCCAACATGACTTCTTCCCCACTCAGACTTACTCCCCTTCCATCAGCAGCTACGGCTACCCCCACCCCCAGTACAACTTCAATGGGCTTGTGGGCAACGAGGGCTACTTGCCCAAGGACGACTATCAGTATGGAGCCGGGTACCGGCCGTTTGCTCATTACAGAGAACCCCCAGTGCAGGAGACAGGTAAGGACACAATAAGGGGCAATTGTAAGGACAATTGATATAGGACCTGTTATCCAGAATGCTCAGGACCTGGGGTTTTCTGGATAATGGATCTTTCTGTAATTTGGATCTTCATACCTTAAGTCTAATAGAAAATCATATAAACATGAAATAAAGCCAATAGGCTGGTTTTGCTTCCAATAAGGATTAATTATATCTTAGTTGGGATCAAGTACAAGGTACTGTTTTATTATTACACAGAAAAAGGGAAATTGTTTTTAAAAATTGGAAATTTTCAATGACAATGAAGTCTATGGGAGACAGCCTTTCTGGAGTTTTTCTGAATGAACCACTTTAGAAATCTCTAGCAAATGCACTGCAAGGAGTTTATATGCTCCCCCCCGTGTGAAATGGTTTTGGATTAAACCTGAACTTACTGTGAGTGAATGTGATGGGGGCCTTAGATTGTAAACTCACCGGGGCAGGAGCTGATGGGAATTTTATAAGGACCTTAGATTGTAAGCTTACTGGGTCAGGGACAGGTGGGAATGTGATAGGGACCTTAGATTGTAAGCTTACTTGGTCAGGGGTTGATTTGGAATGTAATAGAGACCTTAAATTGTAAGCTCACTGGGGAAGGAACTGATGGGAATTTTATAAGGACCTTAGATTGTAAGCTCACTGGGGCAGGGACAGGTGGGAATATGATAGGGACCTTAGATTGTAAGCTCACTGGGGCAGGGGCTGATGGGAATGTGATAGAGACCTTAAATTGTAAGCTCACTGGGGCAGGAACTGATGGGAATTTTATAAGGACCTTAGATTGTAAGCTCACTGGGGCAGGGACTGATGGGAATGTGATAGGGACCTTAGACTGTAAGCTCACTGGGTCAGGGGTTGATGGGAATGTGATAGAGACCTTAGACTGTAAGATGACTGGGACAGGGACTAATGGGAATGTTATAGGGACCTCAGATTGTAAGCTCACTGGGGCAGGGACTGATGGAAATTTTATAAGAACCTCAGACTGTAAGCTCACTGGTGCAGGGGTTTATGGGAATGTGATACGGACCTCAGATTGTAAACTCACTGGGGCAGAGACTGATGGGAATGTGATAGGGATCTTAGTCTGTACACTCACTGGGGCAGGGGTTGATGGGAATAGAGACCTTAGATTGTAAGCTCACTGGGGCAGGGGTTGATGGGAATAGAGACCTTAGATTGTAAGCTCACTGGGGCAGGGGTTGATGGGAATAGAGACCTTAGATGTGATAGAGACCTTAGATTGTAAGCTCACTGGGGCAGGGGCTGATGGGTAATCTCTGTAAAGCTCTGCAGAAATGTGTTGAAGGTACAAAACAGACAATAACAACACACAGGAGTGTATAGAAGGCAGTGGGTTTATTGTGGGACACAGATGAGTGACAGGCTGAATAACAACAGGAGGAATTATACAAATCTCACACTATAGTTCTGAGTTCCTGCGTTATTGTGAATTGTATATTAATCTCAGTGTTTCTGTCACTTATAGAAAGTTATTGAATGGGGAGGTTGATCCTGGCAGTGAAGGGGTTAATTACCAGTCCTGTTTATTGCCGGTGCTTCTTTCATGGTCGGTCCCAGCGATTCTGGTTAAATGGATTATGTGGTTAATGGATCAGAGGCGCCGGCAGAGAACGGTGTTGGGGAAATGTTGGGTTTTACCCCCTGCAAATGACCAGACACTATGGGGGGACGTCATATAATCGCTCCCCAATAGTTGCTGATGGTGCTACTTAACTGGAAATGCTTCTGTGCAGTTGGTTATATTTAAATGCTCAGGGCACAACTGAATGAGAGGCAGCTCCTGGGCTCAGGATTTGTCTCATTCATTTGCCAGCACTGTGTGTGTGGCTAGTGTTTTGTACATAGGGGTTGCCCTTTATAATGCTAATGCCCATGTCCCACCCTGTCTCCCAAATCCGTCTCCTGCAGCCCAGTCTCTTTGTCTGACCCTCGGGCCCAAACAATGGCCGTGTGTGCCTGTGTCATGTGATAGCCCGGGGGCTATGGCACAATTCCGGGCATTTCATAGTCTCACGAGTAGCCACACAATGGACTGGCTCACTTCTTATTGATCTCAGTGGCAGAAATCATTGCAGTTGGTCGGTGGATGAGGCACGTTGGGCTGGAGCTGAGCCGGGTACAGAGGAGTCGGACCCTACAAGTTGTGCCACTTTAACCACAGGTTTTGCCCTCGGATTGCAGAGACCATGGCACGGTGGCAACTTAGATGAGCCCAGTCTAGTTCTATCCCCACGCCTGTCACTGCTTCTCCATCTGCAGTCTCACTATACTTCTGTCCAGAGGGTCTGAAACAGTCTCTTTATTGATCAGACCGTCTCTGGTTCTACCCATGAAATCTCACTCTACTGACAACTGTCTGTTCCTGATTAAATCTTCCCTGTCTCGTTGCAGTTATATCCTGGCTGTGTGATTACAGCTAAACTGCCTGACTGTCTGACTCTACCTGGAATGTCTCTCCATGGGCCACAGACTGTCTGTCTCTCATTAGATCATCCCCAGCCTCACTGTATCCATAGCTGCACTACATATCCCTTAACTGTCTGTGGCTAATAGGGACCTTAGATTGTAAGCTCCTCTGGGACAGGGACTTATGTGAATGATGTATAATCTCTGTAAAGCAGTATAGATTATGTCAATGCCATATAAATAAAGGATAACAATAACAACTCTTTAGAAGGGCCGTATCTTTTATGGTTGTTGATCCTTTTTTATCTCAGGGGTCTCTGTGTGTGTGAGTGTGTATATATATATATTTATGTCATCATCTCTAGCATAGATATATTCTATCTGTCTGTCTATATCCATCATTCTCTCTATCTCTCTCTCTCTCTCTCTCTCTCTCTCTCGTTATCTATCTATCTATCTATCTATCTATCTATCTATCTATCTATCATCTATCTATCCATCAATCACTATCTATCTATCTATCTATCTATCTATCTATCTATCTATCTATCTATCATCTATCTCTTTCTCTCTCTTTCCATCCATCTATTATCTATATATCTATCCATCCATCCATCCATCAATCAATCCCTATCTTTTTATCTATCTATCCATCAATATATCTCTTTCTCTCTCTATCTATCTATCCATCAATCCATCCATCATCTATCTATCTATCTATCTATCTATCTATCTATCTATCTATCTATCTATCTATCTATCTATCTCTATCTATCACTATCTATCTATCTATCTATCTATCTATCTATCTATCTATCTATCTATCTCTCTCTCTCTCTATCTATCTATCTATCTATCTATCTATCTATCTATCCATCAATCCATCTATTTATCTATTTATCTATCTATCTCTCCCTCTCCCTCTCTCTCTCTCTCCCCCTCTATCTATCTTACCGATTGTTGGTCCATTTGGATCATACAACGGATCTACAGAGACTTGCTGGTAGAGAACGACATCAATGCTCTGATGTGGTCCACATCCTACAGAATTTCAAACCTACCTGATATCTGGTTGATTTTTTGGAGGCCCCATAGAGAGGCCGATAGGCTATTGACTCTCTGTCTAAGAGGGTAGAAGAACCAGGGATTGTTTTAGGGGAGGACAAAACATTGGCTGTGTGTGGGATTCTGGGAAGTTTTATAGTATAACAGAAGCTGAAGACCTGCAGGGAAGGACATTCTTGATGGATGTATTTTTCCTTATCCAGAGGCAGCCTAGCCCCTAACACTAGTCCTTGCCTAGGAGGAGCCAATAAAAATAATGGTTTCTTCACAATGTTGCTAATGGATATAAAAGTATTTATAAAAAGTCAAGGCATCTGCTAATTAACCAAAGGTGTTTATTTCATGCCCACCCAATAAACCCTTCTTTAGAAGACTGACTGGGGTGGAACCATGACTCTCCCTCTATCTCTTTCTGTAAAAAAAACAAAGGGTTCCAGTAAAAAAAGCCAAAGTTCTGGGTGGGAGGGTGGTGGGGGATGTAAGAGCACCTGTAGTAGAATAAGGAGATTCTGCATGTTTGGCAACATCTCAAGCAGATACCTGAGGCCAGAGCCATGGGGCAGATTCTTATAGTGAAACTATGAACAACAACAACAATGACAGACTAACAACATCTAGTGCCTGAGGGCGACGGGGCGATGTGAACAGGTGAAGTGGGCTGAGAAAGACAAAGGAGCAGTGGGGTGGAGATAACAATCAGGAGAGGGTGGGTTGGTGGTTTTACACAGAGGAACAGGTCATGTGAGGAGAAATGTGACCGAGTTTAATGTTGCGATTCGGTCTCTTTTGAGAGCCCAGTGGTTAATCGGCATATATGGAAATGGAAGAAATTGTTATTGTGGATTTATTCCAATCAGTATGGTGTGTGGGCAAATGCTCAAGTAACTGAAGGTCAATAGTCACTACTATGGGTGAAGATTAACCAAGTGCGACCCCTCAGCAGATAGCTATAGTCATCATCATCACCATCATGCAGTTAGAATAATGAAACCAACACTTGGCTGGTTGAGTTCTTCCATCCAGTAAAAAAAAAAATCAAGGTGTTTACCTCTGAGGGATGACACGTTCATGGTGCCATAATGGTTATTTTCCAGTTGAACAACCGGATTGGTATGGTGAACCGTCTCAGGATACAGGTTGACTGGATACTCTGGCAGAGGAACTTCACTGGTGCTTTTATTGGATCTGTAAGGGTCTATGTGGTCATTTGTGTACAGAAAAAACAATTTTGGCTCATAATTCAAGCATGAGATGATGATTGTATATACACACTGATGCAACCACCAACAGGTGCCTTGTGCCTATGGGCATCCCCTTTTAAGAGAATGGGATGAGAAAGAGCTAAGCTTGGAGGAGGGGGGAACATATTTTGGAAAGAAATTGCAAGAAAAAAACAACAAGAAAACTAGGCAAAGAAAAACTATTGTGCTACATATGAGGTTGGCACTATGTCTGTACTTAGCAGTATATACCAGTGGCACTCTATGCCCAACTTTCATCCTACAGTTCCACAATACCCTCCTGTTTTTATGCTCACGGCCTCTTTCTTTCTTACAGTATCAGTGAAGGAAGAGCCAGAAACAGAAGTCCGGATGGTTAATGGGAAACCTAAAAAGATCCGGAAGCCAAGAACCATCTATTCTAGTTACCAGCTGGCCGCTTTGCAGAGAAGGTTCCAGAAGGCCCAATATTTGGCTCTGCCTGAGAGAGCAGAACTGGCCGCCCAGTTAGGACTCACTCAGACGCAGGTAATAAACTATAAACTGGTACAACTATAATATTCAGTGAGCCGTACTGACATGGGGTGGTTCACATAAGGACTCATTTTTAAATTAATTTTAATTTTTACTGTATATGGCTGAAATGACAATAAAATCCACTTGACTTGAGTTGGTTGTTAAAAGGACTCTTCAATTTACATGATACTATCACTTTTTATAATGCTTTATTTCTCTCTCTCTCTCTCTCTCTCTCTCTCTCTCTCTCTCTCTCTCTCTCTCTCTCTCTATAACTCCTCCTATTGCTCCATATAACCATCACTATAACTCCTCCTGTTGCTCCATATAAACCTCCTTATAACTCCTCCTATTGCTCCATATACCCCTCCCTATAACTCCTCCTATTGCTCCATATAACCCTCCCTATAACTCCTCCTATTGCTCCATATACCCCTCCCTATAACTCCTCCTATTGCTCCATATAACCCTCCCTATAACTCCTCCTATTGCTTAATGAATAGACATTGACCACTGTAATGGCCACTGTAGGGTGTTTTCTCTTAGGTCCTTATCACTTCCTAATGATGAGAGGTAAGTGGAGTGCAGAGCAGGGTGGAGGGTGTTTGGGTGGGGTGCTTATGGTCAGGGAGGGGGTGTCCTGAGGCTTCCTTATAGGGATTTAGAAAACATGATGCTGCTGCTGTGAAACTGGGTTAGGTCCTGTTGGAGAGGAGCTTGGGATGATTCATTGGGCGGGGTAAGGCAGGATAGATGTGTACAGCAAGTATAGGGCCTGAAAAGGGTTGGAGAGAAAACAAGACACTTCCCAGAAACACAAATGAAAACTTAGTTAGATTATTTAAGTTCATACCAGTATCAGACCATGACAGAGACGTGTTCTATGGGCTCAAACTGTAAATACAACCTTGACATGTAAAATGGTCTGAGGTGGGGATTCTTCTAAGAGTCTTTAGGACCACCAAAAATGGATAAAAGTACAAATGAAGTGTGGATAAGTCAACACCAGGTTATAACTCATCTCCCTTTGGTGTTTTTTTAGGTAAAAATCTGGTTCCAGAACCGAAGATCTAAGTTTAAAAAAATCTACAAAAACGGAGAAGGCCCTGGTTTGGAGCACAGTCCAAATAACAGCGACTCCATGGCTTGCAATTCCCCTTCATCCCCACCCATATGGGACAATAGTAGAAGCAGAACCCCTCAGCAACAACAGCAGCAAAGCCTTCCACAGTGCTCTTCCCCCACTTATCTGGAGAATTACCATCCCTGGTATACTCAACAGAACCAGCCTGGACAACACCTTCAGCCTTCTGAAGTTATGCATCAACCTCCTCCCAATACAGTGTATTAAGTGAAAAAAAGACACTGGCACTGATTTATCTAGGTGCCGTCCTGTATTGTTTGTTTGGTTTGGTTTTGATGAGAGTCAAAAATTTTGAAAAACAATGTCAGCTCAAAGTCACAGGTGCCTTGAATTGCTTGACCCCTCAGGCAAAGTTGTTTTGATGGACAATACTTTGGAGACTCCATTATTGTGGATGCTAAAGCCAGGCTGCTAGAAGCTAGTCTTTCTTGAACCTTAGAAGACTTGTGTTTGGCCCTTTAATTTATCGTTAATGACACAACCATTAATGTGATGTTCTAAAGTGCTGCTTCTCGTTCTTTTAAGCCTTTCATGACAACCATGGTTTTATTGTAAAAAAAAATGCTGAATCCTACAATAGCCGAGATAAAACTCTGAGGGAGTTATTTTTGAGACTCTTTCTTGTTGACCAATGTCATATTCTGTGCCTTATTAGGTTCATTAGGTTCAGCGAAATGTTCCATAACTCTACTGAATCAAGATAAAAAAGGCTTCTAGATTTAATTCTACACCTCCGCAGCCTCAACACCTTCCAAAAAGCAACATCCAATGACCCAGAGTCAAAGGGTTTCCGAAATCCAGTGCCACTCCATTGTTGATGGACTTCTTTCCAGAGCTGCTGTTTGTGTAACTTGGTCACGGTCCTGTGTCATGGAAATATTTAAAAAAAGAAAACAAAAAAAGACTATGGTTGGCCTTAACTTATTTTTGTAATATTTTTTTTGGAGGGGGGGGAGGGGATGTGTTTAGAATGGGAGAAGAAGTTGGTGAGGACTAACTATGATTAGAAGACGTGGGGGGGACATGTGAAGAATGTTATGGTGTGAATGCAAATAAATTGTTCTGGTATTTTGTTGGAGAACCAGTGGGTTTGGAGCTGGTGTACAATATATTTTAGCTTGTTTCTATGAAACTGCATTGGTTGCAGGTTGATAGGCCTCTCGTTGTGTCTATAAAACACATGCTGGCCTGGAGCATTGCCTCTCTATTTTTATCCTGGCTATATAAATATATCTATGAGTACATGTATGTAACGCTGCTCAGCCAGTTAGGGAGGATGACACATAATAAAGGCCAACTTTATGCGTTTCATGCCCCACACCCTGTAAACATCCCATCCTGTCTCCAGTATTTCTTAAACCCAAGGGCCTGCCCCATGTTTATAGTTATCAACCACCTTTAAAATCTACAGGATAAAAAAAAACAAAAAAACATTTATGTTTCTGTGGGTGGCTTTGTTATCATTTTATACGACACTACTTTCCCTGGAGGCATTGGAACACAAGCTTCCCAAATAATTCCGAAATGTAACGACTAAAGTTCAACAAAATTCAGATTCCTTATTCATTTTAATATTCATTTTAAAGACCCAAGGATCATTTTTAACAAATTTAGAAAATTAAATTATTACACCTTCAACTTTCTTTAAACTTTCTTAAACTATAACTATTATTATTTAAATTTGAGAAAATTGAGGCTAAAACTGTGAACTGAATTTTTTTCACATTCATTTTAATATTCATTTTTCAAACCCAAGGATCATTTTTAACAAATTTAGAAATCAAGGAAATGTAATAATTTAGACTACTTAATGGTTACACCTTTATCTTTCTTTAAACTTTCTTAAACTATTATTATTTAAATTTGAAAAAATTGAGGCTAATACTGTGAACTGAATTTTTTTCACATTCATTTTAATATTCATTTTTGAGACCCAAGGATAATTTTTAACAAATTTAGGAATCATGAAAATGTAATAATTAAGACTACTAAATGATTACACCTTTAACTCTCTTTAAACTTTCTTAAACTATTATTATTTAAATTTGAGAAAATTGAGGCTAAAACTGTGAACTGAATTTTTTTCACATTCATTTTAATATTCATTTTTCAGACCCAAGGATCATTTTTAACAAATTTAGAAATCAAGGAAATGTAATAATTTAGACTACTTAATGGTTACACCTTTATCTTTCTTTAAACTTTCTTAAACTATTATTATTTAAATTTGAGAAAATTGAAGCTAAAACTGGGAACTGAATTCTTTTCACATTCATTTTAAAATTCATTTTTCAGACCCACAGATCATTTTTAACAAATTTAGAAATCAAGAAAATGTAATAATTTAGACTACTAAATGATTACACCTTTAACTCTCTTTAAACTTTCTTAAACTATTATTATTTAAATTTGAGAAAATTGAAGCTAAAACTGGGAACTGAATTTTTTTCACATTCATTTTAATATTCATTTTTCAGACCCAAGGATAATTTTTAACAAATTTAGAAATCATGAAAATGTAATAGTTTAGACTACTAAATGATTACACCTTTAACTTTCTTTAAACTTTCTTAAACTATTATTATTTAAATTTGAGAAAATTGAGGCTAAAACTGAATTTTTTTCAGATTCAAGTTTTTCCCAGCAGGATTCGGCCGAATCGAACATTTATAATCGCTTTAATTTAGGTCATATAATTCATAATCTTCTTGCTACATCTGCAATTTTTTTCTCCCTTCCTGTCACTGATTTTAATATTAATTTAAAAGACCCAAGAATAATTTTTACAAATTTAGAAATGATGAAATTTACTAATTTAGACTACTAAATTATTACACCTTTAACTTCCTACATATTTCTTAAACTATAACTGTTATTATTACAATTTCAGAAAATTGAGGCACAAACTTTAAATTTTTTTTCCATTCAAGCTTTTCTTATTTGAATTTTTCAAAGTTTTTTCCAGCCGAATCGAACCTTAAAAATGATGAGACTTTAGGTCATATAATTAATTAAATTATTTTCTTTGTGCTACATCTGCAAATTTTCCCTTCCTTCCTGTTCCGATTAGGTTCAGGAGTCACTGAATATTTAATGAAAGATTTGGGATTCGGCCAAATCCCAAAAATTTTATGTAGGGGCAGATTTATTAAGGGTCGAATTTCAAAGTACAAAAAAACGTTGAAATTCGACCATCGAATTAAAAAACTTTGAATTCGAATATCAAATTCAACGTTTTTTCAGCAAATTTGGCAATCCTGCGATCTAATAAAAATCGATTAAATCCTTTGAATCGAAGGATTTTATTGATTGAACAAACGATTTTTATTCGATGTGTAAAGACTTAGAAAATGGTTGTAGAAGGTCCTCATTGGCTAACATAGCACTTCGGCAGGTTTAATTTGGTGAAGTATTGAAGTCAAAGTTTTTTTAAAGAGACAGTACTTCAATTATCGAATGGTCGAATATTCGAACGATTTTTACTTCGAATCGAAGTCGAAGTAAATTCAAAGTCGTAGTATCCTATTCGATGGTTGAAGTATCCAAAAAATTACTTCAAATTTTGAATTTTTTTAATTTGAAAATTCCCTCGAATTCACTTCGACCCTTGATAAATCTGGAAATGTAGTGAATCCCTAATTTTAAAAAACATGATAAAAATTAAAGGAGAAATTTGATTTTCATTGCAATCAAGTTTTATTCCGTGTAAATTAATGTGACTGAGGTTAAGTACTACTTTTGAGGGTTATTTTTTTAAAAAAAAATTTAAATTCGAAAGTAGGGTTCGGGGAGGCTAATTTAACAAAAGTTTAATTTTTGAAAAGTCGGAAAAAAAAATCCCAGATGTGTGCTTATTTAAGACTTGATTCCGTAAATGAATGAAGAAAACAACTCAACACTGAAATCACGTTCTACCCATCATTTTCAATGATTTTGCTTTGAATTTGTCCAAAAACTCTGAAAAATGAGCTTGAAGTTTGCTCATACAACTCCCGTTGACTTCTACATGGACTCAACAACTATCTCAATCTTTCACCCACTCAGATTGGTAAAAAGTTGAATTGAATGTTGGCTACAACGTCTACAAGCTTCAGAGACACCTCTGTTGTTGTGAGAAAAGAAATGACGAATTCAACATAATTAAACCCTTAACAGAAACCAAACTTTAAAATGAAGGTGTATAATCAAGGGGCCTATCACTTCTGGGAGAAGTTGGGTTTTCCATTAGAAATGCCAGTGTGTTGTTCTATGATGAATGTTTGCCTCCTGGCCCGAAGTGGCTTTGCAAGTATCTACACGTTCCATTGGAATCAGTTCTGTCTTGTAACTCCAATAACTTTGTCCCAAGTTGTTGTTAAAAGAATAGTTATAGAATCATTTAAGACTTATTCGCTACTTTAATGTGTTTTGGATCAGGGATTAATGATTCGGAGGGGAGTTAGTGCTGAGTGCTGTGGGTGAGCTGCGCTGAACATTAACATGAATTTATATTCATGATTTAGATTTTCTATCCAAATATGTTTATTGGTTATTTTCTAGCCAAGAGAAGTTAGAGGCATTTGTTTAAGAGGTTGCAAAGTCAGATAGGATCATCATCATTGGATAAATCTCACAATGTTTTTTTAAGTAGCACTCAGTATCCTTCTATTACCAAAGAGGTGATATGCATAAGATATTTGGAATCGAAACTTTAGAATCCAGAAGGATTCCCAATAGTTCAGTCTTTTTTTATTTTTATGAAGTTGTCAATATGTAATGGAACACATTTGTTCTCAGTGGGGTGTTAGTGCCCAGTGCAGGTCGATAACAGCACTGGGCACTAAATCCCATCCAAAACATTAATCCCTGATGCAAAACACATGCAGGGATTAATGATAAGGGCTAGTGATGGGCGAATAAATTCACCAAAATTTGCCGCCATCAAAACATTTTCAACGGGCGTCGGAAAAGTCGGAGAAGAGAAACGGGAGAAATGAGGTCAATTCATTTCCATGCTGGAATGGTTCCTTTAATAACACCCTGGAAAATGCAAGTTACTACAGGTACGGGAGTCAAAGTATAAAAATGTTGAGAATACACCTGCCATGGAGTTTTATAGCAGCTTAAAATATTTCATTGCAGAATTTTAATATTTTTGAGTTTTTCTTGATTGAGAAATCTTGAAAACTGACGTTGACAAAACCTGAATTCAGAAATATGGGATTTTCTTGAATCGCGGCAAAAACTCGTATTTGAATTTTTTAATATATTTGCCTCAAGTGTAAGGCTTGTCATTAATGGTAGGAATGAGCCAATTCATTTGCTTTTACCTTGGCCGTGTGCCATGAAAAATCACGTTTGTGACAAATGAATGTACACGCAACATAATAGGCCTGAGTCATTCCAATGTGAGGCCTACACTGTGCAAAATATGTAATCGAACCTGTCAATTGGTAACCACCAGCGGTTGCTCAGTCACACCAACTTTAAGAAGGTCTGATCATGGGGGAAAAAAACCCAGTAACTTAATTCTCATTTACACATACTCCATATTTGTTACTCTGGCTGCTCTAGTTTCATAACTTAGATAACAATTTCGATGAACATAATTCCCATAATTTCCCCATTCCGAAACTGGTTGGAAGCAAAAAGTCTCACCAGGCACCAGCAGAAATCAGCATCAGGCCCAGTAGAAGTTTCATGTGGCACCAGTAAAAATCTCACCAGTAACCAGTAGAAGCCCCATGAGGCACCAGTAGAAGTTCAATGAGGAACTAGTAGAGACCCCTTGAGGCACCAGTATAATTCCCATCAGTAACCAGAAGAAGTAAAGTAGAGACCCCACCAGGCATGAGTAGTATTTCCATAAATAACCAGTAGAAGTCCTATGAGGCACCAGTAGAAGTCCAATGAGGCACTAGTAGAGACCCCATGAGGCACCAGTAGAAATTCCATGTGGCACCAGTAGAAGCCCCATCAGGCACCAGTAAAACAGAGGCATAACTACAGAGGAAGCAGACCCTGCGGCTGCAGGGGGGCCCAGGAGGTACAGGGCCCCCATGAGGCTCTCATTGATGAGCAATTTGAACATATATTGGTAAAACAGGACAAACACTGGATATGTTGGGGGCCCTAAAATTAATTTGCTGTGGGGCCCAGCAACATCTAGTTACACCACTGCAGTAAAAGTAAAACTAAACTTGCCTTCAAGCCTGGAAATGAAAAAAAAGCACCTGCTTTGAGACCACTGGGAGCAACATCTGCTTTTTGACAATCATTTGGGTTGCTACTAACAATTTAATCCCAGTTAGAGTTAAAGGTTATCTTATGACCCATTCCCAATGCTCAATCAACCATATTGCCAAGTGGAGAGACTCACACACTCTCCTATTGATGCCATGGACAACTTTGAAGGCATGGGTCTGCTCTGATCCTATTGCCTTCCATAGGGCAACATGCACCCACCGGCAGTCTGAATAATTATAGCTTAGGCGAACTGCCTGGGAGATGGTTCGCCACCATTTCTTTCTCCTGGTCCATTTCAGATGGTCTCTATAATGAAGGCGCACACGTTGGTAAACTTCTTTGGATAGAGTCAACATGTAGAGTCCATTTCAGATGGTGTCAGCCAGGCAGCACTTATATAGGGGGCATTTAGATAAGTGACTAATTTCTCATAATAAACATTGTTCCTCAAAGGTGATTTGGGGATAGTTTCCCTTTAAAAGTGGCCTGTAAATCCCTGCTTTAGTCTGGTGGGTCCTATCAGCACATATGGGTAGTCATACATGGTATGGTCACCTTTCAATTGGATCAGGATCATCTGACCAATATACATGAACCAATCACTTTGTTTCAGACTATCTATCTGCCATCTATCTCTCTGTCATCTATCTCTCTGTCATCTATCTCTCTGTCATCTATCATATTATGTTATCCTTTGAGAATAAATGGCAATTTATGAACGTTAAGAAGAAACTGTAAGTTCCAGGTATGTCGTTAGCCTCCTTTAGGCAGGAGGGGGTTAAGCCAGTAACACCCTCACCTCTCTCCTGGGGCTGTGAAGGTGCAGACAGGAGGATCAGACATAAAGGAGACAGGGTGAGATATTGAGTAAGGGAGGGGGTAGGGGAGGGAGACAGTCGTATGGGGAGAAGGTGAAGATAAAAACAATTTTCAGTTTATGGTTTTTTTCCATTTCAGTAAATAAGAGACTGATTGTCAGTAGAAGTGATATAAGCTTCTATATTCACCCAATATTTTGTGTTTTCATATGAATGAGTTGCCACCACTGGGACTAGGGCTAGGACTGTCCCAATAACATAGGGATAAAGTGTTTTCCTCTCTAAATTCTTAGTATCTTCTAGTTGCCAAAGCCAACTAACTATTGATAATTGCATTTATCGCATACACTGGCAGGTCTTGAATTGTATCTGAGCAATCGGCCTATGGGCCAAACAGAAGCCTATTGTAAAAGCCATTCATTGGATGGCCTCCTTTCTGTTGCTCTATTTGTTCCACACTCATTGGAAAAGCAGGAAGTGAAGAGAAGCTGTCCAGTTGAAGAACCAATGGAGATATCGGTTGGGATTGTCTAGCCAGCATGCATTATGATGGAAACAACCTTCTCAGCTGGCCCAATGAGGCAGAGTGCCTCCAAAAGAGTGTGGCTTTATGCCAATAAGTGCATCTTACTGCCAAATAGCAAGGCTGCCTCATTGCTTGCCAATGGGTGCGGCAGTCACTCATTACATGCCCACCCAATTAGTCAATATGAAAGGATGTCTCCTAATAAGTGATAGTGTTTTGCATTAACACTTAGGGGCCGATTCATTAAGCTCGAGTGAAGGATTCGAATGAAAAAAATTCGAATTTCTAAGTATTTTTTTGGTACTTCGACCATCGAATTGATTAAATTCGTTCGAATACGAACGAAATCGAACGAATCGAACGAAAAATCGTTCGACTATTCGACCATTCGATAGTCTAAGTACTTTCCCTTTAAAAAAAACTTCGACCCCCTACTTCGGCAGGTAAAACCTACCGAAGTCAATGTTAGCCTATGGGGAAGGTCCCCATAGGTTTGCTAACCTTTTTTTGATCGAAGGATTTTCCTTCGATCGTTGGATTAAAATCCTTCGAATCGTTCGATTCGAAGGATTTAATCGTTCGATCGAACGAAAAATCGTTCGATCGATCGAACGAACGTTTAGCGCTAAATCCTTCGACTTCGATATTCGAAGTCGAAGGATTTCAATTCGAGGGTCGAATTTCGAAGTATTTTTTACTTCGAAATTCGACCCTTAGTGAATCTGCCCCTTAGACTGCATCCAAGTAAGAGCAGAATCCTACGTATGATTAAGGATCCTTTAACCTGACTATTTAGGACAAGAGCAGATGGAGAACTTTCCAGGATTTGCCATGATTTTTGAGAGCACCAGATCAGTGCTTGACACTGACCAAGGCTGACTCCTAGTTAAAACAGTATCCTTCTAATGAGCAATGGGTCCTCGCAGTAAGGCAGACTCCCTGAATATTCCTGAGATTACCCCCGGCTGATGTGACTACCTGAAAATATAAAAGGTGGACACCCAATGGATACGTTATGCTTTCTAGAAATAACGCTGTCCCTCAAGCTTCTCTTAGTGAGACGTTCAGCATGTTCTCCTGAGAAGATCCCTTTCATTTTCTACTCCTAGTTTGTTGGGTGTTGTTTCACCCAGCAGGGCATTCCACAACCTTACTGCCCTCATCTTGAAGAACCATTTTAACTAATTTGCTGGTTGGCTGCCCAGTCAATATGTTTAGACTGCTTGGCAACAGGGTTCATGATTGCAGGACCAGAACAACATGTTACAACATCAGGA
Organism: Xenopus laevis; assembly: GCF_017654675.1. Taxonomy (NCBI): domain Eukaryota; kingdom Metazoa; phylum Chordata; class Amphibia; order Anura; family Pipidae; genus Xenopus; species Xenopus laevis. The sequence continues at coordinate 4,531,706 of NC_054388.1, read as the reverse complement.
GACTGCCGGTCCTGTGATGTGTTGGGAGGAGCCCACATAACGTAACCTAGTTCTTTGAAGGGAGGATCAGTCCTACCAGGAGCCTAACCTTCTATTAGACAGGACTAATGGGACAGTACATGGTCATTCCGATGGACTGGAACATCTTGTTCTACCATAATCACGGCAAATGATGTCACAAGACCTTCACAGATCACTCTGAAAGGATGTTTGACCAGAAGCCAAGTCATAGACTAGGCTAATACCTCTGGCTTCTGATATTTACCTTAAAGGCATACAGTCCTCACAAAATGACTTTTATTTATAATTTAAAGGAATATTGTTATTAAAAGAACAAGGGGATGCTTTGACTTGAATTTACTTTATTACTCAAAAATATACAGGCTCTTCTTGTGCCTCTTGTGCCCAGAGAGATTTTGAAGCTTTCCTCTTTTTAACCTGCACCTAAACCCACCCATTCTGATGATGCGACAAAAAAGAGGATTTTAGCATGGTGATATCATAAGAGGAGTGGCGGTTAGTGTATCGCTAATTGGGATGGACCTCTCACCCACCCAACCCACTTCTGAGACTACAGTTGGCAGCTTGAACATGCCCATTGCCAATAAAAAGCCAAATAGACCTTCAACTATCCAATTACACAAGGGATCTTGTGCAGAACTGTAGACCCCAATCTGCATCCACAGCCCGATGTGAAGAGGGTGAACCCCGAAAATTTGTAAAACTTTTTCCCAGTTCCTGGCCGGTTCCTAATGGTTACAGAGCCTTCTTAAAAGCTAAAAAGTAGCCCCAAAACACAAAGCCTGAAGCACACCTCCACATTCATTAGTCTTTGGTGTCACTTTTGGGCATTTAGGCACCATGGTTTTGGGGCTATTTAAAAATGCAGCATTTGAACTGCCCAAAACAGTCCCATGTGCCAGTTAGTAGTACCAGTTATTACTTGCAAGAAGGTCCCTCTAAGAGTTGAGGCAAGGTGCTTTAATACCCAAGCCAATGATGGCAATGTGTGGTCCCACCACACTATAACCCACTCTGTAGAAGAGATAGTGGTTGACAAAGACTAGCTGACACAGAAAACTTAAAGGGAAACTAAGAGCTGGTCTAATGATGAGGTGCTCCAATAGGGTGCCACTATGGTCCACTTGCCCACATTCCGATATCTCCGTGTCTTGTTTTCTCTGGATCCACTTGGTGTGGCCATGAATGTCCCCAAGTAGATGCTGATATGAACTCTAGCGGGCAGCTTGGAACATTTTTTTCTGGAATTTCTCCTACACCGGTGTATAAATAGATTGGATTTTAGGCGTGTGACGGAAACTCCCTTCAGTAAGACACGCAATATGTTAACCCTTTGACTCACCTCTGAAACGCATTGCAGATATCTCTTCTATATTGGATTGATTTATCATTGTATGTTGGGGATTTTTTTACTAAGGATATGCAGGGCTAGGCACATAAAGCGACCAATTGCATGGCTGCTTTCATTATTCCGCACTGCACTGGCCCATTGAAAGCTTGTGGCTGATTTGTTGCTATGGGTTACTGAACTAGGTCACAATTTGTCTTTGTTTATGTATAAACTTGTATGGCTTTACTTCATTTCATGTTTTTTCATCACCATTAGTGATGGGAGAATCTACGCCGTTCGAAAAATTTGCCGAATGGTAAAACATTTGTGAAACGCATTGAAGTTTTGACGCCCGTCAATTCTTATACATAGGACTATTTGGTCCAAATAGTCCAAAATTAAGTCAATGGGCGTCCGAATAATTTTGACATGCGTACATTTTTTTTTGATGCGGCAGATTTGTCGCCACAGTTTTGCAGCGAAATGCGGAAATTCACCTGGAATTTGTGTCTGGCAAATTTATTCGCCCATCACTAATTACCATCCCTGGAGCTAATGACACATTGGGGGGAACAGGTTGCGGCATTGGTGGGGGTGAAGGCAAATAAGAGACATAGGAAGAAGGAGTTGGAGGAGTTGAGGCAGGGAAGTATTTTGGAGAGGGCTTTAAATGCATGGATGGGGATGGTTGCACTGCTATACTTCCCAGATATAAAATAAAGCTCCACATTAGCACCCAATGGAGGTCATGCCCTACAATTTGAGAACCTCGACCCCAGCAGATGCAATCATTGCTGCTAATTCAACTCTCTTCAACTCCAACGGCCAAGTAGGATTTCCAGGGACCATTCAGATTCAGCTTCATGAGGCTGTATCCAGTCTTCCGATGATCCTATTGTATATTGCAACTAATCCAAGTCTTTTGTGGCCCTGAACTGCAAGATAATGACTAGACTCACTGCAGTAGGTCTATCGTTTCCATAAACACCAGCCCATAGCTACAGGGCTTCCCTCAACTCATCAGTACATCTTCCATGAAAGAAAACTGTTTAGCAGGTAGTTCCTTAATGCACACACACCCCTCTTTGTTCCCCTGTGCTGGGAAACTACCCGAAACAACTCCCCCAGCAGGCTTTTTTATTAGATAAGCATTTCCACCAGCTTTATACAGAGCAAGGTGCAGCTTTTTATAAGCGAGGAACCCATGTCAGATGCGGAGATTTATAATATTCCTGCATAACTTCTGTCTGATGTACAATGAGAGGATCTGTTTCTAATGTATACGATAATACTAAAAAGGGAGTTATAAAGACTGGGTATATGGAGCAACAGGATTAGCCATGGAGGTAATATGGAGAAAATGAGGTGTTAATATGGACAGGGTTATATAGAATAATAGGGAGAGTTATAGGGAGGGATATATAGAGCAATGCCATCTTGTGTACAGAGGTGGAGTTATAGGGAGGGGTATATGGAGCAGTAGGAGGAGTTATAGGGAGGGTTATATGGAGCAATAGGAGGAGTTATAGGGAGGGTTATATGGAGCAGTACGAGGAGTTATAGGGAGGGGTATATGGAGCAATAGGAGGAGTTATAGGGGGGGTATATGGAGCAATAGGAGGAGTTATAGGGAGGGGTATATGGAGCAATAGGAGGAGTTATAGGGAGGGTTATATAGAGCAATAGGAGGAGTTATAGGGAGGGTTATATAGAGCAATAGGAGGAGTTATAGGGAGGGGTATATGGAGCAATAGGAGGAGTTATAGGGAGGGTTATATGGAGCAATAGGAGGAGTTATAGGGAGGGGTATATGGAGCAATAGGAGGAGTTATAGGGAGGGGTATATGGAGCAATAGGAGGAGTTATAGGGAGGGTTATATAGAGCAATAGGAGGAGTTATAGGGAGGGTTATATAGAGCAATAGGAGGAGTTATAGGGAGGGGTATATGGAGCAATAGGAGGAGTTATAGGGAGGGGTATATGGAGCAATAGGAGGAGTTATAGGGAGGGTTATATAGAGCAATAGGAGGAGTTATAGGGAGGGTTATATAGAGCAATAGGAGGAGTTATAGGGAGGGGTATATGGAGCAATAGGAGGAGTTATAGGGAGGGTTATATGGAGCAATAGGAGGAGTTATAGGGAGGGGTATATGGAGCAATAGGAGGAGTTATAGGGAGGGGTATATGGAGCAATAGGAGGAGTTATAGGGAGGGTTATATAGAGCAATAGGAGGAGTTATAGGGAGGGTTATATAGAGCAATAGGAGGAGTTATAGGGAGGGGTATATGGAGCAATAGGAGGAGTTATAGGGAGGGGTATATGGAGCAATAGGAGGAGTTATAGGGAGGGTTATATAGAGCAATAGGAGGAGTTATAGGGAGGGTTATATAGAGCAATAGGAGGAGTTATAGGGAGGGGTATATGGAGCAATAGGAGGAGTTATAGGGAGGGGTATAGGTAGGGTATAGGTATGGGTAGGGAATACATATGGAAAAACTGGAAGAGATATAGTGAGTTATAGGAGATTTTTCTTTGTATCTCCCATACAAAGAAAAAGAAGGAATTTACAGGAGATGATTATAAGAAGTTTTAGTTATATGGAGGGTCTATACTAGGCTGTAGTACAGGTTCTTTTGAATACATGTAAAACAACACAAGAAATATGGTAACGGTAGTGACATTTTATCACCTGGTTTTATTGCAATATATGTATAATATAATGTTAAATAATTATACGCTGGCTGTTGCTCTGGATGACACATTGACATGATTTATATAGTTGTATAAACATCTTTTCACAGTTGTAATTCAGTGGCAGTCAGTCCCTCGGTTGCAAACACAACATGGCACAAAAGGAGAGACTTATCCCAGACCTCCAGACAGTGTGAAGGCAAAACAAGGATCCTTAAAGTGCACACCTGGAATCCTGCGCCGAGACACGTCCCCACCACCGGTACATTCCTCCCCCAGAGACAAGACTCTGCCCATCTCCGAGCAGCTACTGCTGATGGAACGGGTTTGAAGTGCTGACATCTAAAGGGACAGCTACATAGTGTTACCTCTGATCTTCTCTAGTGCAGAAGTGGTTCATCACCCTAAAAGGGGCCCTCTGTCTTCCCTAGTCACGGGGGGTAAATTCTCTCCAAACTTTGGTGCATTCAATCATGTTCCTCTGCTCCAAACTGCAGAATCCCTGCCATGTCTGTATAAAAGAGGCTGTAGATTTTAGAATGAGCCCTGTCTGCCCCTATTTGGTGCTGTATGGGAAATAAGACGTATCTCCTAAGCAGCACCAAAGGCAGGATTTGATATGACTGGGCAGTGATGTACGTATCCTTGGGTATATTAAAAAAAAAACTAGGAAAACATTTAAAAATAAAAATTGCCCAGCAACTTTTACTGCAAATTTTAATAGCCCATTATTGACTTGTTCGATACAAAGCACTGAAAAATACATTAAATGGAAGGGGTATATGACATGTATACAAAATCAAAACAACAACAATAATAATAATTAATCGGATACTTTCATACTGAATCAGAGTGTCCTGGGCCTGTATAAGTATAAATAAAAATACAAAGGATTTGTGATAGTGGTACTGGAAGATATTATGTATACAAGGGTGTGATCTCAGCTTATGCCAAGAGGTTTGAAGTAAAAAGGCTTAGAATCATGGCACATGGGGCACTTTGACCGGTGAGCATGAGCCGTATATCCCTGTTGGGTTTTGTAAACATTATAAAGGCAAAAGTCCAAGTTCAGAATCTCTCTAAGGATCAGAATTTTTTTTTAAAAATCCTAAAAAAGGTCCTAGCTTGAGCAAGTCCAAGCTTGAGAAGGTCCTAGCTTGAGCAGGCCCAAGCTTGAGAAGGTCCTAGCTTGAGCAAGCCCAAGCTCGAGAAGGTCCTAGCTTGAGCAAGTCCAAGCTTGAGAAGACCATAGCTTAAGCAAGTGCAAGCTTCAGAAGACCATAGCTTGAGCAAGTCCAAGCTTCAGAAGATCCTTTTTGAGCAAGTTAAGCTAAACAAGGTTCTAGCTTGAACAAGTCCAAGCTTGAGAAGGTTCTAGCTTGAGAAATCATGATACCAAATGAATTGACAAAATTGTGCATGATATGTATGTACACAAGGAATTAAATATCTGTATACACCCATCAGTCTTTTGACTAGAGATGTCGCGAACTGTTCGCCGGCGAACTTGTTCGCGCGAACATCGGGTGTTCGCGCTCGCCGGAAGTTCGCGAACGTCGCGCGACGTTCGCCATTTTGGGTTCGCCATTGTTGGCGCTTTTTTTTGCCCTCTCACCCCAGACCAGCAGGTACATGGCAGCCAATCAGGAAGCTCTCCCCTGGACCACTCCCCTTCCCTATAAAAACCGAAGCCCTGCAGCGTTTTTTCACTCTGCCTGTGTGTGCTGAAGAGATAGTGTAGGGAGAGAGCTGCTGCCTGTTAGTGATTTCAGGGACAGTTGAAAGTTTGCTGGCTAGTCATCGTTTTGATACTGCTCTGTTATTGGAGGGACAGAAGTCTGCAGGGGTTTGAGGGACATTTAAGCTTAGGTAGCTTTGCTGGCTAGTAATCTACCTTCTACTGCAGTGCTCTGTATGTAGCTGCAGTGGGCAGCTGTCCTGCTTCTGATCTCATCTGCTGACTGCTGCAATAACAGTAGTCCTTGTAAGGACTGCTTTTATTTATTTTTTTGTTGTTTTACTACTACTACTACTACTACTATAAGAGCCCAGTGCTATTAGTCTAGCAGTGTTGGGGAGTGGGACTGGTGTGCTAATCTGCTGCTCCTAGTAGTTCAGCAGCACCAACTTTAATTTTTTTTTTTTTTAATATTCATTTTTTTTTATTTTACTTTTTTTTATTTTACTACCGCTGTAGTAGTGTATAAGTTGACCTTTTAGGCATTATTTGCCCTGTAGGCATTATTTGCACACTGTTTTCTTCAACCCGCCATCTAGCTGTGTGACCTTGTTCACATTCTGTCTAAATATCCATAATATTACCGTCTCCAGAAAAAACACCGGAGTGACTTTTTTCAAGCAGCCATAATATATTTTACGTAATCCGTATCCACCGCTGTAGTAGTGTATACGTTGACCTTGTAGGCATTATTTGCACAGTGTTTTCTTCAACCCGCCATCTAGCTGTGTGAGCTTGTTCACATTTTGTCTAAATATTGATAATATTATCGTCTCTAGAAAAACCACTTGAGTTACTTTTTTTCAAGCAGCATTCATATATTTTACGTAATCCGTATCCACCGCTGTAGTAGTGTATACGTTGACCTTGTAGGCATTATTTGCACACTGTTTTCTTCAACCCGCCATCTAGCTGTGTGACCTTGTTCACATTCTGTCTAAATATCCATAATATTACCGTCTCCAGAAAAAACACCGGAGTGACTTTTTTCAAGCAGCCATAATATATTTTACGTAATCCGTATCCACCGCTGTAGTAGTGTATACGTTGACCTTGTAGGCATTATATGCACAGTGTTTTCTTCAACCCGCCATCTAGCTGTGTGACCTTGTTCACATTCAGTCGCTGCGACCAAAGAAACTGGGCAAACAATGCCTACAAGGTCAACGTATGGCAAAAAATGACTATTTTCAGCATTTATATGGCATATTTTTTCTGGCAACTGTGCTTCAGTGGCTGCAACCAAAAAAACTGGGCAAACAATGTCTACAAGGTCAACGTATGGCGAAAAATGACTATTTTCAGCATTTATATGGCATATTTTTTATGGCAACTGTGCTTCAGTGGCTGCGTCCAAAAAAACTGGGCAAACAATGCCTACAAGGTCAACGTATGGCAGTTGTTTAAAGAGAACAGTAGATTACTAGCCAGCAAAGCTACCTAAGCTAAAATGTCCCTCAAATCCCTGCAGACTTCTGTCCCTCCAATACAGAGCAGTATCAAGCAGATTACTAGCCAGCAAACTTACTATCATCTGTCCCTGAAATCACTAACAGCTCTCCCCCTACACTATCTCTTCCAAGCACACACAGGCAGATTTTTCAGATACATTTTTGCCCTTGATCCCCCTCTGGCATGCCACTGTCCAGGTCGTTGCACCCTTTAAACAACTTTAAAATCATTTTTCTGGCCAGAAATGTCTTTTCTAGATGTTAAAGTTCGCCTTCCCATTGAAGTCTATGGGGTTCGCGAACCGTTCGCGAACCGCTCGCGTTTTTGCGCAAGTTCGCGAATATGTTCGCGAACTTTTTTTCCGACGTTCGCTACATCCCTACTTTTGACATAAAAAAGGAAGAGGCCTATATTAGAGTTTAAAATAATATAATAGTCTGCAATTCATTAAACATATCATGAAAAAAAGTGTTTGTAATGGATTGACTTCTTCCATTGGGAATTACAGCTATTAAAAATAAAGGAAGAAAAAAATTAAATTAAGGCACTCTCTACGGTTTTGGTTATGAGAAGTGGATTGTTTACAGAGTTATTTCTCGATAACCATAGCCCTATACATCTGCATACTGAGATGCTTATAATAATAGTGTTTCATTTGCACACTTGGAGAGTTCCTTCCTTCAAACAGAAGAAAGTCTTTGCAAGTGATCCAACGCATTAAAGCAAGTGATAAGTTAGAATGCACTTCTCCATGGGAGACGTAAATACTCAGTCTACATGGCCCTTGCTGGACGTCTTGCTGGACGTCACACATCTCCATTTCTAGAAACATCATCACATCATTGATTGCCTTGACATTGGGTCATGAGGTTGATACCAAGGACTAAAACTGTTCAAGTAGTTACAGGAAAGTGGGGCAGATTTTCCAGTTGAGGGAATATCCCATAGAGGGGGCATGTTTGGGGAACAGGGAGTCAATGAAGATGAACTGGTTGGCTGGTCTTCATCCTGCACATTGGAGTCGTGTTTTGTTATCTTCTTGTATTTGGACCGCTTGTTCTGAAACCAGATTTTCACCTGTATAAAAGACAGTGTAGGAAACCGATTAAACCTTTGGAGATCATTCAATGAATTGTTCAAGACTTTTCTTAAAGATAAACAGGTTCCTTTAAAATTTGGAATTAAAAGAGTTTTGAAGGAACTGCTCTTTATCCTACACAACATCCAATATTTTGTTTCAAATAAAGATATGGGGGTATATTTATCAAAGAGTGAAGTTAATAGTGAAGTTCCGCCACTCTCCATTCATTTCTATGGGATTTTTATAGGCGTATTTATCAAAGGGTGAACTTTCACTTTCACCCATTGATAAATACGCCTTTCAAAATCCCATAGTAATGAATTGAGAGCTGCGGAATTTCACTCTAGTGGCGGAACTTCACTCTTTGATAAATTTACCCCTATGTACTTCCAGACCTTTCTCCCCAACATATGTTCTCCTGCTCTTGTGTGAGGTGTATAAGAAACTCAAAGGGAACGAACAAGATGTTGAGTCTGAGCATGGACCTTAACCCACAGCAGCCATCTTTATTTTAGGTAGCTCCCTTATCTACTCAAGTGCTGCCAGATCTTAACAGCCCTGAATTCACAAAACACAGAGCTATTTCATGAGTCATATCTGAAAAAAATATCTGTGATCTATGGGAACAAGCCTGCACCCCAATGCATGAGAAGGTCATCGTTCTATAGGTGCTACACTGTGAGAATATTAGATTAATGTTACTGCAACTTTAAAAAAAGAAACTGCTGCTGAAAGGTCTGTTGCCCTTTGGCATAAACATAAGCAGAAGCTGTAACTCAACGTGGGACCTTCCTGTCCTGGTATGTTTTTATTTGCTGGTAGCGTTGCCACCTAACCCCTATTTTACCTGTCCAGGTGGGAAATAATATATGAGCATTTTTGTGAGAACCCTCTGCCCCTCACCTGTGTCTGTGTCAGTCCAAGCTGGGCCGCCAACTCTGCTCTCTCAGGAAGGGCCAAATACTGCGTCTGCTGGAACCTCTGATTTAGCGCCTGCAGCTGTAGACTGGAGTATATTGTCCGCGGTTTGCGAATTTTCTTGCCTTTGCCATTGATTCGAATCTCCCCATTTTCTATGACAGTAGATTTCTCCATCTCTGTGAACAAAGTCAGGGGAAACCAGTGAGAAGCAAAACTAGATGTCCTAGATGTGTAAACAGCCTGTAGGTCTTGACCTTCTAACATATATTTTGATCGATGAGAATGAACTACTCAAAGACAGTTCCTGATGTTTTAAACACCAACCATCCCCTTAACTTACGGTCCCTCAAGTATTATACACTAAGCAGTCCCATAGCTTACAGTTCCTGAGATATTATACCCTTACAAGTGTATTCTCTGCCGTTTCAGGGGAATTTTAGTCAAATCAGTGTGTCCCTAAGATGTTATCCTCCAAATCTGAGGAACACAGTTTCCACTTAAAGTAACACAAATGGTCCTACACAGTGTGGGCAGGGAGTCTGTGGGATAACCTGCAAGTTGATGATGTGAAGGCAGATAATTATCTATAAATTGTATGTTTATAAAGCTTTGTTAGACTCCATATTTATCTTCTGTCTATCATCTATACTGTGTATAAAATATATGTGACTAAGTTTGGGATGAGTTGGAGGAGTTGAACTAGATGGACATTTGTCCTCTTTCAACACTATGGAACCTTCCATTCCTGATATATTTTACTTCAGCAGCAGTGAAACGTTCTGTTGCTGATATATTGTGTTCCAAGTGCCTTAAACCCTACCGTTCCCATGGCATTGATCTTCAAAATAACTCCAGGCACCCTCAGATCTGCATCTGGGGTAGGGTTACTGCGTATTATTTCATAATTCCTGACGAACTAACTCACTGATTTAGAAAAAGTCAATCTATTCTTTACAACTTTAACTATGAATTCTGAACTGAATTCTGGTACATTTTTACCCCTCAAGTACAGGAATGGGTCTTGTTAATCAGAATGCTGAGGACCTGGGTTTTTCTGGACATGGGATCTTTCCAGAATTTGTATCACCATACTTAAAGTGTACATACAAATTATTCCAGTGTTAAAAAAAAACAGCAGGATTGTTTTGCCAGCAGTAAGGAGTAATTACATATTATTTTTGAAGAGAAAAAGGAAATTCATTTAAAAAATTAGAATTATTTATAAGATTGAGTCTATGGGAGATGGTCTTGTTTGTCTGGACTCCTTCACGTGATTTGGGGCTTTCTGGATAAGGGGTTTCAAAATAATGGCTATCATACCTCTACACTGAAATGTTATGGCACAGGGAATAAAAAACCCTACAACATTGAGAAACTCAATGTATAGGCCATAGTCCATGGGGATGTCCTGATTGGGGGAAACAGTGAAGAGTAGAACTGGTGGCTAGAGTTGTAGAGGTGGTGACTTGGGAGTCAGAAAGGGACAGGCCTTCAAAATGTAGACTATATCGTGAAGGGCCCTTCTGGGTTTTGAATGTGAACCTTTCAAGGAAAAGCTTAAATGTCGAGCGTCGAAGAACATTGGGACATCCAAGTACACAACTGGGAAATAGAGGCATCTGAATATACTTCATGTGGGCATAAGCCAGCCTCAACATTCCAGGTTATAAAACAGAGCCTCTCCATAAACCAAACAAAAGCCTCCCTTTCATTTTAACGTGCTTTATTTTCCAGGACTTTGTCATTAAACAAAGTGTTGGTGTTGTTCTTTTGTACAATAACAAGGACAAAACATACTGTAAGGTAAAGAGAATAAAAAAAACCTCCAATGAAGGAGTCCAGACAAACAAGCCCAATGTGTCTATACAGAAGCTGGTATCCCGTGATCCTTATATGACCCTGTCCTTGGAGTTCCCCCACCAACACCACCTTGCCAGGTGTGCAAGAAAAACATAATGTATATCAATCATATGCCAGGCCTCCAGGGAAACTGCTTCAGTGCCAATGTGTCGATAACTCTACGTAGACTGTCATAAAGTTTAATTTATTAGGCCAGCACGTCTGCAAGATAACCACACATGGGTTGACTTTCAATTTAACCACACTTGGGTGGCCAATTTACATGGATCTTATAGATCCGGTTTCAAACTGATGGTTGGACCATTATACAGATGTGTGGTGGGTCCCATACAAAAGCTGACTGGGTCTTTTCATTCTGACCAATTAACCCACCACAGTTTCATCAGACAAACCTCTCTTTGGAGTAGCTGTGCTCCAAATCCAGGATCTGACTGAAACCAAAAATTCTTCAAAATACTTGGTCTTGAGGTACAGTATCTAGCAGAACAGCGGTCCCCAGCCTTTTTTCTACCTATGAGCCACATTCAAATGTAAAAAGAGTTGGAGAGCAACACAAGCATAAAAAAGCCCCTGGAGATGCCAAGTAAGGGCTGTGATTGACTATTTGGTAGCCCCCTATGTTGACTGGTAACCTACAGGAGACTCTGTTTGGGGTCACACCTAGTTTTTTTTTAATTCCAAGTCTGTAATTCCAACAAAAGGACCTGCTTTGAGGCCTCTGAGAGCAACATCCAAGGGACTGGTGAGCAACATGTTGCTCGTGGGCCTCTGGTTGGGGATCACTGTAGTAGAACTAAGTCTAAAGCAACTGGATTCTTCTGAGTTTTCTTGAAAACGTTCCACCACTCATCCGATTGGCTTTTTTTTTGTTGGACTGAAGAAGCAGCTCGTGGTGAAGAGTTTTCAAGAAAAAGTCCAGTTGCTTTAGACGTAATGGTATTAGATACTGTATGTCATGACCTAGATGAATGAAAATCTTCAAAGGCTTGGTCTTCAGCCAAACCCAGTTGGGACCCTTAATATCAGGCAAAATTAAAATAGTGGTTGCAATGTTCACAGATTATGTAATTTTATGTTTATGTTTTATTAGAATATGGAAATTAATATTTGGTTTGCTAGTTTTACCTTACTATTTGGGACACTTTAATGGAATTGCCCTCATCCTTTTTCCCAGTATCTGGGTTCCTTGCACTGGTGGCTCTGCCCCTGGGGTACTAAACCACACTGCAAGTTGTTACTGGAATTTAAGGCTTTCTATGTATAACCACCTATGGGTCCAGCCCTACTATGACTTATCCTCACTCACACATTTCTACCACCCAGGCTTGTGCATGGGATGTACCTGGTGCATATCCAGAAGCTCCAGATCCACACCCACCCCTACACCTGAGGGGGATCCTACTCCCCTTTCCTAAATATATCTTGCAGGAAGGTTCTTCCTCCCCTTTACTCAGTAGGGACATCATTCTAAGCAGCACAAAGTAGTGATTCCCATTTCTTCATTCTATTATTGATGTTGCAGCATCAGCCCAAGTTTCCCCCAAGCAGGATTTGATCTGGAGACTTTCTGTAGGAATGTGCAGGGCAGGGAATTTTCTATGGGAAGGATCTCATCTGACAAACTAACGAGGAATGGCTACGGGGCAAACACCTGGGGGGAGGTGACGGGGGTCTGCACAAAAACACACAATTTCTGGCCAATATCTAGCGATGATAATGTCAGCCCCATACTGTATGTATAAATATATCTACCAGGCCCCACACAGGTTTTATAAGGCCATTTAATCATGAAATCTTGTGTATCTAATAATTCTCCCCTAGAACCATAGTCTCATTGTTATTCCAAAATATATTCCAATGACAATCATTGGTTCTCCCATGGTCCGTCACCTGCTCCAGCTAAATCTACAGGGTTGGGTGAGGGTGCCGGGAGTTGCAAGGATTGTAAGCTGACGTTACTGATGCATGAGTGGCTTGTGGCCGGATTAAAGCGGTTGCTAGGACCCTGACAAACATGAGGACGGTTGACTTTACGGTGAGAAACTGTCAGGTGTAATTATACGCTTCAGGTATTAAAATGCCGGCGTAGCATTGCGTTGCCATAGTTACAGAGAAACCTGTAGGGCCACTCTCAGAAAGCTCTTTCTCTCCTTTGGGAGCTCGAGTGCCTTTCAGTCATCCTGAGGGGGATGCAATTTATTTAGTGACAGTTTTAAAGGTTCCCCGTTAATATTCTTGGTAATAGACGAACTGACAGTTAGAGGCCTGCCTGTTTATGACCAAGTTACCTTTTAGTTTAATAGTAGTAAGGTGGAGACTTAATAATGTGTGGCTCCTGAAACTTAGGTCCTGGGTAAACTCACATGTACCCAACTAGAAGTGATGCCACTTTGTCCATACCTTGGGCAGAACTCCAGTACAGGCCAGTGGGCGCCATGTTGACATTGTTATAGAAAGAAATGATACAAACGATCCCTACGAAATGAAATCCCATATGTGATGAATCTGTATAAAGTCCCGCTTATCCCAATGGTGTCATTTATATAAAGATACAGCTGCCCGGGTGGGTGAATATTCATGGGGCAACTACTGGGTCCCCAAACTGTCCCACAAAAATATAGGTCACAATTGTCAGCAGCTCCCTGTATTGTTACATCACTGACGGCCAATGTAATCCATCTCTCTGTCTCTCTCTCACTCTCTCACTCTCTACATCTCTCTCTTTCTCTCTCTTTATCCATAGCTCTCTCTATCCATCTCTCTCTCTCTCTATCCATCGCTCTCTCTGTCTCTCAATGTATCTCTCTCTCTATTCGTCTCTCTCTCTCTCTCTATCCATCTTTCTCTCTGTCTCTCAATGTCTCTCTCTCTCTCTGTTTGTCTCTCTCTATCCATCTCTCTCTCTCTCTGCCTCTCAATGTCTCTCTCTCTCTCTATTCGTCTCTCTCTCTCTCTCTCTCTCTCTATCATATCTCTCAGCGTCTCTCTCACTCTCCATCTCTATTACTTTCTATATATATATATTTTTATATACAGGTATAGGATCGCTTATCCGGAAACCCAATATCCAGAAAGCTCCGAATTACAGAATGGCTGTCTCCCATAGACTCAATTTTATCCAAATAATCCAAATTTTTAAAAATGATTTCCTTTTTCTGTGTAATAATAAAACAGTAGCTTGTACTTGATCCCAACTAAGATATAATTAATCCTTATTGGAGGCAAAACCAGCCTATTGGGTTCATTTAATGTTTAAATGAATTTCCAGTAGACTTAAGGCATGAAGACCCAAACTACAGAAAGATCCATTATCTGGAAAACCCCAGGTCCCATACCTGTATACAATCTCTCTCTATCTATCCTTCAAAGGGACAAATTCAGACAGAATGCTGGAATAAAAAAACTGTGTAAAAAGCTGAGTAAAATGCTTTGGGGTTTAATGTGGTTTTCATGTTCTTATACCCATTAATTTTACAGTGGGGGGGGGGAAGGGTGACATATTATTTTTATATATGTTTTATAGCATTTGTATTTCCTTTAATATATAGTGCAGGTATGGGACCTGTTATCCAGAATGCTCGGGAACTGGGGTTTTCCAGATAACGGATCTTTCCATAATTTGGATCTTCATACCTTAAGTCTACTTGAAAATCATATAAACATTAAATAAACCCAATAGGTTGGTTTTGCTTCCAATAAGGATTAATTATATCTTAGTTGGGATCAAGTACAAGCGACTGTTTTATTATTACACAGAAAAAAGAAATCACTTTTGCAAATTCAAACTATTCGATTGAAATGGAGTCTGTGGAAGTCGGCCTTCCCGTAACCTGGAAGTTTTCTGGATAAAAACCTGCATTACCTGCATTACATTCAGTAAAATAATGCAATAAGTTTCATTAAAACCGCTGCTGTCTATCTGTTTATCTATATCTGCACACACACAAGTGTATATACTGTATATTTATATTTATTTTGATATAGAGAAAATGCCCTTTAGTTTTAAATATCATTTGCAGCCGTAAACACCGGAATCGAATGTGATTTATTGTTCGTCCTCGGAATGACATGAATGACGGTGCCTTATCATTGGCTGGATTTATTTTGGCACCATTCGTAAAAATGCTCAAGAGCCGAGTAACGTTTCATATCCCCCCCTCCATCGTCCAAAAAAACGAAAAAAGAGAAATCAGATAAATATATCCCGGATACAAGGGTTACACCTGTATTACAACCAATACGTGGATTTGCTACAGCCGCTCATTACATAAATCATTTTAATTACCTTCATTAGGTGACAAATGTATTTCATGTTGCCTTTAATAAAATATTATTCCCGCACCCTGTGTTTTATTCAGTCCCCCCCTTGGCGTTTATTCCGCACGTGAAAGCACAACTATACGCCCCAGCATTATATATTATCATAGATTTTAGGCAACAATTTATTTCGGGATTAAAAAAATAAATGAATAAATCACAGCAATTTTAACTTATTCGTTTTAGTATTAAGCATTATAAATGCGAATGATTTGTTTGTTCTTATATAGAAAAAGAAAAATACAGGCCCTGGAAATTTAAAATTGTATTTATTTGCTATGAGTCAGCCTATTTTGTTTCTCTTTTGAAAGATAGTACAGGTATGGGACCTGTTATCCAGAATGTTCGGGACCTGGGGTTTTCTAGATAATGGATCTTTCCGTAATTCGATCTTCAACTAGAAAATCATGTAAATATTAAATAAACCCAATAGGCTGGTTTTGCTTCCAATAAGGATTAATTATATCTTAGTTGGGATCAAGTACAAGCGACTGTTTTATTATTACACAGAAAAAGGTAATTATTTTTAAAAATTTGCATAAAATGGAGTCTAAATGGAGACGGCCTCTCCGTAATTCGGAGCTTTCTGGATAGCAGGGTTTCCGGATAACAGATCCCATCCCTGTATATAATTTAGGAATGAATTTTAAATATAAAGTATTTAATATTCCTAATGCAGAGTGTGAAATGTAGACGACAGATAGAAAGAAAGATAAAGATACAGTAAGTGAACCTGTTAAGAATAATAGGAAACGGGTTTTTCTGCTACTTCCTTATAAAGCTTCGCTTCTCTTTCCAGTTCAACCGCATGGTTCAAAAAGGGACTTTTTTCTTCCCGTATACCCAGAATTATAGAACAGAAACACGGAGGATCACTGAAAGAAACTGGGTAAGTGTGTCCACTGTGTGTGTTTTTTTATGTTGAGTTTAGAAAAGAAATGATATTCCAGCCCAGAGCTGCTGTAAGTGTTTCTATACAAGGTGTTTAGTGAGGAGTAACAGTCGGACTTTGTGTATCATTCTGAAAGAATTCTGTCCGGTGTTTGGCACAACGCAACTGTCAGATGTGTGCAAGATGCTGAGCAGACAGAAATGAAAGGATTGAATGTAGGGCATTGACGTACCTTGGTCTTCATGGAGCCGGGCACTAGGGCCAATGGTGCTGGAGTACTGCTGGTAATTCAGGTAGGAACTGCCATTATGGTGGTGTTGCTGCTGTTGATGGTGATGGCTGGAAGTGGCATAAGGGTACGCCAAAGTCCTACCTCCGAAACTGTGGGCTCCGGGAGAGAAGAGACCTTCATGAGCACTTGGAAGAAAGCCATGCAGTGGGTAATGTCCATGGGCCAAGGCTGGAGAGTGTTGAGAATGAGGAGAAGATGCGGGTCCATGGCTGAACTCCAGGAAAGCAGACTTGGATGGGTCCAGCAGGGTATCAGCTATTGAGGTCATCTCTCTCAATAGTCAGTCTGGCCAACATTAAGTCAACCTTACTGGAAGCCCATGGCAATTCTTCTGAACCATCTCCTGCCCTCCTGCTCCATAAACGTCCCAGATTAACTGCCGCCACTTCCCTAGTGCTACTCTCTACGACGGCTCTAGCTGGCTCCTCACGTTACACAGATCCTACCCCAGCCCTGTCCTCTGATGTCACACAGATTCTTCCCCAGGGAAGCCCTTATTAATATAATTACCTCTTGGTGAAGGCAGCTGTTTGAATGAGAACTGCTCAAAACTTGGACTACTCTGCAGGTTGGAACATGCTCCTGTCTGATCAACAGCACGACACGGGGAGGAAGGACAATGTGCTAAGCAAAACACACACACACACTATATGTTTATATATATATATATATATATATATATATATATATATATATATATATATATATATATATAATGGAAGCACGATTTCAAGGGGGGCCTGGGCCCACAGGGGCTGCTGTCTTTCTTAGGGTTAGCTGAGGTTGCCCTAGGCGAGACATTGTCACATTCTTTCATTTGTTTCGTGAATTTTTTCGGAAATTCGCTAAATTTTCTTGAAGCAAAACAGGACAAAGTCGCCCATCACTACATGCAAGTTGACTTGTTACTTTGTACTAACTACTTATCAAACAAACTGTGTATCTCCAGTGGGATTAACCAGTTAGTTAGACAATAGTAAAAAGGGATGAACAACCTCCAACAAAGGTCCCTCCAAGGATCCACCAGGTAGAGGAAGGTGGCAGCTTCAGGGGCTGTAGAAGAGAGAAACGCCACCATCCAGAACCACCAGAAAACCAACCTTCTTGTGTTGGACTCATCAGTTAGTCTAGGGCAGTATTTATCATTTTAGTTCAAGCCCCCAGACTTTGGTCAGGGCCCACTTATCTCATAACAGGGTTTAAGATATATACAACATCAACCATAAATCCTAGAATTTCTAGAACAATGACTAAGCATTCACCATAAATTTCACCCCAACTGGCCCTCAAGCTGGGCTTTCAGTAGTATGTAGGCGAACAAATAGTCATTCTCCCCAAATCTCACCCTAACTGGCTAGGCTCCTCCACTGCTACAAGACCCTCTTCCCCCACTGGTCTAGGGGCTATACATTTACAAAACCCAACACTATTTTGTTGGGGGTGCCAGATGCATAGTCAACAGCCAATAGAACCACAGGTTACCCATGCCTTCGTTTCTGGTACTTACCCTCCTCCCCATTATTAAATCACTTAATACATCCTAGTCCCAAGCTGCCGCTGAGGCTATAAATCCTGGCCTGGCTGTTTTCCTTACAATGATAGGCTGATACACCCCAAATGTGAGACATCATTCCAGTCCTCCCTCAGATGGAAAAAGCTTGACTCAGCAGTCATCAAATTAGATTTAAAAATAGTAAAAGAGTGTTGACTTTATCGCACTTTATATATCTCGGTGACAGCCCATAACGCCCCTCAATAAAAATGTCTTTATAAACATTCACACCAGGAGACGGATATGTGTCATAGGTGAAAAGGTTAGAACCAAGACTGGAAACTGACGGGAGATGTAGTTTAACCACAGCTAGATCACCAGTAGAGGATCTATATTATATATATGATTTTTTTTAAGGCCAATTCAGGTTGAGGTAACAAGTTGGAACCCTGTTTGCCTCCAAATAATGTGTCCAACACTATCTGCCTACTAATGAGCCAGATTTCTATCAGGAAGATTTGAAAAATCCCATCAGACAATGATCAAACCAGAGCATTGACGCCATCCTCTGTCAACATATCTACCTAGGTTTCCGTTATGATCCAATTGTTACCTCAAACTGTAATGGTATCTCTTTAAGCTTGGAAGTTGTGTCTCCATACTTATAAATGGGTAATAGAGCAGTCGGGGGGGGGTAAGAATTCTTTATTTTAAAAATCGAAAATGTTTCTTATAACATCCGCAAATTTTCTATAGATCTGAAATAATTTCCCTTTTGTGTCTAATAAAAGCTTTGTTGAGGAGTTTTAAGTACAAAACGTGAAACAATTCAAAGTTTCATCAAAATCTAGTCAAAAAGGACTATGATTTTTCATACTTATACTTTTGTCAGTATTCTCAAATGTGGAGACTAGTGATGGGCGAAAATTCACGAAACAGCGTATGGGCATCTTTTTTGTGGAAAAACCTGGTGAAAAATTTTTCTCATCACTAGTGTAGACATTTCAGAAGACGTTTTGAGTAACATTTCCATAGAATTCCTGTAATAAGATCCAGTAAATGAGTGTGCAAGTATTTTAGACTGGAAAACGATGCTGTAAAAATTTTAATTTTAAAACATCTTAAATTTCAGGACAGTTTTAAACTACAGGGTAAATTTCTTCATGACCTCAATCTTCTCAAACTATGGGAGAATTTTTTTTTTAATTAAAGCAATCGTTTTTTCATTTTCATGATCTCAATCTTCTCAAACTATGGGAGAAATTTTTTTGAGCAAGAGATTTCTCATTTTCAGGATCTCAATCTTCTCAAACTACTGGAGAATTTTTTTTTTTAATTAAAGCAATCGTTTTTTCATTTTCATGATCTCAATCTTCTCAAACTACTGGAGAATTTTTTTTAAAGTAAGAGATTTCTCATTTTCATGATCTCAATATTCCACCTGGATTATACATCAGGCATGTCCACCATGCAACCCTACAACAGACAAAGGTTTCTGGGAGCTGTAGTTCAATGACTAAATTACACATTTTCCATTACAATGTCTGGGTCACCCCTCCCAACTCTAACTCTGCCTCTGTTTCACTGAATTCCCAGTTGATGGGCTTCCCACTCATTTGCCCCATACAGAACTGAATGGATACTGTACTGCCCGGCAGGACACCTTCTCTGTATTCCAATTCAAACACAACACCTCTCGTGTTTGGTGTAGATCACTGACACCTCCTCCTTTTTTTTCTTTCCACGCAGATATGCCAACTAAATCTTCCTGCAATGGTGAGCTCACAAGCTCATGGAATGAGGTGGGTGAAAACAAAATGCAGATTTAACCCAAGCGGTTGCTGAGATACTTTACAAACCAGCAACCAAAATAATGTCAGATGTTGGTTGGTCGGAATTCAAGCAACGGTGATATTTAGCCACCGGGCCTGTTATGCCTGTTAACCCATTCCTAAATCCAGCAATGTCCAATGGGAGTAGTTCCATTCCAACTTGGAGATGAGGGAAGATGTTGAAGGTTCTGCTGTTCTACTGGCACTTGGTATTAGGACTGTATCGGCCTCAGTGTGTATTTTGATTCTCAGTCCAGGCATAACTTAAAACAGATTTTAGTATGGCATTCTAGAATCTGGCCAAAGCTCTTATCCAGGGCTTGGGGTGCCATACTTGGGCATGCAAACGTTTATTTGATCACTTCACTAAACGCTCATGATATATCTAAACACCTTTCACAAGGATATAGTGTATAGGTTATTCATAGCCTCTTGTGTACTATAATAATATTATTATCCTAGTTTTGCTCCCTTGTGGTTTTATCTGTTGGCTGTTGCGTAAACAAACACTGGTCCATCTACTCTTCAGCTGGCCATTCACAGGAAGATCAACTTGCCCGGACAGGTCACAAAAATGGGCTGAGACATTGACCATAGATCGCAGACTGTTTGTACAGCTTGCAAGTTCAGTATCTGAATAAGCCCCTATAAGTTATTAATAAGAACAGGGATGGTATGTAAAACCCTGCTTGCAACACTTCTTATATACTCCTTTTGCTCCATATACCCTTCCCTATAACTCCTCCTATTGCTCCATATACCCCTCCCTATAACTCCTCCTATTGCTCCATATACCCCTCCCTATAACTCCTCCTATTGCTCCATATACCCCTCCCTATAACTCCTCCTATTGCTCCATATACCCCTCCCTATAACTCCTCCTATTGCTCCATATACCCCTCCCTCTAACTACTCCTTTTACCCACCTTATAACTCCTCCTATTAGTTTATATGCCCTCCATATATCTCCTCCTATTGCTCCATATAACCCTCCATATAACTCCTATTGCTCCGTATACCCCTCCCTATAACTCCTCCTATTGCTCCATATACCCCTCCCTATAACTTCTCCTATTGCTCCATATACCCCTCCCTCTAACTACTCCTTTTGCTCCATATAACCCTCCCTATAACTCCTCCTATTAGTTTATATGCCCTCCATATATCTCCTCCTATTGCTCCATATAACTCCTCCTATTGCTCCATATACCCCTCCCTATAACTTCTCCTATTGCTCCATATAACCCTCCCTATAACAACTCCTTTTTCTCCATATACCCCTCCATATAACGCCTCCTATTGCTCCATATACCCCTCCCTATAACTCCTCCTATTGCTCCATATAACCCTCCCTATAACAACTCCTTTTGCTCCATATACCCCTCCGTATAACTACTCCTTTTGCTCCATATACCCCTCCCTATAACTTTTCCTATTGCTCCATATACCCCTCCCTCTAACTACTCCTTTTGCTCCATATAACCCTCCCTATAACTCCTCCTATTAGTTTATATGCCCTCCATATATATCCTCCTATTGCTCCATATAACCCTCCATATAACTCCTCCTATTGCTTCATATAACCCTCCCTATAACTCCTCCTATTGCTCCATATACCCCTCCCTATAACTCCTCCTATTGCTCCATATACCCCTCCCTATTACTCCTCCTATTGCTCCATATACTCATTCATATAACTCCTCCTATTGCTCCATATACCCCTCCCTATAACTCCTCCTATTGCTCCATATACCACCCCCTATAACTCCTCCTATTGCTCCATATACCCCTCCCTATAACTCCTCCTATTGCTCCATATACCCCTCCCTATAACTCCTCCTATTGCTCCATATAACCCTCCCATTAACTCCTCCTCCTTGTCCCTAGAATGTCTTCTTCCTTTGAAGTCCTCCTTTATTTTCTTTGCTAGGAAAATGTCCTCCTCTATAAATCAGTTGACATTGCCGCCCCCACACACTTTCATAACCGTTCCAACACTGTGAGGTATTTTATTTGGCAAGTCGTGAAGAGCTTTAGATCGTCGATGCCTCCCCCGTTGATTTCCAAATCTCTATAGCAAAATATTTATCATGGAAATAGATGGCGTTTCCTGGGTGGGTCTGTATTGGATGGGAGAAATATTTACTTTAACAGACAGCACCAGGATTAGTACGTTTAGTTTGTTTTTATTTCTTCAATCAGTGTGATTTATTCAATTGATTTTTATCATTTTATGAGGTCCTACAGGATGAGCTCCTTGGACTTCAGGTTCCTTATTAGAGAAGGTTGAGCAATAAACTATTGTTCATTGATAGTAAGGGACTGTTTTCCTCTTGTACCAGGTCTCAGAGTGACCAATGCTGATATCTTGGGTCTTTTTCCCAAATTGGTTGTTAGGTGCATGTCATGGGGGTATTGTTGGGGGTTTAGGTCACTGTGTCTATGCAGAACCAACTCAGAAGTGCCTGGAGTTAGGATGGAGTCGGAAATGACCATTTGGACCTTTTAAACAAACTCTAGCCAATGAAATCATTTGCATATTCCCGACGTTGGGAGAGCTCAATGATCCTCAGTGAAAAAATGCAAAGTAGTTGAGTCTTTGGGAGAGCTCAATGATCCTGCAAAGTAGTTGAGTCTTTGCATTTAACAACCAAGTCACAGAGCGAGATTTCCTACAGATATCGTAGAGAGTGGCCCTACCCTTGAGCACTGAATTGTAGAGATCCTTTCTGAAGACATTATTCAATAAAACACCAATAGAGGGTATTCATTAAAGGGATACTGTCGTGGGAAAAAAAATTTTTTCCAAAATGAAAGAGTTAATAGTGCTGTTCCAGCAGAATTCTGCACTGAAATCCATTTCTCAAAAGCGCAAACAGATTTTTTTTATATTCAATTTTAAAATCTGACATGGGGCTAGACATTTTGTCAATTTCCCAGCTGCCCCTGGTCATGTGACTTGTGCCTGCACTTTAGGAGAGAAATGCTTTCTGGCAGGCTGCTGTTTTTCCTTCTCAATGTAACTGAATGTGTCTCAGTGGGACATGGGTTTTTACTATTGAGTGTTGTTCTTAGATCTACCAGGCAGCTGTTATCTTGTGTTAGGGAGCTGTTATCTGGTTACCTTCCCATTGTTCTTTTGTTTGGCTGCTGGGGGTGGATAGGGAGGGGGTTGATATCACTCCAACTTGCAGTACAGCAGTAAAGAGTGATTGAAGTTTATCAGAGCAAAAGTCACATGACCTGGGGCAGCTGGGAAATTGACAATATGTCTAGCCCCATGTCAGATTTCAAAATTGAATATAACAAAATCTGTTTGCTCTTTTGAGAAATGGATTTCAGTGCAGAATTCTGCTGGAGCAGCACTATTAACTGATTTATTTTGAAAAAAATGTTTTTGCCCATGACAGTATCCCTTTAATATACTGAAGACTTTGGCATAGTAGAAGGTGGGCAGCTGTAGAGGACACCTATTGAAGGTAAAGAAAGGCAAGAATCCCTATACAGAAAGGGCAGTAAAGACTTATGGGGCAATAAGAAGCTGTGGCCAGGTCTAGTAACCAATAGCAACCAGTGAGATGCTTTCTTTCAAACTGCTGGTTGCTGGTTGCTATGGGTTACTGCCTTCCTTCAGTCTAAACTGAGAGGCCACACTCAGCAGAGTTATACAGAACCTTGCTCTCACCTCCATTCTCCTACGTGGAAGAGTGTTTTTGTTTTTTAAGAAGTGGACATGCCCCTGCCATTAGGTCACATTGCTGGCTCACAACACGGGTGCAAGGAATAAGCACTTTTGTAGACAGGTGTGTGCGCGGCAGTTTAAAGCAGACAGAATGTCTCCTGCAACTCCCACACTTTCCAGGACAAAGAGACTGCTTATTAAAGCATTATACACAACGTTCTCTTCTCCGACAGACAAGGTTTAGCTGGTAGTATTCATGTCTCCATGCTACTTGTTCAACTTAACTCCTTGTTTTGTCCCACAATTCCAGCGCCTTATGGTGCCTACAACACAGTCTAGGGTTCTCTTGTGTCAACGCATTCACTTGCCCAAAAATATTCCGAATAGGCAGACGGGATTCATTGGTAGGAACTTGCAAACGATTTCGCCTGGTTCAGTTTACGGTGAAATTCACAGTTTTGGCCAATGAAGAATATTCTCAGCTAGAATTTTCCCAAAACATTTTTCATGCAGTTTACTTTTTTTTGGGTATTTTTAAAAAATAAGAATTTGCTTTTATTTTTGTGCTAGGAAAAAAGTAGGGGTTGGAATTTTTAATGTTGTATTACAAAAGTCAACGCTTCTAATTAGGAAATTTCCACAAAATTTTGTATTGATAAAAACAATTGACATTGACTTTTGAAATCAATAAAAAAATGTAGTATGTAATAAAAATTTTAGTGGTAGGTCATAACGGTGCACATTTTCGTTAAAAACCTAAGCAAAAAAAAATTTGATTTTTATAAATAGAAAACGCTGTATTTTTTTTTAGGTTTTGACACATTTGTTTTTTTTACAGCTCTCCAGTTTGGGATTTTTGTCCCTTAACATGTCCAAATAAAGAATTTTTTTAATTCCAATTTTTCAGGATTGTTAATTTTTTTTACGTGCCTGTATTTTGGTGAAACTTTTCACTACTCATTGGCACTCCCCATAGGATATATAGGCACCAGTACCTTCATTTTGCCTCTATTTGTTGCACAGATAAATTAGGATTTATAGATTTAATGCAGCCCTTAAAACAACTGCCATGCCATAGCACTGAAGGTAATGGGAGATGTAGTTCCACAACCGCTAATGACACCTGGAGGCTAGAATTTCTTTTTTGTCCCACCATTGCCGCCATTAAAGACAGTTCTGTTCAACGTTCCCCTCACCCACCGTCCTGGGAGCCTCCGAGTCAGCTAATTATATGTTCCATCTGAAATTTGTTGGGGGGGGGAGGAGAGCAGCAGCTCAGGCTGAAACAATTACTCTTTGCACTTTTATAAATGACATCCGGGACAAGGAAAGCCGGAGAGGTAAATGGAAAATAGCAACGCACGGAGAAACATCTGGTTGTGCCACCAAATGTATATTTCTCTGTAAGTGCCCAAATGAAAAACCCAGTGCACCCCTACAATTTTTTAGGAAACTCCCATTGTTATAAAAATGTTGATCCAATAGGATTTTTGGACATTCCTATTATGAGATATTCCTATCGTTTCCATATCTCCATATCTAACATTTCTACACGTTCCATGAAGGCTCTGGAACCTTTCACAGCTGTCTATGGAGAAAGAGGTGCCCAGACTCAGAAATATATAGATTTCATTAACTGCCGACCCAGGACTATTTGCCAGCAACACATGGCTCCCATGAAAACATTTTCCAATATTATTTGTGTTAGTTTTCTGGCTTTACACGTTGACAGTCTTGTAGGACGGTTTCCAGAAGACCAACATGGGGCCAGGCTTCCGTCCTTGAAAACCTCTCACCCCACAAACATGACCCCACCCTGAAACTAATTTTATTCTCTACAGGGGAACATGACGAGGTACAGAGCCCATCATCAATGAGACGTAACATTTTGCTCCTTCGTTGCTTCGATTTATTAACATTCAGAAGAAATTCTCAACTTTTTCCTTTGTTCTTGACAAAGGTTTCTAAATTATTTTTAATATTAGAGATAAATTCTCATTCAGATAAATGCTCTTATGCAAGAAAAACTTTCCCACAGATGAAAATTTGCCTGTTGCATAAAAAAAGTCAACGCTTTTTTTTAAAATTGATGTCTAATTGGGAAATTTCAACACAATTTTGCATGGATACAAAAAAATTGACATTGACTTTTGAAATCAATAAAAAATGGTGGTAGAATTCCAACAAAGCTGTGAAAATTTTAGTGATAGGTCATAATGGTGCACATTTTCGTTTAAAAACCTAAGCAAAAAAAATTTAGATTTTTATAAATAGAAAACGCAGTATTTTTTTAGGTTTTCACACATTCGTTTTTTTGGGGTTTTTTTTACAGCTCTCCGGCTTTTTGTCCCTTAACATGTCTAAATAAAAAATGAATGAATGAAATCATCCAATGGGGAGGTTTATTAACATTTGAATTAAACTTTTTCCGACAAATCAAGTTTTTTTTAGCCCAAAAGATTCAATTTTGAGTTTCTGAGACACCCACTTTAAAGATATATCAAGTACTGAAAATTTGAATATAAAAATAATTTTATTTTAATTCCAATTTTCAGGATCGATTAGATAGAATGTGATTTGACTGAGTTCAAGTTGTTTTTCAGGTTTTTTTTACCAAGATTTGTAAATGCTTTAATAGGAAAGCACAAATTTAAAATTTACGATTTTTTAAATATTTTCAAAATAAAAGTTCAATTATTTTCTGCAGTCTATGAAAAGGAGAGCTCTTAATGTTAGTAAATAATGTCTCTACACATTAATATCAGTTCATTTATTTTGTTTTCTAAAAATATTTACAAAATGGTTTTTTTTGTGCCACAAAACTCACACCTGAAACAGTTTTATTAACTGAGGGCCCTGGGAACACCATTCACTCTATTTATAGTTTCTTATTCTCTGGGGGCAGCTAATTGGAGACAGAAGTGTTCTGTTAATACAGGTTTTTGGAGCTTCAGTCACTGAGATCTATGTTTTAAAGTTTTTGTTAGGCCTTCATCAAAATCCAAATTGTATGATAATACATTCTGTGTTCAGGAACGTATTTTGTGAATACATAATAAATTTTTTGCTTGCAAAATGCCTTCTTTCTTCCAAAAGTCAATTCATGCTCTAGAGTTTATGAATTTTTTAAATACTTGCTCATAATAATTGCGATATGCCAACAAAAAGTAATTTTTATGATCATAAAATGAATTCCAAGTTCACAAAATGAATCTTGTCAGCACAAAACAGTTGAGCACAAAATTCATTCTGTAAAAACAACTATTAAAAAAAAAATAATGCTACAATTTATTTTGTGGCTACAAATTGAGTTTTGTGTTCACAGAAATGGATTTGCTACTGAATAATTGAAAAAAATGAATGATGTTCAAAGAGTTTTTGAAATTTTTATCAGCATCCCCTATTTAAAAAAGAACGACTTTCATGAGAAATTCCTGAGGAAAGGTCAGTCAGAGAATAGAAATGTTGACCAGTGAACCTGTAAATCTTGACATCCGGGTATTGAT
Source organism: Xenopus laevis (assembly GCF_017654675.1). NCBI lineage: Eukaryota > Metazoa > Chordata > Amphibia > Anura > Pipidae > Xenopus > Xenopus laevis. The sequence continues at coordinate 4,504,598 of NC_054388.1, read as the reverse complement.
GGTTCAGCCATAAAAAAGACGAAAACAAACAAGTCAGATGACTTTAAAGCATTAGGCTAAAGTGTAAAGGTGACCATAGACGCACAGATAATATCTTACGAAACAAATTACGATACGATACGATATCGTACGATATTCGGTGCATGTAAGGTGGGAAAAGCTCCAATATTGGCAGAAGACTTGAATATCGGTCGGCTCGTTGATTTGGCTGGATGGAAAATTTTGATTGGTTGCCTTTGAAGAAACCCAAACATCTGCCATAGTTCGTGCTGAATTCTATTGCTTCTATATGTATATCTGACGATTCACGTGTGTATTGAAATGAACCATCTTTCTTAGAAACATCTTTTCTAAGAAAGACGGTAATTGTTACGTATGGCCACCTTAATTGTAAAGGGTTAATTCTAATTTCAGATGAGCAATGAAGCAAACCAAGCCTGGTGCACAATGTCATTTTTCTTTCCCTTGAGACTCATCAGTAGATTTCCATCAGCTGGTATGTTTTTACGTGTACGTGGCATATTATTTTTCCATATTAAGGAAACCCTAGTATGACTGGAGTCCTTACCCTACTCAGGTCTTAGGGATCCATCCTTGCTGTGGAGCATTCTCCATACAGCCTTTGGGTAGACAACTGCCAGCGGTGTAATGTCACATCCCTTGGATATATAGGCCATGCCCACTTCTGATTAGCGAATTTTCACCGGCGAATGTTATTGGAAGATTTGCAAACTTATTCGCCGGTGGCGAAATGCGGAAATTCACAGCCAGGCGAATTTATTCGCCCATCACTACTTCTGATGTCTTTTAATGGGATTAAAACCAAATAGGGGGTCAGTGAGAGATGACTAAGAAGCTTGTGAAGAGACTGCAAGTAAGACAACGGCTGCTTGTCACCCCTTGAAAGACCCTTTTGGAAAAAACTATTGTAAAAAATAATGCATTTCGCTAATAATATTTATTTTTACCATTTTTTTTTAAAAAAAAATTCTGGTTTCAAGCATAGTATTGACTATTAATTGAAACAAATGTTATTCAATAACACCTTTAACGTTACAAGAAGAGAATGTATAAAATGTAGGAAAGAATATTCCACTAAGACCCATGATTTCCAGATTAACCTCTCTACTGTCTCAGGTCACCCGTTCCCCTTCTGCAACTTGTTCATCAATGTCACAGCTTACGTAACCTCGTTATCTTTCCACCATCATCACCTTCTCCAACCTGAAATTTCACTCTTAGTAAACAACTCGACCTTTTACTCAACGGCACCAGTCCACTGCCTTGGGGGTCATTTTTAAAGTGCTCCATGCATTTTACTTGATGTGTGGGCCAGATTATTATCAAACAAATGTGAAAGCCTGGGTGTGTTGGGGGCAATAGAAATCACTTGGAGTCAACATCTCGCTCATAGGCCTTCAGTTGGGCAGACCATATTTACAACTTACATTCTTACTTTAGGCATACCTTGGTTATTTCATCTTTTTTCAACCAAAACACAAATATTTGAGGCATTTTCATTTTCTGCTGAAATATGTATTGGGAAATACATGTAAATATCCACTTGCTTGGCCAGGAGGGCAAATAAACTCACAGTAGCTTGATTTGTGTACCCAAGTGGTGAGCCAAATAAGCTGTTCAGATCATTCAGTCCCTGTACTAATAACTGGATTACAAAGGGGCCCCTGCAAACCCATTTGCCTACAGATAGCACCCTTAGTCCTGGCTGATCGGGTCTTCCACACTGTTGATCAATACCCAACTTAAGATTGGCCCATAAACAGTCCAGGAGGTTGTAGTAATATCAGTAGGCAGAATATCAGGAATCTGGTCAGCTTCAGTGCTGTCAGAGCAGAGAATGTTTTCATTCCTTTCTCTATTTCTGGACTGGTTTCTCCCCAGGTGCTTTGTTTATTTGTTGAGATATTGAGATTGTGTCACTTGGTATTTGTTATGCTGACTGTGTTCTGACTTGCAGTTACTGAAACTTACCTTCTGCCCAGCCTACTTTTGTCACGTTAATTAAGTATCTTAAAAACCTTAAGGCCTCCAAACCAGTCAAAGTTTAAAAAACAAAGCCCTGGCACCTTTGGGATTGCTCTCAACCAGCGTGGGACTGTGGTCCACAAGTAGAATTGTCCAAGGACCCTACAAGTCTCAAGCCTTCACTGTTTGGATCCATCTTCCTCTATTTTGGGGCTGTCCGACTGGTGGTCCTTCTTAGTCCCTAACCTGCAACAGGTGACTTTTTACATAATTCTCCCTTGACTAAGATGTTCAGAGAGCTCTTCAAAAACTCTGATCCAAAGGCACTAAACATAAAAATGTTCCTTTATCACCATAGCCCTCATTTCCTTAACATGCAAATGTATTTTAATGTTAATCTGTTTCCCCTTCATTTCCTTTCTTCGTTTCGTTCTTCCTTGAACAGTTTTTCCCACCAGTGATTAATATACGGACACTTGACATCCCATGTCACAGAGGACGCTAATCCCAAAGTGACCCGGCATGGACCTCTAACCAAGACAATACAGGTAATACGAGATTGCTTCTTCGTTCGGCTCCTGAGCCGGGTTTTAGGTTTACAGGGATCAGTCTAATTATACACATCACTTCCTTGAAAGGAATATATAAGAAAAGAAAGTTTTACATAAAATAGCACAATATTGTGGAATCTCTTCTTGGGACCAGGATGTTTTTTTTTTTTTTTTTTGTAATCACCATACCTCAAGGTTACTTAAAAACATTTAAAAAGGGAAATAATGAAAAAGATGCGACTGATTTGTTCAAAATGGACTTTATGGGAAATGTCCAAAACAAGAATGGAGTCAAGATGTGCACAGTTAGGGTAAGGTTTTTCAGATAAGTTGTCCTGTGGCTACAATTAACATTGCCCCGTTGTGTACATAATCATTAATAGCTCAATAATTCTCTCTATTGTTTAAAAAAGATGCTGCCTTCTGTCATCCAGGATACAAGTCACCTCTGATCCCAACACACACACACATTTACACACACACACCATGTTCCACTTGTGAATAGGTGTGATTGGTTTGTTTCTGCACTGCTGCTCTTCAAAGGGTATTTAGAGAAGCTCTAAGGATGTCCCTCATCATTGTTTCAAGACACACCTGGATGGCAAAGGCTCCCCACCCCAGGATGACACCTCCCATTCCAACATCAAAGGGAAGAAGGTTCTACGGAATACTTTACCTTGGCAGACATTCTACAAGACCATCATTGTTTGTCTTTGCAGGCAAACCTGAAAGAGATATTGCCGGCTATAAAACGATGAGTTATGGTTCCATCAAAGAAAGACATCCATTAAACAAGAAAGCTGCTGTGTTGCTGACCTTAGGTCACTCTGGTCTTAATAGTCAGGCCTGACCCTTTAAGTGACAGTTTGAACTACTGGAACCTTACCTAAGTATATAGTCAGGTAACCCTCATGCTTCTGTGCACAAAATGTAATCTTGAGAGAGACATACAGGAGCAGAATGCGAGACATCAAAGGTATTTTGTCTGCTCCCAGGTCAATGAGTGGCAGGTGCCTCCAGCAATATGAGTGTGGTGCATGACAACAACTAGGATTTGATTGTGGAAGTGACAGCCAGAGAGAAAGAAGAGAAAGAGCCCCACTCTTCTCAGATGGAGCCAGAGGCAGGGAGAGCTGAATAACTGACACAAGCTTTCCTGAGGCTCTTTACTTACTATCTGCACCACGGGGTCTCTAGCAAGAAGAAGGAGGTGATCTCACATTTCTCTACATATCAGCTTCCCTCCTATTACTTAACCAGCAATTGTCTACTTTGTATTCTTATAGTTTATAGCTATTCAGTTAAACATATTGACAAGAGAGCTTGAGCTTGATAGACATTGTTGTGAGCAGGAGCTGTCCTACGGCTTGCCCTCCCCATTGAAATCAAGCATGTTATAGATACTATCCTATGAAGTGTTGGGTTCATTGGCCAGGTTATTCTTCTTACTTAATGTGCACCATGTGTAATCTCAACTGTGTTCACAATACCAAATTGATCAGTATACTGTCCCTTCCCATGACCCACTGAGCATGCTGGGACTGGCTGAAACTGACACTAGAGTTTTCAGGGGGAGATTGTCCTAATGACAAGGAACCCAAGAAACATTTATTGACTCAATTCCCTGCCAGTTTATTGTTTGTTCTTGCCTCCTGTAACATATTTTCTTCTCTAAGAACGAGGTTATTTGAGAGCTTAGAGCCCTCAAGGAGGGTAATTGTTTTTCTCGCCACAATAAAGTGATAAACAGAAGCTGGCACATCCCTCAGCTGCCTTCCATCCTCACGGGCGATCAGGTGGCATCAGGCACACGTGGAGAATAAAAATAACCACAAACACCGCTCACATATCTACTTGTCAAAACATTATGGAGACAAGACTTCTTGTTTAAAACCTTAAATCACTCATGTTCATGAAAGGCCCCAATCAATATGCCATGTGTAAGGCAATCCCCTAAAAAACATGTAAATCCCCCCTAAAAAGTAGAGCCTCTGTCCATTCCCAAAAAATGAGTCCATCTAGAAGGGTTGACACTTTCTCCATGAAATGTCTATGTTCTTCTTCTACTTGTATGGGTTTCCTCTGATGAGGTTTTCTCTCATACTCCTGGTTAACAGGCTGGTTAACTGTCACCTGATAAATATATTTATCAGGTGACAGTTAACCAGCCTGTTAACCAGTCGTATGGGAGAAACCCTCATTACCTAGAGGAAACCCATACAAGTAGAAGAAGAACATAGACATTTTTTGTTTACCGCCGTAGTGTGTTGGCGTATAATTGGTAGTTGCCTTAGATAATAACATTATAATAATTGTGCTCCATCTGAGTGTCCAATAAAAACCAAGCTGAATGATATCCTTCCTGTATTAACTTATATTGATTGGGTAGGTATCAGTGCTCCCTTCTTTACCCATTTGCACTTTTTGATACCCCTATTTAGGAGTCTCCATAATCATGTTACTCCCATGTTGGAAGGTCATCTTGCTGGTTTAATGACTTTATTTTAGATTTAGTCATAGCAGAGAGCAATCGAGTGGGTGCAGCACGCCCCAGGTGGAGCCAGTCCTTGGCAGAGGCCATGATGTGACACACTTTCATGTCCCGATGGAGATGTCACTATGTGCCACCCTGAATGATCATGAACGAAATTGATGGAAAAGGGCTGAGCCTGTTCTGTGCTGGTGCCAGGGAGGCTTGTTGAGCAATACATTCTAGTTCACCCCAGCTAAAATTAGTTCCATTTAGAAGAGCTGGTATAAGGCTGAACTGTCTAAGTGAAAGCCCAGTTGGAAGATGGGACCTTGTAAGAGTTGTGAGGCCTAAGATAAAGGCATTACAATAGGGACAACAGAGCTAGTGGTGGTTGGGGTTTGGATTGGAGTGCACAACATATTCACCAAGGTTTGGGATTTGCACTTGTAGCTCTTGGTTCTATATACTACTTCATCTCAACAGTCCTCACCTAAGAACCCATAGCTGCCAACCGCATGATGCTTTAATCCTTTTATCTTCAGTAGACCAATAAAATCAATAAAATGCATTGGTCACCATGAGTTACAGAGCCTGGAGCAGACGTTGCACCCATAACTATATCCCCATTTTAATTCTTTATGATATTTATTTGTTTAATTAATAAGATACTAAAGAAGGCTATGGTGACCCATCCCAAACCACATAGGGACCCATTTTTTGTTTGGTCCAACCCATAGGTGAAGAATCTTTGCCATTGAGTGGTTAATGAAAAACATGCAAATATGTAATATGTGTTCAAATTAAAATAATACAGTAGAAGGGTCCTTGTAGGGTTATATGCAATAGTACAGAAGTTTTTGTGTCCCTTATTAAATCTGGTTACCCTACATATACCTTGAGAGGCCTGGATATTGTAGTGTGAAGAGGAATTAAATGATAAGGTAGGGCAGAATTCTCTGGGTGAGAACGCAGCTGGACTGAGATTAAGTTACCCGTCCCCACGCCTCTACGGCATGCAGGGAGTACCTGCTGTGGGTTTCAGCATCTGTCATAACAAAAGCTCAGACGTGCTCCCGAGAGGCCGACAGAGGGTGGGCTGAGGGGAACAGGAGAGAAGGGGAGGAGAAGTAGAAGAACCTCAGAGACAGGCAGGTTGAAGAAGTCTCCCTAGGGACTGGCTGTAACTGTGCACATGAGGCTACAAACTTAAGCAGTAATATCTTGTGTAGATCTGTTCTCTAATACCTTTATATAGTTACCTGCTACATAACATACCTAATTTTATTTATGTATATATATAGAGATGTGTTTACCTGCAACCGCTTCTTCTTTTGAAAAACAATAAAGGAGGTAATGTGGTACCGGTGGCAATTTTTTCCTCAGTCTAAAAACCCAAAGGAACCAATGAGAGCTTTGCCTTTATTGTTGCGACGGCACCAGAGCAGTAACTGCAGATTGGTTGCTATGAGTTACTGGACTAGGGCAGATATTTGCTCATGTAACTAGCTAAACTAGCACAAGCCCAAAGATGAGGCAAATAATGCCTACACTCAACATGTCTCACCATTTTCAAAGAGGTGCCAGGTTGGTGGACTGGACATCTGGTGGATCTGTTGGAATTCAAACAATGTCCCCACTCTTGACTCTTGACATCTTTGATTGAGTAACTCATTGGATAAATCAATGCAGTGATATTAATATAAAATCATAGCTACTAATACTAGAGAGTAGCATTCATGCCAAGATATACAGGTGCACTGGGCTCCTGTCTAGGGCAAAGGCAATGTCTACATGTCACCCTCTCCCAAAATGTCGGCCAAAAGAGATACATGAACAGGCCCCCCCCCCACCTTAGATACATGCCTCTCCTACCTAGTTCTAGTTTCACCCATGCGTATGCCCGCCATTGCTGTATTCCACAGCTTGTGCTGTAGAAGACCAAGCTAATTGGTTCTGAATGGTGCTGGTGGAACTCATGAACTTTTTTGTTGGACATTTATCAGTGCCCAGTAGTAGAACATCTATCACACCCCTAGTAGCTTTTGAACAGGCCTCATTGTAAGATATTTAAGTCTCACTTACTAATTGAATTATATACAAAATGGTTGTCTAAAGCTTTTTGGGCAAGCTAGGGCATGAATTAGTATGCTGCCTACTGATGTTGCACAACCTTCAACCCTAGCCCCTCCTTTGCTGTGGGACATGCTTCAGGGTTGTGATGGGTGCAGGGGAGCAAAGCTACAGGCATTATGGGTAAATAAACCACCAACCCTTGAAGAAAATACCCAACTTATCTGTGCCAGAACAAAACGTGTTTAGTAAATAACCTGAAGTAGACCAACAAGTCTGTTCATGATGACCGTACAGGAACACTCAACCGCCCATGCTACCAGCAAGGAACAGAGAGGCTCTTCCTGGGAGAACAAGTTATCCCAACCACAAGTGTAAGGTACATGAAAAACATTGTAAAGTTTGTTTATAAACAACCGATGAGCAGAGGAACCTTGGCCCAAAGAGATGAATCATCTGATCCACCCGTGTCTGGTTATAAGGAGGAATTTCATAGCAACTGGTCTTCTTTTTCTTCTGTTCTAATGTCCTCCCATATAAATATTTCACTGTGATGATATCAAAAGGAAAAATATAGTTTGCAAGTTTTTTTAAACTTTATAATAGATAACTGTGGAACAGTGTTCCATTGTAAGAAAGGACAAGATAGAATTGCTGAACTGAAACATCTAATGGGCAATATACAAAGGCACTATAGACTTCAAGTTAAATATTTGGTGGGCCCCATTCATTCAAAAATGTCCTCTTCCAGACAATATCTGGACAGCTGGACTGCCTATGACTATGTATCTTCGATACAAAACGCGTCAGGATGCTTGATGTTTTGAACTTGCTGAAATAAATTTGATTGTTTTATCCAACGAGTAGAACACGGAGTCCTTGCCAACTTTTGTCTTTGAATATCTGGACAAGCCATGTATTACATATAAGTCGGATCAAACAGAAAGTGTTCCCCATCAACAGGAAGTAGGAATATTGAAGAAGGATTAGTCAGATGCTGGTGAATAATCAAGATGGAAATTAGGCTCAGCCAGTTCTGAAAGACGTTTAGCAAGTTTGCCATGCATCATTTTCATTGCACAGTTTCAGTCTTCATATTTGTCATTTAGGGGTGTAAAGATAGTAAGCAGAGGATCTCAGGAAAAACACATGGCTGAAATACCCAAGGAAACATTGTATTGCTATCATGAGTGGCCTTTACAAATAAAGCTCTTAAGATGGGCAGCAAGGGTAAACCAAATCAGACAATTTCTATCCCAATTTGGCCACTGGCACAAAGGCAAGTTAGGAAACCCCATGGGGCAAGGACTGAATTGGGGCTGACCAGTGGTCAAGCAATCAGATCATAACGGGTTGTTATGGAGACCCATTGAGTGAGATCTGAATCAACAAACCAATGCAGTCCTTGTCCCACCGGGTTTTCTAGATAATGATTGGGCAGGTTGTCATGAGGCCTATAAGGTGCCAACTCAGCCTCGGTAAGCATCTTTAATTGGCCATTGTATGACCAGCTACAGTATGAGCTTGATCAACACAAGTTGGTTTATTACCCATCAGTGTAAATACACCCACAAAGTTATGATGAATTTTGAAGTCTCTTTGCTTTGGTACTGCCCAGTTCTGTTTCAATTAACTTTATAATAAGACTTTTTCTTGAGCTCATAGGTGTCTGTAAAAAAAGATTTCAGGGGGGAATGATAAAATAAATACCCAAAAGACTATTGTACTGTTTATCTGGACTCCATATGATAACGAGGCGTTACATAACAAGAGAATCTGAATTTAAAATACATCCCAGTGGAAAGTAGAGTAACATTTATGAATTCGGCACACAACTTTGTCCTGTTGTCTCATTCACAACTGTGATCTGACGAAGACATTTTGATAGCATCATCACGTCTACCTTCTACTTCTACTCTTGGATCCTGAGCCCAGTTGAGCAAGTTCCATGACTGCACATGCTCCTGATACATGGGCAAGGGTCGCTGTCAGTGATCAGGGTCAACAAGAAGGGCTTATTGTGTTTACATTAAGTTCAATGTCTGCAGGAGGAAGCAACTAGTTACCTGATGGACTTTTTACAACCCAACTTAACTATGCGCTACTACATCTCCATTTGTAGACCTGGCTTGGACAAATATAGGACCTCTCTATCACTCCCATTAAGAGGCATTTATGAGACCCATCAGCTGAGCAATTTGGCCCATGTATAATCAGTCGGCTAAAACAAAATGTAGACCTTCTGTGGTTGAGGAAGGGCTTCACCAAGTTTCAAAATGTAGCATTAAGAGCACCAAGCAATATAAAAAAAAACACAGCTCTGCTTTTGCCTACTGTGTCCTCTAGGGAAGACTATTAAGAGGAAGATTTTGCCACATTGAATAATCTACCTTGCTTATCAGAGGATATCTACATGGTAGATGGTCTGAAGGTCAATCATACTTATGCTGTTGAGATGCCCTCAATTATAAACAGGCTACGTTGTTTTCCACTGGGATGAGTGATGCATGTTCAATTTAGAACTGGGTGGTAGTGCCCAAGGGAAGGTACGTTCGCATGCTTTGCATGTGGTGGAGCAAGACTCATGTGTGCATGGTTAAGCAAGAACTGGCATGAGACCAAGGGATGTTCTAGATGCCAAATGCTCTGTGAGGGTGGCACCACATTCTTCAACAAGGATAAAAGACTTCAGCAGCTCCCAAAAGAAAATTGGTGTTGCGTACTCACTCAACACAAAGAAATAACACAAATGGGGCTAATATATATACAGAGACGATGTTCTTAAGTGGAATCCTTGAAGCTTACATTCACAAAGCATTTGAACCCCAGCACTGGTGAGATGCAATCTGGGTTCTATACCTTGCATAGGTTTAAAAATCCAGCCAAGACACAAGCAACAGTGACATTAATACTTGCTATGCTATAAGCCTTGCATTCCCTGGTGCTTTTGCTATTGAGTGTCCTGACCGGTGCACAAACTGGAGGGACTCTCATATGCCACCCATGTCCTGACATATTTGTATGCGGTGCCGTCAAGAACAGGCAGCTCAGCCTAAAGAGAAAGATGCACTTCATTTTTGTAGCAACTAGAATTGTTTCTGTGGATTCTGGGAGCAAACTTTAACAAAACAGTCAGAACGAAGGGTGAAGGAATAGGGTTTATACTGTTATAGTAATTATCTACCTTCCAAGGCCAAACATGTAGTTTTAAGTTACCTTGCAGGTAACCGTTTTGGGCCTTGAACACTTGTACATGGAATAGACTTGCCTACAAGAGTTATGGAACATTATTTAGGTGATATGAGTGCACATAACTGATCTATAGAGAGATATGAATAAACCAAAAACTCAGAATACAGGCAGCCAGAAGAATGTTATCCCATATGTACAGGGAATCAGGCAGACTCATATGTAACAGTTTCCCACGAATTGGTGCCATCGTTCTCTCATTAAGCCCCTTCTCCAACCTGCCAATTAGTAGAAGGCTGGCCTTCAGTTATCACTGGGATTCTCCAGTTACGCCTTAATGAGGGGGTTGGAAGCCCAAAGACTCCCACAGATCTCCCAATTAGTGGGATGCCAGGGACCTTAATAGAATGTTTCACCTCTTCCAACCAAGGATGACCAGAAGGTTCCTCTCCTATGGACTGGGGGGATGACACAAAAAGGAATATAATGTATAATGAGCAGCGGCTGATGTCAGATGTCAGTTTGAAATTGCCTTATAATTAATATATATATTATATTTGAATATTCCATAACCTGTGATGATGAGCTTTGGACAATTCCTTTATATTACAAGGAATATTGTTCCCCGATTTATAAGGTTATAAGTCTTGCCCTATTATAGTTCCAGAGCCTCGTTTATTGGTAGAGATGGTCTGATAGGACATGTAGTCAAAACAGACAATACTTATTAAAAAACAATGGGTTTTGAGGATGTTTTAAGGAGAGAGCACAGGTGGTGGCCCCATTGTAGAGCCTCTCGCCAGCATGGACAGCCATAATCTATGGATCAATGAATCACAGGACTATCTTCAATATAACATTTATTGGCAAGAATTGAATGGCTGAGGGTCTGCCTAAATCACCTTTCTGCTCTTGGTGGTCTCAGATGGGGAACTCATGTGTGAAGAGGTCACCTATTATGGTTAACAATAAGGAACTGTTTAGATTTGAAGTCATCACCAAATTCTTCCGTACTGGGTGCATGTCCCACTGTGTTCACTTTCAAAGGTCAACAAACTTCGGTTCTTGGACAGCACTCCAAAAGCCTCTTTTACATTGTTAAAACACCTTTATTCATCAAGCTCTCACAGGCCATCACAGCAACGTTTCAGGTCTACACTGACCCATTGTCAACACAACAATAACATCCCAAATGTTATCCATTGACCTCTCTGCAACACTTGCCCATCTTGATACCCCATGCTCTTCTCCAACACAGCTCAGGGTCTCGCCTGAAGGGTGACAAAGTAGCCAATCATAAAGGCATGGGACAAGAAGGTTTCTGCACAAGTACATGTAGATAGATTATGGGTGGAAGAGAATGTTCATCAGAAGCTGCTTCTGCTGATTGCAGACTACATTGTTTAGCTTTTTTCCCTGTGGGTATAGAGTTCTGTCCCTTCACATATGGTATTGAGTTTTACGAGGGCTCACTGATTGCAGCCTACTCCTTTCCCACACTAAAAATTGGTACCGAAGGGCTTGAATGCCACAGACACCCTATTACGCTTGATTGGTCTGTTCTACTAATCAGGGAAAGAAATCTGCTATTTTCGTAATTGCAGGTTTTCTGAGAATCTACTGATTAAATTAACAGGAATAAGCTTTCTCGACCTGCTGTGGAGTAAAGAATGCACCGTGACCGCACGTGGGATAGACTAAGGAGCGGCCCTTTTCCCCTTAGGTACATGGGTGCCGTGTGATGCAGCTCATGCCCCATGGGAGCAATACAAATTCTGCAATCAACATTCTGAAGACACCTGGTGAAACCTTGGAAATCACAACATTATTGAAGCATTATCCTTAATTTTGAAGGATAACACACAACTATCCCCCTAAGCTACCAATAACCATAAATCGTTCCTACCTAGGAAATCACAGCCCTGGAGATGGATGAGGAGAGAGCTAGAAGATTCTACTTCTGGCTTGGGAACATCTGCCAAACAGAGAGAAAGACTCCAACTGAGATGATCAACAACCTTTACTGACCAACTCAGCAATGTCCTACCTATCCTTAGACCTCTGAACCCATCAGCCAGATAACCAGAAAACCAAACTGCCTTTGGTGTTATACCCTTTGACATTTTATAGACAAATTCAGGTTGACCTTGGCTGTACCTGGCCTTGTAATGTCAATATGGTTGGAAAGCTCATTGGTTCAACAAGTGCACCAGGATTGATTGAGATTGACCTGTATACACTTCTAGATGTGCTGCAGACCTGCTGGAGAAGATCCACCATTGGATGACTAACCAGAGCTAACATACCAATTGATACTTCTCTTGGGTTCAAAGATCATTTCATCACTTTCTGCTCAACCTGACATTTAGCCTTGCTCCCTATGCTGGCTGGCACTTGCAAGAACCCAGAGCAACTGAGCATGTGTAGGATCCAAGGAATCAATACTTCGTTTTACAGGCTGGTACCTAGGGGGTGGTAGATAAAATATATTCGTTTTCGCTCCTAAGGCAACATTCTTTCCCAGAATTCAAGCATAACAAAAATAGGCTCCACATTTTGTACCAAATACAAGGGCTTCCTTATTGGAAGCAGAACCAGCCTATTGTGTTTATTTAATGTTTACATGATTTTCTAGTAGACTTAAGGTATGAAGATCCATTGTGTGGAAACCTCCAGGTCCCAACCATTCTGCATAACAGGTCCCATACCAAGTGAAAAGCGGCTTTCACAATAGTGATTCTCACAAGAGGATATTTCCACAAAAACCTCCAGGAAAGTGAACATTTTTTAAAAAAAAAAACCCAAACACCGTACTGAATAAGAGACTGGAATATGAACAGGAGAGGCCTCAATAGAAGGATGAGGACTAAAAAGTAGCAATATAGATATGGGACCTGTTATCCAGAATGCTTGGGATAAGAATGCTGTATTTCAAAACTGAACCAATCAGCTTGCTCTTATATTACTTCTACTTTAAGTTATCATTTAGTATGTTATAGCATGTACAATTCTACACAGCTTTTTTTAATTGGTCTTCATTGTTTATTTATTTTTATAGTTTTTTATATATTTTTTTTGTTTAATTATTTACCTTTTTTTTTTTTGCTCTTTCCAGCTTTCAAATGGGGGGTCACTGACACCATCTTAAAAACAAATGCTCTGTAAAGCTACAAATGTATTGGTACAGGTATGGGATCTGTTATCTACAAACCTATTATCCAGAAAAAGCTCAGAATTATGGAAAGGCTTTGTTCCATAGGCCCTTTCCCACTCTCAAATAATCCACATTTTAAAGGGACTGCTCATCTTTGAATTCAGTATGATGTAGAGCAGGATATTCTGAGACAATTTGCATTTGGTTTTAATTTTTCATTATTTGTGGTTTTCAGTTATTTAGCTTTTTATTCAGCAGCTCTCCAGTTTGCAATTTCAGCAGTCTGGTAGCTAGGGTCCTAATCCCCCCCGCAACCATGCATTGATTTGAATAAGAGACTGGAATATGAATAGGTGAAGCCTGAATAGAAAGATGAGGAATAAAAAGTAGCAATAACAATACATTTGTAGCCTTACAGAGCATTTGTTTTTAGATGGGGTCAGTGACCCCCATTTGAAAGCTGGAAAAAGTCAAAAGAAGGCAAATAATTTAAAAACGTTAAAATAAAATAAATACAGGTTAAGAAGACCAATTGAAAAGTTGCTTGGAATTAGCCAGTCTATAATATACTAACAGTTAACATAAAGGTGAACCACCCTTTAAAAATGATTTCAATTTTCTGTGCAATAATAAAACAGTCGCTTGTACTTGATCTCAACTAAGATATAATTAATCCTTATTGGAGTCAAAACCAGCCTATTGGGTTATTTCATATTTATATGATTTTCTATTAGACTTAAGGTATGACGATCCAAATTACAGAAATATCCCTTATCCGGAAAGTATATTGCTACTTTATAGTCCTCATCCTTCTATTCAGGCCTCTCCTATTCATATTCCAGTCTCTCATTCAAATCAGTGCATGGTTGCTAGGGTTAGTTGTCCTAGCAACCAGATGGCTGGAATTGCAAACCGGAGAGCTGCTGAATAAAAAGCTAAATAATAATTATTATAATAATCCCTCTCTACATCATACTAACAGTTCATTCAAAGGTGAACATACCCCTTTAAGGCTAGCGCTCATATGAGAGGCCGTACGATGTCATGCCGTATTGTCCAATGAAAACACTGGAACAAAGCCAAGGAAATATTTTAAGCCTTGCTTGGTCGTATATGGATTTCTTATTATCTTAATCCCAAAATAAGAACCCACCCAAGTTTTTTTTTATGCACAAGCCCCTAGGAGTCTCTGTAATTTGCATTTGTTTAATTGAGGGCTTGACTTGGGTTTAGGGGAGACCACCTAGGATATGATTTATGCTCCTTTAATCTCAGATCCCACTAAACCACCTTTGGGCCACACAATGTGTTTCTCCCCACACTGGAGTCGGCTAGAGGGGTGCCAACCCACAGAACTTCCTGAGCAACACACACATATGTGCCCCTTTGTAACAAGACAAGGGATAAACTATTATACTTGGGTATCTTATAACTAAAGACCCTCACTCTCACAGATCCAGAACGTCATAGACCTGCAATATTTAAGATATCAGAGTTTCAGCTGAGAATGCTGGGAAATGTGGTTCAATTGCAGTCAGAGGGCAGCACATCTCTGGGGGATATACTGTAAATCCATGTCCCGGGTATGGAAGCAACTAGGGGTAAAAAAAGAAAGGAAAAGAAGCAATCTATCTCTGGCACCTGTTTTGGCATCTCATCCAAGGTGGAGCACTGAGTAATCTTCTCTTGGACACCCAGTGCTGACCTGATTGTCTCGTCCTACAGGTTCTGATGCATAAGGTGACTTAACCCCTGTTGTGCTCTTATGTCAGTTCTCTCTCAAGCTCAGAACTGAGTCAGAGTCGATTTAGGTAGATGCCAAACCTTTGGCACAAATATTACAGAATAAAGATTAGTCACCATAACCCTAACCCTAACCCTAACCCTGACCCTGACCCTAACCCTAACCCCAACCCTGACTTTCTTTGGGACACAGAGATTTCTGGGATGTGAATAAAGGGATACAGTTGTTCCTCCTTTAACGGCTCCTCTTTGATGTATGTCCCACCATACAATGCCCCTCTGTAAAGACTGACATTCTGATGGCTGCCGTGTGCTTAGAGGGTAAGGGTACACGAGTTATATTTAGGAAATTTTAACCTGCCCTCTTTTTCTGTATCAGAGAAAAATGTTGCTATTTCTGGTACAAGGTGACCTGGGGTTAATTGTCAAAGCCTTCAGTCCTTGGCAGGTGGAATTGCAGACATATGCTGAGATCATGCTGCTGAAAAGAAGGTTCAAATCCAGATTTCCCCAACTGAAATCGATCAAAAATAATTTTAACTTGGTTTATGGCCCCGGGTGGGTAGAAGTCTTTGGTTGGTTGGTCTGGCCAAGTTGCAGGTTATATGAAATGTTCCTGGCTTTCAGGTTGGCAGATAACTGAAGCTGCTGCGGAGTAAATGGAGAATATTTTAAATTGCTGTTTTGTAACATTATCTGAGCAATTATCTGGTCTGTCTGAGTAATTTGTTATGACAAAGACTCATTGCCTTTCCTCGGAAGTCCCAGGTTGGCTCCCAGTTGGCAGGACTTGAGATTCCTCCAGAAGGGGTTCCATTTCTTTATCTAATTCCTCTCAGTAAAGCTGCCCATACCTGAAACACTTGTTTGTATTATATTCTCCTAAATCTCCTACTTTTGTCCCCCTAATATTGTCAGCTATTCGAATAAGCTTTAATCTAAATGGCCATCCATCGCTCTTTTATTTATTTATTTGTATAACCATCACTCTAGGCCAAACGGTTTGAGTTGAAGCCCCTCTTATAGGTTCAACCATTGGCTAAGAGCCCCTTCAACTCATTAAATGAGCACAAATATATGAAAGTATCAGTAATTTGGTCACATTTTAAGAATATTGAGGAGAGCAAACACATATTCATCCCAAATCTCTCCCTAACTGACTTTCAAACTGGGTGTTTATGTGTATATATAAGAGCAAATGAGCATTCTCCTCAAATCTCACCCTAACTGACCATCAAGCTGGGTTTTCAGGTGTATTTACAAGAGCAAATAGACATTCTCAACAAATGTTCACCCTAAGTGACCATCAAGCTGGGTTTTCAGGTGTATCTACAAGAGTAAATAGACATTCTCAATCAATTCCCACCCTAACTGACCATGAAGTTTGGGAACCACTGTTCTTGGTATAGGGATGTTACTTGATCAGAGAGGTTTTTTATCAATGTGTGAGCAGGGAACTGACAGACAGGAAAGGCAAGTTGCTTGTGCAGACCAATCAAGGGTTCCAAATAGTAGACTAGTATAAAGAAAGAGAGAGGGAAAGGAAATGGAATGAATGGGCAATTACAGATAAGAGATAAGTGTGAGAAGAAAGGTGGGGGTGACCTACAAAAGTACCAAATTATTTCCATCCTGTGCTGGGGCTGTTAAAAGATTACTGAGATCTCAATTTCCTTATGTGTCCCCTAACAAATGAGGCCAATTAGAGGTGATTAGCTGGGAATTCAACTCTACCAAGCTGTATCTTACCCTACATGGCCTTTAGTAAATACATGCCCTCCCCAAACATGATTTAGAGGCACATGAAATATTTTCCCTTCCCTTGCAGTTCCCTTGCACAGGGACCATCTTTCATCTGCCCACGAGAGCCGCCATGATTGTTCTGACGAGTAAACTTCATTGTTAGACACCAGAGATTTAGGGGCCTGTTTTGGCCAAATCATTTTGGAACACGGTGGAATACAGATATAAGTCTGTTTTGCCTTAAGATGAGTCTTGATGGACAGGAGACAACCTACATGAGCCCAACTCCTGAGGGGGTGCTGGGAGTTGTATTAGTGTAAAATCTTTAAAAGCCAAAGGTTGTCCCGTCTCCACCCTGACATTTAGCACTGGAGCCTGTGCCTGTCCCACAAACCAGTGTTCCCAGGGATTTAGTAGCTGTGGAGACAGGAGACATTCCTTCCTATGACTGGCGGTGTTTAGAAGCCAGACTGATTACATTCCGCTGGAGCCGGGACCATTTTGTTGTGGGCGGGGGACTCACCTCTTCTAAATAAAATCCTTGGGGCACAGGAGGCTGGAAGAACAGGTAGAACTGTGTATGTAAATCAAATGTTAGTGCTGCCAGTCTCTCAACTCCCCTGGGGGGTTTAAATTCTCTCCAATTTCAATATGTATAAAGGGAGCAGGTGGGGAGAAGCAGGAATGAGGGGTAAGGAGGGCAGGGTGGGGGTAAGGGTGCAGGGTAAGGGGGGCAGGGTAAGGAGGAAAGGGGTGGGGGTAAGGGGGCAGAGTGGGCCCAGGATAGAGCTGTAATTACATGTTTTATATTGTATTTTATGAAGCTGATGTGAAATCACTGCAGCAGGACCTGGGGCACAGTCAGATCCATTATTAATAGGAATTTAGACTTCCGGCCTAAGGTTTTTCAGCAGTTGTTCAACTAGAACTCCCAGCAAACCCCTGAGAGCCTTCTGTGGTTGGTGAGTGCTGGCGGCTGTACAAGGGATGGGCCACAGTTTGGGCGCCACTGATATACATTCAGGGTCGGACTGAGCCAGTGGGAAACTGGGAAAAAAACCTGGTGGGCCCCACCAACCCAGACCTGATCCTGCTTCCCCCGGTAGTATGGCATGAACAGGGGGGACTGGGCTGCTGGTGGGTGAGCACATGGGCAGTGGGAACCCTTGAAGGGGTGTGGGGGTGCCTGAGGTATCAGCCCTGGAAGGCCTCGCACACCCTGGATACACTAATATACAAATAGAGAATGCCCTATTCTTAGCATCTTTTCAGTTGGTCAAAATAGTTTTTTTAATTATTTGCCTTCCTCTTTAGTCACTTTTCCTCACGAGGAAACTTCAGGCGACTTTGGAAATGAAGGACTCCGAGTACCATCCCGCCGGATATTTACGTTGTAGCCGGCGAGAAGGCAGTTCGGGGAGATTAGTCGCCACAAAGAATAGGAGATTTGTCGCTGGGCAACTAATCTCCTCGAACCTGAGCGTATGTCTTTGCCCTAAAAGGTGCCCTGACTAAATGAAGAACTGCTCCACCTAGAGGCCATATTGGTGTATTTGCTCATTCTGTATTTCACCATTTAGAGGACTATTAAGTGAGCTCAGTGTTTGGAGGTTCAGATCAAAGTGACCCATTAAATGAGAGCCGGTCTGTCTCAGTCGCTTCCTTTGAAGAAAGACGAAGAGGAAGATAATAAGAGGAAATAAGGAAGAAAGACGCGAGGAAGGAAGAGAGACATGGGTTGTGGATTGTGGATTGTGTAAAGCGACAGTTTGGTACCATTAATCGTTATTCCCCATGTGACCTGGGAAGGGAAACTGTCATTCAGCCGTGACTATAGGAAGTTGAAGTTGCTGGGGGTCCGGGAGAAATGTCTGCGGTATAGAAATCCAGGGGTGATACTGGGGCTACTGCTGCCTGAGCAGGGCTGGAACTCGGGGTCGGCAGAAGAGGCAACTGCCTAGGGAGCAATGATGTGGGGTCGCTGGGCACAAAACAAGGAAGTTAAAAAAAAATCCACTTTTTCCTTTCCAACCCTAATTTGCATATGCAAATTAGTATTTGGCTCGTTACTTGCCCCAATATTTCATGAAGGATTCGGGTATTCAGCCAAATCCCAATAAGTTAATTCAGTGCATCCCTTATATATATTTATATGATATAATTGCCTGTGTGTGGCTGTGCAGACAATTCAATTCCTGGCACATATATATATATATATATATATATATATATATATATATATATATATATATATATATACACACACAGGTATGGGACCTGTTATCCAGAATGCTCGCGACCTGGGGCTTTCCCGGATAACGGATCTTTCCATAATTTGGATCTTCATACCTTAAGGCTACTAGAAAATCATATAAACATTAAATAAACCCAATAGGCTGGTTTTGCCTCCAATAAGGATTAATTATATCTCAGTTGGGATCAAGTACAAGCAACTGTTTTATTATTATAGATACTCCAGATAACAGATCTTTCCATAATTTGGATCTTCATCCCTTAAGGCTACTAGAAAATCATATAAACATGAAATACACCCAATAGGCTGGTTTTGCTTCCAATAAGGATTAATTATATCTTAGTTGGGATCAAGTACAAGCGACTGTTTTATTATTACACAGAAAAAGGAAATCGTTTGTCAATTGATCAACGTTTCGGGGGGTTTAACTTCCCTTCATCAGGATAAAATTTCAAACGTGACAAACACCTAGATGTGCAAGGCTCTGCCCTTTTCCCCACTATCCATTATTCACTCCATCTTGGATTTTTTAACCCTTTAAACATAAGTCCTTGTATATTAGGAAAAGTCCTTAGAGACGTTTACAGTCCATGTATCAAAGCATTCTTGTAATATTTTGTTATTTTTAATTTTTTAGAAAAGTGTATTAGACAAATAAATATATCACTCTTATAGCCAACTTTATGTTAATATATATAATCTAAAAGTATTACTCACTGTAAATAAGTTGTTTAAATTACAGACGGATTCTTTGTTTATTCTCCATGGTTTTCTCATCTAAAAGGAAAACGGGAAAGGGACAAGGCCATTCCGTAATTCGGAGCTTTCCGGATAACAGGTTTCCCTTACCTGAATTTATAAATGTATATAGACACACATCTACCCGAGGGAACCTTTCACTTTAAACTGGAAATCCCGGGCAGCGCTGAGCAGAGAAGCAACAAGAAACCCGGCAGTGTCATTTGCCAAAATCAATAGAAATGTAATTAATTGTTCCCCATCCAGTCCTGTCCCGTGGCTGAGCCAACCCAAACACACGCTTACGTGTCATGTGACAATTCACAGCACTAAACACAAATCCCCTTTTTTTTATTCCTTTAAAAAAAAGCCGTATTTCACCAAAATGACAGATTATTTGCTGGCATTTAATACTGACAGCTGGGTGGTGAATACCGGGGTGCCTGCGGCTTCCTTTCCCACAATCCTCTGTTTCATAACTGCATCGGAATGTAATGATCAGCTTCTATGACAAACGTTGCTCATTTTCTGCTCTCCCATGACTAGGGTCGCCACTAGTGATGGACGAATAAATTTGCCAAGCGCGAATTTGCAACGAATCTCCACGTTTCACCGCTGTCTTATAAATAGGCAAAACTACGGCAAAAACTCACTGGCGTTGAAAGAATTTTGGCACGCGTCAGTATGGTCTTGCGCATAAAAGTTTACGCGCATCAAAATTATTTGGGCGCCTAGTGACTTCAATGCGTTTCGCGAATTTTTCGGCGTTGTCCTGTTTCGCTGAAAAATGTGCAAATTTTCCCTGAAATATGCTCATTTTTTGGCAATGCGAAATGGGACAAATTCACCCATCACTAGTTGGCCCCTGTCCGGATTTGACCCTAACTGCCCGGTTTTCAGAAGGGCTGCCAGGGTCAAAACAATCTGCCCCGTTTCCAAAAAATTTACATTGCGATCATCCAATCACCGATCGGCACATCATAGCCCCACCCTTGTGACATAGCACGCGTCGCCTGCAACATCACATTCCGCCCCTGTGACATCATGGACCCCCCCCGCCAGGATCGTGAGCCAAACAAAGGTGGCAACTCTACCAATAACCCCTAAACTTCGCTTCTCAACAGCAACCCAGAGCCCACTGAGCATGTGCAGTGCCACTGACTAAAATATGTCTAACAAGACCCCAGCTCCTGTACAATGTAGTCACACGATGTACAATGTAAGTGACACAATGTACAATGTAAACAAGGGAAAGTTGTGCTCACCACTATTTTTTAAAACCATTAGGCGGGGGTGCAATGAGGCTGTGACCACAAAATACATATAGTCAAATACAAGAGTCCTCTGCACTCAACCCATTATCAATATATTTAAGACAGCGACATTTTGTGCTACTGCTACTAAAAGTCCCTTTGTAAAATGTATAATGAAGCAATAGAATTCTTAATGAATCAGATGAAATTGAGCGTAGGACTGGCCAGATATGGGATGACTTTGACGTAGTTGGCCAGCTTAAATATATTGCAATATATGGACAAACAATCCCTGTTTTGTTTAAAGGGTAAGGCATTTTTTAGTAGCAGTAGCACAAAATGTCTCTGTCTTAAATATATTGATAATGGGTTGAGTGCAGAGGACTCTTGTATTTGACAATGTACAATGTAGTCACATGATGTACAATAAAGTCACACGATGTACAATGTAAGTCACACGATGTACAATGTAGTCACACGATGTACAATAAAGTCACACGATGTACAATGTAATCACACGATGTACAATGTAAGTCACACAATGTACAATGTAAGTCACACAATGTACAATGTAAGTCACACGATGTACAATGTAGTCACACGATGTACAATGTAAGTCAAACGATGTACAATGTAGTCACACGATGTACAATGTAGTCACACGATGTACAATGTAAGTCACACGATGTACAATGTAGTCACACGATGTACAATGTAGTCACACGATGTACAATGTAGTCACACGATGTACAATAAAGTCACACAATGTACAATGTAATCACACGATGTACAATGTAGTCACACAATGTACAATGTAATCACACGATGTACAATGTAGTCACACAATGTACAATGTAAGTCACACGATGTACAATGTAGTCACACGATGTACAATGTAGTCACACGATGTACAATGTAGTCACACGATGTACAATAAAGTCACACGATGTACAATGTAATCACACGATGTACAATGTAAGTCACACAATGTACAATGTAAGTCACACAATGTACAATGTAAGTCACACGATGTACAATGTAGTCACACGATGTACAATGTAGTCACACGATGTACAATGTAGTCACACAATGTACAATAAAGTCACATGATGTACAATGTAATCACACGATGTACAATGTAAGTCACACAATGTACAATGTAGTCAGACGATGTACAATGTAGTCACACGATGTACAATGTAAGTCACACGATGTACAATGTAGTCACACGATGTACAATGTAAGTCACACGATGTACAATGTAGTCACACGATGTACAATAAAGTCACACAATGTACAATGTAAGTCACACGATGTACAATGTAGTCACACGATGTACAATGTAGTCACACGATGTACAATAAAGTCACACGATGTACAATGTAATCACACGATGTACAATGTAAGTCACACAATGTACAATGTAGTCACACGATGTACAATGTAAGTCACACGATGTACAATGTAGTCACACGATGTACAATGTAAGTCACACGATGTACAATGTAGTCACACGATGTACAATAAAGTCACACAATGTACAATGTAGTCACACGATGTACAATGTAGTCACACGATGTACAATAAAGTCACAGAGCCCACTGAGCATGTGCAGTGCCACTGACTAAAATATGTCTAACAAGACCCCAGCTCCTGTACAATGTAGTCACACGATGTACAATGTAAGTGACACAATGTACAATGTAAACAAGGGAAAGTTGTGCTCACCACTATTTTTTAAAACCATTAGGCGGGGGTGCAATGAGGCTGTGACCACAATATACATATAGTCAAATACAAGAGTCCTCTGCACTCAACCCATTATCAATATATTTAAGACAGCGACATTTTGTGCTACTGCTACTAAAAGTCCCTTTGTAAAATGTATAATGAAGCAATAGAATTCTTAATGAATCAGATGAAATTGAGCGTAGGACTGGCCAGATATGGGATGACTTTGACGTAGTTGGCCAGCTTAAATATATTGCAATATATGGACAAACAATCCCTGTTTTGTTTAAAGGGTAAGGCATTTTTTAGTAGCAGTAGCACAAAATGTCTCTGTCTTAAATATATTGATAATGGGTTGAGTGCAGAGGACTCTTGTATTTGACAATGTACAATGTAGTCACATGATGTACAATAAAGTCACACGATGTACAATGTAAGTCACACGATGTACAATGTAGTCACACGATGTACAATAAAGTCACACGATGTACAATGTAATCACACGATGTACAATGTAAGTCACACAATGTACAATGTAAGTCACACAATGTACAATGTAAGTCACACGATGTACAATGTAGTCACACGATGTACAATGTAAGTCAAACGATGTACAATGTAGTCACACGATGTACAATGTAGTCACACGATGTACAATGTAAGTCACACGATGTACAATGTAGTCACACGATGTACAATGTAGTCACACGATGTACAATGTAGTCACACGATGTACAATAAAGTCACACAATGTACAATGTAATCACACGATGTACAATGTAGTCACACAATGTACAATGTAAGTCACACGATGTACAATGTAGTCACACGATGTACAATGTAGTCACACGATGTACAATGTAGTCACACGATGTACAATAAAGTCACACGATGTACAATGTAATCACACGATGTACAATGTAAGTCACACAATGTACAATGTAAGTCACACAATGTACAATGTAAGTCACACGATGTACAATGTAGTCACACGATGTACAATGTAGTCACACGATGTACAATGTAGTCACACAATGTACAATAAAGTCACATGATGTACAATGTAATCACACGATGTACAATGTAAGTCACACAATGTACAATGTAGTCAGACGATGTACAATGTAGTCACACGATGTACAATGTAAGTCACACGATGTACAATGTAGTCACACGATGTACAATGTAAGTCACACGATGTACAATGTAGTCACACGATGTACAATAAAGTCACACAATGTACAATGTAAGTCACACGATGTACAATGTAGTCACACGATGTACAATGTAGTCACACGATGTACAATAAAGTCACACGATGTACAATGTAATCACACGATGTACAATGTAAGTCACACAATGTACAATGTAGTCACACGATGTACAATGTAAGTCACACGATGTACAATGTAGTCACACGATGTACAATGTAAGTCACACGATGTACAATGTAGTCACACGATGTACAATAAAGTCACACAATGTACAATGTAGTCACACGATGTACAATGTAGTCACACGATGTACAATAAAGTCACACGATGTACAATGTAAGTCACATGATTTACAATGAAGTCACACGATGTACAATGTAAGTCACACGATGTACAATAAAGTCACACGATGTACAATATAGTCACACGATGTACAATGTAGTCACATGATGTACAATGTAGTCACACAATGTACAATGTAAGTCACACGATGTACAATGTAGTCACATGATGTACAATGTAATCACACGATGTACAATGTAAGTCACACAATGTACAATGTAGTCACACGATGTACAATGTAAGTCACACGATGTACAATGTAGTCACACGATGTATAATGTAGTCACACGATGTACAATAAAGTCACACAATGTACAATGTAGTCACACGATGTACAATGTAGTCACACGATGTAGAATAAAGTCACACGATGTACAATGTAAGTCACATGATGTACAATGTAAGTCACACAATGTACAATGTAAGTCACACGATGTACAATAAAGTCACACGATGTACAATGTAAGTCACATGATGTACAATGTAAGTCACACGATGTACAATGTAAGTCACACGATGTACAATAAAGTCACACGATGTACAATGTAATCACACAATGTACAATGTAGTCACACGATGTACAATGTAGTCACACGATGTACAATGTAGTCACACGATGTACAATAAAGTCACACAATGTACAATGTAATCACACGATGTACAATGTAAGTCACACGATGTACAATGTAGTCACACGATGTACAATGTAGTCACACGATGTACAATAAAGTCACACAATGTACAATGTAGTCACACGATGTACAATGTAGTCACACGATGTACAATAGTAAGTCACACGATGTACAATGTAAGTCACAGATGTTACAATGTAAGTCACACGATGTACAATGTAGTCACACGATGTACAATGTAAGTCACACAATGTACAATGTAGTCACACGATGTACAATAAAGTCACACGATGTACAATGTAAGTCACATGATGTACAATGTAAGTCACACAATGTACAATGTAAGTCACACGATGTACAATGTAAGTCACACGATGTAACAATGTAAGTCACACGATGTACAATGTAGTCACACAATGTACAATGTAAGTCACACGATGTACAATGTAAGTCACACGATGTACAATGTAAGTCACACGATGTACAATGTAGTCACACGATGTACAATGTAGTCACACGATGTACAATGTAAGTCACACAATGTACAATGTAAGTCACACGATGTACAATGTAGTCACACGATGTACAATGTAGTCACACGATGTACAATGTAGTCACACGATGTACAATAAAGTCACACAACTGTACAAATGTAAAGTCACAATGTACAATGTAGTCCAAAAAACGATGTACAATGTAGTCACACGATGTACAATGTAGTCACACGATGTACAATAAAGTCACACGATGTACAATGTAATCACACGATGTACAATGGTAAGTCACACAATGTACAATGTAAGTCACACGATGTACAATGTAGTCACACGATGTACAATGTAGTCACACGATGTACAATGTAGTCACACGATGTACAATAAAGTCACACGATGTACAATGTAATCACACGATGTACAATGTAAGTCACACAATGTACAATGTAAGTCACACAATGTACAATGTAAGTCACACGATGTACAATGTAGTCACACGATGTACAATGTAGTCACACGATGTACAATGTAGTCACACGATGTACAATAAAGTCACATGATGTACAATGTAAGTCACACGATGTACAATATAGTCACACGATGTACAATGTAGTCACATGATGTACAATGTAGTCACACAATGTACAATGTAAGTCACACGATGTACAATGTAGTCACATGATGTACAATGTAATCACACGATGTACAATGTAAGTCACACAATGTACAATGTAGTCACACGATGTACAATGTAAGTCACACGATGTACAATGTAGTCACACGATGTACAATGTAGTCACACGATGTACAATAAAGTCACACAATGTACAATGTAGTCACACGATGTACAATGTAGTCACACGATGTACAATAAAGTCACACGATGTACAATGTAAGTCACATGATGTACAATGTAAGTCACACAATGTACAATGTAAGTCACACGATGTACAATAAAGTCACACGATGTACAATGTAAGTCACATGATGTACAATGTAAGTCACACGATGTACAATGTAAGTCACACGATGTACAATAAAGTCACACGATGTACAATGTAATCACACGATGTACAATGTAGTCACACGATGTACAATGTAGTCACACGATGTACAATGTAGTCACACGATGTACAATAAAGTCACACAATGTACAATGTAATCACACGATGTACAATGTAAGTCACACAATGTACAATGTAGTCACACGATGTACAATGTAAGTCACACGATGTACAATGTAGTCACACGATGTACAATGTAGTCACACGATGTACAATAAAGTCACACAATGTACAATGTAGTCACACGATGTACAATGTAGTCACACGATGTACAATAAAGTCACACGATGTACAATGTAAGTCACATGATGTACAATGTAAGTCACACAATGTACAATGTAAGTCACACGATGTACAATGTAAGTCACACGATGTACAATGTAGTCACACGATGTACAATAAAGTCACACGATGTACAATGTAAGTCACATGATGTACAATGTAAGTCACATGATGTACAATGTAAGTCACACGATGTACAATGTCTTTTTTTTTACATACTGTATATACATATATATATTTTCCTTTAATGGGAGAGGAAAATGAGAGGCAAATAATCAGGCGCCTCCTTCCCAGCACCCCGAGGCCCTTGCATCACCCCATGGATATAAACAGATCAGTTTCCTTGTGCTCAGCTATTCTCACACTGTCATATTTACCCACCGCATGGTGAGAGGCTCCCGCACAACTGCCAATTCTCCACATCATAAAGGAAGACTCCCCTTTTCTTGGCAGGGACCCAGGAGAGACTGGTGGATTCTGGGAAGTCCCATTTTTGCATGATCTGCTTCCTGTTGGCAAAGGCTGAAGTCCCCCGGGGTGAAACAGGAAGACAAAAGTGCAAAGCCCCAATGTAAATCTATGGCCCAAATAATCAGATGAATGAGCTGCTTTATGTAGGGCTGGGGGGCCGCTCTGCACAGTAAATAATAACAGAATATTCATTTATGATGTGTGTCAGCCCCAACTTATCCTGATCTGAGTCTTCCCTCCACTCCCACTCCCACAGCAGCAGTAAGTCTATTCCTCCCCAGCCTGCGGCTCCCAACAGTCTCTCTGCCAGAAATCAGCCACAACTAGAGTGTCGGTGACTGCCAAGAAGGCAAGAGAGGGAGGGCCCCACAGCAAAGAATAACCTCTCAACTGCCAGTCACGCAGCAGGCTGAGTTATACAGGGAATTCTGAGTATCACTCATGTATTATAAGGGATAATGTACCCCCTACTGTAAATGATAAGGATATTAGAAGTCACTGAGGGGTTGTTCTGTGACCATATAAAGGCACAAGGCTGCAGGCTGAGTTATACAGGGAACTCTGAGTATCACTCATGTATTATAAGGGATAATGTACCCCCTACTGTAAATGATAAGGATATTAGAAGTCACTGAGGGGTTGTTCTGTGACCATATAAAGGCATAAGACTGCAGGCTGAGTTATACAGGGAACTCTGAGTATCACTCATGTATTATAAGGGATAATGTTCCCCCTACTGTAAATGATAAGGATATTAGAAGTCACTGAGGGTTGTTCTGTGACCATATAAAGGCATAAGACTGCAGGCTGAGTTATACAGGGAACTCTGAGTATCACTCATGTATTATAAGGGATAATGTACCCCCTACTGTA
Source organism: Xenopus laevis (assembly GCF_017654675.1). Lineage (NCBI taxonomy): Eukaryota > Metazoa > Chordata > Amphibia > Anura > Pipidae > Xenopus > Xenopus laevis. The sequence goes on along the minus strand of NC_054388.1, from coordinate 4,476,341 downwards.
AATGATAAGGATATTAGAAGTCACTGGGGGGTTGTTCTGTGACCATATAAAGACACAAGGCTGCAGGCTGAGTTATACAGGGAACTCTGAGTATCACTCATGTATTATAAGGGATAATGTACCCCCTACTGTAAATGATAAGGATATTAGAAGTCACTGAGGGGTTGTTCTGTGATCATATAAAGACACAAGGCTGCAGGCTGAGTTATACAGGGAACTCTGAGTATCACTCATGTATTATAAGGGATAATGTACCCCCTACTGTAAATGATAAGGATATTAGAAGTCACTGAGGGGTTGTTCTGTGACCATATAAAGACACAAGGCTGCAGGCTGAGTTATACAGGGAAATTTGAGTATCACTCATGTATTATAAGGGATAATGTACCCCCTACTGTAAATGATAAGGATATAAAAAGTCACTGAGGGGTTGTTCTGTGACCATATAAAGGCACAAGGCTGCAGGCTGAGTTATACAGGGAACTCTGAGTATCACTCATGTATTATAAGGGATAATGTACCCCCTACTGTAAATGATAAGGATATTAGAAGTCAATGAGGGGTTCTGTGACCATATAAAGGCACAAGGCTGCAGGCTGAGTTATACAGGGAACTCTGAGTATCACTCATGTATTATAAGGGATAATGTACCCCCTACTGTAAATGATAAGGATATTAGAAGTCACTGAGGGTTGTTCTGTGACCATATAAAGGCACAAGGCTGCAGGCTGAGTTATACAGGGAACTCTGAGTATCACTCATGTATTATAAGGGATAATGTACCCCCTACTGTAAATGATAAGGATATTAGAAGTCACTGAGGGGTTGTTCTGTGACCATATAAAGGCACAAGGCTTTTATATGACAAGCTAGCCATACATAAAAGTAAATCACAAAAATATTACTTTGAGCATTATTTATGAGTACATATTTATGTAAGTGGAAGCATCATGTTGTGTTTGTTTGCTCAGTTTCCCCAGGAGTTGCCATAGCAGCAGAACCATCTATTTGCAACCAACACAAATGCAAGTGACATGGCAGCTCCAGCACAAATGAACAAATGGAAATATGCAGGCGAGGAATGTGCAGATAAATGAAGTGTCAGTTCTACAACGAGGAGATAAAGATCAGTCCCAGGCGAGACACGTTACAAGGACAGATGTGTATGTACAGCAGGACACGGACAGACAGATGAGCAGCTCTCGGGTTGTGTCTCCTGTGGGTCACAAGATGTTACAGTGTTGCCCTTTGAATTAAGTGGAAGTTGTATTTTTTTAACGAGCGGCAACACCGTGACACTTTACTGCTTGTGAAACCAAATAAATGCAAATAAAAGAGCCGCTGAAAGTATTCTGAGCCCATAAAATAAGAGTTGCAGGGAGAGAAGGGCCGGCTTGATGATGATGATGGTGATGATGATGATGATGAAGAAGAAGAACCACCCATGGCCCTAAAATATGCAAAAAGTCTGGATAAAAAGGAAAAAGTTATGAATGTATGCCAACACTAAGGGGCAGATTTATCAAAGGTCGAAATGAAAATTAGAATTAAAAAAATATGAACTTCAATCTAATTTTTGTGTACTTCGACTAGGGAATAGTCCAAATTCGATTAGAATTTGAAAAAAAATGTAAAAAATTTGAATTTCTAAATTTATCATTCAACTTCAACCAATCGCCATCTATAACCTGCCGAATTGCTGTTTTAGCCTATGGGGGACCTCCTAGAACCTATTTGGAGTCAATTGGTGGACTTTGAAAAATCTAAGTTTTCATACGAACGGAACCGAACAGAACCCTGATAACCACCAAGCAAATAATAGATCTGAAAAGAGAAGGAGGGCAGCTCTTATTGACCTCTGCAGCTTTTACACTGAGTTTTTTGTGGTTTTTAAACTGAATTTTAAACATGAATTAGAGTAATATAAGAGATATGTGATTTTTAGAGCTTAAAAGCAGGATTTGTGAAAACGAAAAATACACGACCCTTTGATCATGAGATGGGGATAAATAAAAGAACTGGCATCTGTGGGGCATCGCAGAACTGTACCAGGAGGAGTTGAGCAGAAGCCTAAACTCAAGGGATGGCAGTGGATGTGATCTACGTAGAATGTGCTAAAGCATTTCATACAGTATCACGTGATAAAATGAAGGAATATTGGCACGGAGTAAAGTATTTGTACAGGTATGGGATCCATTATCCGGAAACCCATTATCCAGAAAGTTCCGAATTACGGAAAGGCTGTCTCCCATAGACTCCATTCTAATCAAAATTTTTAAAAATGATTTCCTTTTTCTGTGTAATAATAAAACAGTCGCTTGTACTTAATCTAAACTAAGATATAATTAATCCTTATTGGAAGTAGAACCAGCCTATTGGGTTAATGTTTATATGATTTTCTAGTAGACTTAAGGTATGAAGATCCGAATTACGGAAAGATCCATTATCCGGAAAACCCCAGGTCCCAAGCATTCTGGATAACAGGTCCCATACCTGTACTTGGATAGAGAACATTTGCAAATTGGACCAGTATTGTCACTACTTAAGGGGTCTGTCCATTCTTCATTTGTTTATTTATAAAAGGGCATTGACTCAAGGGATGGAGGACCTGATGGAGATGTGTTGGTAGATGCTCTTGATGTCTTCTTGGACAGTGATAGAGTCATATATATACTGTATATATGGGAGTGTGTTTATCTAATGGAAACACTAATGGAACAGACCCCCCATTTTTTCCTTTCTCAGGCCTGAAATTTGGGATTGGTCACCCTACTTACTTGGCAGAAGCTTGACCCTGAGGCCAGAGATACAATATCTTATATTATCTCTAATATCTTTACTATTCATCTTCCAGTCTGCCTTTCATCCCAGTGCCTGGTTGCTAGGGGAAGTTGGAGAATAGCAACTGGAAGCTCACAGAGGGGAGCTGCAAACACAAAACAAAAAGTTAAAAACTTGAGAAAAACTAAAACTCAAATACAAATTGTCTTAGAATATCTGTCCTTTGGTTTTGCATCAGTACAGTGTGTATTGCCTGAGGCATGCGACTACCATCTGCTTTGTCTTTGATTTACAGTTCAGGGTTTTTGGCTCCTTGAACCCTACTGGTTCTACGGATCAATGACTGGCCACTTCCATCTGCTGCTCACTGGGATACGAGGCTTATGAGGTGAGTTGCATTGTATGGGGACGGCTGCTGGAGACAGAATGCTCTGGGTTGTGCAAGGCCCTAATCCCCGGCTCTGTAATTACCCTGCAAAGGAAGCCGACTGTCTGATGTGCCCTTTAAGAACATAAAAGATGTGGGGAATGTGAAAGTAGAAAGAGGGGATGGAGCTGAGACTGGGGAGAGAGAAGAGACAGGCGGAAGGAAGGATGTGACCATATAAAGGCACAAGGCTGCAGGCTGAGTTATACAGGGAACTCTGAGTATCACTCATGTATTATAAGGGATAATGTACCCCCTACTGTAAATGATAAGGATATTAGAAGTCACTGAGGGGTTGTTCTGTGACCATATAAAGGCACAAGGCTGCAGGCTGAGTTATACAGGGAACTCTGAGTATCACTCATGTATTATAAGGATAATGTACCCCCTACTGTAAATGATAAGGATATTAGAAGTCACTGAGGGGTTGTTCTGTGACCATATAAAGGCACAAGGCTGCAGGCTGAGTTATACAGGGAACTCTGAGTATCACTCATGTATTATAAGGGATAATGTACCCCCTACTGTAAATGATAAGGATATTAGAAGTCACTGAGGGGTTGTTCTGTGACCATATAAAGACACAAGGCTGCAGGCTGAGTTATACAGGGAACTCTGAGTATCACTCATGTATTATAAGGGATAATGTACCCCCTACTGTAAATGATAAGGATATTAGAAGTCACTGAGGGGTTGTTCTGTGACCATATAAAGGCACAAGGCTGCAGGCTGAGTTATACAGGGAACTCTGAGTATCACTCATGTATTATAAGGGATAATGTACCCCCTACTGTAAATGATAAGGATATTAGAAGTCACTGAGGGGTTGTTCTGTGACCATATAAAGGCACAAGGCTGCAGGCTGAGTTATAACAGGGAACTCTGAGTATCACTCATGTATTATAAGGGATAATGTACCCCCTACTGTAAATGATAAGGATATTAGAAGTCACTGAGGGGTTGTTCTGTGACCATATAAATGTACAAGGCTGCAGGCTGAGTTATACAGGGAACTCTGAGTATCACTCATGTATTATAAGGGATAATGTACCCCCTACTGTAAATGATAAGGATATTAGAAGTCACTGAGGGGTTGTTCTGTGACCATATAAAGACACAAGGCTGCAGGCTGAGTTATACAGGGAACTCTGAGTATCACTCATGTATTATAAGGGATAATGTACCCCCTACTGTAAATGATAAGGCATCTCATTGACCTTTATGAATAAAGGAAACATGAGCTAAAGGTTCAGGTGACACAGAGAAGTCCCTCAGTTGTAGCAGTTACAGATATTTGGGGTTTGTCTGGACTTGCCCAGTCAGTAAAGTCTGTGGTTAAACTGGTGATTTAAGGATTTCGCCCCCTCCGCTCCCCACCTGACTCCAGTGCCCACTCCACACAAGACAATGGTGCCTTTAGGGTACAAATGTGACACAGACCTACAGACACTGGGAAGCTACAGACAGACAGACTGGAATAGTGTAACTTGTATAAGAATACAAGGAGAAGGCACAACTTTTATTTGTAAAACTCCTCCTGCTCCAAATACATTGCACTGATGAAAAAACTGAAGAGGAATTTTTTTATTATAAACAATAGTAACATGTGTTAAAATAAAAAACACAGTTTTTGCAGCAACCCACTGCGTCCGACTGAATTCATCACTCCTTTTCCTAATAGTAACATGATATTGTCCAATGATTAAATGTTAAGATTGCATATTAACCCTCCCTATAACTCCTCCTATTGCTCCATATACCCCTCCCTATGACTCCTCCTATTTCTCCATATACCCCTCCCTATAACTCCTCCTATTGCTCCATATACCCCTCCCTATAACTCCTCCTATTGCTCCATATAACCTCCTATAACTCCTCCTATTGCTCCATATACCCCTCCCTATAACTCCTCCTATTGCTCCATATACTCCTCCCTATAACTCCTCCTATTGCTCCATATACCCCTCCCTATAACTCCTCCTATTGCTCCATATAACCCTCCCTATAACTCCTCCTATTGCTCCATATACCCCTCCCTATAACTCCTCCTATTGCTCCATATAACCCTCCCTATAACTCCTCCTATTGCTCCATATAACCCTCCCTATAACTCCTCCTATTGTTCCATATACCCCTCCCTATAACTCCTCCTATTGCTCCATATAACCCTCCCTATAACTCCTCCTATTGCTCCATATAACCCTCCCTATAACTCCTCCTATTGCTCCATATAACCCTCCTATAACTCCTCCTATTGCTCCATATACCCCTCCCTATAACTCCTCCTACTGCTCCATATACCCCTCCCTATAACTCCTCCTATTGCTCCATATACCCCTCCCTATAACTCCTCCTATTGCTCCATATACCCCTCCCTATATCTCCTCCTATTGCTCCATATAACCCTCCCTATAACTCCTCCTACTGCTCCATATACTCCTCCCTATAACTCCTCCTATTGCTCCATATAACCCTCCCTATAACTCCTCCTATTGCTCCATATACCCCTCCCTATATCTCCTCCTATTGCTCCATATAACCCTCCCTATAACTCCTCCTACTGCTCCATATACCCCTCCCTATAACTCCTCCTATTGCTCCATATACCCCTCCCTATAACTCCTCCTATTGCTCCATATACCCCTCCCTATAACTCCTTCTATTGCTCCATATACCCTCCCTATAACTCCTCCTATTGCTCCATATACCCCTCCCTATAACTCCTCCTATTGCTCCATATACTCCTCCCTATAACTCCTCCTATTGCTCCATATACCCTCCCTATAACTCCTCCTATTGCTCCATATAACCCTCCCTATAACTCCTCCTATTGCTCCATATACCCCTCCCTATAACTCCTCCTATTGCTCCATATAACCCTCCCTATAACTCCTCCTATTGCTCCATATACCCCTCCCTATAACTCCTCCTATTGCTCCATATACCCCTCCCTATAACTCCTCCTATTGCTCCATATAACCCTCCCTATAACTCCTCCTATTGCTCCATATAACCCTCCTATAACTCCTCCTACTGCTCCATATACCCCTCCCTATAACTCCTCCTATTGCTCCATATACCCCTCCCTATAACTCCTCCTATTGCTCCATATACCCCTCCCTATAACTCCTCCTATTGCTCTATATACCCCTCCCTATAACTCCTCCTATTGCTCCATATACCCCTCTCTATAACTCCTCCTATTGCTCTATATACCCCTCCCTATAACTCCTCCTATTGCTCCATATACCCCTCCCTATAACTCCTCCTATTGCTCCATATAACCCTCCCTATAACTCCTCCTATTGCTCCATATACCCCTCCCTATAACTCCTCCTATTGCTCCATATACCCCTCCCTATAACTCCTCCTATTGCTCCATATAACCCTCCCTATAACTCCTCCTATTGCTCCATATACCCCTCCCTATAACTCCTCCTATTGCTCCATATACCCCTCCCTATATTATGACCAGTAGTAGATGAGACAGTAGCAGTGACATTTCAGTAGTTGTTTATCTTCCCCTTTGCTCACTGTACATTTCCAGCTGTGCCTCAATCTTGTGGTTTTATGGTTCTTGTGTTTCGGGTTATTTGTAGGTTCAGCATAACCTCGAGGCCCAGATCCTTCCCCGTAGGATAAAAGCTTTTCCATTTTCAGAAAATTCTTCCTCCCACCCATCCTCTTCCTCTAACCAGAAGCAGCTGTGGCCAATGTGCTGCTCCGTTGGATTTCACAACATCAGGTCCTTGTGCCGGAGCCTCGATCTCTTCCAACAGACACAGCGGCGTCCCCTGACATCTTCCTCTTATTTGCTCTTTACAACAACAGCAGGGGGTAGGGGTTTGTTTTATTAAGGGCAGTGTCGGACTGGGACGGCGGAACACCGGGAAAAAATCCGGTGGGTCTTGGGCTCTTGTGGGCCCTGCAGGCACAGATCCGCTTCTTAGTGGCCTGACCCCTCTTTGTCGGGGGTCGCGGTAAAAGTAAATTTTGCCCGTATGCACAAACGCGACGCGGCAAGCCGGAGCGGCTGGGGGGGCCCTGGTGCAGTAGCCCCAGTGGGCCCCAAGCACCCCAGTCCGACCCTGATTAAGGGTTTGTCTCTCCTTTAAAGGAGATGTAATATAGATGAAATGACATGTTACTGACACTGTGCTGATTGGAGGAGAGGACAAGGTGTAGGAGTAGGGGGGGATGTGGAACGTACCATAACTGAGGAGGGAGTTACAACCAGCATCAATCAACTCAGCGCAACTTTATCCCCCCTGAAACAAACGTTACACCTATGTCCCCCCCATCCCCAGGTTCAGACCCCCCAATAGTGCACCGTGTATCACATTCCATGTGCCAGTTTTGTCCGTGTGTCTTTCCTCCCCCCCGAGCTCTCCCCACGGACACATCCACGAGCCCCCAGCTTCCCGTCACCCACTCACATTCAGTCCCGGCCTCAAAGTCAAACAGGACTCGGGACGGCTACAAATAGCGATAATTAAAGGCTTCGCTTTTCTTTGGAAGTTGAAAGAAACTAAATTTACTGCAATTCCTTTAACTCTGCCTCTGCTGAAAGGCTCCCGAGTTCTGGGGCAACAGGATTGGTCCAATCATTTGAATTCAAAGGCTGGTGACACACGGGAAGATTCAGGGAGATTTAGTCGTCCGGCAACAAATCGCCTCTCCTTCGGGCGACTAATCTTCACAAAAAGCCTTTCTGCCGGCTAAAATCTAAACTGCCAGCGGGATGGAACTCGGATCACTTTGTTTTGCCTCACAAGGAAACTTCAGGCGACTTCGGAAACGAATAACTCCGAGTGCCATCCAGACGGAAATTTAGATTCTAGACGGCGGAAAGGCTTTTCGGGAAGATTAGTCGCCCGAAGAAGAGGCGATTTGTTGCCGGGTGACTAAATCTCCCCGAATTTTATCGTTTATCACTGGCCTAAAGGGGTTGTTCACCTTCGAATTAACTTTTAATTAGGCTTGGGCGAATTTGACCCGTTTCGTCAAAAAAACCTCCGGCGAAATGTCACAGACACCCATTTTTTTTAAAAACAAGTCTATGGGTGTCATTTCCATGGCGAAACAAGGCGAAAAAAATTCGCCCATCCCTACTTTTAATATGACGTAGAGAGGGACATTCTGAGACAATTTACAATTGATTTTCATTTTTTATTATCCGTGTTTTTTTTTTTTACTTATTTAGCTTTTTATTCATCAGCTCTGCAGTTTGCAATTTTAGGTTGCTAAGGCCCATCCTACCATAGAAACCATGTATTAATTTGAATAAGAGACTGGAATATGAATAGGAGAGGCCTGAATAGAAAGAGGAGTCATAAAAAAATAACAATAACAATAAATTTGTAGTCTTACAGAGCATTTGTTTTTGAGATGGGGTCAGTGACCCCCCTTTTGAAAGCTGGGAAGAGTCAGAAGAAAACAGCAAATAATTCAAAAATATAAAAAAATATAAAAAATAATGAAGACCAATTGAAAGTTACTTAGAATTAGCCATTATATAACCTACTAAAAGTTAAGGTGAACCACCCCTTTAATGTAGCGATGTTCCACCCATAGCCCTCCACATGTTTTTACTCCTTGTAGCAAACAACTGGCTTTGGCTTAGCAGCTGTGACCCCGATCCCCATTCACAACCCCGATCCCATTCCCGACCCCGATCCGCATTCCCGACCCCCATTACTTACCCCCATTCCTGACCCCGATCCCCATTCCTGACCCCGATCCCTATTCCTGACCCCGATCCTTATTCCTGACCCCGATCCTTATTCCTGACCCCAATCCCCATTCCTGACCCCAATCTGCATTCCCGACCCCCATTCCTGACCCTGATCCCCATTCCTGACCCCCGTTCCAGACCCCGAACCCCGTTCCTGACCCGATCCTTATTCCTGACCCCAATTCCCATTCCTGACCCCGATCCTTATTCCTGACCCCGATCCCCATTTCTGACCCCGATCCCCATTTCTGACCCCGATCCCCATTTCTGACCCCGATCCCCATGCCTGACCCCCGTTCCTGACCCCAAACCCCGTTCCTGACCCCGATCCTTATTCCTGACACTAATCCCCATTCTTGACCCCGATCCCCATTCCTGACCCTGATCCTTATTCCTGTCACCGCCCACCATCCACATTCCATGCCCTCCTGCTTTGCTTTCCTCCCAACCTCCATTGAGGCATTACTATACCTCACCTTGCAGTTTCAGCCTTGCAAAAGCCTCCATTGTTCTATAATGCATTAAGGCCAGCACTTTCTTCCTACCACTAGGGGGAGTGCTTTGAGCATGGTCAGCTGAAAAAAGACAGTAATTAGATCTCTAGGTCGAGCATTACATTAGCCGCCTCTGCAGTGCTTTAAATATATTTGGGTCGGCGACCCCGACGACCATTGCTTGGTAGCAGCTAAGGTGTAGGCTGGGAGTGGCTGCAATGCTCTGTGTACAAAATAGGCCAAGTCCTCGTGAGAACCACAGGGAAAATATGCGGCAGATCCGCCTTAATTAAAAATATTTTTGGTTTTCCTCTTGCAGTTTGGCGCGGCCACTTCAATCATATGAAAAGAGTCGGGATGATGTGAAAAATAACTTGCCTTGATAATGCCAGAAAGCAAAGTGCTGCACAAGCTCTGCGAGCCGTACGGAGTCGCATCATGCACCTCTCCTGGGCAGGGGGAGAATGGAACAACTTGATACTTAAAGGAGAAGGAAAGCTACAAAGGCATTTTATTGCCAATAGATTAGCCACAATAGTACAAGCTATAACACTATATTTATTCTGCAGAATGCTTTACCATACTCGAGTAAACAGCTCTAGAAGCTCTCTGTTTGTTTAGGATAGCAGCTGCCATATTAGCTTGGTGTGACATCACTTCCTGCCTGAGTCTCTCCCTGCTCACTTATAGCTCTGGGCTCAGTGGGAGAGGAACAAACTGAGCATGCTCAAGCCCTAGCCCTGGAGGTTTAAGCTGAAAACAGGAAGTCTGATACAGAAGCCCATGAGTACACAATAGAAGGAAAGAAATGTGCTGTTTCTTTTGACAGAGGACTCAGAGCAGCATTACTTTAAGGGTTTACTGGTGTATTTATATAGTCCTTTCTGATAAAGCTGACTTACTTTTAGCCTTTCCTTCTCCTTTAAAAAAAATTGCTCTTATGAGCACTTCTGCAATTGGCATTATATTTGTTTTAAAGGAGAAGGAAAGGTTAAAACTAAGTAAGCTTTATCAGAAAGGTCTATATAAATACACCAGTAACCCCTCAAAGTAATGCTGCTCTGAGTCCTCTGTCAAAAGAAACAGCACATTTCTTTCCTTCTATTGTGTACTCATGGGCTTCTGTATCAGACTAACTGTTTTCAGCTTAAACCTCCAGGGCTAGGGCTTGAGCATGCTCAGTTTGCTCCTCTCTCCTCCCCTCCCTTCTCTGCTGTAATCTGAGCCCAGAGCAGGGAGAGACTCAGGCAGGAAGTGATGTCACACCATGTTAATACTGCAGCTCCTATCCTAAACAAACAGAGAGTTTCTAGAGCTTTTTACTCAGGTATGGTAAAACATTGTACAGAATAAATATAGTGTTATAGCTTGCACTATTACAGCTAATCTATTGGCAATAAAATGCCTCTGTAGCTTTCCTTCTCCTTTAATAATATTGTCAGCCTGACACTGCCAATATCTGGGGATGCCCCCTGCTGTTATATCCTGGTGACAGCCAGACAGAATAAAAAAAAAAAAAAAAGCTTAAGTTACTGAAGCAGAAAGCGTCTCCTAATGCTCCTCTGCTCATGTCTATTGCTCAGTGGCAGAAGCATCAGGAGACATTTGCAGCTTCACGAACGTAAACATCTGAAGTTTTGGCCATCCCACGCCTGGACACTACAAAAATGTTGTACACATTGCTGGTGTTAGCGGGTTTCAACAACTATGTCAAAAAATTAAAAATTTTAAAAGTGATCAGAAATGCATTTTAACAGATTTATCAAGGGTCAAAGGGAAAATTCAAATTTTAAAATTCCATTTTCAAGTTTTTGTAATGGTCAAAACTGTAGAATTCAGCGAGGGAGTTATTCAAATTGGACTTGAGTTTTTGAAAAAATATTTGAATTCGATTTTTGAGATTTATCATACACTGGCCCTTTAAGAACTCAAATTTGACTATTCTTTACCTAAAAACTGCCGAATTGCTGTTTAAGTCAACAGGAGAGGTGCAGGGAGTTGTTTGGAGCCTTCCTGACATTTTTCCAGACACAAAACTCGAATCGAGTGTTTATAATTCAAATCGAGTTTTCGGGTAGATCCTATTCACCCAAGTAAAAAAAAAAAAATTCGAATTTTATAATAAATTTTCGATTGGTCGACTTTCGAGTTCATGGGAGTTTTCAAAAACTCGCATGAATTCGAAAGTCGACCCTGTGGTTCACAGATGTTAAAGGGGATATAAAGCCTGAGATATGAAACACTTTTGGCTCATTTAAAAGGGGTGCGTCACCTTTAAGTTAACATTTAGGGGTGGGATAAAGTAATGGGGCAGTTGGCTGGCTGACAGTTTGATTGAAGGGGCAGATAAAGAGATGACAGCGAGGGAAGAGGATGATATACTGGAATGATATACTGGGAGCCTCTGGCTGTAAAAGCTCATCCTATAAACTAAATTCTTTCAAGATTCTCTTCCTTTCCAGTCCACAAAAGCCATAAATCTAAGTGGGCAAGTCCCTGCTTCATACACGGAGCTGCAGCACACGCACGGCTCCATCTCATTCATCACATGCTCCAGGTTTGGCCACAAGCAGCTGCAGTGGAACAGCTACACAATGAATGGGGAATTAGCCATTTAGACACATGCAGCATGGCTACATAGCAACAAGCACAGTCTGCAGCATTCATCCTAATTCTACAGGAATGAAGTGGCTATTGGCTCGTACCCACTAGTGACTTCACCTTTATTTTCATTTCATAAACACACTGATTTAATCAAATGAATAAACTTCTTCCTGCACATGGAGTAAGGCTCAGACACAATTACACCCTGTTGTAAAGGGCAGAACATTGTAATTGTGCCACTCTCTAAATATTGGGCAAAAATGTCACACTCTGCAAACAGGACACATTCCAGTATCAACAACTAGTAATTGTACAGTAGCACTTTACTGCCCCCTACTGACTATTGGCTGAACTTTACTATCCCAGATCTCAGGCTATGTGCTATAGCAGGTATTGTATAGTAGGGAGAGATGGTGTCTATAGTAACAGTGGATAATAGTCTCTGGGAAGGGAGTGTGACTGTGGGATAGCAGGTATAGTAGGGAGAGATGGTGTCTATAGTAACAGTGGATAATAGTCTCTGGGAAGGGAGTGTGACTGTGGGATAGCAGGTATAGTAGGGACAGATGGTGCCTATAGTAACAGTGGATAATAGTCTCTGGGAAGGGAGTGTGACTGTGGGATAGCAGGTATAGTAGGGAGAGATGGTGTCTATAGTAACAGTGGATAATAGTCTCTGGGAAGGGAGTGTGACTGTGGGATAGCAGGTATAGTAGGGAGAGATGGTGTCTATAGTAACAGTGGATAATAGTCTCTGGGAAGGGAGTGTGACTGTGGGATAGCAGGTATAGTAGGGAGAGATGGTGTCTATAGTAACAGTGGATAATAGTCTCTGGGAAGGGAGTGTGACTGTGGGATAGCAGGTATAGTAGGGAGAGATGGTGCCTATAGTAACAGTGGGATAATAGTCTCTGGGAAGGGAGTGTGACTGTGGGATAGCAGGTATAGTAGGGAGAGATGGTGTCTATAGTAACAGTGGATAATAGTCTCTGGGAAGGGAGTGTGACTGTGGGATAGCAGGTATAGTAGGGAGAGATGGTGCCTATAGTAACAGTGGATAATAGTCTCTGGGAAGGGAGTGTGACTGTGGGATAGCAGGTATAGTAGGGAGAGATGGTGTCTATAGTAACAGTGGATAATAGTCTCTGGGAAGGGAGTGTGACTGTGGGATAGCAGGTATAGTACGGAGAGATGGTGTCTATAGTAACAGTGGATAATAGTCTCTGGGAAGGGAGTGTGACTGTGGGATAGCAGGTATAGTAGGGAGAGATGGTGCCTATAGTAACAGTGGATAATAGTCTCTGGGAAGGGAGTGTGACTGTGGGATAGCAGGTATAGTAGGGAGGGATGGTGTCTATAGTAACAGTGGATAATAGTCTCTGGGAAGGGAATGTGACTGTGGGATAGCAGGTATAGTAGGGAGAGATGGTGTCTATAGTAACAGTGAATAATAGTCTCTGGGAAGGGAGTGTGACTGTGGGATAGCAGGTATAGTAGGGAGAGATGGTGTCTATAGTAACAGTGGATAATAGTCTCTGGGAAGGGAGTGTGACTGTGGGATAGCAGGTATAGTACGGAGAGATGGTGTCTATAGTAACAGTGGATAATAGTCTCTGGGAAGGGAGTGTGACTGTGGGATAGCAGGTATAGTAGGGAGAGATGGTGCCTATAGTAACAGTGGATAATAGTCTCTGGGAAGGGAGTGTGACTGTGGGATAGCAGGTATAGTAGGGAGGGATGGTGTCTATAGTAACAGTGGATAATAGTCTCTGGGAAGGGAATGTGACTGTGGGATAGCAGGTATAGTAGGGAGAGATGGTGTCTATAGTAACAGTGAATAATAGTCTCTGGGAAGGGAGTGTGACTGTGGGATAGCAGGTATAGTAGGGAGAGATGGTGCCTATAGTAACAGTGGATAATAGTCTCTGGGAAGGGAGTGTGACTGTGGGATAGCAGGTATAGTAGGGAGGGATGGTGTCTATAGTAACAGTGGATAATAGTCTCTGGGAAGGGAATGTGACTGTGGGATAGCAGGTATAGTAGGGAGAGATGGTGCCTATAGTAACAGTGGATAATAGTCTCTGGGAAGGGAGTGTGACTGTGGGATAGCAGGTATAGTAGGGAGGGATGGTGTCTATAGTAACAGTGGATAATAGTCTCTGGGAAGGGAATGTGACTGTGGGATAGCAGGTATAGTAGGGAGAGATGGTGCCTATAGTAACAGTGGATAATAGTCTCTGGGAAGGGAGTGTGACTGTGGGATAGCAGGTATAGTAGGGAGAGATGGTGTCTATAGTAACAGTGGATAATAGTCTCTGGGAAGGGAGTGTGACTGTGGGATAGCAGGTATAGTAGGGAGAGATGGTGCCTATAGTAACAGTGGATAATAGTCTCTGGGAAGGGAGTGTGACTGTGGGATAGCAGGTATAGTAGGGAGAGATGGTGCCTATAGTAACAGTGGATAATAGTCTCTGGGAAGGGAGTGTGACTGTGGGATAGCAGGTATAGTAGGGAGAGATGGAGCCTATAGTAACAGTGGATAATAGTCTCTGGGAAGGGAGTGTGACTGTGGGATAGCAGGTATAGTAGGGAGAGATGGTGCCTATAGTAACAGTGGATAATAGTCTCTGGGAAGGGAGTGTGACTGTGGGATAGCAGGTATAGTAGTGAGAGATGGTGCCTATAGTAACAGTGGATAATAGTCTCTGGGAAGGGAGTGTGACTGTGGGATAGCAGGTATAGTAAGGAGAGATAGTGCCTATAGTAACAGTGGGACTAGTTAATTAAATCTGTACCTGTATGGGCACCTTGGAGTAATAGTAAACTGGGAAGATCTGCTTATTTAGGAAGGTCACACAACTATAGGGCTACAAATAACTAAGACTATAGGACTCAGTGAGATGTTTGGACATAAGACTAATGTGAGTGATTATCACAGATCAGATCTCAGTGTTGTAGAGAGGAAGTGTAAGGACAAAGTTAGTAAAGAAATAGTACAACAGTTTCTGACTAGAAACATCACCCCTGTTTAATAGATTTGCAAGAGGTTAAACAATAACTAAAGGAAAAAACAAAACAAAATAGAGCACAACTCAGCTGTACAACAAAGCAGCTCTTATAGAACAAACTGTTACAACCAGAAGCATTTGTGCATTTACTATCCGGAAGTAAAAGGGTTAAACTCACGAGTGCCCCCCCCCAGCAGACATTTAACGGGATTCTGTCACTGGAAAACAGTTTATTTTTAATATCGAATTTGGCTTGAGACTATAGCGTTCCTTAGCTTCTCAAGTGCCCTCAGTCACGTGACATGCTCTGATTAACTTCAATCACGCTTTACTGCTGTGCTGTCAGCCCATATGTAATGAGGAGAACTCCCCAACAGTGAAATGTACGTTGTAATTCAGTAATTAAAAACGACACCATTAAAATAATGACAGAATCCCTTTAAAGGGGTGGTTCCCCTTCCAGTAAACTTTTAGTAGGTTATAGAATGGCCAATTCTAAGCAACTTTTCAATTGGTCTTCATTATTTATAGTTTTTGAATGAATTGCCTTTTTCTTCTGACTTCTCCAGCTTTCAAATAGAAGTCACTGACCCCATTTAAAGGAGAACTAAACCCTAAAAATGAATGTGGCTAAAAATGGCCTATTTTCTAGAGTGAACTTATTGCAGGAGGCTAAAGTTTGAGCTTGTCAATAGCAGCAATGATCCAGGACTTCAAACTTGTCACAGGGGGTCACCATCTTGGAAAGTGTCTGTGACACTCACATGCTCAGTGGGCTCTGATTGGCTGTTGAGAAGCTAAGCTTAGGGCTTGTCACTAATTATCCAGCAGAAAATGAGCTTCCCTGGCTGTAATATAAGCTGATGCTACAGGTTTGCTGATTATTCAATTCTGATGCTAATTGCACTGGTTTCTGTGCTGCCATGTAGTAATTATCTGTATTAATTACTAGGGATGCACCGAATCCAGGATTCGGTTCAGGATTCGGCCTTTTTCAGCAGGATTCGGATTCGGCCGAATCCTTCTGCCTGGCCGAACCGAATCCTAATTTGCATATGCAAATTAGGGACAGGGAGGGAAATCACGTGACTTTTTGTCAGAAAACAAGAAAGTAAAAAATGTTTTCCCTTCCCACCCCTAATTTGCATATGCAAATTAGGGTTTGGTTCGGTATTCGGCCGAATCTTTCACAAAGGATTCAGGGGTTCGGCCGAATTCAAAAAAGTGGATTCGGTGCATCCCTATTAATTACTAATCAGCCTTATATTGTGACATTTCTATTCTATGTGTACTGTATATTGTGAGTGGCTCCCTAAGCTCAGTAAGTGACAGCAGCACAGAGCATGTGAATCAGTGAATCAGCAGAAAAGAAGATGGGGAGCTACTGGGGCATCTTTGGAGACACAGATCTTTACTGCTAAAGGGCTGTGGTTGCCTTGGGCTGGTACAGAAGCACAAAACATCATGTACAACATTTCTACCTACATCTTTATTTAGGCTTTAGTTCTCCATTAAACAACAAATGCTCTATAAGGCTACAAATGTATTGTTACTGCTACTTTTTATTACTCCTCTTTCTATTCAGGCCTCTCCTATTCATTTTCCAGTCTCTCGTGTAAATCAGTGCATGGTTGCTAGGATTATTTGGGCCCTAGCAACCAGATGGCTGAAATTGCAAACTGGAGAGCTGCTGAATAAAAAGCTAAATAAGTCAAAAACCACAAATAATAAACAAACAATGAAAACCAATTGCAAATATCCCTCTCTACATCCTACTAACAGTTCAGGCAAAGGTGGACAACCCCTTTAATACAAATTTATTGAAGGTACAAAGAGAGCAGTTACCATATCCGGGAAGGTAGAGATGTAGACTGTGTGTTGGGGTGTCTGTGTGTGTGTGTGTGTGTGTCTGTGTGTGTGTGTGTCTGTGTGTGTGTGTGTCTGTCTGTGTGTGTGTCTGTCTGTCTGTGTGTCTGTCTGTCTGTGTGTCTGTGTGTCTGTCTGTCTGTGTGTGTGTGGGTGTGTGTCTGTGTGTGTGGGTGTGTGTCTGTGTGTGTGGGTGTGTGTCTGTGTGTCTGTGTGTCTGTGTGTGTGTCTGTGTGTCTGTGTGTGTGTCTGTGTGTCTGTGTGTGTGTCTGTGTGTCTGTGTGTGTGTCTGTGTCTGTGTCTGTGTGTGTGTGTGTGTGTGTGTGTGTGTGTGTGTGTGTGTGTGTGTGTGTGTGTGTGTGTGTGTGTGTGTGTGTGTGTGTGTGTGTGTGTGTGTGTCCCACTGGGGTGCTGCTGGAGTATAAGGAGAAGTGGAAGGCATCCAATGTGGAGCAAATTACCAAGATGATAAGCCGGGGGGGGTGTAAGTTCCCAGGGAAATGACAGGACAATGCCCCTACGTGACACACACAGGCTTATAATGCAGCAAGCGGGAGAATGTCAGACTGTGGATCTTCCGTCCCTAGATAGAAAGTGTGCAGAAGTAACAGACTGGAGAATAGTAACCAAGGGGAACGTGTCACAGCAACAATGGGTTTAAGTTCCTTTGGGAGGTGTCCATTTTAGACAGCCGGGGTCCATTGCTTTATTGCTGTTGGATCTCTTCGCGTCCTTAGAAGCCCATTCGTCAATCAGATCCTGAGTGGATCAATAAAAACAATGATTAGTGAGTAAGACTCTTATCTGCCAATCTACAGTAACGGTCATGGGAAAACACACCAGTTAATAGTGCTGCTCCAGCAGAATTCTGCACTCAAATCCATTTCTCAAAAGAGCAAACAGATTTTTTTATATTTAATTTTGAAATCTGACATGGGGCTAGACATATTGTCAGTTTCCCTGCTGCCCACAGTCATGTGACTTGTGCTCTGATAAACTTCAGTCACTCTTTACTGCTGTACTGCAAGTTGGAGTGATATCACCCCCTCCCTTTCCCCCCAGCAGCCAAACAACAGAACAATGGGAAGGTAACCAGATAGCAGCTCCCTAACACAAGATAACAGCTGCCTGGTAGATCTAAGAACAACACTCAATAGTAAAATCCAGGTCCCACTGAGACACATTCAGTTACATTGAGTAGGAGAAACAACAGCCTGCCAGAAAGCAGTTCCATCCTAAAGTGCTGGCTCTTTCTGAAATCACATGACCAGGCAAAATGACCTGAGATGCACCTACACACCAATATTACAACTAAATACACTTGCTGGTTCAGGAATGACATTTTATATTGTACAGTGAATTATTTGCAGTGTAAACAGTGTAGAATAAAAACTAACACCATAAACATTATGTCAGAACCCCTTCGATTGAACTGACAGAATTAGGAAATGGCCACTAAATAGGAAGTATCATATAATATATCTACATAAGAACCAGGACTTCTATTTCTCCGTATTTGCAAAAGGAAACTCTATACACTAATCATTTATTGTAAGGGTCATGACTGACCACAGTTATTAAGGATATATTATTTCTAGTTACTGACGGCTCTTCAGTATTTGAGGCAGCGAAGGGGGAACAGAAGGCAATAGTTGTACCTGTCTCTTTAACACCAAGTGCTTCCCCTTCCAGTACTTGAGCATCTGTAGGGCCTGCAACGTGCTGACTATATCCACTGGATTCACTGCCGTCTCCTGGCTGATCTCTGTAGGAGCAAAAAAGACTTTTTCCAATTACTTTCTATTTCTGACCATATTTCTAATATTGACGTGTAAAGCTTAATTTTTCACCTTCTAAAAAACCTCTGGGGGGGGGTCGCCGACTCTTTAACCCTTTTAAATTTGATATACTTAATTGATACATTTGTTATCTTTGTCCCTGCTGAGCAGAATCCCTGAGTTTCATTAAAGGCAACTGTTAGAATTGATACAATAGTTCCCGATATTCCAGAGATGCTGCTGAGAAATGTATTGACTAAATGTAGCAACTATTGTTTTTATAAGAAACCTGACTGTATGCAGTGAAATTCTCCCTTCATTTACTGCTGTGGATAGGAATTGTCCGACGGTCCCTAACTGCTCTGCAGGGAAACAATCATACTTATGTACAGCAGGGGGAGCCCCCGCCTTACTTCCCAGCCATGCAGAACTCAAGCAGCTTTGTTTGTTTCCCTGTAGAGCAGTCGGCGACTGTGTAGAGATTTTATTTTTGCCTTTACATCCCCTTTACTGTTTCCAACTCCAGCTGCAGGGACAAAGATCATGGAGCCAGATTTAAACAGATAAACTGGGATTCTATTTGGAGGATTATTTTGCTGCAGCCACTGGTTCTGCAGAGTTGGAGAAAGTTTATATTAAACAATACAAAAACTATAAAATCCACATTAGATTACATGACAACGCAGGACCCAGTGCAGTCTGTATATTCTGATTATTAATCAGTCTTGTTGTATTGGCTTCTGGCAGATATTATTTGACTTGTGCTGTTTTGATCATTTATGACGATCCCTAAGCAGCCCAGACCACACTGAGCATGTGCACAGTCTTGGTCTTGCAAAGATGTATAACAAAGTTACAAGATGGTGACCCCCTGTGGCCAACTTTGAAAGCATAAATCATTTGTTTGATTAGGCTTGTGGTGCAGTAAGTTCATGTTTATGTTTAGTATACAAAATACAGCATTTCTAGTTTTATTCTATTTTACACTTTACTTCCCCTTTAATCACTGGCAGAACTGCACAGAAATAAACCTAGAGCAAACAAGTAAATGTGCAGCATCAGAGAGGGAATCTGCACTGCAGTTATTTGGTGCTATAAAGACAATGGTGGAGGAGAGGAGAGAATGGGACTTCTTTATTATTCCCAAAAATAATTTGAAATCCCACCAATTGGAGCTGAAGAATTCTATTCTCCCTCTGGGCAATGACTTGCGCTACAGCAACTATGGAATGTGAATAGAACAGGACGGTAGAACCCACCTTTGATGGAAATCTCTTTGCCTTGAAAGTTGTGCAAGTAGCGGAGCAGAACTTCTTTCCAGTAGCTGCGGTAGCTGATGAGACCCAAATCAGAGAGCGGGCGTTCAGGGGAACCCACTTTGTCTTCCACCTTAGACAGCAGGTAACCTGTGGATAGAGAAGAGGCCCGTTACATTAGCTGCCGTCTGTGGAATGAGTGAATATCTAGCAATCCATACGACATTATTGCTGTTATACGTGCTTTTAATTTCGGGACTGAAATCGTCCACGATCATCGGTTTAGCTGCTGTGAGTACAAACGCAATTCGTTTTGTGGAATTAAGATCAAGATTAAAGGGGTGGTTCACCTTCAGGTTAACTTTTGGCATTTTTTCAATCGGTCTTCGTTATTTATTTATCTTTTTTTTTTTATTATTTGACTTTTATTTTGACTCTTTCCACTTTTCAAATAGGGGTCACTGACCCCATCTAAAAACAAATGCTCTATAAGGCTGCAAATGTATTGTTATTGCGACTTTTTATTACTGATCTTCCTAATTCAGGCCTCTCCTATTCCAGTTTCTTATACAAATCAGTGCATGGTTGCTAGGGGAATTTGTACCCTGGCAACTAGTTTGTTAAAATTGTAAACTGGAGAGCTGCTGAATGAAAAGCTAAATAAGTCAAAAACCACAAATAAAAAAACAATTGCAAATTTAATTTAAAGGTGAACAACCCCTTTAATATTAGGTTTCTAATTGTTAAAGGACCAGTAACATCAATTTAAAAAAATATATATTCGTTCGTGTAGAAGAAAAAAAAACATAAGGACAAATTAAACATTTAAATCGCCAAGTCTTTAAGAAATAACTTACCAAAACTCCACTTGCGCTCCTTTTCAGAAAAGGCGATCCATCGTGCGGCACTCGATTTCTCCTCCCTGCCTTCCTTATAGGAGATAGCCAGGCAGGAGAAATCGAGCGCTGCATGATGGATCGCCTTTTCTGAAGAGAAGCGTAATCGGAGTTTCGGTAAGTTATTTCATAAAAAAGACTTAAGCGATTTAAAAGTTTAATATGTCTGTGGTTTTTTTTCCCTTCTATACCAATGAATTTTATTTTTAAAAAAAGTTGATGTTACTGATCCTTTAAAGGAGAAGGAAAGCTACGGAGGCATTTTATTGCCAATAGATTAGTTGCAATAGTGCAAGCTAGAATGCTATATTTATTCTGTAGAATGCTTTACCATACCTGAGTAAACAGCTCTAGAAGCTCTCTGTTTGTTTAGGATAGGAGCTGCAGTATTAACATGGTGTGACATCACTTCCTGCCTGAGTCTCTCCCTGCTCTGGGCTCAGATTACAGTAGAGAAGGGAGGGGGGTGGGGAAGAAGAGTAAACTGAGCATGCTCAAGCCCAAGCCCTGGAGGTTTAAGCTGAAGGCAGGAAGTCTGATACAGAAGCCCATGAGTACACAATAGAAGGAAAGAAATGTGGTGTTTCTTTTGACAGGGGACTCAGAGCAGCATTACTTTGAGGGTTTACTGGTATATTTAGATGAACCTTTCTGATAAGGCTTACTTAGTTTTAACCTTTCCTTCTCCTTTAAATAAAGCTATCCAGGGCTCTTTCCGGATATGAATCTGGGTGATAGAATCAATTATTCCAAAGACTCTTGACCGATACCGTTGTACTAAAGGGCATTGCCAGCATATATGGGCCATCGTTCCTTCCCCTCCGCAACTCCTAAAGCAGACCGAGGCTTGGGATGGAAACATTTTATGTAAGTGTGAAGGAGTCAAGTACCATCGGGTAAGGACTTTGTATGAGGTTTCTACTTGTCCTAAATAAAAACAACATTTATTTGTTCCTTCCCACCCACATCTTCTCCTAAGCCTTTAGTAAGACTAAAGTTTGATGTAAAGGTGGCCATACACGGGCCGATAAAAGCTGCCGACAGCTTATTGGCCCGTGTATGGGGCCCTCCGACGGGCTTCCCCGATCGAGATCTGGCCGAAAGTTGGGCAGATCTCGATCGGATGGGACTAAAAATCCCGTCGGATCGCGGCCGCATCTGTTTGTTGATGTGGTCCCTCGATCAGCCCGCCGGTTACTGTTCGTTAGGATCCGATCATTGGGCCCTAGGGCCCATGATCGGATCAGCCCGATATTGGGCATATCGGGGAGAGATCCGCTTGTTTGGCGACATTGCCAAATGAGCGGATCTCTCCGTGTATGGCCACCTTAACTCCTGCTCCAAAGTTTTTACATAGGATGACGGAGTCCCTAATTGGTAACATTAGGGATGGATACATTAAGGAAATGAAGCCCTTTGAATGGGGATGTTTCATGCTCCAGCTCAAATGAATCTTAATATAGATGTCTGGATTAATTATGAGGCAGGGACACCATTAGTAAATTCTTTATGGTGTTCGTCTGATAAGAAGAAGCAGACGGCTTATAAAAGCAGGACAGCCAACAAACGAACAGACGGAATACTCACTGAAGTCTATCAGCATCTTGCCATAACCCTGTCTCATGTACTGTGGCATTGTCAGGATACAAGACACGTTGTAGTTGAGGAAGGAGTTCTTCTCCTAGAAAAATAAAGAGGCAACAATACATTTATTAGACACAAATGAATCAGCTCCAAGTGCATTTATTCAACCCCGATTTGTTAGAATGGGATACCTTGGAAAAGTAGCCGATAAGGTGACAGCCCGTGTGGTCTGCCTCAGTCATGACGTAGAAGAGGAATGGTTCCACGTCGTAGTAGAGTGTTTTATGGTCCAGGAAAAGTTTTGCAAGAAGGCACAGATTCTGGCAGTATATCTGCGATTGGAAAGTAAATACGAGAGCAACGTGTTTTAACTTATCTTCCAGCAAACAATTGTGCATTTATAGAAGAGATTTCCCACACTAACCTTATTCTTTTTCCCGTCGACTTCAAAGACAGAGATGGAGCCTTTCCGATAGATCTCGTCCCCTGGAGGATGCTTCCAAACACATTTAGCCTGGCACGAGATGGACATATTGACAGGATAGTGAACATTCTCAGTGGAAATTGTAGAATTGAGCTTAGTACCGGGAGACCGGAGGACCGCCATCTAGGAGCTGCATTTACGTTTGCCGTGTGTATACGCATTTAAGAAAAATGCTTCATATTTTAGTTCATGTGTGTGACAGACTTATTTGCAGTGCTACTTGAGATGCCCTTCCTACACAGTGTGATCATAATAAAGCAGTCAGGAACTGTGAACATTAAAGGAATTGTTCAGTGTGAAAATAAAAACTGGGTAAATAAATAGGCTGTGCAAAATAAAAAATGTATCTAATATAGTTAGTTAGGCAAAAATGTAATGTATAAAGGCTGGAGTGAGTGGATGTGTAACATAATAGCCAGAACACTACTTCCTGCTTTTCAGCTCTCTAACTCTGAGTTAGTCAGCGACTTGAAGGGGGGCCACATGGTACATTTCTGTTCAGTGAGTTTGTAATTGATCCTCAGCATTCAGCTCAGATTCAAAAGCAACAGATATGACCCATGTGACCTCCCCTCAAGTCTCTGATTGGTTACTGCCTGGTAACCAGTCAGTGTAAACCAAGAGAGCTGAAAAGCAGGAAGTAGTGTTCTGGCTATTATGTTACACATCAAATCACTCCAGCCTTTATACATTAAATTTTTGGCTAACTAACTATATTAGAAACATTTTTTATTTTGCACAGCCTATTTATTTACCCAGTTTTTATTTTTACACTGAACAATTCCTTTAAGGCTGTGGCCAATTACCTGGACTGGCCGTGTCCTACATTTTACATTGTGTTGCGACTCACCATGTGTCTGCGGAGGATCGTCTGGCTCTTCATGTACTTGAGGCAGAATTCGCACATGTACAGTCGTCCCAGGCGGGCGTACTCCTCGGGGTAAGGAGAGTGATACCACGTGTCTAGTTCGTATCGACCAAACAGGATCGTTTTAATCATGTTGCTTCCTTCTGTGATCTGCCCTTGAAGTCGCAGCTTCTCCTAAATACAGAGAACAGAACGAGGTCATAGCTGCACACCACAAACCCCTTTTGTAC
Source organism: Xenopus laevis (assembly GCF_017654675.1). Lineage (NCBI taxonomy): Eukaryota > Metazoa > Chordata > Amphibia > Anura > Pipidae > Xenopus > Xenopus laevis. The sequence continues at coordinate 4,452,331 of NC_054388.1, read as the reverse complement.
GGACGCTAAGAACATTACTTAAAGGGGAAGGAAACCTAGTCGGCGCAAAAACCCTACCCCCCTCCAGTGTGTTGCCCACCCTCCCTCCTCCCCCTGGCCTACCCGTCCCGCTGGGCAAATGCCCCTAACTTGTTACTTACCCTTCTGCCCAGGTCCAGTCCAGGGAGTTCACCGACGCCATCTTCTTCCAAGCGATCTTCTTCCTGCTGTGAACGACGCATGCGCAGTAGGAGCATTTCGCCGGTACGGATCTACTGCGCATGCGCCAAAAGCCACGAAGTGAAATCGGAAAACTTTGTGACTTTTGGCGCATGCGCAGTAGATCCGTACCGGCGAAATGATCCTACTGCGCATGCGCCAAAACGCCTCTCAAAGCAGGAAGAAGATGGCATCTGTGAACTCCCTGGACTGGACCTGCGCAGACGGGTAAGTAACAAGTTAGGGGCATTTGCCCAGCGGGAGGGGTAGGCCAGGGGGGAGGAGGGAGGGTGGGCAACAAACGGGAGGGAGGGAGGGTTTTTGGGCCGACTAGGTTTCCTTCCCCTTTAAGCAATGATCAAATCCAACAAACTCAAAATTGCTAAGCCTCCAATAGATAACAGAGATATAGGCACAGGCAACATTTCGCAGCATGTTCATTCTGTCTTTATTTTGGCAATACAGAACATCCTTCTGCCAGCAAACAAACCGCAGTGACATCAGCAAAGCAAACCTGGCTGGAAAAGCAATTAAAAATGCTAGCATAAAGTTAGAGAGTTTAAAGGATAAGTAAACCTTTAAAATAAGTGAATGTAAAATTGATGAGGGTTCTATTCCAAGCGCTTTTGTAATTTACATTCATTATTTATTTTCTTTTGATTCCAAGATATTAACAGATACATGTACTGTTAATATGAATGAATTTTGTTACAACAGCGCCACCTGCTGGTCAGTTTCCCACCAGTCTGACCAGCAAGTAGTCAAGGAAGTTGTCAGGAGAAAGAAAGAGGCTGATGTTCTTCTGCTTAGGAATAAAATTATAAACCTTTATTAAATCTTTCCTAAGTAGAATAATATCAGAACAGCCTCTTCCTTTCTTCCTGTTCAGATGTTCTTCTAGTTAGGAAAGATTTAATAAAGGTTTCTAATTGTTTTCCTAAGCAGAAGAACATCAGCCTCTTTCTTTCTCCTGACAACTTCCTTGACTACTTGCTGGTCAGACTGGTGGGAAACTGACCAGCAGGTGGCGCTGTTGTAACACAATTCATTCATATTAACAGTACATGTATCCCTTAATATCTTGGAATCAAAAGAAAATAAACAATGAATGTAAATTACAAAAGTGCTTAGAATAGAACCCTCATCAATTTTACATTAACTTATTTGACAGGTTTACTTATCCTTTAAAGGGAAACAGTCATGGGAAAACGTGCTTTTTTTTTCTCCAAAACATGTCAGTTAATAGTGCTGCTTCAGCAGACTTCTGCAATGAAATACTTTTTTCAAAAGAGCAAACAGATTTTTTTATATTTAATTTTGAAATCTGACATGGGGCTAGACATATTGTCAGTTTCCCAGCTGCCCCCAGTCATGTGACTTGTGCTCTGATAAACTTCAGTCTCTCTTAACTGCTCAAGCGTGGGGTATATGTCACTGCTATGATATACATGTTTTTAACTACAGCTGCCGAAACGCTCTGCAAGTTCTGTATTGCTGGTTCAGGAATGACATTTTATATTGTAGGATGTATTATTTGCAGTGTAATTTAGAAATAAAAACGACACCATAAAAATCATGACAGAATCGAGTTAAGCCAACTTGAAGACTAACTTCAATTATAAAATAAATTGCAGCGCGTTCCTTACCAGGTCATCAGACGCTCGCGCTTGAGCCCTTCGAAACAGCTCCAGGTCATACTCGCTGGTCAAGTTTTCTAAGAGAGGTTCCCTTGTATCCCCATGGGTCTGCCTGTGCTCCTGCAAGGAAATATTCACAAGGTTATCTCCTGCAAGCCTCAGGTAAAAAACTTAAATGATAGGCTAGAACACTCGAGCTTCGAAATACTAAGAGTCAACAATTAGGCGTCAAAATGATTGGAAAAAAGACCAATTGTTTCAGTAAAAGATTTAAAAAAAAAAAAAAAAATCGAAGCAATATTTATGTACCATTTATTTCCTTTCAGCCTCTGGATTTTTGGAAGCTCTGATACCACTAGAAGAGTATAGTTACTATGGAAAGTGAAAATGCCACTAATTAGTTCTGAGCTTCATCAGAAGGTAAAAGGGTTCATTTTGCAACTCCTACTGCGGCTTAGTAACAAAGTTGGATGGCTGCTGCTGGATTGAGTTAATCATACCATGTACTTCTCTTTCTGCTCCTTAGTCAAGCCCGAGTTGCGCTTTTTTCTCAGCTCCGTGACCTTTTCTTTGTACCTCAATTGACGTTCTGTCGGAGCCTGAAAGAGACAATACGGCAGGTTCAGCCACCAACAATCTATTTCCTACTAGGGATGCACCAAATCCAGGATTCGGATTCGGCCTTTTAAAGCAGGAATTGGCCGAATCTTTGTGCCTGGCGAACCCCAATTTGCATATGTAAATTAGGGATGGGTAGGGATATCACACGACTTTTCTTCACAACAGAATTTGAATTTTTTCCAATTTTTCCTTCCCTGACCCCAATTTGCATAGGCAAATTAGGATTCAGGGGTTCGGTATTCGGCTGAATCTTTCGCAAAGGATTCGGGGGTTTGGCCGAATAAAAAATAGTGGACTCGGTGCATTAAATAAAGCCAATAGGCTGGTTTTGCCTCCAATAAGGATTATCTATCTATCTATCTATCTATCTATATATATATATATCTCCCTCTAGATCTCCCTCTCCCTCTAGATCTCCCTCTCCCTCTAGATCTCCCTCTCCCTCTCTCTCTTTCTAGATCTCTCTCTAAGTTGGGATCAAGTACAAGTTACTGTTTTATTATCACAGAAAAAGGAAATCATTATTTAAAATTTGGCTTATTTGGATAAAATGGAGTCTATGGGAGAGGACCGTTCCGTAGTTCCGAGCTTTCTGGATAACGGGTTTCCCGGATAACGGAACCCATACCTGTACTTCATTCAACAGAAATGATTTCGAAATAAACATCAAACCGCTGGAAACGCGTAATGGATGTTGGAAAGTTGCAAAGCGATTGTGAAGAAGCACCAAGGCTGGGATTACCTGGTGTCTGGTGGCATGCCTGTTATTTTCATCCTGTCTATGTGAGAGCATCCGCTCGTCCTCTTGTTTATCTCGGCTCTGTGCTCTTACCTGAAATTCATCACAATTCTGTAAATGTAAGCAATCATGGATGGGTCAGACCAATCTCCTCGAGGAACAGCAGCAAATATAAGAACACAACACCCCCTCAGCATGCACACACAGTGCTGTGACTAATGGGGTGCAAGAATAAACATGCACTTACCTTGCATTCATCTGCAGACAGGTTGTGGTACAGAGGGCACCCCGAGATGGAGAAGTGCCGTTCGTGTTTCCCAGTCAGGTGGCCTGGTGAATTGAAAAGGAACAATCTTCTTCATCTCGAGAAATTGTACAAGTTAAAGGGTTTGTTCCCCTTTAAATTAACGGTTAGTATGATGTAGAGAGGGATATTCTGAGACTATTTGCAATTGTTTTTCATTTTTTATTATTTGTGTTTTTTTTTTACTTATTTAGCAGCTCTGCAGTTTCAGCAATGCTTACCCTAGCAACCATGCATTGATTTGAGTAAGAGACAGGAATATGAATAGGAGGGGCCTGAATAGAAAGATGCAATAACAATAAATGTGTAGTCTTACATCTGTTTTTTTAGATGGGGTCAGTGACCCCCATTTGAGAGCTGGCAAGAGTCTGAAGAAAAACCAGGGATGCACTGAAACCACTATTTGGGATTCGGCCAAATCCTTCGTGATTTGGCCAAATAACGAACTGAATCCTAATTTGCATATGTAAATTAGAAAAAGAAAAAGTGGAAAAAGAATGAGACGAAAAGTCTTGTGATTACCATTCCCAAACCTAATTTACATATGCAAATTAGGATTCGAATTTGGTTCGGCCACACACAAGTAGCCGAATCCTGCTGCAAAAGGCCGAATTCTGAATTCAGTGCATTCCTAAGAAAAACGCAAATATCTCAAACAGTATAACATATAAATAATGACGACGAATTGCAAAGTAGCTAGGAATTGGACATTCTATAACCTTTACTTTAACTTTTAGTAGGTTATAGGACAGCCAAATTCTAATCAACTTTCTAATTGGTCTTCATTATTTATCTTTTATAGTTTTTTTAAATATTTACCTTCATTTTCTGGCTCTTTCCAGCTTTCCCATTGGGGTCACTGACCCCATCTAAAAACAAATGCTCAGTAAGGTTACAGCTGTATTGTTATTGCTGCTTTTTATCACTTATCTTTCTATTCAGGCCTCTTGTTTAAATCAATGCAATGGTTGCTAGGGTAACTTGGACCATGGCAACCAGATAGTGGAAATTGCAAACTGCAGAGCTGCTGAATAAAAAGCTAAATAACTCAAAAACCACAAATAATAAATGAAAACCCAGAATATAACTCTCTACATCATACTAACTAGGGATGCACCAAATACAGGATTCGGTTCGGGATTCTGCCTTTTTCAGTAGGATTCGGCTGAATCCTTTTGCCCGGCCAATCGAATCTGAATTTGCATATGCAAATTAGGGGAGGGGAGGGAAAACGCACCTTCCTTGTTTTTGTCACAAAACAAGGAAGTAAAAAATGTTTCCCCTTCCCACCGCTAATTTGCATATGCAAATTAGGATTCGGATCGGTGTTTGAATCTTTCACGAAGGATTCGCCCGAATCCAAAATAGTGGATTCGGTGCATCCCTAATTGTTATTGTTGCTTTTTATTACTTATCTTTGTATTCGGGCCTCTCCTATTCATAGTCTCTTGTTTAAATCAATGCATGGTTGTTAGGGTAACTTGGACCCTAGCAACCAGATGAAATTACAAACTGGAGAGCTGCTGAATAAAAAGCTAAATAACTTAAAAACCACATATAATAAAAAATGAAAACCAATTGCAACTATCACACTCTACATCATACGAACAGTTAAGTTAAAGGTGAACAACCCCTTTTATCGCTGGACATACAGTGACAGAGCCATTGGTTCTACCATGTTCGGTATTTCAGGAGCACGTCATAAACGGCTTTTATCATGTGATTGAATGGTTTTGCCATGAATGAGTTATGTAGGACCTGGGAGCAATAACTGAAATGAATGTTTAAGGTTTAATGATTTACCCAATGAGTTGCATCCGGGAGTGGGGCACTTCATGTTGAAGTTGTAGCTCTCGTGAAAGCGTCTGCGTTTGGGCCTGTGGGAGAGGTCACTTCCAGAATCCTTGAGGGACATGTCCTTGGCGACGCTCTCATCATGAGACACGTTGGGGCTGGAAATGTCGATGTCAGACTCAGAAGACGGGGCATTCCCCGTTGGAGTGCGAGGTGGCGACTCGTCGTGATCCCCGGCGTTTTTAGCATCTACATCAGAAATAGAAGACTCTGTATCGCGGTTTGTAGCTGACACACGCAGAGAGAGCTACACTACAGGCGTACAAGCTAGAGAGACAGCCAGCGTGCATCTACTAGGACAAGAGAGAGAGAGAGAGAGAGAGAGAGAGAGAGAGAAAGAGAGAGCGTGTGTCCGGCAGCATTTGCAGCTCTATTGCACCCCCGTACCTCTGTCACAAAAGTCCACCGCCTGCTCAGTTTCTGATCCCGATGAACGGGTCTGTCGGAGTGGGTACTTTTTCGGAGTCACGGGGGTGGGCTGCTGCTGGCTGCGGGTCACCCTCCGAGTGGAGTAGCCCGGCTCCTCTGCACCAAACGATTGCAGATTGCCGACTGGGCTGGAATCTGGTTTAATACAAACCAAAGTTTCACTCGCCAATGCAGCCAACCCTGTGCTTTCCTGCCCTGCTAGCGAATAAACTCCTTGGTCTGTGACCCAAAAAAAATAATAATACATTTTCCTGACGGATAGTTCGATTATCTTCCAAGGACAGAAAATATTGAAAGTATTAAAGGACAGTTCAGTATAAAAATAAAACTGGGTAAATGGATAGACTGTTCAAAATAAAAAATATTTTCAATATAATTAATTAGCCGAAAATGTAATGTATAAAGGCTGGAGTGAGTGGATGTGTAACATAATAGCCAGAACACTACTTCCTGCTTTTCAGCTCTCTTGCTTTCCACTGATTGGTTACCAGTCAGTAACCAATCAGTGACTAGAGGGAGGGTCACATGAATCTGAGCTGAATGCTGAGGATCAATTGCAACTCACTGACCAGTTATGTCCCATGTGGTAGAGTCCTGCGCGGAACCAATTTCTAAGACCCGAACCGCGACCCGCATATTTAGCCACTTTGATCCGCTACCAGACCCGCAACTGCCTTATCTGCCAGAAGTGACGTCATCAAAAGTGGGCGGGGACAGAAACAAGTTTGTAAAACTTTAAAAGGAATACAACATAGACAATATTACATATAGACAATATAGAGAAGACTTTTAGAGGAGACCCACGGGTAAACCCGCACCTGAAAATCCTCCCCTCGTACCGCAGTGTGTCTGCTTTTTTTGCAGGTAACCAACGGGTAGCCCGACCCGCTGCAGGACTCTACCATGTGGGCCCCCTTATAGTCACTGACTAACTCAGAGTTAGAGAGCTGAAAAGCAGGAAGTAGTGTTCTGGCTATTATGTTACACATCCACTCACTCCAGCCTTTATACATTACATTTTTGCCTAACTGACTATATTAGAAACATTTTTTATCTACTTAGCCACTTTTTATTGTTACTCTGAACTGTTGCTTTTAATGTTTTGCTCATGAACAAAAACAGGTTACTGCCTCTTTGCAATGCCAGTAGAAAACAGGCTAATACAGCTGGGGGGAAAAAACAACAGAATCCTGCAGTAACGAGAAACGGACATTTAAACACCGACTAAATAGATGTGATCAATTCGGCCACACAATTTCGAGGGTCTTTAAAATGCACAGATTTTGTAGTTCTGCCAACAGTGTAACGGGAGGGGGTTCAACACAAATCCTTTAAACGTAGGCAGCTCGTCATAATTGATTCCAAAGAGATCACCATCAAAATATTCGTTTGGAAAACAGAAACAATAAAAGGGCAATGACCACTTCATAGAAGAAGCTTAAAGGTGGCCATAGACGCTACTATTATGAGCCTTCCAGGTTTCAATGGTCAGATATACATATAGAAACAATAGAATTCTACCTGTATCTGATGATTCAGCACTAACAATGGCCCATGTTCTGGTGCCTTCAAAAACGACCAATCAAAATGTTCCGGCCAGTCCAATCAAGGAGCCGACCGATATCCAAGTTTTCTGTTGATATTGGTTGGCTCGTCACACACTGAATATTACACTTTTTGTACGATATTATCGGTGCGTCTATGGCCACCTTAAGACTATATCATACAGGGTGAATATTGGGTGCTCTGTGCAGTTTTTCATGTGATTCCCAAATCACCTGGCCCTGTCACAGCATTGAATGGTAAACAAGCGAAAGCTCCATTCACTGCTGAACACACTTCCGAGTATAACTTTGTGTTCTTGACAAAACACCCCACACAGCCCAAGCTAATCAATGGATTTTGTCACAACAAACCAAAAGCAGCATTTTCTTTATTTTTTCCTAAACTGGGGATGAGGCCAGTATTACAGCCAGGCATGATGAGAGTGGGGGGGGGGAGAATACGAATTAGATCTCCTAAATACAACCTAGGCCTAGGAGCCAGTAAGGCTGTGATTTTGGGAAAAAAACCCTCATTTACTGTTCTTTTATATTCCTTGAAAGGAGACATTTTGTGTAAAAAAATAACATGTACCAGTGCATTATACTCATTAAGATATAAAATAATTGTGCTTTAAAAAAAAGGTTGATTTATTGAATATTTCTGCAAAAAACCCTAATAATCCCTCCCTTCTCTTCCACTTCCTGCTCCCTGAATTCCCAGGCTGTGCACTCGCTGCACTGTAGGACAGGAACCAATCAGCAGCTAGCAGGACCTAATAGGGAACTGAAGCCTGTCTGTGCTTGTGTGACTGCAGGGCTGTGATTGGCTGTCCTCCTCCTACTGTGCTTCTAGCAGGGACACGCCCACCCCTCATTTGAAACAGGGACCAGATCTATAGGAAGCTCCAATAAAGGGGCTATTTTTAAAGATAATATTCATTTTTAGCATCATGTAAAAGCGACACCATATATTAGATTGCCTACAAATTTTTTTTTTTTTTTCATTCATCCTATATATGTCTCCTTTGAACTATGGCTGGATAAATGATAGACTCAGTATTTTCACTCAGTATTTTTTTTACTCAGACTGTAACCTTGTTATGAGTTAAGCACAGATCAAGTGATTGCCCCTCGGATAGGGGGCTCAAATAGTCCTAAATTCTCAGAACCCTGCAAACAGATTAGAGAAACGTAAATTAAATAAATGGCTCATACGCAAGATTTTAATGCAAGACCTTAAATCCCATGAAGACAGATTCCATTTATACCAGAAGCAAATATAATGGTTTCAGGAAACTAGAAGTACTAGTGACCATAAAATCTATGCGCTTTTCACCGCTCTTTTTTCATTCCAAGCCCCTACAATACTACTACATAGCTCCACTTTGTAATTCAAGCACTGTGTTGTCTCTAAACATAAAGAACTTCAACTTGTTTGCACCCTGGTACACCTGGCCAAAATATCCAAGTACAGGTTAGTAGTAGTGACTGAACCTTTACATTGCATTACCACGGAGTTTAAGAAGCCTGATATTCTTGCAACTTAAATCTCCTCTGCAAATAGATTAGCCATTTCTGCCAACAGAAGCCATGCACCCAGCCTGGTGATTGTATGGCTCCCCACAGCATTACAGTAGAACAGACCAACGTTCCCAGATGCAAAGTTCACTCACCCTGAGAGCTCTGACTGAGTCTTGCAGTGGATCGAGTGACTCGAGCAGGACCCCGGGAGTTGCCGTCACTCTCTGAGCTGTCTGTGTGTTCCATATCTGTAGAGATATCTGAATCTTCTGTCCCGTCCGAACTGCTTCCAGCATTCCTCTGTGATGTAACAAATATTCATTAGAACCAAACGGACGCTCTGCATTAAATGCTGAGATTGCTCAGGCCACTGTGGTTGGTTTCATTCGACGGCTGCAAATATAGGAGTTTATATGTGGAAGAGCTGGTCCATACTAGAGGCGAATGCCTTGCAACGGGGATAGTGGTGCCCATTCCTTAGTCTGTGGTCTATTCCTGTTTGTCAGTTGTTGACCCTTCACTATCTGCACTAGACTGAGGGGCCAAACTGCTCCTAAGATCCTTCAGGCAGGGCACAAATCTGACAGCCCTACAGTAATGCCTGAGAGAATACTACTGTGAGCACATTCTGTACCTGAACATACAAAGATAAAAGCGTAATCACCGCAAAACTGTGAATATTTGTTTTATTCCTGACTTGGCACAACTGATTCTGTTAATGGGAAAGGTCCCTTAGTGAACTAGTACTGGATACAGTTTTCCGATCAACGTCTTCCTGACTTAAAGCCTATTAGGAGACGCTGTGATGAATCCGTCTGGTCCCCAAATGTCTGATCACCGAGAAACACTATAAATGAAAAATAACTGCAGGCATTTGTACAACACAAGGACAAAAGCCCTAGAGATTCCAGATTCAGCTTTTAATGTTACAAAATAATCTATTCTTCTAAAATGTTTCAATTGATTTCGTTTTCCAGGTCTGCCTCTTACCGGTTTTCTATTTAAGGCGGTACCTGGTTGTCAAGGGTCAATGACCCTGGCAACCAAAAACAACATGATGCTCTCTCCCTATTCATAGACTCAGTCTCATCAAGATCCTGGGATAAACAGGAACCGAGCAACCAAAAAACTGCCCATTTCCAAAATGGAGAATTATAGAATAAAAAAAAAAATACTCAAAAAAATAATAGTAATTTGTCCGAAAAGATATGCTAACGATTGATTGCAAGGCAAAACTACACCTGTAACACTCAAGTTTTAGTCGCAAACATGAAGCAAAACACTGAAAAATACCATTAGTTGGGTTTCCATGCTTCCAATACTGCTTCCTCACTTCCTTTGTTTCCACCACGCCCTTAAACGCCAAGTAGCCAATAGAAATTCGGACAACAATCGCACCAACCAATCCAACGAATGACTCCCAGCGGCGGAACAAAGTACTGCTGTTATTACACCACCTCAGCCAATCAGTAAGGAGAGGCAGGCGGGACAAGCAGCTCATTGGCTCCCATGAGAATCAATGAGATTCTCGCGGCACGCGAGGCGCTGCTCCTGACAGACATAAGCGCTGTCCTATACAAAGCCGCACGGCGCACGTTTCAACCAATCACCACGTGAGATGGAATACAAACATCCAATCGCCGCCTCTGCACGAGTTAACCCACAACAGGCCTTGGTTTGACTGCAGCTATAGCAAACGGAATATCAGGCGTAAAGCGCTGCGCAAGTCAATGGCTGCTCGCCGCGTTAGTCGCAGTGAATCGGTCTGCAGAGAAGCACGGCGCAGCAGGAAACACACCCACCCCCCTCTACGCAGCTTCCATTTTCCGATCTCGAGCTTCTCACCTTCCGCCGGGGCATCGCTTGACACTCCCCCCTTTTCCCTTAGATCCCGCCCAGCACAACCGAACTCGCGGTTTGCGCAGAACGGGCTTTTTCCCCTTGCGCCGTCTCCAGGTAACTGCAGAATCACGCGCACGCGCGGTCCCTCCCCTCTAGTCCGGGGGTTTCTCATTCTGTGCCCGGAGCTCCTCCTACTTACCTCTGGGTTCGCTGTTGTCTCTCCGTGGGAGTAGCTGCGCGCATGCGCACGGCATTTATCAGCGCATCCCGTTATAACCAACGCAGTCAATTGGCTTGTTGCGTATCCATGCGCCTATGCCTGCCGGAACTATATGTCTTTCCAAGCCTGGGATTCTCTCAGCTCTGTCATTGCTTAGACTCCTTCAACAAGAGGCAGATGGGAGAATTTTGGCGGGAAGCATATTATTTCCCCTGGGATAGAGCAGGTTGTGGGTTTGTACAGTGTGTGAGCTCCATTAGTCTTAATAAAAAAACAAACTATTTTCTTCAGTAACCACAGGGCCATAGAAACACTTCCTTGGCAACCATCACTATGGTAACCGTGTGGTGCCATTTTCCCTCACACAAAACTACGGTTGCCGCCTTTTCTGGGATAAAAATGGAACGGCCTTCCTTTATTTATAACCATTTTCCCTATTAATAATTGGCCGCACCGGCCGTGGCAACTCTAAACAAAACATCAGCTCTTCAGCCAAGGGAAAGTGTTTGAGTGGTTGCCATGACAACAGCTACCATTAGGGGTTGCCACCTTTTCTGGAAAAAAATACCGGCCTTCCTATATATTTAGCTTTTTTTTCCCCTATAATTAACATTGGGATCAGCCATCATTTTTACCGGCCAGTAAAATAGCGACCAGGTGGCGACTGTTATGGTGGTTGTCCGTACACCTGATACTATAACTACCGTCTCAACAAACAATCCTGCGGCTTCAGGGCATTGAAAATAATGATTTGTGCCCCGCGGGGCAGCTGCTTCCATTCCATTCTTTGGCAACTGTTACCAAGACAGCTCTATGGCAACTGATATTCAGGGCCAGCAGGAGCCAAAAAATCCATCATATTGCCCCTAATTTGTACCTGTACCAGCAGGAGCCAAAACAATCCATCATATTGCCCCTAATTTGTACCTGTACCATCAGGAGCCAAAACAATCCATCATATTTGCCCTAATTTGTACCAGTACCAGCAGGAGCCAAAACAATCCATCATATTGCCCCTAATTTGTACCTGTACCATCAGGAGCCAAAACAATCCATCATATTGCTCCTAATTTGTACCTGTACCAGCAGGAGCCAAAACAATCCATCATATTGCCCCTAATTTGTACCTGTACCAGCAGGAGCCAAAACAATCCATCATATTGCCCCTAATTTGTACCTGTACCAGCAGGAGCCAACTATAATCCATCATATTGCCCCTAATTTGTACCTGTACCATCAGGAGCCAAAAAATCCATCGTATTGCCCCTAATTTGTACCTGTACCAGCAGGAGCCAAAACAATCCATCGTATTGCCCCTAATTTGTACCTGTACCATCAGGAGCCAAAACAATCCATCATATTGCCCCTAATTTGTACCTGTACCATCAGGAGCCAAAACAATCCATCATATTGCCCCTAATTTGTACCAGTACCAGCAGGAGCCAAAACAATCCATCATATTGCCCCTAATTTGTACCAGTACCAGCAGGAGCCAAAACAATCCATCATATTGCCCCTAATTTGTACCAGTACCAGCAGGAGCCAAAAATCAATGATATGATACACATCTGTGTACCTGTGCCAGCAGACACCATATTGCCCCATGTACCTGAACCAGCAGCAGCCAAACTCTCATTGCCCCCAATCGCTACCTGTGCCAGCAGCAGCCAAGAGGGAGGTGGGGAGTGCAAAAGGGGGTTAAAACAAGCAGTTTATAAAATTGAAAACTATTAAAGGCCAAGTAAACCAGGGTGCATCCCCTTATGATTGCGCCCTAGGCGGATGCCTACTCTGCCTACCCCTCATTCCAGCCCTGCTGATATTGAAGATATTCAGCCAATTCCAAGGCTTCCAGGGCCGTTGCTATTGTCACAGTCATCTCAATAACAACTGTAATAGTGCTCACCATTGGCACTTTCACCATTGTGCCGGGCTACAGTAGTGGCACAAAAATACGCAATGATATATATTTTTATAGCAACATCGCTAGATTTTACATGCCCCTTCACATGCCCCCAAAACTCATCAGCACCAGACGATCTCTCTTCTTCTTTTATTTTCTCCCTATTAAAAGGCACCTGTTGGGCAAACATATTATCGCCAACCAAAGGTGTGGCCTAACTTTTTTTTAACTGCCCCCCGCCAGCGCTAGGCTAACTGCACTGGGAGGGAGCAGCCGTGTTGAGGCACACACATGCTCATAATTAGCGAATGCGCAACTTGATCGTTATGCGCGTGACGCCAAAAGTAGTAATGTGCGGGCCGACCCGATACCCGCGTGACCAGCGGGTTGGGCGGGTTTGTGTCGACCTCGCAGTGCTCTTCACGGGTGGCGGGCGGGTGCGGGTTGAGCTCTTCTCCTGCTCTCCCCACCCACCACCTTCAAATGCCGGCTTCCGGTTTTATAGTCTCGCGTCTGCTCGCCCTTCCTCTTTTGTGACGTCATCGGCAGGGCGGGTCGGCGAGGGTCTATAAAAGGACCCCGGAAGCGCGGGTGCGGGCTGTAGCAGGGCGGGTTAGGGTTGGGTGCGGGTCAGGGAAACCCTGACCCGCACATCACTAGTCAGAAGTAAATTGGCGCATGCGCTCTGACTGACATGGCCGCTCGAACTGGGAGGCGTGTCCTAGCGCTGGCGGAGGGCAATTAGTTACCCCCAACAGGAGTGTGGGCTCTATTAGCCGCACCTTTGGTTGGGGATAATATTTTTCCCTAACAGGTGCCCTTTAAGGAACACAATTTTTCATTTTCAGGGCATCAATAAGTTTGAAGAGACAGAAACCATTCCAGCTGCTGAACTCCCAGTCAATGCTCCTAATTAGAACTTACAGGTAATCAATAACCCAACCGGATTGTTCCTTTCCTCCCCGAGTGATCTTTATACAACATAAATGCAGAGATTCTGTTTACAACGCAAAATCAGTGAGGTGTGGGCAGCTCTGTATTTATATCTGGTGCCCCTCTAGGCACACAAACTAACTCCTCCCCCGCAACTTACAGACTTGATGTCATTCACATGATTGTGTGTGACATCACTTTTGCTATAAGTGGGCCTGGTGCCTAAACTCCTTTTAAAGGGAAACTATAATGCCCCAACCACCCCTTACCGTGCGTACCTTCTAATCTCAAATGTGGCAGCTATCAGTAACGGAGGTCAGAATGCGGTGGATTGGGGTCAGCGGAACACACCAGATATTTTCCCGTTGTCCTGCCAGTATTTTTCCTACATAAAATAGCTCTTAGCTTTCAATTTGTTAATTTAAATATCAACAAAATCCCTAATGAAATTCATCTACTCATAGACAAGTAGGGCATCTCCATCCAGTACCCTACAAATATTGGGACCTGCTGCGGTCAACCTTGAAGACCTGGGTCATTACTGTAATAGAAGACCAGCCTTTGGGCTGGAACAGTAAATAAAATACAGGTATGGGACCTGTTATCCAGAAGGCTCAGGACCTGGGGCTTTCCAGATAACAGATCTTTCCGTAATTGGGATCTTCATACCTTAAGTCTACTAGAAACCATGTAAACATTAAATAAGCCCAATAGGCTGGTTCTGCTTCCAATAAGGATTAATTATATCTTAGTTGGGATCAGGTACAATGTACTGTTTTATTATTACTAGGGATGCACCGAGTCCACTATTTTGGATTCAGCCGAACCCCCGAATCCTTCGCGAAAGATTCGGCCGAATACTGAACTGAATCCTAATTTGCATATGTAAATAAGGGGTGGGAAGGGGAAAACATTTTTTACTTTCTTGTTTTGTGACAAAAAGTCACACGATTTCCGCGATCTCCCGGTCCCTAATTTGCGTTTGGCCGGGCCGAATCCGAATCTTGCTGAAAAAGGCCGAATCCTGGTCGAATCACGAACCCAATCCTGGATTCGGTGCATCCCTAATTATTACACAGAAAAAGGAAATCATTTTTAAAATTTTGGATTATTAGGATAAAATGGAGTCTATGGGACATGGCCTTTCTGTAATTCGGAGCATTCTGGATAATGGGTTTCCAGCAATGGATCCCATACCTGTATTATTCATTTTTAGGCTTTAGTTCCCCTTTAAAAAAATGCCCAGCATAACAGAAAAAAATACAATCCTCATTATATTTGCCTGAATGGCAATTACATTCGTAAAACAACGCTCTTCCATTTCCCACCACTTCTCGTTATCCTATTACAGTAACCCCTTTTTTTTATCGTCTCCTTCTTCTAAGGGAATTTTATGGTGTTTTTTTGCCGTCGTTTGAGCATTTTGCCGAGGGTTTTATATTTTTCCTGTAAGCACTTTTCTATGAAAAGTGATTCTAGAAATAATCTCTCCTCTGAGAACTGCGTTGGCCGCTCTCCAGCACACGGCAGGAGAAATATTATCCTGTTCAGAATTATGCCTGGCGGATTCTAAATGCGTCTTTAATAGCCGACTCGGGCTTGCAGGTTACCTTCGGATTTTACAAAAAAAAAAAACGATTTTACAAAGAGTCGATGGCACAAAATTTGATCTTTTCTTGTCCCTTTGACCTTGAAACAGAGGCTAAAGGAAGATAAGAAGGGAATCACTCAACAACCACATTTTAATGTCTCCCCTGAGAACCTCTCGCGTTTTATTAAGGTTACGGTTAATTGGCTTAATTGATTTCGAGTGTTTTTCGTGCTTACTCAGATTTTTGGGAAACTACTGAAACAAAAAAGGATTATTTTTAATGTTAATAAAGTACCCACAAGAAAAGCGGGCGCCCTGTGGAATGAGGGGAGGATTTTCAGGTGTAGATGCGGGTCGCAGGTCGGGTTTCGGGTCTCATCTAATTTCTTATTTTATGTAACATTGTCTATATTTTACGCCTTTTAAAGTTTTACAAAACATGTTCTGTCCCGCCCACTTTTGATGACATCACTTTCGGTTTGCAGCAACATCACTTCCTGTTTGATGGTGGTCGGCGGTTTCCGGGGTCAGGTTGCGGATAAGGCAGTTGCGAGTCCAGGTCAGGTAGCGGATCAAAGTGGGTAAATATTCGGGTTGCAGTTCGAATTGCGGGTTCGGGTCCGGGACTCAACAACCGGGGTACAATTGATAACAGAACCTGCTCACTAGCATTTACAGCCTAAGGGTGCCCCAAATTTACTGGAACCAACCAAACGGGAAGTGGGATAAATAATGAAATTATGGGGCAGATTTATTAAGAGGGATACTGTCATGGGAAAAAAACATTTTTTCAAAATGAATCAGTTAATAGTGCTGCTCCAGCAGAATTCTGCACTGAAATCCATTTCTCAAAAGAGCAAACAGATTTGTTTATATTCAATTTTGAAATCTGACATGGGGCTAGACATATTGTCAATTTCCCAGCTGCCCCAAGTCATGTGACTTGTGCTCTGATAAACTTCAATCACTCTTTACTGCTGTACTGCAAGTTGGAGTGATATTACCCCCCTCCCTTTTTTCCCCCAGCAGCCAAACAAAAGAACAATGGGAAGGTAACCAGATAGCAGCTCCCTGGTAGATCTAAGAACAACACTCAATAGTAAAAACCCATGTCCCACTGAGACACATTCAGTAACATTGAGAAGGAAAAACAGCAGCCTGCCAGAAAGCATTCCTCTCCTAAAGTGCAGGCATAAGTCACATGACCAGGGGCAGCTGGGAAATTGACAAAATGTCCTAGCCCCATGTCAGATTTCAAAATTGAATATAAAAAAATCTGTTTGCTCTTTTGAGAAATGGATTTCAGTGCAGAATTCTGCTGGAGTAGCACTATTAACTGATGCGTTTTGAAAAAAACATCTTTTCTGATGACAGGATCCCTTTAAGGTTTGAATGGTAAATTAAAATGTTCAAAAATTTTATTTTTTCTGTCAAAACTCACAAATTCGAATTTTAAGTCACCAACTCGAATTTGAATTCGAATGTGAGATTTATGACACCTCGACCCTGGAAACAGTTCTAATTTTAATATTCGCCACCTAAAACCTGCCGAGTTCATGTACAAGTCAATGGCAGAAATTCGTTGAACCATTTGAAGATGTTAATCGCCTTCCTGACATTTGAGTTTTATTTTTTTCGGGGGAAAATCTGATTTCGTATTCCTATTCGATCAAATATTAGACGTTCAAGGTTTTTTTTTTTATATAAATAACCTCCCATTCTAGTTGTGAGTACTTTCAAATTTATTAGAGTTAAAAAAAAATGTGTAGAAACATCAGCTCACCTCTTTCTTCTGGGAAGTTACTCAACTCAATCACAGTCGGAAACTGAGCAGCAGGTGGCGCTGTTGTAACAAGGGTCGAATTTCGAATTCACGTGAGTTTTTTAAAATTCCCATGAATTCGACCAATCGAAATTTATTATTAAATTCAATTTTATACCTCGGATGAATTGAATCAACCCGAAAACTCAAACCGATTCGAATGAAAAAAAAACCTCGATTTCTCCGAAAAAAAAACTTGAATGTCAGGAAGACTGCAAACTTCACCAAATAGATCCCTGGACCTCTCCCATTGACTTATACAGCAATTCAGCAGGTTAATAGTTGAATTTGAGTTAAAGGGCCAGAGTATGACAAATCTCAAAATTCAAATTTGATTTTAAAACTCAAATCGAGTTTGGATAATTCACAATTCGAATTTGAGAGTTTTGACCAAAAAATAAATTCAAAAATTCAAATTTACAATTCGACCCTTATTAAATCTGCCCTTATATAGTTGTCTCTTTAGTATAATTGCAAAGGAGACCATGTTATGATCACTGATGCCTAAATGCTCAACCATAGTAGTGCTGGAGATGAATTTGGTATTGTTAGTTATTACTACAGGTCCGTTATCTGGAAACCCCTCATCCAAAAAGCTCCAAATTACAGAACTGTTTTCTCCCATAGACTCCATTTTATCAAAAGAATCCAAATTTTTGAAAATGACTCCCTTTATCTCTGTAATAATAAACCAGTAACTTGTACTTGATCCCAACTAAGATATAATTAATCCTTATTGGAAGCAAAATCAGTCCATTGGGTTTATTCAATGTTTAAATGATTTTCTAGTAGACTTAAGGTATGAAGATCCAAATTACAGAAAGAACCATTATCCAGAAAGCTCCAAGTCCCAAGCATTCTGGATAACAGGTCCTATACATGTAGAAACAAAAGAGAAACTTTCCTTGTAGTTTACAGAACTTCCTAAAAAGTTCTTTGACCCCATTCTAGTCCAATGCCCCTATATACACTAGCTTGTCCATGATGCTCTAACTCACCCCAACTTACCTAGTTTATACTCTCCTCCAGCCTCAGCCTTTCTTTTCCCCAGCAGAACAGACCCCCTTCCATTGAGGTGCAACTGTAAAGATCAGTGATAACCAACTAGTGGCTCACGGCAACATGTTGCTCCCCAATACCTTGGATTTGATCTCAATGGCGTCGAAGTTGGTGATTATTTTTCGATTCCTGGCTTACAGGCAACGTTTGGTTGCATAAAAACAATGTGTACTGCCAAACAGAGAGCCTCCTTTGTGCTATCATTCCATATCGGGGCTACCAAATAGCCAATCAGAGTCCTTATTTGGCAGCCCAGGGACTTTGTTTATGCTTGTGTTGCTCTCCAACTCTTTCATCATTCCATATGGGGCTACCAAATAGCCAATCATAGCCCTTTTTTGGCACCCCAGGGACTTTGTTTATACTTGTGTTGCTCCCCAACTCTTTTATCATTCCATATGGGGCTACCAAATAGCCAATCAAAGTCCTTATTTGGAAGCCCAGGGAATTTGTTTATGCTTGTGTTGCTCTCCAACTCTTTCATCATTCCATATGGGGCTACCAAATAGCCAATCATAGCCCTTTTTTGGCACCCCAGGGACTTTGTTTATGCTTGTGTTGCTCTCCAACTCTTTTATCATTCCATATGGGGCTACTAAATAGCCAATCAAAGCCCTTTTTTGGCACCCCGGGGACTTGTGTTGCTCCCCAACTCTTTTAACATTTAAATGTGGCTCATGGATAAAGGTTGGGGACCCCTGATATAGATTGTTCCCCAAGTTTTTTTAACCCAAACCCATCTTTCCTACACCAAGGGGCAGATTTACAGTATCAAGGGTTGAATTTAGAAATCATGTGAGTTTTTTTAAAACTGCTACAAACTCGAAATTTGAGCAATTGAAATGTATTTAAATTAATTCACATTTTCTAAACTAGGGTGAATAGGACCGACCCGAAAGCTCAAATCGGATTTTTTTTAAAAATGTCAGGAAGGCTGTAAACAACTCCAAATTGATCCCAGGACCTCTCCCATTGTCAAAAACAGCAATTTGGTAGGTTTTAGGTGGCAAATAATCGAATTTGAGGGCCAGAGTATGATAAATCTCGTATTTCAAATTTTTTAAATTCGAATTTTCAATGTGACCCTTGATAAATCTGCCTACAAGTCTTTAGCCACGCATTTTGCTCACTAATTTCCCTCTGTCTTCCTAAAGTTGCACGTGGCACAAGCACATTTTCTCCAGCCTAAGAAAGCAACACTGCCAATGATTTACCCCCAAAAGGAAAACAAGTTAGAAGTTTGGGGGTTCTTTAAAAAAGCAGAGTGTACAGGAGCAGAGAATAGGAGATGATGTTGGAAAACTGACGTGGAAAATGCTACTTGTTGGCTGCCTCGTTACTGTCTCTGCTGTAATTTATGTTTTCTTGCACCCGCACATTAAACCCCTCTAATTAACATGTTTATGCAGATTGTATTCAGCTTGCGCACAGCAGAGGAAAATTTCCAGTTTGGAAGATACAGGGAGGAATGGAAAGCGGAGATAAGGGGACACTGCTTTCGGACGCATCTGTTTGTGGGGACATTATGGCTACCAGGTAGGTTACCCATATAGCCACATTTAAGCAGCCTTTTTAAAGGGGATGTAAAGGCAAAAAAACTAAAATCCAATTTTTACTTTCTTTAATGAAAAAAAAACCTATCTCCAATATACTTTAGTTAAAAAATGCGTTTTTATAAGAAACCTGACTGTATGCAGTGAAATTCTCCCTTCATTTACTGCTGTGGATAGGAATTATCAGACGGTCCCTAACTGCTCTGCAGGGAAACAATCATACTTATGAACAGCAGGGGGAGCCCCCACCTTACTTCCCAGCCATGCAGAACTCAAGCAGCTTTGTTTGTTTCCCTGTAGAGCAGTCGGCGACTGTGTAGAGATTTGTATTGGATTTTATTTTTGCCTTTACATCCCCTTTACTGTTTCCAACTCCAGCTGCAGGGACAAAGATCATGGAGCCAGATTTAAACAGATAAACTGGGATTCTATTTGGAGGATTATTTTGCTGCAGCCACTGGTTCTGCAGAGTTGGAGAAAGTTTGTATTAAACAATACAAAAACTATAAAATCCACATTAGATTACATGACAACACAGGACCCAGTGCAGTCTGTATATTCTGATTATTAATCAGTCTTGCTGTATTGGCTTCTGGCAGATATTATTTGACTTGTGCTGTTTTGATCATTTATGACGATCCCTAAGCAGCCCAGACCACACTGAGCATGTGCCCAGTCTTGGTCTTGCAAAGATGTATAACAAAGTTACAAGATGGTGACCCCCTGTGGCCAACTTTGAAAGCATAAATCATTTGTTTGATTAGGCTTGTGGTGCTGTAAGTTCATGTTTATGTTTAGTATACAAAATACAGCATTTCTAGCCTTATTCTATTACTATTTTCTATTACTTTACTTCCCCTTTAAGTCACTTGGATCCTAGCAACCGGAATTTCAGCTGATGGAATTCCAAGATTAAAAAAGCAGCGAGGAAAAGGCTAAATCATTCAAAAACTGCAAGAAAAAAAAATGTATTAATAAAATCATAATCAAATTGAACTCAAACTGAAATTAAAAAACTCGATTTGAGTTTGTCAGGAAGGCTGCAAACATCTCCCAATTGATCCCTCTCCCATTGACTTAAACAGCAATTCCGTAGGTTTTTAGGTGGCGAATAGTCTAATTCGAGTTCTTAAAGGGCCAGAGTATGATAAATCTCGAAAATCTAATTTGAACGTTTTTATAAACTTGAATCGAATTTGACAGTTTTGACCATAAAAAAAAACTTGAAGATTCGAAATTTTGAATTTCCCTACCCCCACCTGCCCACCACCCGCCCTCCCTGAACCTGCACCCGCCCGAGCCTGACTTCCGGGTCCCTTTTATAGACCTGCGCTGCCCTGCTGACGACATCACAAAAGGGGCGGGGCTCACAGGCACGCCTCTACAAAAGTTTAACCCAGAAGTCGAAAGCCGCCATTTGTAAGGTCGCAGGTCCCTTGGTTATCGGCCCAGCCTGCCCATCACTAATGTCCTGCAAAGATTACAGTCACTATATGATAATACACTATTATTAACAGAACCTCATTCCACCCACCTAGATTGCAAGCTCTACAGGGCAAGAAACTCTTTCCTTGGTGCCTGTGATATCTAGGGTTGCCAGTGTAAAAACCAGATGGCAGTGAGGGGAAGTTGACAAGGTAATGAAATTAGGGTGGTCAGGGTTGGACTGGCCCGGTGGGACACTGGGAAAAAACCCGTTGGGCCCCGACCAGGCCAGACCCCCTCTCCCGATGTACGGCTTTTAAAAAAAAAATTGTTTTGGCGCTTCACAGCACCATCTGCGCATAAGTGCCGAGGGGACGCCGTTCGCGGATGAGTGCAAAGCAGCAACTTCGGCGCATCACGGTAGGGGGGCCCTGGACAGTGGGCCCCGGGCCCCCCAGTCCGACCCTGAGGGTGGTGATTACAAAGTCCCAGGAGCACATATGTGTCCGGGTTTCAGAAGTTCAGCCGGTTTCCACCTGAAGTAGAGTTGCCACCAGGCCGAAGCTAAGCTTAGGGCTCGTCACTAATTATCCAGCAGAAAATGAGCTTCCCTGGCTGTAATATAAGCTGATGCTACAGATTTGCTGATTATTCAATTCTGATGCTAATTGCACTGGTTTCTGTGCTGCCATGTAGTAATTATGTGTATTAATTACTAATCAGCCTTATATTGTGACATTTCTATTCTATGTGTACTGTATATTGTGAGTGGCTCCCTAAGCTCAGTAAGTGACAGCAGCACAGAGCATGTGAATCAGTGAATCAGCAGAAAAGAAGATGGGGAGCTACTGGGGCATCTTTGGAGACACAGATCTTTACTGCTAAAGGGCTGGGGTTGCCTTGGGCTGGTACAGAAGCATAAAACATCATGTTCAACATTTCTACCTACTTCTTTAGTTAGGCTTTAGTTCTCCTTTAAGTTTCTTTAAAAAGAACAGAAAATTCTTGTGAACGCAGTGTCTTTGTACAAAATGGTTGTTGTGAGCATCACGTTTATGAATTTGGGTTACAATTTATAAACCACTCAGACCTCTATGAACAACTGACGCCAGTTTAAGAATTCACGAAAGTGGCGTTGAGACTAAATTTTAACTAAATCCAATAACGTTTTCTAAAAAAGACTGGTAAATGCAAACGTGGATCACTCTAAGCCTAATGATATGGTGTTGGCTGACTTGCCTGTATCAAGTGTCTCAAAATCTTAAAATTATTGCAAAAAATGTGACAATTGAATTTCATTGGTGTTAGATGGCACTAGGACCCAGCAGCCACCTCCTACACAAATCTGTTGGTTTGTTACACGTGTATGAAAAGGCGGCCAATCAGCTGCCTCCACATGAGGCTACATCATCTCCGAGAGACAGCTTGCTCAGAAGGACCCTGTGTTCAGAAGCATAGGTAGCTTGAGCAGTGCCTGATAGAATCAGCATTATTTTCATTCTCTTGAGTTTAAACATAATATAATATAAATGGAGCTGCAGTAGATACACAATAGTGGTGTCAAAAAAGTCAAAAACCACAAATAATAAAAAATAAAAACCAATTGCAAATTGTCTCAGAATGTCCATCTCTACATCATACTAACAGTTAATCCAAATGTGAGCAACCCCTTTAAATCTCAAATTACCAGCCACTGGGTCATTGTTTCAAGTGCATCTCCAAATTCCTCTAGCAACCATGCATTGCTTTAACTAAGAGACTGGAATTCATACCTCCCAACTGTCCCGTTTTTCGCGGGACAGTCCTAATTTTGACAGCTGCAGTCCCAGGTGTGTTACTGAAATGTCCCGACTTTCTCTTGGATTTCCTGCACTGAACAGCCAGAAAAAATATAACGTTTCTACAACTTCATTGGCTTTTGGCAGAGTCCAGAATACATGACAGGTGCACTTGGATTCTTTTGTAACAATTTAAGATAAGCAAAGAAACGATTGTATTAATTCAAGATAAATCTCAGCTGAAAGGTTCAATTCACCTTCATTAGCAAAACTGTAATTACACATAAAATCCACAGAAATGTGTTCAAACTTTCAGAACCTGCCAAATTTTTGTAACATGATCAAGGTAATGAGGGGGTGTGGCCACAAAAATGGGCGTGGTCACAATTATTTGTCCCTCTTTCTATTTACAAAATGTTGGGAGATATGGAATATGAATAGGAGAAGGATTGAATAGAAAGATCAGTAATAAAAAGCAGGGATGCACTGAATCCAGGATTTGGTTCAGGATTCAGTTCGGGATTTGGCGTTTTCAGCAGGATTCGGATTCGGCCGAATTTAGGGGAGGGAAATCGGGCAACTTTTTGTGACAAAACAAGGAAGTAAAAATGGTTTCCCCATACCTCCCAACTGTCCCGTTTTCAGAGGGACAGTCCCACTTTTGACAGCTCAACCCGCAGTCCCTCGTTTGTATGGGAAAGTCCTGTTTTTCTCTGCACAGAACAGCCAGAAAAAGAAACAAAGTTTCTAACTTAATTGGCTTTTGGCAGAGAGCCCAGAACAGCCACAGCTGCAGATAAGGTACTGTTGTAACAATTTCAAGATAAGCCAATAAGTCATTGTAACAATATAAGATAAGCAGGTCCCTTGGGAGGGAGACGTTAGACTCACAGATTAAAGGGCAAGTCAACTTCATTAGCCAAACTGAAAAAAAAAACAAATGTTCAAACTTTCAAGAACTGCCAAATTTTGGAAAATGAAGGTGGTAATTAGGGGTGTGGCCACAAAAATGGGCGTGGCCAACCTTTTGTCCGTCTTTCCAAAATGTTGGGAGGTAAGCGCCACTAATTTGCATATGCTGTTTCGGTATTTGGCCGAATCTTTCACGAAGGATTCGGGGGTCGGCCGAATCGAAAATAGTGAATTCTGCGCATCCCTAATAAAAAGTAGCAATAACAACACTTCTTTAGCCTTACGGGGCATTTGTTTTTTTTAGATGGGGTCGCTGACCCCCAGTCGAATGCTGGAAAGAGTCAGAAGAAGAACTATAAAACTATAAAGAAGAAAAAAATGGAGACCAATTGAAAAGTTGCTTAGAATGAGCCATTCTATAATATATTTAAAGTGAACCAGCCCTGTAAAGCTAGAAGTTGACATTTTACAACAAAGAGTGAAAGTTGTATAACATGTTACAGTTTAGCACTTATTGCTCAGCAGGGAAGTCCAGTGTCAGTCAGAGTCGATTTGTTTCATTGTTTTGCTTCCGGTTCCGGCAGTGACACGGGCAGCCCCGGGCGGGGTCCTTGCAGTGTGAGGGCGCAGCAGCAGCTGTGTATGAGGGCTCCTCCGGCAGAGCGAGATGTGCGGCTGGACGTGCCGGTAACAAGTACAGGAGGAGGAGGAGCAGCAGCGGGAGACATGACTTCTGCAGGGTCTCAGGGCTCCGGGGGAGCGCGACTCCTCGTTTGTTTCCTGGGAGTGTTCGTGTGTTACTTTTACTACGGGATCCTGCAGGAGACAATGTAAGTAGTGGCGCTTCCCTATAGACACAGCTGCCACTATGTGGAACCCTCATCCCCCCATGTTTGTTGTGGGCAACACTCAGCTGCCAGTCAGGCTTTACATTAAGCTTTCCCATGACACTGATGAGACATTACTAGTGTTCTACACACAATGACCTCTGTCCCTCCTGCTGTTTCCTAAAAAGAGTCTTGGGCTGGAGGTGTCTGTCACCCACCCCACTCACAGCCGTGAGACTTTGTAGTTCAGCAACAGCTGGAGGGCAGCAGAGCATCCCAGAGCTGAGTGGCCTCCTTGCTCTCCCTCTTGCCACTGATCGAAGGTTAGTAGCCATTCTCAGAGCAATAGGTGCCCGCCTGAAATCCCTCAGATCTTTGTGGTTAAGTGATAAGAGTTTTTCTCTGTACAGAGGCTCAATGTCCAGCGGATTATCAAACCCTTATTTTCACACAAACAGGAGTATTGTATACTAAGCCCAATGGATGGGAGACGTTCAACAGATATTCTCATTCTCTACTGTATCCAGTGCTTCTTTGTCTCTCTTTTATTCAATTGTATCCAATCTGTGTTCAGCCATCCTTAGCTCATAACAAGGTTACAGATATATAGAAACATTAGGGTGTCACCCTGCTATAGTTCCAGGGGTACCCAGGGTACAAATAAACACTCACCCCCAAATCTCCCCCTAACTGACCTTCAGACTGGGCCCCCTTAGTTCATAACAAGGTTACAGATATATAGAAACATTGGGGTGTCACCCTGCTATAGTTCCAGGGGTACCCAGGGTACAAATAAGCACTCACCCCAAATCTCCCCCTAACTGACCTTCAGACTGGGTCCCCTTAGCTCATAACAAGGTTACAGATATATAGAAACATTGGGGTGTCACCCTGCTATAGTTCCAGGGGTACCCAGGGTACAAATAAACACTCACCCCAAATCTCCCCCTAACTGACCTTCAGACTGGGCCCCCTTCGCTCATAACAAGGTTACAGATATATAGAAACATTGGGGTGTCACCCTGCTATAGTTCCAGGGGTACCCAGGGCACAAATAAACACTCACCCCAAATCTCCCCCTAACTGACCTTCAGACTGGGCCCCCTTAGCTCATAACAAGGTTACAGATATATAGAAACATTGGGGTGTCACCCTGCTATAGTTCCAGTGGTACCCAGGGTACAAATAAACACTCACCCCAAATCTCCCCTAACTGGCCTTCAGACTGGGCCCCCTTAGCTCATAACAAGGTTACAGATATATAGAAACATTGGGGTAACAGTCACCCTGCTATAGTTCCAGGGGTACCCAGGGTACAAATAAACACTCACCCCAAATCTCCCCCTAACTGGCCTTCAGACTGGGCCCCCTTAGCTCATAACAAGGTTACAGATATATAGAAACATTGGGGTGTCACCCTGCTATAGTTCCAGGGGTACCCAGGGTACAAATAATCACTCACCCCAAATCTCCCCCTAACTGACCTTCAGACTGGGCCCCCTTAGCTCATAACAAGGTTACAGATATATAGAAACATTGGGGTAACAGTCACCCTGCTATAGTTCCAGGGGTACCCAGGGCACAAATAAACACTCACCCCAAATCTCCCCCTAACTGGCCTTCAGACTGGGCCCCCTTAGCTCATAACAAGGTTACAGATATATAGAAACATTGGGGTGTCACCCTGCTATAGTTCCAGGGGTACCCAGGGTACAAATAAACACTCACCCCCAAATCTCCCCCTAACTGGCCTTCAGACTGGGCCCCCTTAGCTCATAAGGTTACAGATATATAGAAACATTGGGGTGTCACCCTGCTATAGTTCCAGGGGTACCCAGGGTACAAATAAACACTCACCCCAAATCTCCCCCTAACTGACCTTCAGACTGGGCCCCCTTAGCTCATAACAAGGTTACAGATATATAGAAACATTGGGGTAACAGTCACCCTGCTATAGTTCCAGGGGTACCCAGGGTACAAATAAACACTCACCCCAAATCTCCCCCTAACTGACCTTCAGACTGGGCCCCCTTAGCTCATAACAAGGTTACAGATATATAGAAACATTGGGGTGTCACCCTGCTATAGTTCCAGGGGTACCCAGGGCACAAATGAGCACTCACCCCAAATCTCCCCCTAACTCTGGACTTTCCTTGCAGAACCCGAGGGACCTATGGGGAAGGAGAGAAGCAGGAAAAGTTTCGCTTTGCTCTGTCGCTGGTTTTTGTCCAGTGCATTGTTAACGCTTTGTTTGCCAAGCTTTGTAAGTATAATATTTTGTCTTTTCTGTCTGGTCAATCACATGTGCAAACAAATCTGCTGGCCAGGAATGAATATTACAGGGATGATCACTCCCGGTCATGGCTGAGGCTTTATTTGTTCCGTTGCATAACTGGCTGCAGGGAAAGTGGTGCATTATTGCATGCGCGTAAACTATAATCTTATAGAAAACAGATCAGATTAACCCTTGATTATTATTAGTTATTTCTCAATAATGGGGTGATCAAGTCTTAACTCTTTTGCAATGGTGAGGGGTGGGGGAGACATCACTAGTGCAGAGAGTGAAACTGTGATTTCTGCCCTAGAAGAGGCGAATATCCAGTTTTAAAACAGAATTTCCGCTCTTAAAGGGGCGGTTCACCTTTAAGTGAACATTTAGTATGTAATAGAAGGGTCGATTCGAAGCAACTTTTCAACTGACCTTAAATTTTTTCTTTTTTATAGTTTTTGAATTATTTGCCTTTTTCTTCTGACTTTATCCTGTTTTCAACTAGGGGTCAGTGACCCCATTTAAAAACAATTGCTCTGTAAAGCTAGAAAAACTGTCAGACAAGGTGCAAAATGCATGGATGCATAAAGAGGTCTATCCTGGTTACTGTCCACATCAATTAAAAACAGTTTATCTTGGTTAAACACAAAAGTGGAAAAACTTTCCAGGTTTTTTGAATAAACACGCTGGTAGCCCTTTTAGGCCCGTGACGCATGAGTATATTCTGCGCTGCAGCCTGTCGTCTACTAGAGACTAAGTCCTGTGTGCCATGGTACTTTTTACTCATTTATTACCATTGTCTCTTGTAGCAGAGCATTTCACTTTACTTAAAGGGATACGGTCATTGGAAAACATGTTTTTTTCAAAACACATCAGTTAATAGTGCTGCTCCAGCAGAATTCTGCACTGAAATCCATTTCTCAAAAGAGCAAACAGATTTTTTTATATTCAATTTTGAAATCTGACATGGGGCTAGACATTTTGTCAATTTCCCAGCTGCCCCGGTCATGTGACTTGTTCTCTGATAAACTTCAGTCACTCTTTACAGCTGTACTGCAAATTGGAGTGATATCACCCCCCCCCCAGCAGCCAAACAACAGAACAATGGGAAGGTAACCAGATAGCAGCTCCCTAACACAAGATAACAGCTGCCTGGTAGATCTAAGAACAACACTCAATAGTAAAATCCAGGTCCCACTGAGACACATTCAGTTACATTGAGTAGGAGAAACAACAGCCTGCCAGAAAGCAGTTCCATCCTAAAGTGCTGGCTCTTTCTGAAATCACATGACCAGGCAAAATGAGCTGAGATGCACCTACACACCAATATTACAACTAAATACACTTGCTGGTTTAACAATGTAATTTTAAATTGTAGAGTGAATTATTTGCAGTGTCATTTAGAAATAAAAATACATCATAAAAATTGTGACAGAATCCCTTTAAGGTGGCAGCGAGACCCCCATTAACAGCATGGGGACCCCTGATCCATAGGTTAAGAATCACTGCCCTAGCAGATTGCTACAGCACTTGTCAGTGGCTTCTGCTGTAGAGGTTTTCTGTAATGTTTCACCAGCATTAAAAGTCAGGCTAAGAATATATATATATATATATGATATATGAGATGATCCAAAGACTGTTGGCAGGAGTAAAGCCAGACGTGTGTCCTTATATAGTGAAAAGCACTCGCTGTATAGTCCTTGTTATACAAATAATATTCCCATATATGGTGCATGGAATGTAGCGCAGCCTTCATGGGTTGCCTAACTAACTCTATTAGAAACATTTTTTATTCTGCACAGCCTGTCTATTTACCCAGTTTTTATTTTTATACTGAACTGTTCCTTTAAAAAGGTGGCTCACCCTCAAACAACTATTTGGTTTCAGACAGTTCACCAGAAATATTGACTTTTTCCAATTACTTTCTATTTTCCATGTGTGACCGTTCTTCTACTATTCAAGGGTAAAGTGTCAATTTTTTACCTTCTAAAGCAGCCCCGGGAGGGGGTGGGTCGCCGACCCTGTCAAACTGTTCTAAATGGATACATTTAGTTGATCCATTTCTTATCTTCATTCCTGCTGAGCAGAATTCCTGGGTTTCATTACAGGCAGCTGTTAGAATTGATACAATAGTTACTAATACTCCTAATACTGAGAAATGGATCAACTAAATGGATCAACTAAATGGATCAACTAAATGGATCAACTAAATGGATCAACTAAATGGATCAACTAAATGGATCAACTAAATGGATCAACTAAATGGATCAACTAAATGGATCAACTAAATGGATCAACTAAATGGATCAACTAAAGGTGGCCATACACGGAGAGATCCGCTCGTTTGGCGATGTCGCCAAACGAGCGGATCCCTCGCCAATATGCCCACCGTGGGCAATATCAGGCCGATCCGATCGTGGACCCTAGGGCCCAACGATCAGATCCTAACGAATGGGAACGGGCGGTCGGATCGCAAGACCGCATCAACGAACAGATCCGACGGGATTTTTTGTCCCATCCGATCGTGATCTGGCCGACTTTCGGTCAGATCTTGATTGGGGAAGCCCGTTGGGGGGCCCCATACACGGGCCAATAAGCTGCCGACTTGGTCTGTCGGCAGCTTTTATCGGCCCGTGTATAACCACCTTAGTCGTATCCACTAGTCGTATCCACTAGTCGTATCCACTAGTCGTATCCACTAGTCGTATCCACTAGTCGTATCCACTAGTCCTATCCACTAGTCCTATCCACTAAATGTAGCAAATTGTAAGTTGAGTCTGCACCTGAATTACTGAGCTGTCAGACTGAAACACCAGAGACGGGAACATTAAACTTTAAACTTAGAGTTTGGAAAAAAACTGTAAAAATAAATAAAGGAAAGTAATTGAAAAAGTCTTTATTTCTGGGGAACAATCTGAAAACAATGGAACTGAAAAAAGTGTTTTTGAAGGTGAACAACCCCTTTAAAGGACCAGTAACATCAAAAATATTTTTTTTTAAAAAAATTCGTTAGTATACATAAAAAAAAAAACACCAAGACAAATTAAACTATAAAATCGCAAAGCCTTTATTAAGAAATAGCTTACTGAAACTCGGCTTGCGCTCCTCTTCAGAAAGCGATGGGCATTCCATCGTGCGGCGCTCGATTTCTCCTGCCTGGCTATCTCCTATA
Source organism: Xenopus laevis (assembly GCF_017654675.1). Lineage (NCBI taxonomy): Eukaryota > Metazoa > Chordata > Amphibia > Anura > Pipidae > Xenopus > Xenopus laevis. The sequence goes on along the minus strand of NC_054388.1, from coordinate 4,422,178 downwards.
AGGAAGGCAGGGAGGAGAAATCGAGCGCCGCAAGATGGATCACTTTCTGAAGAGGAGGGCAGGCAGAGTTTCGGTAAGTTATTTCTTGATAAAGGGTTTGCTATATTAAAGTTTAATTTAATATAGCAAAAAAATTTTTTTTTTTATGTTTCTGGTCCTTTAAAGGGCCACTTTTAAAGGGGAACTGTTCTGTTGATATTTCCATCATGGTGTCAGGCACACAGTGGACTTCTTGTCTCACAGTGAGAATGTGATTCACTTCAGCCTGTCACATGAAACCCACTGTAATACTGAGAGCAGATGGCGGGGCAAATACTGTGCCATATTGTTTGAGCAGAGCATAAACCATAAATCTGCTTATATCATGGAACTTTTTTATACAAATATACAGAAGCGAGGGGGGCAGGATTGTTAGCGAGAAGAGCAAAGATGCGCTTTCCACAGAGAAACTGCTGAATTTCAGGTATAAAAAAAATGTAAATAAGTTTCTTCGGGTAATGACATTACAGTAGTAGGAGGGGTCGGAATTACTCAAAATCTCTCCTTATCAAAAGTGAATAGTACCATGATTTTCCAAACTATTGTCCTGGTTGTAACCAGCAATATTTTCTGCTTTTTCTTGTAGTGATCCAATTCTTTGACTCGGGTAAAACTGACCGTACTCAGAGCTGGCTCTATGCGGTGTGTTCCCTGTCTTACCTGGGCGCCATGGTATCCAGCAATTCCGCTCTCCAGTTTGTCAACTACCCCACGCAGGTAAGACATGTCCCCAAAAGAACTATCGCCAAAATGAAAATTTAATATACTGAAATAAGAAACTTTCTAAATATAATCAATTAATTATTCTGTAGTGTTTCTGAAATAATCACGTTTATCGTCGCTATTCCTCTCTCAGCATCTGTTTCTCTTCATTCTCTCTTCATGCAGCAGTTGGGTGTCAGATATTCATTGACAGTTAGATCCAATATATCTTATAGGGGGGCTCCTTTTGCCTAGAAGATGTATTAGAGCTCACTCTATTAAACTCACCAGACATCATGTCTCTCTACATGCAGAATTTGTGCAAAAGGCAGTTATTTTGTTAGATTTTGTTTGTACTGGAATCAGTTATTTGAGTGAGCTCTAATACATCTGCTAGGAAAGGAGCCCCCCTAGTTGCTACTAGTTGTGCCATACACTTCAGTGGCAGTGAACTGATAAGAAAAAGACATTCCTCCGCTGAAACATTAAAATGAATGTCTTCTTCAAGCTTCGGATGTTTGGAGGATAAGGGTTACACAGATCTTTCCTTTAGGGGCCAACTATTACAAGGTTGCAGTACATGTATGGGACCTGTTATCCAGAATTCTCAGAACCTGGGGGTTTCCAGATAATGCATCTTTCAGTAATTTGGATCTTCATCACTTAAGTCTATTAGAAAATCATATAAACATGAAATAAACCCAATGGGCTGGTTTTGCCTCCAATAAGGATTAATTATATCTTAGTTGGGATCAAGTACAAGCGACTGTTTTATTATTCGAGAAAAGTGAAATCATTTAAAAAAAAATGTTGGATTATTTGGATCAAATGGAGTCTGTGGGAGACAAAATTTCTGTAATTCTTGGTAACTGGTTTCCGTATAACGGATCCCATACCTGTATCTTATGCAGCCAACATTCATCAGTCTTTCCCAATCACCCGTTTTAAAGGGACTTCTCCTCTTATGTTTAATCTGAAGAGTGTGTTGCTGTACGAGTGTGGAACCAGGGGGTACGTCTTGGCAGTTTGGAAAGTAGTAACTTTGTGGATGTCTCTGTTTATTTTTTAGGTTTTGGGGAAATCCTGTAAACCAATTCCAGGTGAGCTAATTCGCTTCTATATTATTGGCCAGCAGCCTAAAGCACATTCATCTGTACATGCTACTGTATATCTATACTGGAAAACTGGGCAGCAAACTGGAAAATGAGGTTCAATGTTGATAAATGCAGGTTATGCACTTTGGCAGAAATAATATAAATGCAAGTTATACACTAAATGGCAATGTGTTGGGAGTTTCCTTAAATGAGAAGGATCTTGGGGTTTTTGTAGATAACAAGTTGTCTAATTCTGGGCAGTGTCATTCTGTGGCTACTAAAGCAAATAAAGTTCTTGTATAAAAAAGGGCATTAACTCAAGGGATGAAACATAATTGTGTCTCTTTATAGGTCCCTGGTGAGGCCTCATCTGGAGTATGGGGGCAGTTTTGGACTTCAGTCCTTAAGAGGGATATAAATGAGCTGGAGAGAGTGCAGAGACTAAGTGCAACTAAACTGGTTAGAGGGAGGGAAGAGTTAAATTATGAGGGGAGACTGACAAGGTTGGGGTTGTTTTCTCTGGGAAAAAGGCGCTTGTGAGGGGACATGATTAGACTTTACAAGTACATTAGAGGACATTATAGACAAATAGCAGGGGACCTTTTTACCCATAAAGAGAATCACGTACCAGAGGCCTCCCCTTCAGACTAGAGGAAAAGAAGTTTCATTTAAAGGAACAGAGTAGGGGGTTCATCACAGTGAGGACAGTGAGGTTGGGGAATGCACTGCCGGGTGATGATTCAGTTAATGACTATAAGAGGGACTTGGATGATTTTTTGGACAGACATAATACAAAGGCTATTGTGATACTAAACTCTATAGTTAGTATAGATATGGGTATATAGAATTTATGTGACAGTAGGGAGGGGTGTGTGTATGGGGCTGGGTTTTCATTTGGAGGGGTTGAACTTGATGGACTTTGTCTTTTTTCAACCCAATTTAACTATGTAACTATGTAACTATGTAACTATATAACTATATAACTATGTAACTATATAACTATGTAACTAAATAACTATGTAACTAAATAACTATGTAACTATATAACTATATAACTATGTAACTGTAAGTGAACAAGCCCTTTGATTTGATCCTGAGCTGAAAATGAATCCAGTCGATGAACCTTTTGGTAAATGTGGTTATTAAATCTCCATTTCAGTTGGCAGAATAAGGCCTCTGTGCTCCCAGTTGTGACTACTCATCTGTGTAACCCAAACCACAAGCTCACTTGCCTGCCAGCCGTGATGACTTCATGGAGGTCATGTTACTTGCATTTTTGTTGTTGCCCGGTGCCTGTATATAGTCACGTCCCATACAGCCGTATCTCCGCTCCATCCAATCATCTCTGCTGGCTGAAATATGAGTTTGCCGCAAATAAATCCTTCTGTCCTAGCGGAGTTCCTTGCCAGTTTTATTACGTAGGGCATCCCGGGCTTAAATGGATTGCAAGTGGAATTTAGGTTGTGGTTTGCTGAATGGATGTCAACACCGCTGATGCTCCGCAGCCTCATGGCTCATTCTGTCCCTACAGTGATGGTACAGGTATGAGACCTGTTATCCAGAATGCTCGGGACCTGGGGATTTTAAGTTAACATATCTTTCTGTAGTTTGGTTCTCCATTCCTTAAGTCTAGTAGAAAATCATATAAACATTAAATGAAGCCAATAGGCTGGTTTTGCTTCCAATAAGGATTAATTATATCTTAGTTGGGATCAAGTACAAGCGACTGTTTCATTATTACACAGAAAAAGGAAATAATTTTTTAAATTTTTTTTTATTATAATGGAGTCTATGGGAGACGGCTTTTTTGTAATTCAGAGCTTTCTGGTTAACGGATTTCTGGATAATGGATCCCATACCTCAATGGAGAAAAGGGGTCCCACTGACAACAGCTGCTCTCTAATCTTAATTTTGCATACTGAAGCGTTGTCTTCTACATATATTTAGGTAGACCTCTGTGCATAATTTACATACTTCTTGGTCTATTTTTGGCCACCTAAATTGTGCTGCAAAGAAAAAACTGTTTTTAGGTTGTGTTTCCCTTTAACTTAGCATGTTGGAGCTATTATTAATCTTTAGCCAATGGGATCCGTGAACAAAGGGAAATATTGCAAGTCCTGTGGATCTGCTCCTGCAATTAATGCATTCACCCCAGGGAGCTTCTCTACACAAACGTACAAGGGAAGCGAGTTTATATCGTATGGAAATGATCAGCTCTGCACTCAGCTACTATAGTCTGGCTGCTGATCTGGGTCTCTCAGTTAGCGCACTGGCCTTTTTTTAAAGGGGAACTATCGCGGAAATGAAAATTTAATACAAGCTTCCCCACACTGAAGTAAGAAACTTTCTAAATACAATCAATAAAAAATGTTGTACCATTTCTGAAATAATCAAGTTTATCTTCACTATTCCTCTATCAGCATCTGTTTCTCTTCATTCTCTCTTCATTCAGCAGTTGGGTGTCAGATATTCACTGACAGTTAGATCCAATATATCTTATAGGGGGGCTCCTTTCCTAGCAGATGTATTAGAGCTCACTCAAATAACTGATTCCAGTACAAACAAAATCTAACAAAATAACTGCCTTTTGCACAAATTCTGCATGTAGAGAGACATGATGTCTGGTGAGTTTAATAGAGTGAACTCTAATACATCTTCTAGGCAAAAGGAGCCTCCCTATAAGATATATTGGATCTAACTGTCAATGAATATCTGACACCCAACTGCCGCATGAAGACAGAATGAAGAGAATTAGATGCTGAGAGAGGAATATTGATTAATTCAGAAACACTACAGAATTTTTAATTGATTGTGTTTAGAACGTTTCTTATTTCATTATGTTGAAGCTTATATTAAATTTTAATGTTCGCAATAGTTCCCCTTTAAGGTGTGCTGGGGATGGGATAAGGGAAACAAATTGGCAACAGTTGCATTAGTATGTGGATTTGATAATAAACAATGGATTTCTTTATGGCAGCGTCAGCCGTTTGTATTCGAGGTCTGGTGAGAGCGAACCCAATTCTAGGGCACAGAACAATGTGGTGTCTTTCTTTTCCTCCAGGGGGTACCCTGACACTTATGCAGTTTCCTTTCCTCTCCAGTCATGCTCCTAGGGGTGACGCTCCTCAGGAAGAAGTACCCGCTCACTAAGTACCTGTGCGTGCTCCTGATAGTACTTGGAGTGGCACTCTTCATGTACAAGCCCAAGAAGACCGATTCTGGTGGTGACGATCACGCTGTTGGCTTTGGAGAATTACTTCTGGTAAGATAAGATGCTTGGCATTTGCCGTGTCTTTTCAAAACCAATGTAAACAACCTGTGCTAAACATTGTGCTTTTCATTACTCTCTCTCTCTCCCACCAGCTCCTGTCGCTGACTCTCGATGGTCTCACTGGAGTGTCTCAGGATCACATGCGGGCGCATTTCCAGACAGGCTCCAACCACATGATGCTTAATATTAACATGTGGTCCAGTTTATTCTTAGGAGCAGGTACTTATCGAGCAAACTGAATGTATTGATATAGACTCTTTCACACAATTCTGTAATTCAAAATTCGAATCAAATTTGGAGTAAATTATTTTTCGTTCCGCACCAGTGAAGTTTCCCAACACAACGCATGAGATCTTTGATTGTATTGTCTTAAAGGGATACTGTCGTGGGAAAAAATGTTCAGTAACTTTTTACTGCAGTACTGCAAGTTGGAGTGATAATGGGAAGGTAACCAGATAAGGGCTCCCTAATACAAGGTAACAGCTGCCTGCTAGATCGAAGTCAGGGCACACGCTCAGATTCGGGGAGATTAGTCGCTCGTATGTAAATCGCCGGCGGGATGGCACTCGGAGCGCTTTATTCTCATGAGGAAACTTTGGGCAACTTCGAAAAACGAAGCGATTCGAGTGACATCCTGCCGGCTATTTACATACTAGCCGGTGGGAGGCAGTTCGGGGAGATTATTCGCCCCGCAGAAGAGGAGATTTGTCGCCGGGCGACTAATTTCCCCTAATCTGAGCGTGTGACTTGACCCTTAGAATAGCACTCAATAGTAAAATCCAGGTCCCACTGAGACACATTCAGTTACATTGAGTAGGAGAAACAACAGGCTGCCAGAAAGCAGTTCCATCCTAAAGTGCTGGCTCTTTCTGAAATCACATGACCAGGCAAAATGACCTGAGATGCACCTACACACCAATATTACAACTAAATACACTTGCTGGGTCAGGAATGACATTTTATATTGTAGAGTCAATTATTTGCAGTGTAAACAGTGTCATTTAGAAATAAAAAACTACATCATAAAAATCATGATAGAATCCCTTTAATGGAGAACCAAACCCTTAATTTAAAAAAAAAAAACCCTACCCTCCAGAGACCTCCCCCCCTGCTCCCTCCCAACCTAGCTGTTACCTTTGGTCAATGCCCCTAACTCTTTACTTACCTCTCTTTGCAGACTCAGTGAAGCGGAGCTCACGGACGCCATCTTTTTCTCTTCGGTCTTCTTCGGGAAGTAAGTGCCGTATCGGCGCATGCGCAGTTGGGAGTAGTCTTTGGGTCTTTGACAACTGCGCATGCGCTGAAATAGGCGGAAATTGCCGGAAGAAGACCCAAAGATTACCGAGGAGCCGTAAGATGGCGCCTGTGAGGTCCGTTGAATCTGCAAAGAGAGGTAAGTAAAGAGTTTGGCTGGGGAGAGCAGGGAAGGGGGTCTATGTAGGGTAGGGTTTTTTTATAATTAAGGGTTTGGTTCTCCTTTAAGGTGGGCATACACATGCCGATAAAAGCCGCCGACAGGCCGAGTTAGCAGCTTATTGACCGTGTATGGGGCCCTCAGACCAGCTTCCCCGATCAATATCTGGCCGAAAGTCGGGCAGGGGTAAAAATCCCATCAGATCGCAGACTGCATCTGTTCATTGTTGCGGACCAGCGTTCCGACCGCCTGTATTCCTTTCATTATGATCCAATCGTTGGACCCTTAGGGTGTATGAGGTGGTACCTGCATCCAGGTAACTTCCTTATTTTATTTTTTAATCTGAAATCGTAGAACAAAGTAAAGCCGATAAGTGAATAAAGACACATCCCTACTTTGCCAAATAGAGGTGGTGGCTACGTATTTTTTTTTCAAACAGCAGGTGGCACCAAAATGCATCTGTATCTGTAGATCACCAAACATATTGCAAATTAAATTACTGCCAAAAGGCGCAAATATTATTTTGTACAAATAACATGTCATTTGGAAACTAGACAGGAAGGATGGCTAATTTGGGTAAGTATAGGTTAGTTATAAGCGAAGATCTCTAGGACTGCAGTTGGTGTTAAAAGGTTGTTGGTTGTAGGGCAGCATAGATGTTCTATTCAGCTGCTCAGGCAGAGCTTTTTATTATTGCCTTTTTAATACAAGAGATGGGGGGGAAAACTGAGCCATGCATAGTTATCATTTCTTGTTGGGCATTGTGATTGGCTTATCCCAATCTGGCCCAGTGTGCTGGTGGCTTTCGTATCAGTTGGCGTGGTTCTTTGCCAGTCTACTGGTTCTAACTTCTTTTCTATCTCTATAATCCAGCCCTAACCACTGCCGAAAACTCACAGGTTGGGGGGAATATACACCGTAAGATTAATAAGGCCTAAAGTTAGATCAAGGATCTTCCTTGTTCAAACAATAGGCAAAAAGTGTGATCAGCACAAGGCTCTAGTTTTTTTTATTTCTAAATGACACTGTTTACACTGCAAATAATTCACTGTACAATATAAAATTTCATTCCTGAACCAATAAATGTATTTTTTTTTTTTTTTTTTTAATTATAATATTGGTGTGTAGGTGCATCTCAGGTCATTTTGCCTGGTCATGTGATTTCAGAAAGAGCCAGCACTTTAGGATGGAACTGCTTTCTGGCAGGCTGTTGTTTCTCCCACAAGTCTCTCACAAGTCACATGACTGGGGGCAGCTGGGAAACTGAGAGTATGTCTAGCCCCATGTCAGATTTCAAAATTAAATATAAGAAAATTTGTTTGCTCTTTTGAGAAATGGATTTCAGTGCAGAATTCTGCTGGAGCAGCACTATTAACTGATGCGTTTTGAAAAAAATTATTTTTTCCCATGACGGTATCCCTTTAAAAATAATTAAAGTGCTTTGTAATAGCACCTCCTCAATGTAAGGTTACCCTATGCCTTTAGTACTGAACCTTTTATGGATTAGGTGAGATTACTTCAGTAGGTTGCACTATTAAAGGAGCAGGAAAGGCTAGGAGCACTTGGGGGTGCCAAATGTTAGGCACCCCCAAGGGATTGTATCGACTTACCTGTAACCCCGGGCCGGTGCTCCTATCGGCAGAAAACTGCACCGGCCTGAGGTTATACCAGTGAGCACCATGGAGAGTTCTACTTCTGTCTTCCTCTTTCGCGTATGCACAGTGGAGCGAAAAGCCGAACTTTAACATAAAAGTCGGCTATTTCGTTCTACTGCGCTTTCGATTTCCCTGGGAAATTCGAAGAATGAAGAAGACAGAAGTGGATCGCTCCATGGTGCTCACTGGTATAACCCCGGGCACCGGCGTGTAAGTCAATACAATCACTTGGGGGTGCCTAACATTTGGCACCCCCAAGTGCTTCTAGCCTTTCCTTCTCCTTTAACTGATGAAAAAAATCATTTTTTCCCATGACAGTATCCCTTTAAGATGACTCAAAACCCCATTGGTTTGTTCAGCCGTTATCTTTTTATGCTCCATTGGAGAGAGCTGCCGGTTGCTGTTTCTACTGTGTTTCTATCAAGGGAAAAAGTGCAGATCAGCGTGAATCTGAAGCGAAATATTCTGAAACGGCTGAAGGTTAAAGAGCTTAGGGAGACTTCCCGGGCAGTGAAATGCAACAAGGCCTCACTTTACTGATCCGTTTCTCCCGTGTGTGGCTCCACCTTAGCAGAAATCATAGTCAATCATCATTATCTCAATGCACGGAATGGCCTGGCACGCAGCATATCCCAATGTAAGTGGAATTTGTAGGCCGGAGACTGGGATGCAGCTGCCCTCTAGGTGATAATGCAGTTTGGTAAGATCCGCAGGGCTAAAGGTTGCACATTATTAACAATACTCTGCTTTCTCCAGGCATTGTGTTCACGGGCGAGCTGTGGGAATTCCTGAGTTTCACTGAGCGCTACCCGAGCATCGTCTACAATATCCTCCTCTTCAGTCTGACTAGTGCCCTGGGACAGGTACATTTTCTTTTTTCTACCTTTATTATGGAGGCATTAACTCTGTTCTTCTTTCCTAGAATCCTTGGCTGTTCAGTCTATAACCTGCAAATGATTCTGCCATTTCTAATGATACGTCGAGGCTGTTGTTGCAGGCGCTGGGGGGCTGCCGTCCCTCGAGCAATACTAATGCTTAAGCTGCCTCTTTCTTTTTCATTTTTTAATGTTTCAGGTGTTTTTGTGAAATTGGGCAAATGTATTCTAGCACTGTGGGATTTGCAGAAATGTTATGGTGACCTTCCCAGCAGGCTGGCTGCTTGTTTATCACAATCCTACGACTGCTGCTCTCTGATTGGCCCACTACCCTTCACTACTGGAAACTCCATTTCCTCCTGACAGAGCTATTTGTCATTTGACAGCGACAAGGCTGGGGGTATTAACCCTCTGGGTTACTCAAGCATGGATTGTAACCAATTCACAGTGCAGGGAAAGAGAGGTTAAAATGCAGAATAAGCCAGCATGAAATGACCTGGGAGTCCACCATGTTAGTTTAACGCTGTAAGTGCTGGGTGACAACAGTATGTCCCCTGCGGGGTTACTGACAATTACAGATTTAAAGGGATACATGTTTTTGTTTTTTTTTTGCAAAACGCATCAGTTAATAGTGCTGCTCCAGCAGAATTCTGCACTGAAATCCATTTCTCAAAAGAGCAAACCTATTTTTTTATATTTAATTCTGAAATCTGACATGGGGCTAGACATATTGTCAGTTTCCCAGCTGCCCCTAGTCATGTGACTTCTGCTCTGATAAACTTCAATCACTCTTTACTGCTGTACTGCAAGTTGGAGTAATATCACCCGCTCCCTTTCCCCCCAGCAGCCAAACAAAAGAACAATGGGAAGGTAAACAGATAACAGCTCCCTAACACAAGATAACAGCTGCCTGGTAGATCTAAGAACAGCACTCAATAGTAAAATCCAGGTACCACTGAGACACATTCAGTTACATTGAGTAGGAGAAACAACAGCCTGTCAGAAAGCAGTTCCATCCTAAAGTGCTGACACAAGTCGCACAGCTGTAGGCATCTGGGAAACTGACAATATGTCTAGCCCCATATCCGATTTCAAAATTAAATATAAAAAAATCTGTTTGCTCTTTTGAGAAATGGATTTCAGTGCAGAATTCTACTGGAGCAGCACAATTAACTGATGCGCTTTGAAAAAAAACATGTTTTCCCCATGACGGTATCCCTTTAAGTTCCTGGAGGTAGAGCCTATTCTTCATAACCGCTTCCAATACAGTAGGTTCAGCCTCCGACAGCAATCAGCCATAGCCTTCAATTAATCCAATGCAAGTTGGAGAAGGAAAGCAACAATACCATTGGTTACATTTAGCTTAACCCTGTATAAACCATTCCTTCTGCTGACAACCGTTTGCCAGTGACTTTACCGTGGCTCTCATGAAGTCGATTTGAAGAATACTGCAAGTAACGGACATTCTTCTCTTCCTTCCTCTGCTAGACCTTTATCTTCATGACGGTGGTATATTTCGGCCCGCTTACTTGCTCTATAATCACGACAACTCGGAAATTCTTCACCATCCTGGCCTCTGTTATACTGTTTTCTAATCCGATCAGCAGCATCCAGTGGGTAGGGACCATCCTGGTGTTTTTAGGTGAGTGTCACTTCTGCACAGGCAGTTTATTGCCAATAGATTAACCACAATAGTGCAAGCTATAACACTATATTTATTCTGCAGAATGATTAACCATACCGGAGTAAACAGCTGTAGAAGCTCTCTGTTTGTTTAGGATAGCAGCTGCCGTATAAGCTTGGTGTGACATCACTTCCTGCCTGAGTCTCCTCCTGTTCACTCATAGCTCTGGGCTCAGATTACAGCAGGGAGGGGAGAGAGGAGCAAACTGAGCATGCTCAAGCCCAAGCCCTGGAGGTTTTAAGCTAAAATAAAGAAGTCTGATATAGAAGCCCATGAGTACACAATAGAAGGAAAGAAATACATATTAACATAGTAAGTTAGATTGAAAAAAAGACACACGTCCATAAAATTTCAACTTTTTAAATTTTTTTAACCTTTAACCTTTTAAGGAAAAAAACCCCATCTGAATCCTCTCCAATTTGCCTCAGAGGGGGACAAAATTCCTTCCCGATTCCAAAATGGAAATCAGACTAGTCCCTGCTGTGTTTTGTTTTTTTTGATAGAGGACTCAGAGCAGCATTACTTTGATGGATTACTGGTGTATTTATATAGACCTTTCTGGTAAAGCTTACTTACTTTTAGCCTTTCCTTCTCCTTTAAGCTGTTGCTAGGACTGAAACTGACATTTGAACTAACCAATTACCTGGCACCCAGAACTGTATCACAGACATAGCAGTATTCCGATTACTTACCTGTAGCTGTAGCTTACCTGTTACAGGTAATGGACAATTTAAATCAGAAAGTGCACATCATGCACCAGGCTGACCCTTAAACCAACTATACATTAGCTAGCTGGCTGGACCCAGATCCCAATACGTATTTTTGCTAAGGGCGTAGGTTTGGGGGGGGGGTTGCTCAGATGTGTTGTCAGCTCAATTTGGCAGAGCCATTTGTACAGTGAGCCACAGACACACTCATCCTATATGACAGTTTGGCTCACGTGCTATGCCCACTCTTTTCCTGCCACACTCACAGCTCCCCATTTTGTTTTCTGCAGGTCTGGGACTGGATGCAACGTATGGAAAAGGATCCAAGAAACCGTCCCACTGACTCCTCGTGCCAGGAGCAGCCGACTGACGTCATTAGACATTACTCACTGGTTTTTGTTTATAATTATTATTATTTTTATTTTTTTTTACCATGTCCAATTTCAACGTATTTTATCGATCATGGAAGGATTTTGTTTTTAACCAAAGGAGGATGGGAACATTAAAAAAAACTGTACTAATCTGCTTCTTTCTTTGGCAAAGTATAACATTTTAGATGAGAGAGATTTATTTCAGTTGTTTTTTTTCAATGGCTTTTGGCAAAGCCCATTATTTTGGTATAAATGTTCAGCCAAAGGTTATTCTGTCCAGGTGGCCATATTTATCTTCCATTGAGTGATGGAAGCCATGATTATTCTGATGAGGTAACTCCTCCACAGATGGACAGCTGCCCCCCAGTGACCAAACTTGGTCGAATGTTGATTTAAAACCAGCAAACCTGTTGAACTGGAGCCTCCGGCATTCCAAAGACTTTGGATTAGGGAAACGAGATCACTTCCAGGGTCCTGTCTAGAGAATCTAGCTATAGAAGGGTTGCAATTGGTCCAGCCATGCAATGTGCATTTAATAGACGCGCCCCTGAATTTAACTGATTTTGGTAAATCTCCTTTATACGGTTGCATATTTTGGCTCTGGGTGTCATTAGGTCACTTGAGCTTAACCGTAAGGTGGCCATACACGGGCCAATAAAGCGGTCGATAAAAGCTGTCGATAGATCGAGTCAGAAGCTTATTGGCCCATGTGTGGGGCCCTCCTTCGGCCAGATGTCGATTGGGCAGGGCTAAAAATCCTTTTGGATCACAGACCTAATCAGTTTGTTGCAGTCCATGATCCGACCTCCCTCCTTTCATTATGACCCGATCGTTGGGCCCTAGGGCCCATGATCGGATCACCCATATTGGGGAGAGATCTATTGCTCATATCGGGAATATCGCCCATATCGGGGAGAGATCTGTCGCCCATATCAGGGATATCACCCCTATGGCTGAGAGATCTGTTTCCCATATCGCCCCTATCGGGGAGAGATCTGTTGCTCATATCAGGGATACCGCCCATATCGAGGAGAGATCTATTGCCCATATCGGGGAGAGATCTGTCGCCCATATCAGGGATATCGCCCCTATGACGGAGAGATCTGTTGCCCCTATCAGGGATATTGCCCCTATTGGGGAGAGATCTGTTGCCCATATCAGGGATATCGCCCCTATGACGGAGAGATCTGTTGCCCCTATCGGGGATATTGCCCCTATTGGGGAGAGATCTGTTGCCCATATCGGGGATATCGCCCCTATGACGGAGAGATCTGTTGCCCCTATCGGGGATATTGCCCCTATTGGGGAGAGATCTGTCGCCCATATCAGGGATATCGCCCCTATGACGGAGAGGTCTGTTGCCCATATCAGGGATATCGCCCCTATGACGGAGAGATCTGTTGCCCATATCAGGGATATCGCCCCTATGACGGAGAGATCTGTTGCCCCTATCGGGGATATTGCCCCTATTGGGGAGAGATCTGTTGCCCATATCGGGGATATCGCCCCTATGACGGAGAGATCTGTTGCCCCTATCGGGGATATTGCCCCTATTGGGGAGAGATCTGTCGCCCATATCAGGGATATCGCCCCTATGACGGAGAGGTCTGTTGCCCATATCAGGGATATCGCCCCTATGACGGAGAGATCTGTTGCCCATATCAGGGATATCGCCCCTATGATGGAGAGATCTGTTGCCCCTATCGGGGATATTGCCCCTATTGGGGAGAGATCTGTCGCCCATATCGGGGATATCACCCATATCAGGGCTATCACCCCTATGACGGAGAGATCTGTTTCCCATATTGCTCCTATCGGGGAGAGATCTGTCGCCCATATCAGGGATATCGCCCCTATGACGGAGAGTTCTATTGCCCATATCGGGGATTTTGCCCATATCGGGGAGAGATCTATCGCCCATATTGGGGATATCGCCCCTATCAGGGAGAGATCTATCGACATATCGGGGAGAGATCTGTCGCCTATATAGGGGATATCACCCCTATCGGTGTGAGATCCGCTCGTTTGGCGACATCTAAACAATGATGTACTGTATATGGTCACCTTTAGATATTCTGTGCCATAATAGACTAATCTATTCACCACAAGTAATTATAAAATAGCCCAATTTTATTTTTAGGTCGGGTTTTTTTGAATTTCATGCAGTTGTTCCTAAAGAAAAGATCTAATGAATATTACAATACAGAGGCACTGGGAGCCCACCGGCCGCCTGGCTCTGAACTATATCATTTGCATAACGACAGCTTTAAAGTTGGAAGCTCCATCCCTCTGCAGACTTCTCCCATTGCACATGAAAGCGGAGAGGAGCAGCTGTGTGGAGCTTCCCATCTGCCGTCTGTCCTTTCCATCGTACCCCACTCTCCACCCCTCCACCCCACAACAAATAATAATACTAAACCCCTTTGCTGAATCTCATTAGCAGATCACACACAAGCCTGGCACGCTATTTTGGTTGCCAGACCTGGAAAGGGACTGAAACGTATAAGATTTAAGCCAATATGGAAATTTATACTAACACACTTGGAGAAGGAAAGGCTAAAAGTAAGTAAGCTTTATCAGAAAGGTCTATATAAATACACCAGTAAACCCTTAAAGTAATGCTGCTCTGAATCCTCTGTCAAAAGAAACAGCACATTTCTTCCCTTCTATTGTGTACTCATGGGCTTCTGTATCAGACTTACTGTTTTCAGCTTAAACCTCCAGGGCTAGGGCTTGAGCATGCTCAGTTTGCTCCTCTCTCCCTCCCCTTTCCCCCTCCCTGCTGTAATCTGAGCCCAGAGCTATGAGTGAGCAGGGAGAGACTCAGGCAGGAAGTGATGTCACACCAAGCTAATATGGCAGCTGCTATCCTAAACAAACAAAGAGAGCTTCTAGAGTTGTTTACTCAGGTATGGTAAAGCATCCTGCAGAATAAATATAGCATTCTAGCTTGCACTATTGTGCCTAATCTATTGGCAATAAACTGCTTTGGTAGCTTTCCTTCTCCTCTATAAAGGAGAAGGAAAGCTACAGAGGCATTTTATTGCCAATAGATTAGCTGCAATAGTGCAAGCTAGAATGCTATATTTATTCTGTAGAATGTTTTACCATACCTGAGTAAAAAGCTCTAGAAACTCTGTTTGTTTAGAATAGGAGCTGCAGTATTAATGTGGTGTGACATCACTTCCTGCCTGAGTCTCTCCCTGCTCTGGGCTCAGATTACAGTAGAGAAGGGAGAAGTGGGCGGAGAGGAGCAAACTGAGCATGCTCACGCCCAGGGCAATGAGGTTTAAGCTGAAGGCAGGAAGTCTGATACAGAAGCCCATGTGTACACAATAGAAGGAAAGAAATGCAGTATTTCTTTTGACAGGGGACTCAGAGCAACATTACTTTGGGCGTTTACTGGTATATTTAGATGGACCTTTCTGATAAGGCTTACTTCGTTTTAACCTTTCCTTCTCCTTTAAAGCAACAGGAATACACATACTGTGAGGGATATAAATCAATTCCTCCTTTCTATGACACTGTATTGTTGCACTAGTTACAATGGCTTGCAAGATTCATTTCCACCGTATAAAGGCCCCGCTGCGTATTATTATCAAGAAGGATAATGTGCCAGAAATGTGCAGTGCTGTTAAATTCAAAACTAGAGGGTTACACAACACTGTGTAATTGCAGACTGATTAAAAAGAAGGGTAATCCCCATTAATGAGGATTGAGAAGACGCGATACGACTCGGATGTAACCTGCGTGTGCAGTCGGAGTTGCCATAATGCTTTTCATTGGCACATTTTTAACCACAAGGGGGTGCTTGATTCACTGCAGAGACACGGCAAGCACTATAATAAGAGTAATGTATAAATGGTCTTGAGTCTAGTTACCCATAGCAACCAAAATCAGAAGATAGAACTGGTGAGTGGTTAGAAAAACCAACATCTATGGGTTACTAGATGTGGGCTAACTTAAGACTGTTTATTACATTAGCCACATAATAGTTTTTTTTATTAAATTACCCCTATTGTGGCAGCAGTTCCCTCATTAAATTAAAGAGGCAGAGATTCTGGTCATCTGAATATAAACTAAGAGCATATGTAATAACTGTTTCACATAATTAGATAGGAGAAAATCAAACGCAATTGCTGTTGAAAAGCCGTATGTGGCTGTGTATATTCTCTGTGCTGCTGCTGCTAAATCATGACCGTGTAAGAGATCATTAGAGCCGGCTTCTGCTGCACTCTTTCAAGAGTCAGAACGAGCAGTGCAGACAGGGACAAACCGGCTGCTTTCGATTGCAATCGCATTGGCAAAAAATATTTAAGCCACTGAAAAATGTATATCGGAAAGTTGTCTCTAATTATATTCTATATTTTGGGTGTAATTCCGCTTTAAGCATTCTCACAATGCTTAGACATGCTGCACTACAAATATTTGCAATGGGCTTTCCAGGATGCTGAGGGTTGTAGTCCAACAATAGTCCCTATTAATAGCCGCCCAGTGAAGGTCCCTGTTGCACTGCCTGCAGCATATGAGACAAATACAATAGCACAATGGTACGGGCCAGTGATAGTGGCATTAGTTTAACCCAAGCCTATTGTTTTTGGGCTGTATGATTAATATGCTCAACACACACAGTACTGCAAAGTCTGGAATAGGCACAGTTGCTGTTTCCAGTGCCGTGTCAGGAAGACTGATGGCGAGTGTATTCGGTGTATAATGTGGGTATGGGCAGCAGTTGCATAAGGCATAGGGCAGTTTAAGTAAGGGCATCTAGTATAGAGCAAGTGGATCCAGTGGTAGAGAGGGTAATTGAGGTGGGTAAATTGTGCATTAAGGTTCCTATGGGTTCCAGCTGACATGGAAAAGCTTTTGGAGATGGGTGGTTGGTTGGGGGTGACATACTGTAGGCAGTGAAGTAGTTGGTATGGGGAGGAGTGCATGTTCTGGAGGTGATGGTTGTGTGTAAGGGTAAATTCTGTGCTAGGTAGGGGTTCACAATTTTAAGGGTACATTCTACTGTACATAAACACTTTTTGGGTGCAGTGTTGAGGAGTTTTGTTGAAAAATGGTTGACTTTAGAAAGGAGAAAGGTTGGGAGGAGCATGTCTGACAGTTGCAATCTGCGGTGGTAGAACATAGTTGATGCAGAGAAGGAGTGTCTGTGAGTAAAGGGTGGCAGGGAGTGGGTACATTGGGGATGGGTTCATAACATCAAGGGTGATGGAGAAGCTATTAACATAGGTGGTGGTCATTGACTAGGAGAAGTTTAAATCTAGTGGTGGTGGGGTAAATAATGGAAGGGAATCTCTAAGGGACAGTAGTTGACTTGCGGAAGGGTGCATTTGGTTGTAGGGAAGGCAGATGAAATGTGGAAGGGTAAATCCCATCCTGGTGGTGGGTGGTTGATGAATGGAAGAGTCTGCAGCGGTGGAGAAGAAGAAAAGGGTGCATCCAGTAATGGTTAAGGTCCAAGGGAAGATACATGTAGTGGTTGATGACTTATGAGGGGAAGGGTGTGTAAGGTGGTGTTGGGGGTGTTGATATAGGTAGGGTGCTTTTAGTGGGATGTGGGGGGCAGGGGCTGATGAAGGGAGTAGTTGATATGGAATAGGTGTATCCAGGGACTAGTCACCCATTCCGATTAGAAGAAAAGAGGTTCCACCTAAATATTGGGAAGCGTTTTTTTACAGTGAGAGCTGTGAAGATATGGAATTGTCTCGCTGAATCAGTGGTACAGGCTGGGTCGGATGCTTTATTCACCAGTAGCTCCTCCCAGCAGACAGGAGGGAGCCAATGAGATTAGAGGAGGGAAAGGGGTGTTACAGGGAGAGCTGGGAAGTGAATCAGTGGTACAGGCTGATACATTAGATAGGTACAAGGAAGGGTCGGATGCTTTATTCACCAGTAGCTCCTCCCAGCAGACAGGAGGGAGCCAATGAGATTAGAGGAGGGAAAGGGGTGTTACAGGGAGAGCTGGGAAGTGAATCAGTTATACAGGCTGATACATTAGATAGGTATAAGGAAGGGTCGGATGCTTTATTCAGCAGTAGCTCCTCCCAGCAGACAGGAGGGAGCCAACGAGATTAGAGGAGGGAAAGGGGTGTTACAGGGAGAGCTGGGAAGTGAATCAGTGGTACAGGCTGATACATTAGATAGGTACAAGGAAGGGTCGGATGCTTTATTCAGCAGTAGCTCCTCCCAGCAGACAGGAGGGAGCCAATGAGATTAGAGGAGGGAAAGGGGTGTTACAGGGAGAGCTGGGAAGTGAATCAGGGGTACAGGCTGATACATTAGATAGGTATAAGGAAGGGTTGGATGTTTTATTCACCAGTAGCTCCTCCCAGCAGACAGGAGGGAGCCAATGAGATAAGAGGAGGGAAAGGGGTGTTACAGGGAGAGCTGGGAAGTGAATCAGGGGTACAGGTTGATACATTAGATAGGTATAAGAAGGGGTTGGATGGTGTTTAGCAAGTGAGGGAATACAGGGATATGGGAGATAGCTCATAGTACAAGTTGATCCAGGGACTGGTCCCATTGCATTTTGGAGTCAGGAAGGAATTTTTTCCCCCTCTGAGGCAAATTGGAGAGGCTTCAGATGGGTTTTTACCTTCCTCTGGATCAACTGGCAGTTAGGCAGGTAAAAAAAAGTTAATAGGTTGAACTTGATGGACATGTGTCTTTTTTCAACCTAACTTACTATGTATCCAGTCATAATGTGGGTTTCTGAACAGGAGCAGCAGAGTAGGCAATTTATCCAATGTGCACCTGTCCGTGTGATGATATAGCAGCTCCAGGAATATGATTAGCCCAACTGGGATTCCTTTGTATTGTATGGGGCCCAACAGATGTGAGCAAGCAGAACTGTGCCTGTGGCCCCCTGACATTCACAAGGAAAGATCCTATAAAGCAATGTTTACTTGCATTCTGTTTCACTCCTATGCACCTTACCCCCACCAATTAGTCTATCTGCCGTTTCTATCTGCCGACCCCTCCTCTATCCGCCGTCTGCGCTGCTCTTTAATTTCTTTTCCTCTGGAGTCAGCGGCTGCTGATCGGATTTCTGTTCCCTTGTAAAGGTCGCGTGATTAATAGCAGCCGCCAGTGCTCCCCCTTGTATCAGCTCCTTCTGCAAACATTGCTGAGTGTACATCTGCCAAGCCAGCGGCTGCCTCCCAAGGGGGTGCCACGGGAATTGGGGAAAAAGTGGAGATCTGATTGTGATCACTAACACCTTGTAAAGCTGACCTGGTGTCTCCCTAAATACGTCCCTGTCATCCAGCCTCTCCGCGTTTATCTGACAATAGGGGGCAGATTTATCCAGGGTTGAATAGAAAATTCGAATTTTCGAGTTTTTTATGGTCAAATTCGACTAGGGAGTTATTCAAATTCGAGTCGAGTCGAGAAAAATTTGATTCTGATTTTCGAGATTTATCATACTCTAAAGGTCCCCACAGACGCGACGATTCTTCTTGCCGAACGACCGATTTTAGGGAAGTCCGACCAATCCTTCGAAATTATTGTGCGGTAAGTGGGATTCGAACGGTCGTCCATCTTACGATTTTTCGGCCGACATCTGTCAGAAAATTGATCGGCCAGGTTAAAAAATCTTTGTCGGTCCCATTGCAATGTATCTATGTTTGCAGGGCCAAGCAGGCAGCTCCCCTTTGTTTTCCTGGCAAATTGGTCTTTTTAGTTGATAGTCAATTCGTACGATCGTTCCGAGAAAATCGTGGTCTCACGATGAGGATCAGATCTTTTAAAAATCTCAACATCTATGGCCAGCTTTACCCTTTAAGAACTCAAATTCAACTATTCGCCACCAAAAAACCTGCTTAACTGCTGTTTAATTTGGAGTTCCTGGCCTTCCGGACATTTTTCCATTCGATACGGGTTTTCGGTTTGATTCTATTCACCCGACTTTGAAAAGTTTGATTTTATTGATATTGGGATTGGTTCAGTTTCGAGTTCATGGGAGTTTATGGGAGTTTGAAAAAACTCACATGAATTCAGAATTCGACCCTTGATAAATGTGCCTCCAAGGGTCAAATTGAAAATTCGAAATTTCGAATTTTTTAAGTTTTTTTATGGTCAGAACTGTCAAAGTCGACTAGGGAGTTATTCAAATTCAATTCGAGTTTTTCCAAAAATTCAATTTAGATTTTTTGAGATTTATCAGACTCTGGCCCTTCGACTATTTGCGACCAAAAACCTACCGAATTATTGTATAAGTCAATGGGAGACGTCCAGGGATCAATTTGGAGTTGTTTGCAGCCTTCCTGACATTCAAGTCGCCTTGTTAGGGGCGACAAATCTTCCGAACTGCTTCCCCTGCCTTCCCACTGGCTAGAATGTAGATCGCCGGCTGGATGGCACTTGGAGTGCTTCATTTTCTGAGTTTTTCCTCGTGAGGCAACTTTGGGCGACTTCGGAAAACAAGACTAATCTCCCCGAATCACAGCGTGACTCTGCCCTTAAACATGACCTGTGAGTATTTGATCTCCCACATGACTTACCCTTTAAAATGATAAGTTCCATCTGGAGCTCTTTTATAGGGGTGTCATCAGAGGAACACACTGGCCCCCAAAGACGTTTCAACTGACGCACCGAATTCTGGATTTGGTTTGGTTTGAGCCTTTTTTTTAGCAGTATTCTGATTTGGCTGAATCCAAGGGCCTGGCCAAGCCCTTAATAAAGCAAAAAATGTACAGTTCCTGCGCACATTTCTGTCCGTGTGATGGTAACTTCCTTCGGTGCTAAGTGTTCAGATTTGGTTCAGTATTCGGCTGAATCTGTTGAGGATTTGGGAATACGGCCGAATACAAAACAGGTGGGTGCGGTGCATCTCTAGTCTATAGTAAAGGTGGCCATACACTATAAGATCCGCTCGTTTGGCAAGGTCACCAAACGAGCGGATCTTAACCCGATATGACCACTAACGGCTGGGCAATATCGGATGAATCCGAACTATCAGCCTTGGGGCTGAACGATAGGATTACAATAGTACGAATGGGCTCCGACGGGTCGCAGGACCGCATCAAATAGCCGATGCGGTCCTGGATTGTACAAAAAAAACAAACTTGACCGATCGATATCTAGCCGATTTTTGCCCTTTCGATTGGGAGGACCCGTCGGGAGCCCCCACACATGGGCAGATAAGCTGCCGAATCGGTCTAAATCGGTCCCATTTATGGCCACCTTAAGTCAAGGTTACTATCTGGGAGTTGCAGTTCAGTAAGAGCTGTACAATGGGTGCCATCCCCTCACAGATTTCTGTTCATGCCAATGTAATGAGCAGGTTTCTGGCAACAAATGGGTTATTCTCCATCAATTCTCAAGGCCCCAGTTGTACTAACACGGTCCCTGAGCTCTTTCGGTGACACGCCGTATTCACATCTCTCTCACTGACGTCAGCTCTTTATTATTGAGCCACTTTGGGGAATATACCAATTTTCTTTCAATAAAACAACAGCGGCTCTCCGTAGGGTTTATTTCAAATCTGATTTTTTTTTTTTAGGCCATAAGGCTGTACTTTGAAATCTCTCATAATGATCACACCCCCCCCCACCCCATCCATCCCATAATAAATTATTCCTTGCATTTCAATTATCCAATGTATTTGACTCTCACGATGACTAAGCTCTCCTTTATTTGTGAGGGTTGCAGCTGATTTATTTGGGAAGGTATTACGTTCTCATGTTAGCGACGTGATTTATAAACTCATTCCCTGCCTGATATTTACTGCAACGGCACATTACTTGCCTCACTGCTGACTCATTTCTTCTGTGCCTTCAGCCCAGAATTCTACACCCCACATGCTGATCTGATACTTGTGTTGTTTTGTGCTCTATCCTTATATTTCCCCATTATCTGATATTCCATTCTTTTTTAATTATCTCTCTTTTGTCCCTTATATTTGCTGCCTCCTTGTATCCGATCTTCCGCTTTTGGTTCTCTTGATTTCCATGTCTCCTCTCTCTTTATCTCTCCCTTTTTACTGCTGTCTGTTCTGCACTTAGAAGAGTAGGTTATCTTAACATTACCCTTTTGCATGGTACTGGTTTGGGATCGGTTATCCGGAAACCCGTTATCCAGAAAGCTCTGAATTAAGGAAAGGCCGTCTCCCATAGACTCCATTTTATCTAAATAATCCAAACTTTTAAAACTGATTTCCTTTTTCTCTTTAATAATCAAACAGTCGCTTGTACTTGATCCCAATTGATATATCATTAATCCTTGTTGGAAGCAAAACCAGCCTATTGGGTTTTAATGTTTACATGATTTTCTAGAAGGCTAAGGGGCCGATTCACTATGGGTCTAATATCGAGGGTTAATTAACCCTCCAATATACTTTAACTGAAAAATATGTACCATTTTTATAAGAAACCTGACTATATGCAGTGAAATTCTCCCTTCATTTACTGCTGTGGATAGGAATTGTCAGACGGTCCCTAACTGCTCTGCAGGGAAACAATCATACTTATGAACAGCAGGGGGAGCCCCCGCCTTACTTCCCAGCCATGCAGAACTCAAGCAGCTTTGTTTGTTTCCCTGTAGAGCAGTCGGCGACTGTGTAGTGATTTGTATTGGATTTTATTTTGGCTTTACATCCCCTTTATTGTTTCCAACTCCAGCTGCAGGGACAAAGATCATGGAGCCAGATTTAAACAGATAAACTGGGATTCTATTTGGAGGATTATTTTGCTGCAGCCACTGGTTCTGCAGAGTTGGAGAAAGTTTGTATTAAACAATACAAAAACTATAAAATCCACATTAGATTACATGACAACACAGGACCCAGTGCAGTCTGTATATTCTGATTATTAATCAGTCTTGCTGTATCGGCTTCTGGCAGATATTATTTGACTTGTGCTGTTTTGATCATTTATGACGATCCCTAAGCAGCCCAGACCACACTGAGCATGTGCACAGTCTTGGTCTTGCAAAGATGTATAACAAAGTTACAAGATGGTGACCCCCTGTGGCCAACTTTAAAAGCATAAATCATTTGTTTGATTAGGCTTGTGGTGCAGTAAGTTCATGTTTAATATACAAAATACAGCATGTCTAGCATAATTATATTTTACACTTTACTTCCCTTTTAAATGAGTAGTTTAGCTTAACATTACCTTTTTGTCTTTTTTTGTCTGGTATATCAGTATTCTAAGACAATTAGCAATTAATTGTAATGTTTGCGTCTCACCTTGAGTCTTGCCTTCCAATTCTGGTTCCCTCATCCTTATTTTACATTATTTAAGCCTCTTGTACTTCTCTTGTTATCTCCTCCCACTTCTGTTTTGCACTTTATACTAATAAATTCCCTTTTGTAGGGTACAAACAGCAACATTCTAACACAGTTTCTGAGATATTTTCATTTTTAGTTCTGCAACTCTGAGAAATTGTAAGTGCCATCTGGAAGCCAGGGCTTAATTATGCTAGCAACCAGCCTGCAGTTTGGAAGTTGGGATGGGCGATCAATAGGCGAGGGCCAGAAACAGATAAGATAAGCAATTAAAAACACGAGCAATAAACCGCCCTAATGCAATGTTATATTAAGTATGTTAAAAACACTTGCCAATGACCGCTTCTCAATTCTGTCTTCTGAATATTTCTGTCCTTCTGCTCTTCTTTCTCTTGCTGTCTCTTTCCTGAAGTTTCACTTTTGAGCATCTGTAAACATACGTTACTGTTACATTTGTTGAAATTTTACAAAATATATATTTCTATTTGATGGTCACCACATTATTGCATAACAAGCCTATGTTTATACACAAAGATCAACAATCTTGGATGCAGGCATACACAGTTGATTGCAGATGTATTACATTCACCATAATATGTATACCCAAAGAAGTCACTTGTTGACCCACAAGCATTGAATACTACAGAAACTGAGGCCAGGTGAAACAGAGTGGCAAGAACCAGGCCCAGGTCAAACACAACTACAGGAACTTGGCCCAGGTCAACACAGCTTGGAAGTGTGTTTGAGTCAGCTCCAATTCCCCCATTCTCATCTCAGGTACAAGGACCTGGCCCAGGTCAGACACACCTACAGGAACCCAGCCCAGGTCAAACACAGCTACAGGAACCTGGTCCAGGTCAAACACAGCTACAGGAACTGGTCCAGGTAAAACACAGCTACAGGAACCTGGTCCAGGTCAAACACATCTACAGGAACCCAGTCCGGGTTAAACACAGCTACAGGAACAGGGTCCAGGTCAACACACATCTACAGGAACAGAGCCTAGGTCAAACACAGCTACAGGAACCCAGTCCGGGTTAAACACAGCTACAGGAACAGAGCCTAGGTCAAAAAACAGCTACAGGAATCGGGCCCATGTCAAACACAACTTCATGAACTGAGCCTAGGACAAACACAGCTACAGGAACAGAGCCTAGGTCAAACACAGCTACAGGAACCCAGTCCGGGTTAAACACAGCTACAGGAACAGAGTCCAGGTCAAACACAGCTACAGGAATCGGGCCCAGGTCAAACACAGCTACATGAACTGAGCCCAGGTCAAACACAGCTACAGGAAGCCAGTCCAGGTTAAACACAGCTACAGAAACAGAGTTCAGGTCAAACACATCTACAGGAACAGAGCCTAGGTCAAACACAGCTACAGGAATCGGGCCCAGGTCAAACACAGCTACAGGAACCCAGTCCAGGTCAAACACATCTATACATCTGAATCTCATAAAATGAACAATTTATATGAGCTGAGGAGCTAGTAAAGATTTTCCAAATTTTTAACATTCTTTTAGACTCTATAAAAAAAAACATAAAATACGTGACAAATGTTATTTAGTGAGGCAGTCTACATTTTCTGAAAGTATAAGCGGCCCTGGATTCTGTTAATATTTTTAAAGGAACACATTATGCGTTGCTCTGTATGAAGCCAATTTTTCATTGGCCTTTAATGATGATATTTACATTTATCTCTGCGTCATCTTCAAATTTGAAGATATTAAATACAAATTTCCAGAAAAATATACTCGTATATCTGGCTGAACGTTTATAGGACTGTTATAGCAGCACTCGCAAATTAACACAATAAAAGACTATAAAGTATGTCAGACTATTAGCAAGGGCTGCTAGTCACTCTAAAGCAGGATTCCCCAACCTTTTTTCATCCGTGAGCCACTTTCAAATGTAAAAAGAGTTGGGGAGCAACACAAGCACGAAAAAAGTTCCTGGGGTGCCAAATAAGTGCTGTGATTGGCCATTTGGTAGCCCCTATATGGACTGGCAGCCTAAAGGAGGCTCTGTTTGGCGATACACCTGGTTTATGCAACTGCAACTAAAACTTGCCTCCAAGCCAAGAATTCAAAAAGAAGCAACTGCTACTGGGAGCAACATCCAAGTTGTTGATGAGCAACATGTTACTCATGAGCCACTGGTTGGGGATCACTGCTCTAAAGGAAGCATCGAAATCTATATGCCACCACTTCAAAGCTTACTACTCTAGTAGAAGAATAAAGCGAATAGGGGACATGATACGGCTGTGGTTCCAAAATGGCAACCGCAAA
The DNA here is from genome assembly GCF_017654675.1 of Xenopus laevis. NCBI lineage: Eukaryota > Metazoa > Chordata > Amphibia > Anura > Pipidae > Xenopus > Xenopus laevis. Next base: position 4,396,842 of record NC_054388.1, on the reverse strand, counting down.
CAAGACGAATGCAGGTGACTTCATTCAGAAATGACTTTAGTATTATAAAGATTTTGGAGGTAAATGTTCGAGGTTAAGAAGAGGATCATCAAGTGTTTCTATATGTATAAGTTAAGTATACCCTTTGTTCTCCTTTAAGTTGACCATATATACCTTTATTATGCCTGAATGTTGGGACAATTTCACCCCTACTGTCCAAGCATCTAGGCATACATGCCATCTCAGAGTCAGTTTCAACAGATCTGATGGTCCTGTTATATCACAGTTGACTTTCAAATGTATGAAGAGATAAAGAAGATACAGGAGGCTCAGCTCCATTCTGCTGCCCATCACTGTACATTGTTGGCACTTGCATGGTATCTGTACGTCTGTCCCATGGCCTTATGCCTAGGCTGATGCTATTTATGGTGTTATTGGCTTAATCTAAACATTGACAGATTTTTTTGATCAGCTTCCTAAATGGGGATTATTACCCTATCACCCCAAGTGTCCAAGCTGGGGTGGTGGGAGCATGTAAGGGCTGTGTGAGAGTGTGGAGATTGGGTAGAGCCATTAGGGGAGGAACACATCTACGTGCTGATGCAGTCATAGACATACAGTATGACAGATATTTGCCTAAATAAAGCTGGCCATAGATGTTGAGATTTTTAAAAGATCAGATCCTGATCGTGAGACCACGATCTTCTCAGAACGATCGTACCAATTTACCATCAACTAAAAAGACCAATTTGCCAGGAAAACAAAGGGTAGGTGCCTGCTTCTTGGCCCTGCAAACATAGATACATTGCACTGGGACCGCCAAAGATTTTTTGACCTGGCCGATCAATTTCCTGACAGATGTCGGCCGAAAAATCATAAGATGTACGATCGTTCGAATCCCACTAACCGCACGATAATTTCGAAGGATTGGTCGGGCTTCCCTACAAGCTTGGTTGTTCAGCAAGAAGAATCGTCGCGTCTATGGGGAGCTTAACAAGCACGCAGGCCATCGGGAGGGCACTGTACACAGGCCAATAAGCAGCCCACTTGGTATGGTCCATCTTTGAGGCTAAAGCTCATAAGGCCTGCAGTCAGATAGATCTGCCATCGACAAACAAGTATTATTCTTTACTAGCGGCAGTGGCACACGGGAAGATTTGTCGCCCGAGATTTTTTAGACGCGGCTGAGGGCAACAATCCTCCTGAAAATGCCTCTCCACTGCCGGTAATTGAAATTGCTGGTGGTATGCCCAACTGATGGCTCAAAGATGTCTCCAGAGGAAAGTTCAGGCAATTTAGTGATCAGTTGGACATACTGCCGGCGATTCCTATTACTAGCAATGGAGAGGCAATTTCAAGAGATTTGTCGCCCGTAGCCATGTCTAAAACTTGCGGGTGACAAATCTTTCCATGTGCCACTGCCCTAAGTGTAACGTGGACTTATTATTTAGCCACACTGTTTGCTGGGAGACTAATGACTATGAATACACTTCAGATTTAGTGCACAGACTGTATAGGCAGTGTACGACGCACCTACAATAAGGGCCTTGTGTTTTGTAACAACTATTTATGAAGACGGAACTCTGTGCTGGCAAATCTCCTCTGTTCTCTTTGTGCGCAAATTGCTTTTCATTATTTTTAGCAGCTGGTCAACCCCAGAATGTAGGTTAGACTGAGCTCTGGCATATGGGTGCCTCTAGCAGCTGGTCAGTGATGTATAGAATGGGTTAGACTGAGCGCTATAGATTTATTTCTTTATAATACACAAAAGCCAAGAATATCTTGTAAATTATATCCTTATAAACGGATGTCATCAGTTATAAACAGTGAGTATAAACAGTGAGTAGTGATGTCATTTCTGTCACATGACTCACTGAGTCTTGTGTATTATAATAAATAAAGTACCCCCTGTTGCAAAATATGAGGATATTAGAAGTCACCTCGGAGTTCCATGACTTGTATAAAAACACTCGGCCTTGTGTTTTTATATGATCATGAAACTCCTCGGTGTCCTTATAATTTACAAGAGGGGGTACTTTATTCACTATATAATGGTCCTCGGCTGATGGCAAAGACGTTTGATTTCGAGAACATAAGAAAAAACAAATTACTTCTCTAAACAGGGGCGGACAGCTAACAACTCAATGGAGACTGCACACAAACACATTTTTCTAATGTCCATTGACCTGATCCAATTTCACTGCTAAAAATATGCATGGTCTATTGCTATGGAAACACATATTAATTTGTTTTCTTAACTTAGCTCACTGATATTACAGGGAAAGGCAGGGCCGATCCTGGTAACTTTAAGAGCCGAAATTCAGATTTTTAAATCAGGTGTAGGGAGGCCACTCAAAATGGTATGCGAAGTGGGGTGCCATCAGAAAGGCCGCCTCAGTGCAGCAAGGACCCCCAAAACACTTCTGGGTAAAGGCAAAAATTTTTAACACTTGGACAAAAAGTTACCTTCCTACCAGGGTTAAAGGCTAAATCCATGCTTTGCCCACATACCCCGGTCCAGGGCAGCCTGTAGCTGACTTTTAGCAGGATCAAACTGGCTTCCAGGGTAACTGTACTACAATGTGCAATCATTGTGGCTTGTCCTGCAGAAAACAATGAAACCTTTAGAAGACGCTCCCCTGAATCGATGGTAAGCAGAGCATTTTTTCCCCCAAAATGCAGCATTTCCTCTGCAGAATTCCAGCGTTACTTACAAGTCTGGTGTCCTTTAGGTTAGAGGCACATGATGCTATTTGGGGGAGATTAGTCGCTCAGTGACAAATCGACTCTTCTTCTTCGGGCGCAGGCCTGGATTTGTGAAAAGGCCCAGACCTAGGGCGGCAGAATTTTAGGGGGTGGCATGCTGCCCAACCACACCCGTATTGGTTCAAAAACACTGGGGATGCGCTGGAGATACAATCATTTTTTAAATTTTCCATGCACCAATCCCCATTGCTCTGGTCTTGATGATGAAAATTTGCACGAATAAAGGGGAGGGGACAGGGGGCGACGAACGGCAGTGGCATAGGGGCGCCCACTATATAAATCCGGCCCTGTTCGAGCAACTAATCACCCCCAAATGCCTTCCCGCCGGCGATTTAGATTCTAGCCGGCAGGAAGGCATTGCAGGGAGATTCGTTTCTGAAGTCGCCCAAAGGTTCTTCATGGGGTAACTTTGGGCGACTTCGGAAAATGAAGCGTTCCGAGTGCCATTCCGCAGGCGATTTACATTCTAGCCGGTGGGAAGCCATTGCAGGGAGATTAGTTTCTGAAGTCGCCCAAAGGTTCTTCGTGGGGTAACTTTGGGCGACTTCGGAAAATGAAGCGTTCTGAGTGCCATTCCGCCGGCGATTTACATTCTAGCCACGTTGGACTCCCCCAGTCTGACATTGCTCCTAACCATTTCTATCTACATCAGACCATGCTGCCTGGTTTTAAACAAAAGCTTCAGAACTTGAAGTTTCCTTCCGTAAAACCCTGCAAATCTGCAAAAAGCACCTCCCAATTGCAAGTATAGTCTCCCACAGCTCAGCCACAGAGGAAACAATAGACCCACTTTGAAGAAACAAATGATACGTGACTACAAATAACACAAGGAATCTCGCTGAGCTAATGGAACTAGAAACAGAATTTTCCTGATTACCTTTCTCATTCCTTGGCCTCCAGAGAACTAAATTAAAAAAAAAAAAAAAAAAAAAAGAGGGTGAGATCAGTTTCCAGGCCGGAATAAATAAAAACATCAAAATCTCTCTCGACACGGTAAAAAAAAAACTAATTAAATAGGATTTTGTGTCTCCCCTCGTCCCTCCCTAATGGCCGGGGATTCTTTAATTAGCGGCGGTTGAAGCTGTGCCTATTTTTCTGGAGAGATGGATGTAATTATGAAAATCTCTCACTCTTTCTAAACTGCCGTTTTAACAACGGCTCGGCTTCTAATTATGCTCCCAGGTTTGGTGAATTGAAAGAAGCCGAGTGAGAAAAGAAAAAACGAAAGTATCAAAAAAAAAAAAAAAAAGGAAGAAGGAAAATAATTAGAAGGAGGGGAGGATGTGGAATATTAACGAGCGGCGTTGAAAGAGCCAGTCCCACTTACAGAAGGGGAGAAAAAAAAATAGATTTTCTTCAACAGTTTACAGAGATAATTGGCAGCGGGATTAATGAACTGTGCGACGTTTGTGTGTGTGTGCGTTTGTGTGTGTGCGTTTGTGTGTGCACCCTGTGAAAAAATAAATGTATTTTTATCCTTCAAAGGCAAAACAGTAAATGTCTCTGATCAATTGCTAAGTGCCTTCCTTCCAAGGCTAATGATGACATTCTGGTTTCCCGGGAGCAGAAAGATGATAGTTAAAGGGCAACTGTAATGCAATGTTTTCATATTGTTTATCCTCATTGTTAAATGTGGTTGATGGAGCTTCGAAAAAAACAAAAAAAAACAAGAGAAAGAAATGCCCAACCTCCCCGGCTCTGGTTGAACTATCGCTTCCATCATACGGTTAGGGGCTGATTCACTATGGGTCGAATATCGAGGGTTAATTAACCCTCGATATTCGACTATGAATTGAAATCCTTCGACTTCGAATATCGAAGTCGAAGGATTTAGCGCAAATTCTGCGATCGTACGATCGAAGGATTATTCCTTCGATCGAACGATTAAATCCTTCGAATCGAACGATTCGAAGGATTTAAATCCAACGATCTAAGGAATATCCTTCGATCAAAAAAACTTAGGCAAGCCTATGGGGACCTTCCCCATAGGCTAACATTGACTTCGGTAGCTTTTATCTGCCGAACTAGGGGGTCGAAGTTTTTTTTTAAAGAGACAGTACTTCGACTATCGAATGGTCGAATATTCGAACGATTTTTACTTCGAATCCTTCGTTTCGAAGTCGTAGTCGTAGTCGAAGGTCGAAGTAGCCCAAAAAATACTTCGAAATTCGAAGTTTTTTTACTTCTAATCCTTCACTCGAATTTACTGAATCGGCCCCTATGTAAGTGAGTTGGAAAAGCTGGGGCGCTTGGCACAGGTTTTAAATCTGCCTGTGTATGGCCTTTAGTTTATAGATATAATCCCACTTTGTAAATCCTTCTGCCCAGACGAACCGAATCAGAATCCTAATTTGCATATGCAAATTAGGGGTGGCGGAGGGAAATCGCATGACTTTTTGTCACAAAACAAGGAAGCAAAAAATGTTTTCCCCTTCCCACCCCTAATTAGCATATGCAAATTCAGTATTCGGCTGAATCTTTCGCGACGGATTCGGGGGTTCGGCCGAATCCAAAATCCAAAACAAGCCCCAGTGTTGCTGTATGCCTAATGGCAGTTTCATATACAGATGAGATATGTCAGTGATTTGAGCTCTGCCGGAGAGTGAGAAACCATAAATGAGACTCGCAATGCGAGTGCCCTGCAGTCCTTTAGATGATTGAATTCAATAATTTAACCCCATAAACTAACATTTACCTCTGGGACTTTCTTAATCGGTTTCAAAATATTGTGGTTATTTTTCTTCCAGGGCTTGGAGTGGTCTTAACAACAAAGCAGCTTTGTAACTGTACAATTTCCAGCGGCTGTCTCGGGGCACAGTGGGCAGTTTTCAGTCCATGTCAGAAACGTCTCTCCATGCGTTCGTGGAATCGAGAATCGATTGCGGGCGAGAAGCGAGGACGTGGCGGCTAGAGAAGTGAAGTCAACCAACTGAAGTAATCTCACCTAATCCATAAAAGGTTCAGTACTAAAGGCATAGGGTAACCTTTCATTGAGGAGGTGCTATTACAAAGCACTTTAATTATTTTTAAAGGGATACCGTCATGGGAAAAAATATTTTTTTTCAAAACACATCAGTTAATAGTGCTGCTCCAGCAAACTTCTGCACTGAAATCTGTTTCTCAAAAGGGCAAACAGATTTTTTTATATTTAATTTTGAAATCTGACACGGGGCTATACATATTGTCAGTTTCCCAGCTGCCCCCAGTCATGTGACTTGTGCTCTGATAAACTTTAATCTCTCTTTACTGCTGTACTGCAAGTTGGAGTGATATCACCCCCTCCCTTTCCCCCCAGCAGCTGAACAACAGAACAATGGGAAGGTAACCAGATAGCAGCTCCCTAAAGGTGGCCATACACGGGCTGATAAAAGCTGCCGACAGACCGTGTCGGCAGCTTATTGGCCCGTGTATGGGGCCCCCCGACGGGCTTCACCGATCGAGATCCGGCCAGATCTCGATCATATGGGACAAAAAATCCCGTCGGATCGCGGCCGCATCTATTCGTTGATGCGGTCCCTTATCCGACCGCCCGTTAGGATCCGATCGTTGGGCCCTAGGGCCCATGATCGGATCAGCCCGATATTGCCCACCTCAAGGTGGGCATATCGGAGGGAGATCCGCTCGTTTGGTGACATCGCCAGGCGAGCGGATCTCTCCATGTATGGCCACCTTAACACAAGATAACAGCTGCCTGGTAGATCTAAGAACAGCACTCAATAGTAAAATCCAGGTCCCACTGAGACACATTCAGTTACATTGAGTAGGAGAAACAACAGACTGCCAGAAAGCAGTTCCATCCTAAAGTGCTGGCTTTTTCTGAAATCACATGACCAGACAAAATGACCTGAGATGCACCTACACACCAATATTACAACTAAATACACTTACTGGTTCAGGAATGACATTTTATATTGTAGAGTGAATTATTTGCAGTGTAATTTAGACATAAAAACGACATCATAAAAATAATGACAGAATCCCTTTAAGTTATTCAGTCCTCTCTAGATTGTCCCATGGGGAGTCAAGTCATTTGATGACATTATTGTGTGTTGGCTGTACAACAAAATCATCGTATTACACGGGCCCAAGGGACATCCGGTAGTGTCTGATCAAAGAAAGGGCAAACTGCCGCCTGACCTCTACTGCCAGTTGTATTTCAAAAACAACAAATAATAAAAAATGAAAATCAATTGCAAATTGTCTCAGAGTATCCCTCTCTGTATCATACTAAACGTTAATTTTACCCTGTATGTTTGCCAATGCATATGTGCATACTGACTGTTATACAGCACTTATATATATTTTAAGTCTAGTACAATATTCCCACAAAGCATACAATCAATTTGGGAGACACACATTCAGCTAAGGTTGGAGCCTTACAACTTTAAACCCAGACACATAATTCATTGCATTCTAAATGACAAGCCATCAATTGATTTAGATGCATGTTAAAAGGCTGAACAGGAGTTAGTGCAGTCTGCTAATTAGATCTAAATGAACTGTTAATTAGCCATTCAGAATGTGGATTTATGAAGTGTCCGGGTGTAAAAGGGTGAGGTGGTGACTATACATCAAGGTGTCAGCCTACTGGTCGAGCAGCCCAGCTCTATAAATTGATTTTACAGAAAATAGAGGTCTATGGAGTTCTTAAAATCCCCTTGGAGCTTGCAATCTATTGATATCCACTGATCATTTTTAAGTTTTCTTTTGAGGAATTGAAACTCATAATCTCCCAAATGGTTCAATTTAGCTAAGGATGCTGGGAGTTGCTGCTCATATTGAATGGAAGGCTACGGATTTGAAACCCCCTGGTATACACAATACTGAGAAATTACTTTCATATATATATAACTCAATATGCCTCAAACCATATTAAAGTGATTTAACGGGTTACCCCCCCCCCCAGCATAAATGATTATCAGCAAAGCTGCTATTTATCTCTATTGCCAATACTCGGGATTGCGTCTGCTTGTGGGTAGTGTAATTGACCCCTGGGGCATTCTCATATAGATGAGTTTAGGGAATGACTTGTAAAATGTGATTTAAATCACATTATCTTCAATGAGAAACAATGGTACTAGGGATGAATAGCTCGGCTGGAGGAAAGTCAAAGGACTAAGAAGAAAGGGGACGGGAATGGGTGATCAAAAATGAAAAAGCCTAAAACGCCTTTAAACAACTAGAAAGTGGTCCCCTACATAGGATTTAGCTTCTACAACTGAACCCCAGAATCAGACAGCAGTAAATAACCATTTGTTTATCTGGGGGGGTAAACAAAGTTGGGGCCAGGGCTAGAACTAGGACTAGAAAGCAGAGACAACTGCCTACATGGTCGCCATTAGAGGGGCACAGCGGGTTTTTAAGCTTGAACCTTGCGTCGATAAAAGACTCAAAAGCCACCAATTCACAATGAAATCAGACGAAAGAAGCCAAAAGCCGCCACCTCCACCGCAGAAATCAGACAAAAGGAGCCCGAAGAAGAGGAGAATAAAGAGGAGAATGAAGAGGAGAATGAAGAGGAGAATAAAGAGGAGAATGGAGAGGAGAATGAAGAGGAGAATGAAGAGGAGAATGAAGAGGAGAATGAAGAGGAGAATAAAGAGGAGAATAAAGAGGAGAATGAAGAGGAGAATGAAGAGGAGAATGAAGAGGAGAATAAAGACGAGAATGAAGAGGAGAATGAAGAGGAGAATAAAGAGGAGAATAAAGAGGAGAATGAAGAGGAGAATGAAGAGGAGAATGAAGAGGAGAATGAAGAGGAGAATGTAGAGGAGAATGAAGCGGAGAATGAAGAGGAGAATGAAGAGGAGAATAAAGAGGAGAATAAATAGGAGAATGAAGAGGAGAATAATGAGGAGAATGAAGAGGAGAATAAAGAGGAGAATGAAGAGGAGAATGAAGAGGAGAATGAAGAGGAGAATAAAGAGGAGAATGAAGAGGGGAATGAAGAGGAGAATAAAGAGGAGAATGAAGAGGAGAATAAAGAGGAGAATGAAGAGGAGAATAAAGAGGAGAATGAAGAGGAGAATGAAGAGGAGAATGAAGAGAAGAATATAGAGAAGAATAATGAGGAGAATAAAGAGGAGAATGAAAAAGACCTTTAATTGTAAGTTCCACTGAACACCAATGGTCATTTTTTTTAAACCCCTGACCACCAATGTTTTATTTAACTTTTATGGGGGACACTGGCCACCAATGTTTTTTTTTAACTTATAGGGGGCCTGGCCACCAATGTTGCCACGACGAGTGGAGGGAGGGAGTGGGGGCCAGCAGGTCAAATACTATTTGGCATGGCTCTGGGTGGAGTTCCTGTTAACAGCATTGGAGTGGGTTCCGGGGAGCACTGGGGCTCTATCCACTAGGGCCCCCTTTGTGACATGATGTAACCCCCTCTCCATCTCTCGCTGCGCTGCATACCTTTTATATTAACTTACGATGAGCGAGAGGGGTGATGTGCAGTTGCCTTGAGTCAATGCGGCCCATGAAGGCCAGGGCTCACTGGGTTTTCTCTTGGTGTCCCACTGGTCCAGTCTGACCCTACCTGTTAAGATAGGTAAGTTAAGTAAAATTGGAATGAAAAAGATTTAAGGTGTAGTTCACCTTTAAGCATAATGTAGAGCTTGATAACTAAGTCCAAATTACCCTAGCAACCAGTCAGTGGTTTCCATGACTGGCACGAAGCTGAACAGGAGCCGAGCCTAAAAAAAGAATGTTGTAATAGAGAATAATAAAAAAATAATAAACTTGTAGCTTCTCAGAACAATACTTTCTGAGTCAATGGGGTGGGTGACCTAACAGGCAGATAAACTGGTATCTGGAATGAGGCAGAACTGGAAGTCATATATAAATGTAAAGCTATACAAAGTAAAAAGATCAGTTTAATTGTTACGATCAGAGCAGTACTTTCAATAACACACTGACTTTTTATGGGGTTGATCACCTTCCAAACACTTTTTCCAGTTCAAGTGTTTTCAGATAATAGACCAGAAACAAAGACTTTTTTTTACCGACTAATTTCTATTTTTAAAAAAATTTGACTGTTTTCTAAAAAGTAAAATCTAAAGTATAAATGTTGCTGTTCCTCTCTGTGGTGAGTCAGTCTGGCATTAGGGATGCACTGAATACAGGATTCGGTTCGGGATTCGGCATTTTTCAGCAGGATTTGCCCAAATCCTTGTAACTGGCTGAAACCGAATCCTAATTTGCATATGTAAATTAGGCGCAGGTTGGGAAATCACGTGACTTTTTGTCACAAAAGAAGAATTTTTTTTCCACTTCTTCCTTTCTTGCCCCCGATTTGCATATGCAAATTAGGATTCGGTTCACTAAGGTTTCGGGGATTCAGCTGACTCCCATATAGTGGATTCAGTGCATCCCCGGTGCAGCCTCTGAATTGTTCCAATTTGAGGCTACATAAGTTGATACATGTCTCAGCAGCAAGTGTTAAATGTTAGTAACTACTGTATCAATTGTAACAGCTCAGTGAGGCCAAACTTAAAGGGATACTGTCATGGGGAAAAAAAATGTTTTCAAAACACATCAGTTAATAGTGCTGCTCCAGCAGAATTCTGCACTGAAATCCATTTCTCAAAAGAGCAAACAGATTTTTTTATATTCAATTTTGAAATCTGACATGGGGCTAGACATATTGTCAATTTCCCAGCTGCCCCCAGTCATGTGACTTGTGCTCTGATAAACTTCAGTCACTCTTTACTGCTGTACTGCATTTTGGACTGATATCACCCCCTCCCTTCCCCCCCCCCCCCCCAGCAGCCTAACAACAGAACAATGGGAAGGTAACCAGATAGAAGCTCCCTAACACAAGATAACAGCTGCCTGGTAGATCTAAGAACAGCACTCAATAGTAAAATCCAGGTCCCACTGAGACACATTCAGTTACATCGAGAAGGAAAAACAGCAGCCTGCCAGAAAGCAGTTCCATCCTAAAGTGCAGGCACAAGTCACATGACCAGGGGCAGCTGAGAAACTGTCAAAATGTCTAGCCCCATGTCAGATTTCAAAATTGAACTTTAAAAATTTTTTTTGCTCTTTTGAGAAACGGATTTCAGTGCAGAATTCTGCTGGAGTAGCACTATTAACTGATGCGTTTTGAAAAAAACATGTTTTCCCATGACAGGATCCCTTTAAAGGAGAAGGAAAGCCCCAGGGCGCAAAACCCCTCCCCCCCTCCCCTGTGCTGCCCCTCCTCCCCCCTGGCCTACCTGTCCCCCTGGGCAAATGCCCCTAACTTGTTACTCACCCCTCTGCGCAGGTTCTGTCCACGGAGTTCACAGTCGCCATCTTCTCCCACGCGCGTCTTCTTCCTGCTCTGACCGGCGTCTTCTGGCGCATGCGCAGTAGGAACAGGTACCGGTACAGCTCTATTGCGCATGCGCCGAATGTCACGAAGTTTTCCGATTTCACTTCGTGACATTCGGCGCATGCGCAATAGAGCTGTACCGGTACCTGTTCCTACTGCGCATGCGCCAGAAGACGCCGGTCAGAGCAGGAAGAAGACGCGCGTGGGAGAAGATGGCGACTGCGAACTCCGTGGACAGGACCTGCGCAGAGGGGTGAGTAACAAGTTAGGGGCATTTGCCCAGGGGGACAGGTAGGCCAGGGGGGAGGAGGGAGGGGGGCAACACAGGGGAGGGGGGGAGGGGTTTTGCGCCCTGGGGCTTTCCTTCTCCTTTAAGAAACTGAATGTAGCAAATTAGAACAGGTTACAGAGTTGCTCCAGGGAGTCAAGGTTTGTTCCCCTGGTTTTCATTATTTATAATTTGTGGTTTTTCAGTTATTTATCTTTTTATTCAGCAGCTCTCCATTTTGTAATTTCTGCCATCTGGTTGCTAGGGTCCACATTCCCCTAGCAACCATGCTCTGAGGTGAATAAGAGACTGGAATATGAATAGGGGAGACCTGAATAGAAAGATGAGAGATAAAGAGCACCAATAACAATACATTTGTTGCCTTAAAGTGCATTTGTTATTTAGATGAGGTCTAAATAACTTTTTCCCTCACAAGAGAATTACGCTCGTCCCATTCGTCTGTCAGAGGTGACACAAATTTTTAGTCACATAGAATAACAGCTATGAAACACTAGAACATGGATTAGACCGTCCTCCTTCTCTCTTACACTGTATTACAGTTTACATTTTCTATTAGCAACAACTGGCCGCTTCCCCGCTCTTATGGTGAGGTGAGAAGTCACATGACCGCCCGGAGCATGCGCGCACGGCCTCCTGGCGTATTGTTTGCGGCCGGTGACGTCACGGAGGGTTCGCGTACTTCCCAGCAGTATGGAGAGAGTCGGACCGTATCTGTGAGGTAAGTTTCAGGGAAGCCCCCCCCCCCCCCCCCCGCCGCCTGCTGCGGCTTCTGCCTCACGTCAACCCCACAACTCAAACAGCGAGCGAGGCTTTTGAAGCGCAAAGGTTTATAAGTGAAACAATCGGACGGAAGAAAAAAAAAAATCGACAAACTATGATAATGGGCATGCGCGCCGTTTAAGGCTGCCAATTCCATACCGCGCATGCGTCTGGCTGAGGTGATTTCCACATGCGCGCGCCACTTTCTAGTTTGACGCATGCGCCTGAGTTCTCTGCAGGGCTCCTCTTCTGCCAGATAGTGAGCACTCCTTGCCCCTCTCATGGTGCCACATAGTGAGCTGCCCCTCCATGGCGGCATCTGAGGGGTGTTAGAGGGGAGGCACCAAACTCAGGTACCGCGCGTCTGGGGGTGAAAGGGGCCCGCTGGGATCCTAAGTGGGAGGAGTTGGAAGCAGGAAACTGACAGCTGGAATGTGTACTTCCTGTGATTGGAGGGTGGAGGTGTATCAGCCTCATGATAATAATGAATAAGTGTCTGTGTCTGTCACTGAGTTCATTATGGGCTGACAGGAACCATGTGTGTCTCTTCTGTAGCTTCTCTATCTGTACCCATATCTCTCTCTCTCTATATCTCACTGTCTCTCTCTCTCTATCTCTCTCTCTATATATCTTTCTCTATATCTCTTATCTGTCTCTCTCTATACATCCCTCTCTCTATATCTGTCTCTATATCTCTCTCTATGGGGTAGATTTATCCAAGGGTGAAGTTAGAGATCTCCACAATCCGCAGAGTGAAATACCGCCTCTCTACTTTCATTTCTATGGGATTATTAAAGGCGTATTCATCAAATGGTGAACTTTCATTATCACCCTTGTTAAATACGCCTTTAAAAATCCCATAGAAATGAATGGAGAGAGGCGGTATTTCTCTCTGCGGATTCTGGAGATCTCTAACTTCACTCTTTGATAAATCTACCCCTCTGTCTGTGTCTGTCTGTCTGTCTCTCTCTCTCTATCTGTCTCTCTCTGTCTGTCTGTCTCTCTCTATCTGTCTCTCTCTGTCTGTCTCTCTAGCTCTCTCTATCTGTCTCTCTAGCTCTCTCTATCTGTCTCTCTAGCTCTCTCTATCTGTCTCTCTATCTCTATCTGTCTCTCTATCTGTCTCTCTATCTGTCTCTCTATCTGTCTCTCTATCTGTCTATCTGTCTCTCACTATCTCTCTCTCACTATCTGTCTCTCTCTCACTATCTGTCTCTCTCTCTCACTATCTGTCTCTCTCTTTATTATCTCTCTATATCTCTCTATGTGCCTGCTCTCCCACATTATATCGTTAACCAACAAACCAGGTACCTAGCAGAAACCTTACTGTTAGTTATTGGGTACCTGCTGCCCGTGAGTTACAATCATGGGTGTGACTATAGTGGAAGCAGAACCTGCTGCTGCGGAGGGGGGGGGGCAGGAGGTACAGAGGTCCTAATTCATATATAATTTCAATAAACATTGGTAAAACAAGTCAGCATTTAGACATGTAGGGGCCTCAGAAATCATTTGCTGTTGGGCCCAGTAATATCTAGTTACTGCTAATGCCACAGGCGTCCCTGGGGCTCTTCTTTTACCCTTTTAGTCAGAAGAACAACCATGGGCTTTGGATAAGCTGGAGGGCCACCGGGGACCCATGCCTGCACTTAAACATTCGTTTTCCTATAATAGAAACAACTTTTATAACTTTGTTTGCAGGATGTTAACATGATGTGCTACGTAGAAGTCATTGCTGAAGTGTGTGTGACTCTCTTTATATTATATACACACAGGCACAGATACCGCTGGACTTCTAGTTCGGAATTGCACAATGTCTTAACTCATCTCCGTTCTGTAAAGTTGGGGGAAATAAACAGTCTGACGCCGGTGGGGGCAGCATCCACCCACCATTCTCCATCGCCGCTTCCATCACTGCTCAGATACCCTAGTGACAGGTGAGACAGAAGGGACCAAGAGGATGGTTTGTGCTTTCTATTTGCCTGGTTCCATATTCGCTGAATGGGCTTTGCTTGTAGCCAGGGGTGTTTCAGGCATTAATGCCGCCCCCCACTTGTCGCACTTACCTTAACATCACCAGTGGGGGCCACATTGCTAGCACACAGAGCAAAATTGTACTCTCTGTGCTAGAAAACTCAGATTTCCAGTTTAATAACTGGAAATTCAGCTCTTAAAGTTACCAGGAGCGGCTTTTTGGATTTATGGCTCTGAACTATTAGCCTGTATCTGAGCTATAAAACCAGCGGTTCTGGGTTGTCCACAGGGACATAAAGGAGTGATTTGCATGTCTCCGCCCATGATGCCTTATGCGAGAGTTAAAATCAAATTTTTGGTATGAAGGCAGTGCTATGTGTGTTGCCTGAGGCATGCAAATACCTTCAGTTTTCACAAGGCTTTACACTGCAGGTCTTGCACATGTCTTGGCTCCTTTTAGCCTGTCTCACCCTAAGCAGTTTAGTTCCTCTGCTTTGTAATGAACAAAAATGAACTTGGCATATTCTATATTACACACACACTATAAATATAAATAATATAGGGAATCATGATCCCCCTGTTGTATTCCAACAAAACATTCATCAGCACATGAGGCTGCAGGCAAGAGACCTTATATTGGTCAAAGAACTCTGAGCTGATTTCAAAAAGCCTCCTATACAGTAGGAAGTACATTATTTAGTATTATGCACCAGTTTAGTGGAGTCTAATCAATTAACCTAATGACCTCCGTTTAGAGCCTTAGAGCAGCAGGAGGCCATAAGTCATCAGGTAACATAGACTCTTACTACTGTTGAATATTTTGTGTTAGATTTTTGCAGAATTGATTAAGTATGTGTCTTGCGGTTTTATGCCTGTGTATGTGTTTCGATATTTGTACAGTTTACATTGTGGGGTACATTTTATCCTATAATTAAATAATAAGAAGAAGTAATGGTCTGTATCCCTACTCAATTTTGCCTTCATATTTCCCCTTTTCCACTGTCTTATCTTTTTTTTTTTCTTTATCAATCTTTATTTCCTTTTTTGCCACCGGTTGCTCAAGAGACATTGCTCCACCATTATATTTCTGGGGCAGTTTTGGGTTTTGTTGGAAAGCAAATAGGCAATGCACACTGTAAAAGTTGCTTCAGTTGTTGCTTGAGCTTAGTGATTGATCCAGTCCTAGTAGAACCACAATACAGCAATTTAGCATTAATTACACACACAAATATATATATATATACTGAAGGTAAAGCATGGCAGACACTGCTTTGTTATAACAGAGAAGCCGTGAATATTGCTAATTTCATTCAAAGAGCTTTATTGGTCCTTTAAATGTCAGTTGTTCGATAGACGTTACTCTGAAACACTTCCAGGTGATTTGTCTCCATAGCAACAAATCTCCGCGTGCAATTTGAGCTTAGTTGCCCTTTAAGATGTGCAAACCTATTTATTGGTGACAGATTTCCCAAGATGCAGTTTTTCTTGTTAAAGGAGATCGATTCCAATACAATATGCTTCCCGTGAAGTTAAGAATCCTTTCCAGGTATTTCGTTACCGATCAGTTTCCAATGAAAAAAATTGACCAATCACCGAGTGACATGCCCGCATGTCTGTTTTCCTCGCTTCTTTTTTTTTTCTGTGCCATAAGTTTGTTTTTGCAGTGTATTTGTGTTGTGCTTCTTATGTTTAGCTATGTTTGTCTCCTGTTGAAAGTGCAGGGATTTATTTAATAGCTGTTAAAGGGGTGTTTCAACTTTACTTTGACTTTTAGTATGTTATTATATTAATATAGTATATTATTATATTATTATATTATAGAATGGCAAATTCTAAGCAACTTTTCAATTGGCCTTCATTATTTATCTTCTATAGTGTTTTAATTATTTGCCTTCTTCTTCTGACTCTTTCCAGCTTTCAAACGGGGGTCACTGACCCTATCTAAGAAACAAATGCTCTGTAAGGCTGCAAATGTATTGTTATTGCTACTTTTTATTACTCATCTTCCTATTCAGGCCTCTCCTATTCATATACCAGTCTCTTTTCCAAATCAGTGCATGGTTGCTAGGGTAACGTGGACCCTAGCAACCAGATTGCTGAAATTGCAAGCAGAGCTGCTGAATAAAAAGCTAAATAACTCAAAAGCCACAAATAATAAAAAAATAAAACCAATTGCAAATTGTGTCAGAATATCACTCTTTACATCATACTCAAAGGTAAACATTAACTTAATGCAGATTTAGAATAATGAAATTAGCCATGATGAATATGCACCACTCTGTTTTTGCTTCATTTATATTCTGAATTACTGTGTCCAAACGGAATGTGAGGGTCTCCAAAAATACGAAAACAAATGTAAAAAGTAGAAAATTTATTAGGACATGATTAGGTCATTTATATTCTGGCCCATTATAATTCTGTTGTTTTTGAGATCACATTGCTCATCCCCACACCTATAATTTTAATAATGATTTTATTTTTTTCTCCAGGAGAAGGTCCCTTGGGTTCCTTTCTCCATTCCTCAGGAGTTATCAAGCTGGCGATGTCGCGAGTACCCAGTCCCCCTCCCCCAGCTGAGATGTCCAGTGGCCCTGTGGCAGAAAGCTGGTGCTATACTCAGGTGAGTGATGAGAGCATAGCTAGATGGCTGGTCCATTACTAGACTAAAAGGGAGACTGTCATGGGAAAAACACATCAGTTAATAGTGCTGCTACAGCAGAATTCTGCACTGAAATCCATTTCTCAAAAGAACAAACAGATTTTTTTATATTTAATTTTGAAATCTGACATGAGGCTAGACATATTGTCAGTTTCCCAGCTGCCCCCAGTCTGATAAACTCCAGTCACTCTTTACTGCTGTACTGCAAATTGGAGTGATATCCCCCCCCCCCCAGCAGCCTAACAGAACAATGGGAAGGTAACTAGATAGCAGCTCCCTAACACAAGATAACAGCTGCCTGGTAGATCTAAGAACAGCACTCAATAGTAAAATCCAGGTCCCACTGATACACATTCAGTTACATTGAGTAGGAGAAACAACAGCCTGCCAGAAAGCAGTTTCATCTAGTGATGTGCGGGCCGACGCGATACCTGCAGGTTTACCCATGGGTTGAGCGGGTTCGGGTCGACTTTGCACTGCTTTTTGCGGGTGGTGCCAACTTCAAATGCCGGCTTCCGGCCTTATAGCCTGCGCCTGCTTGCCCCACCTCTTTTGTGACTTCATTAATGGGGCGGGTCTATAAAAGGAACCCGGAAGCGTGAGTGAGGGCGGGTTAGGGTCGGGTGCGGGTCGGGAAAACCCTGACCCGCATGTCACTAGTTCCTTCCTAAAGTGCTGGCTCTTTCTGAAATCACATGACCAGGCAAAATGACCTGAGATGCACCTACACACCAATATTACAACTAAATACACTTGCTGGTTCAGGAATGACATTTTATATTGTAGAGTGAATAATTAGCAGTGTAATTTAGAAATATAAAATACATCATAAAAATCCTGACAGAATCCCTTTAATTACATAAGTGTGATATATATGGTACATCAGCCATTTAAATATGTTTCTTTTATGACCTCCTCAGATTAAAGTCGTAAAGTTTTCCTACATGTGGACCATCAACAATTTTAGCTTTTGCCGAGAGGAGATGGGAGAGGTGATCAAGAGCTCAACCTTCTCTTCAGGCGCCAATGATAAACTCAAATGGTAAGTGGGTGGAGGGAAAATTTCATTCCTTTTTTTTTCTTTTCCATCAATTTCATTTGTTTTGTTTGAACCCGTTTTATTCCAGATCTTAGTGATCGTGACAAGGTCGCTTGTTGTGGCTTAGAAATCCAAATATCAGCTGGAGCATTGAGTCTTTTGTATTTTTCTCCTGTATATGCAGGTGCTTGCGGGTTAATCCCAAGGGACTGGATGAGGAGAGTAAAGATTATCTATCTCTCTACTTACTATTGGTCAGTTGTCCAAAGAGTGAGGTGCGTGCCAAATTCAAATTCTCCATTCTAAATGCCAAAGGAGAAGAAACAAAGGCAATGGGTAGGTTAGCCCTCTGTTCTTTTACTTTACTCTGCTTCTTTTTTCCTATTTGGCTTTCATACCTAACTGTTTCTCTCACCACAGAGAGTCAACGTGCCTACCGGTTTGTCCAGGGGAAGGACTGGGGCTTCAAGAAATTTATCCGCAGGGACTTTTTACTTGATGAGGCCAATGGCCTGCTTCCAGATGACAAACTAACACTGTTCTGTGAGGTATATATTTCTATCAATCAACCTGCTTCTAGAATGCTCCCGCCCCCAGAACATTTAATAGCTTGGCGAAAAATGAAATATATTTATACGAGGCAATATCATCTGTAAATAACAACACTGACACATTGTATGTGCTGCTCCTCATTTCTAGGTTAGCTAGGAATTTTGAGCACACATTTAATATAACAAGAAGGGAACCATGTCCAATGTTGATTTTAGTATTGGTTTATTAAGGCAAAATATGATTATTTTTTTATTACACCAGTATTTGTGATATATATATTGCTGAGCAGTTGTGCCTGTGATACATTAAAGGGATTCTGTCATGATTTTTATTATGTATCTTTTTATTACACTGCAAATAATTTTATTACACTGCAAATAATTCCCTCTACAATATAAAATGTAATTCCTGAACCAGCAAGTGTATTTAGTTGTAATATTGGTGTGTAGGTGCATATCGGGTCATTTTGCCTGGTCATGTGCTTTCAGAAAGAGCCAACACTTTAGGAGGGAACTGCTTTCTGGCAGGCTGTTGTTTCTCCTACTCAATGTATCTGAATGTGTCTCAGTGGGACCTGGATTTTACTATTGAGTGCTGTTCTTAGATCTACCAGGCAGCTGTTATCTTGTGTTAGGGAGCTGCTATCTGGTTACCTTCCCATTGTTCTGTTGTTTGGCTGCTGGGGGGAAAGGGAGGGGGTGATATCACTCCAACTTGCAGTACAGCAGTAAAGAGTGACTGAAGTTTATCAGAGCACAAGTCACATGACTGGGGGCAGCTGGGAAACTGACAATATGTCTATCAGATTTTAAAATTAAATATAAAAAAATTGGTTTGCTCTTTTGAGAAACGGATTTCAAAGCAGAATTCTGCGGGAGCAGCATGACAGTATCCCTTTAAGGAATCTGTCAGTTGCATGGCTACACAGTAAAAACACGGTCCACTGCCAACAATAGATTTCTATGCACAAAAACAAGGGTAACCGGACAAGCAATATTATTCTGCACTCATACTTTCCAGCCTCTGTGTAAGTACAGCACCTTAGGGAACAATTCCCATACAATATCTGAGTTCTGAGAGCTGTCTGCAGTTTTTTCCAACCAATAAACCTCTCACCTGTAGATGCTCAAGAGACTGTGATATTACTCACCCTGCTGTTCTACTTTGCACACCAGGTTAGTGTGGTGCAGGATTCTGTCAACATTTCCGGCCAGAACACAATGAACATGGTCAAAGTCCCAGAATGCCGCCTTTCAGATGAACTCGGAGGACTGTGGGAGAATTCTCGTTTCACCGACTGCTGTCTCTGTGTGGCTGGTCAAGAATTTCAGGCACACAAAGCCATCCTGGCAGGTCTGAACTATTCGGTTTATTCTTCCATTGAAATTAAAGGAGAACTAAAGCCTAACTAAAGAAGTAGCTAGAAATGTTGTACATGATGTTTTGTGCTTCTGTACCAGCCCAAGGCAACCACAGCCCTTTAGCAGTAAAGATCTGTGTCTCCAAAGATGCCCCAGTAGCTCCCCATCTTCTTTTCTGCTGATTCACTGCACATGCTCTGTGCTGCTGTCACTTACTGAGCTTAGGGAGCCACTCACAATATACAGTACACATAGAATAGAAATGTCACAATATAAGGCTGATTAGTAATTAATACACATAATTACTACATGGCAGCACAGAAACCAGTGGAATTAGCATCAGAATTTAATAATCAGCAAACCTGTAGCATCAGCTTATATTACAGCCAGGGAAGCTCATTTTCTGCTGGATAATTAGTGACGAGCCCTAAGCTTAGCTTCTCAACAGCCAATCAGAGCCCACTGAGCATGTGAGTGTCACAGACACTTTCCAAGATGGTGACCCCCTGTGACAAGTTTGAAGTCCTGGATCATTGCTGTTATTGACAAGCTGAAACTTAAGCCTCGTGCAATAAGTTCACTATATAAAATACCGTATATACTCGAGTATAAGCCGAGTTTTTCAGCCCCCAAAATATGCTGAAAAACTCTACCTCGGCTTATACTCAGGTCAAGCGCAAAAACGGTCGCCGGCGTCCAAGAATAGTATCCAAGAATATTCGCCGGCGTCCAAGAATGGTCGCCGGCATCCAAAAACGAGACGCCGGCACCTCCGATGGGAGCAGAAACCCTCAATTTTCTGATTGAAACTTACCAGAAGCTGCTGCATTTCTCACCCTCGGCTTATACTCGAGTCAATAAGCTTTCCCAGTTTTTGGAGGTAAAATTAGGTACCTCGGCTTATACTCGGGACGGCTTATACTCGAGTATATACGGTAGGACATTTTTAGCAATACTCATTGTTAGGGTGTAGTTCTCCTTTAAATGCAATTAGTGTTGCACACATACACGGGCAAAATCTGCCTAGCCCCAGAAACAAATGGCAGTTTCATTATTCCAACTGCGCTATCCCCGTAGATTGATTGATGTGTCTTTGCCTATAATTCTTTTTGTGTTTCTCGCACGGGCATTACAAGCAAGCGGACATCTTTCTGAACCAAAGAGAATCAATCACTTTACCTGTCAAATTGAGTGAATTTGTTTTTCTGTTTGTTTAGCGCGGTCTCCTGTGTTTAGCGCCATGTTTGAACATGAAATGGAAGAGAGCAAAAAGGTATGTTTTTGTTTTTTTAATGGGACCTAACAACAAGAATGGTTCTCATTTATAATCTATCATATACCACACCTATTAACCAAAGGAAGGAAATAAGAAAAGCAAGATAGATCAGCTTATCCTCCAAAAGATTTATTATGTGCACTAATATTCATATTCAGGTATGGGACCTGTTATCTAGAATTCTCAGAACCTGAGGTTTTCCGCATAACATAGTTAAATCAGGTTGAAAAAAGACAAAGTCCATCAAGTCCAACCCCTCCAAATGAAAACCCAGCCCCATACACACACCCCTCCCTACTGTCACATAAATTCTATATACCCATATCTATACTAACTATAGAGTTTAGTATCACAATAGCCTTTGATATTATGTAGGGATGCACCGAATCCACTTTTTTGGATTCGGCCGAACCCTTTGCGAAAGATCCGGCCGAATACCGAACCGAATCCGAGCCCTAATTTGCATATGCAAATTAGGGGTGGGAAGGGGAAAAGATTTTTTACTTCCTTGTTTTGTGACAAAAAGTCACGTGTTTCCCTCCCCACCCCTAATTTACATATGCAAATTAGGATTCTGATCCGGTTCGGCCAGGCAGAAGGATTCGGCCGAATCCTGCTGAAAAAGGCCGAATCCTGGATTCGGTGCATCCCTAATATTATGTCTGTCCAAGCTAGGTAGTAACAGGTTTGATGATTCCAGAACCGTGTGGAGATAAAAGACGTGGAACCGGATGTGTTTAAAGAAATGATGTGTTTCATCTACACGGGGAAAGCCTCCAACCTTGATAAAATGGCCGATGATTTATTGGCTGCAGCAGACAAGGTAAGATTTTTGCAGACTGGGATGTGCAGTCAATGCTGCAAGGCTGGCCGACAGCTCCTATAAAACTGATGGTTGTGTGTACATGTAATGTAGAATATTGCCTCTTTTGAACATGACAGTGATTGGTGGCTTCTTCTCGGGATACGCCCAATTCTTAGGTAATTTCTGTAAATTCTCTTTGTTCAGGGACAAAAAAAAGATTCCGTTTGCCAGATCTAAAGCTTTAATAATAATCGTAGGATTTGTTTGCATGAATCCGGTCATATATGTGAAATCTACAAAAAAAACTCTCATTAGGAATTGAGTGTAGTAATAGAACAGTAGCACTTTTGAATTTGGGTTTGAAAGACAAAGATGTTACAAGCATTTGGGTTAATAAACTCAGGGCCGCCATCAGGGGGAGACAAGGGGTACTGTTGTCCCGGCCCAGATGGTTTGGAGTGTTAAGGGGGGCCCGGCCATGCTGCACTTACTTGCATAGCCGGGCCCCTACCATCAGTGAGCTGCAGACTTCAGAAGGGAAGGCTGGGTGGAGCTCCGATGACTGCTTTGTGCGCTCTGAATGCATGCTCACTGAACAGTTATGTCCCATGTGGCCTCCCTTAAAGTCACTGACTAACTCAGAGTTAGAGAGCTGAAAAGCAGGAAGTAGTGTTCTGGCTATTATGTTACACATCCAGTCACTCCAGCCTTTATACATTACATTTTTGCTAACTAACTATATTAGATACATTTTTTTTTATTTTGCACAGCCTGTCTATTTACCCAGTTTTTATTTTTATATTGAACTGTCTTTACGAGACACGTAAGTTACAGTGCTATATTCACTTTTATTCCTGCAGTATGCCCTGGAACGCCTGAAAGTGATGTGCGAGGAAGCGCTGTGCAGTAACCTGTCGGTAGAAAATGCAGCAGAAATCCTGATCTTGGCCGACTTACACAGCGCGGATCAACTGAAAACACAGGCTGTGGACTTCATCAATTAGTAAGTATGGGACAGAGGGAACAAGGCTTAGAAAAGGGATGGACGCTCAAAATAAGGGGTGCATAATATTTAGGGGCAGATTTATCAATGTGGGGGCAGCTGGGAAATTGACAATATGTCTAGCCCCATGTCAGATTTCAAAATTGAATATAAAAAAATCAGTTTGCTCTTTTGAGAAATGGATTTCAGTGCAGAATTCTGCTGGAGCAGCACTATTTTAACTGATTCATTTTGGAAAAAAAACATGTTTTCCCATGGCAGTATCCCT
The DNA here is from genome assembly GCF_017654675.1 of Xenopus laevis. NCBI lineage: Eukaryota > Metazoa > Chordata > Amphibia > Anura > Pipidae > Xenopus > Xenopus laevis. The sequence continues at coordinate 4,373,795 of NC_054388.1, read as the reverse complement.
TTAATAACCTCCCAGTCGAATTGTGAGTATATTTGAATTAAAAATTCGACCTTTGATAAATGGGCCTCCCCATCTATCTTTAACTGTGTGTGAAAAATGGGACCGTCGTTCTCTACAGCCTTGTATCATGAGGGGAGATCAGGGTGTTCGTGCAGGACCCCGATATTTATTATAAAAATCAAACATTTGAAACTCGGGTGAATAGGATCGACCCGAAAACTCTCATTTTTCTCCGAAAAACAAATCAGAATTGATCCCTGGACGTCTCCCGTTGACTTAACGTGGCAATTAGTCGGATTCGAGTTCTTAAAGGACCAGAGCATGATAAATCTCAAAAAGCGATTGGATTTCTTTGAAAAACTTGAATCAATTTTGGATAACTCCCTATTCGAGTTTGCCAGTTTTGACCATAAAGAAACTAGAATTTTCAATTTGTTCCTTGATAAATCTGCCCCTACATTTAGCTTTCTCTCCACCACCTCCTACATCTTTTATTTATTGTTGTCTCTTTTTCTATCTCTTTCCTTAGCCACGCCTCTGATGTCATGGAAACGTCGGGATGGAAGTCTATGGTGGTCTCTCACCCACACCTGGTAGCAGAAGCATATCGCTCACTAGCATCCGCCCAATGCCCCTTCCTGGGGCCTCCACGCAAACGCCTGAAGCAATCCTAAAGCTCTTCAGTGGAAAACCCAACGTTTCTCCTGGAGCCACTCTACTTTTCCTCAAAGCATGAGAGACATTGGTGGGGGAGATTGATTGGAGGTTCCGGTCTTGACCTCCCCCGCGTTGTGCGATCCGCCACCCTACTCCCCGTGCCGCGTTGGCTGGACCGAGCCTCCTCGCTGCCATTTTTCCGAGTGAGGAGCAGGGGCCATAGTGGATGTGCCCTGAACTGCGGAATAAAATTGAATATTTTATGGGTGGCCGACGTGTTTAAGACTGGGACTTTCCTGTTATTTATAAAGACAGAGCGCAGCTTTAATTAGCCAGTTGCATTTTTTCTGTCTCTTTGGACATTGGAAATAGAGAAATTTAAGGGCTCAGCATTTTCCGCACCTCCCCCCCCCCAAAAAAAAGGACAGAGTTGCAGACGGGCACAATTTATGCCATTTACTCTGGGATGTTTTACTTTATTTGATATGCTTTTCTTATTCCTTTCCCCCCCATAACTTTTATTTAATTTTTTTTTTTTAAACGTTGTTTTTAATTCTTCCACATTCATTTTTTTTTTTTTCCTTCGGCTGCCCATCTCACCTTTATTTAGTTCTTACAGATATCCCGCTTAAGCTTAAAGGATCAGTAACATACATTTTTTTCAAAAAACATTCGTTAGTATAGAAGAAAAAAAAAAACCAAAAACACAAGGACAAATTAAACTTTTAAATCGCTAAGTCTTTATTGAGAAATAACTTACCGAAACTCCGCTTGCGCTCCTCTTCAGATAAGGCAACGATCCATCATGCAGCGCTCGATTTCTCCTTCCTGGCTATCTACCATAAGGAAAGCAGGGAGGAGAAATCGAGCGCCGCATGATGGATCGCCTTTTCTGAAGAGGAACGCAAGGAGTTTTGGTAAATTATTTCTTAATAAAGACTTAGCAATTTAAAAGTTTAATTTGTCCTTGTGTTTTTTTTTTTGTTCTATACTAACGAATGTTTTTTGAAAAAAATGTATGTTACTGATCCTTTAAAGGTCCTTCACTGATGCTTCAAAGCCATTAGAATTATTTTCATTCTCGAGAATATAATAATTCCTATTTTGTATTGTGCAGTGCAATCCTTTAAGCGTCTTACCTCCATCTCGGTCTTCCAGGTCAGGCGCATGCATGCGACGGCAAAAAAAGACTCACCAGAACTGGCCTTCGCCTCAACTCTTATACCCATCATGCATTCGGGCAAGACCCCTGCCAACAATTATGGTTCTAAGATGCTGAATTCTCTATTCTATAACTGCACTTTGAGATATCGATCCAAAAAGGAGCCTGCACAGTTTACAGGAAAAAAAAAAAAACTAAAAGTTGCTCTGTTTTAAGTGGTTTGAAAACATTATCAAATATACGCTGGAGCCTATTCCTAAGCAAAATCTATGGAGTCTGAAGTGGCATTTGCTTGTCACTAGGATAAAGCATTGGTCTTGGTTAAAGGAACAGTAACATCAAAAAATAAGTGTTTTATAGACCCGCCCCATCGATGACATCACAAAAGGGGCAGGGTGAGCAGGCGTGCGGCTATTAAGCCAGAAGTTGGAAGCTGGCAGTTGAAGGTGGCGGCGGGGAGAGCAGAAGGAAGAGCTCGACCTGTGGACCCGCAAAGGGGGGTGTGAGATCGACCCGAACCCAACCCCCCGTGGGTATCAGGCCGGCACGCACATCACTATTCTGCAGCACTCTGGGAATCCTAAATATTGCATTACCTAAGTGCATTGTGGCTTCTCTGTTTAAAAGTCATTTGCCTTTAAATTCACTTTTAATATGATATAGAGATGCTGAGGTTGTTATTTTATTTGGCAGCTCCCTAGTTAGGAATTTTCAGAGCACTGAGCTGATTGCTAGTGTCCAATTTACCCTAGCAACCAGGCAGCAGTTTGAATGCAAGACCTACTAAAGTATTAAAATATATGCTTAAAGGAGTAGTTCACCTTTATCTTTGAAGCCCCTAATATTCAATTTTTTAAGTGTAGGTAGAAGAGCCCTGACGCACCCCCGAGGTTGAAAAACAGCGCCGTCTGTTAATGTTTTTTTTGGGTTTGTCAGATACGGTGCTGCCATCAGTAGGAAGGGGCGGAGAGATGGATGCAAATTAAGAATAATAATGGAGAGGTTTGGTTGGCTTTTCATGATGTATCCCAAAGCATTTGCTTTCAGGTATTGCTGTATACTTTGCTTCATCAAATACCAGTCTAGGCTGACCTCCAATGAGAATTCTCGGTTGTTGATCCGGTCTTATATTGTTTGGAGTCGGTTAACTGATGCTCCGCCCCCATGAAAAGAGTTCGTCCGACTGAAATTCCACATAATCAAGTAATAAACTCTACATTTGGTTTAATAAATCTCTTCCTGACATCTGAGTGTACGATAGAGGCTTGACCAGGGTTTGGGTCGAGGACGTGCGCCCCTTCTTTTGTCTTATCTTATAGGGTCACTTCCGTACCCCGTAATGAAATGTCTCTCCTATGTCTGTCAAGCGGGATTGATAACTGGGGCCCAAAACCTTAACTTGGGCACGGGAGGGGTCAGACTTAGCTGTAACCATAAAGCAAAGTGGCAGCCTCCTGTAAATAAGGACTTGACAGTGATGCTGCGCTGCACTGCTGCAAATCCATTTTGCTGACAAATGATTGTTTTGTTAATGTTTTTCCTGCCACAGCAAAGCTTTATACATGAAACAGATGTTCGCTTTATAATGAACAGTCAATACGGCGTAGATAATGGTATTCACCGCTGATTACACCGTTGTTTTTTTACTTCCTATAATTTTTCTTTTCTGCTTTTCCCGTTATTCAAAAAAGTCAGTGACTACCAAAGTGACAATGAATTTCTGCTGACAATATTTATTTTTATCCTGTACGTGTAAAAAAAATCTATTTCTTTGAAACGAAAGTCCTGTTTATTTCATTACAGCACCTGGGTGGGGGCGGGAATATGTCACATGACCAACGTGACGGATTCCTAAAAGCGTTGCACTTTTTTTTTCTAGAAATGGTTCAAAAATTATGTTTAAATGCTACTAAGGGTATTTTCATGCTAGTACTGTTTATTGTTTTTGCATTTTTAGTTGTTTGTTCAGCAGCTCTCCAGTTGGGAGTTTCAGCAGCTAATGGGTTGCTATGGTCTAGTTGACCCTAGCAACCCAGTAGGGATGTGGATGAGAGACAGGAAGATGAATAGGAGAGGATCTGAACAGAAATAGAAGTTGAAAAAGTGCCAATAAACATAATGTGGCCTCACAGGGCAATAGTTGTTTTGAGCTGCTGACCCCCTCCCCCCCATTTGAGCTGGAAAAATATATATATATATTTTTTATTGTATTATATTGTATACAATTTTTCATTGGTTCCATTTACATTATCTCAATTCAGTATGATGAAGCGTATGATGTATTTAAATGTTTGCTATAGTTCCCCTTTAACAAATGCTGGGCACATGCAGGACGTGCTTCTTACTAGTGATGTGCGGGTCGGGATTTCCCCGACCCTAACCTGCTCCCGCCCGCATCCACGCTTCCGGGTGGTTTTTAAAGACCCGCCACCCAATCGATGACATCACAAAAGGGGCAGGGAGAACAGGCGCAGCGTCTATAAAAATACGAAGACGGAAGCTGGCCTTCGACGGTGACGGGCGGGGAGAGCAGGAGAAGAGCTCAACACGCCCACCACCTGCAAAGAAGTCTGCGAGGTCGGCCCGTACCTGCCCCACCTGGGGGTATCGGGCAGACCCGCACATCACTGCTTCTTACAAGTGCAACAGTGATTAAGCTTTGACACCGTCACTTTAATTTATTGCTGAGCGGGGGTGGGCAGAGATGCAGATTTATCACTCCATGTTGAATCGCTTGCTTTTGATCTGCCTTCCCAATAACACATGGAGACATACTCAACTGAAATGTTAAAGGGGAATTATCACATTTTTTTCAAATTAATGAGGGAAAAGGAAGAAAGGTTTTTCAGAAGGAGCAAACAAGACCACGTCGCTTTTTAAACCCATAATGGCACAAGAATCGTACCTTTTACACCGAGGCTCCCCAACTGTTTTTTTACTGGTGAACAACATTCAGATGGAAAAGGAGTTGGGGAGCAAAGCAAGTATGAATAATATTCCTTGGGCTGCCAAGTTAGTGCCGTGGTTGGCCATTTGGTAGCCCCGATATGGACTGTACACCTGGTTTTTACAAAACTTGCCTCCAACCCTGGAATTCAAAAATAAGCACCTACTGGGAGGCCACTGGGCGCAACATCCAAGGGGTTGGGGAGCAGCATTTTACTCATGAGCTACTGGTTGGGGATCTTACGCGATTGAAAAAATGTACAAAAAAAACCATTAAAAATGAGAGCCCTTTGGTCTAACCCGAACACGTTCAGGCTTGAATGGATTCTCATTGGACATTTCAGAAAATTGCTGTTGAAGGCAACGATCAACCAACGTGGTCATGGGGCAGACAAGGTCCGAGTAACTGCCGTTATAGGGGGAGATCTGGTCCCACCTTTTCTGACCACTTGTGAAAAGCATTGACCATTGTCCTAATGGTCCCCAGTCGTACTGTTAGACCAGCTTGCCGTGGTATCAGGGAATCATTTAGTGGCACATCTTATTGATATTAGAATGAGTCATCGATGTCAGGCCACTCTCTCAGTTTAGGGCCTGTGCATAAAGATGGCCATACACTATTAGATCTGAGGGTTTTGGTTGGACGTCAACCAATATACCCACCAAAGGCTGGCAGTATCGGGCTAATCCGATTGTTTGGCCATCAGATTATGACAACAGAAAAACCAGCCGACGGGAAGAAGATGGCATCAACTAGCCAATGTGGTCCTCAGGCTGGAAAATCAAACCTACCCCATCGACACCTGCACGATTTTTGGCCAGATATCAATATTATTTCTTTATTAGGCATAAATATTTATATATTGCATGTACATGTCTTCATCGGTTCCCCCATGGGTCGGAGCGGCCTCCCCAGTCAGATGTTTACGAGGACCCGTAGCCGAATAATACGGTGACGGACGAAGAGTTCTGGGAGCCGCTTGTCGAGCAGCGAAGCAGGGGGGCTCAAATCATTTCTATTGACTGTTTTGCTGGGAGTTGTGATGCCGAGCACAGGAAATAGTAAGGAATTAGAGACCCGGACTTCAGCAGTTTGTCATAACAATGTCCCCACGCCTCGTACATTGATGCTGTTGGCGTGTGAGCGCCATCTGTTCTGGATGAGAGCGTCGTGGAACAAGCTGTCTGTGCTTCTCCTTACACTCAACGTTGGCTGCCAGCTCAGCACTTCCACAGCCTCGTCTGCTCCAGTCGGGAGGTGCAGGGAGAGCCAGAGACGGGAACTATAAGAAATACAGGGGATATTGGGGGGTTGCTGATGGAGTCCTCGCTTTTGTAAAACATGCATTGGAAGGCTTTCATAAACACCCATTAAGTCCCTATGTTGGGAGCTAAAAAACACAGCACTGCTTTCAATAACCGTGCCCAGATACCCCGTAATGGCTGCCTGATGGGGAATTATGGGTTACTTTAGACCCCCAGTCAGGACCACTGCATCCCAAGCACAGTATACAGTGAGAGCAAAGAGAAATGGCATCCTAAGCACAGCATTCAGTGAGAGAAAAGAATAATGGCATCACAGGCACAGTATACAGTGAGAGTAAAGAGTAATGTCATCTCAAGCACATTATACAGTGAGAGCAAAGAAAATGGCATCCTAAGCATAGCATTCAGTGAGAGCAAAGAATAATGGCATCACAGGCATAGTATACATTGAGAGCAAAGAATAATGGCATCCCAAGCATAGTAAACAATGACAGCAAAGAGTAATGGCACCCCAAGCACAGTATACAGTGAGAGCAAAGAAAATGGCATCCCAAGCACAGTATTCAGTGAGAGCAAAAAGTAATGGCATCCCAGGCATAGTATACAGTGAGCACAATGAGTAATGTCATCCCTAGCACATTATACAGTGAGAGCAAAGAATAATGGCACCTAAGCGCAGTGTACAGTGAGCACAAAGTAATGGCACCCCAAGCATATTATACCGTAAGAGCAAAGAGTAATGGCATCCCAAGCACATTATACAGTGAGAGCATATTATACAAGTTGAGCAATGGATGAAGGCATCCCCCATTGTACTAAATTATCTGTTTCTCTTCTGTAAAGCACTTGCTGTATTTATAACAAGAGTGGATGCATCTCTTTCCATTCTACTAGAATATTTAATGCTGAACAAGAAAAGAGTGAATACAATGAAGAATTTTAGAAGAACAAAGTAATACAGCAACACAATGTATTAACCCCCGTGGGGCAAACACATTAGGTTTGTAATCCACTAATGGATATCCATCTGGGTGGAACTGGATCCTGGGGCTCTAATCTGCTCAGAATTGGGGGAGAGGTTATTTTCCCCTTTATCATTCTCTGTTTATTTTCTTTCACCTGCATGGGAGCTGCCATACTGCCCTGTATCATTTACATGAAATCCTGTGAATCTCAGACAAATTGCCATGAGAGAATGGAAGAATATTTGCAAGGCATTTCCAGTGTAACTTTTTATTTTGGAGAGTGCCATTGTTGTGCTCCAAAACCTCCCATGCTCTTATAACACAATAGCAGGGCTATGGGAGGTGATAAGGAATCTTGTGTCCTTAATGGAATGACAATAAAGCGAAATCATTCCCTTCTGCTGAATGAGTGATTTTTATATCGTTCCCAACATGCTGCCGAGATATATCACCGACCTATCTCAAGTTTTTGTGATTTGAATAGTCACTTTGGTGATAACTCGCCCTGAATATAAAGTCTGATTCAGAACCGGCTTTTAAGTATTCACAGCGACGATGGCGGCTGTTCTTAAGCCGGACATAAATTGTGTCGCTCTCTACATTGCCGGAGGGTTTTAGCTCCCCAGCTCAGTATCAAGGTAAGGCTATAACTCTTGTAATAAAAATCTGATTAGGGGGAACAGACTGCAGCTTCCCGTTTTGGAATTAGAATTTAAGGTGTATAGAATTTTAGGTGTATATTTGCACTTAAGAAGCAGGAACTTTGTTTCTTCTTCCCATTGGAAAGCCTACTAGGGTTCCCTAGTTCTCCACGGAACTTTTGGCCTTGATTGGACCAGCCATTGGGTTCCTGTTGGGGCCACAAACTGCTAATGCGTTGCTATCCAATCCAATAGGCAGGGTAAGGCCGGGACAGAGAATCCATAGAGCTTGTGGCCTTGATTGGACCAGCCATTGGGTTCCTGTTGGGGCCACAAACTGCTAATGCATTGCTATTCAATCCAATAGGCAGGGTAAGGCCGGGACAGAGAATCCATGGAACTTCAGGCCTTGCTTGGAACAGCCATTGGGTTCCTGTTGGGGCCACAAACTGCTAATCTGTGCTCACCAATCCAATCCAATGGGCAGGGTAAGGCTAGGATAGAGAATCCATGGAACTTCAGGCCTTGCTTGGAACAGCCATTGGGTTCCTGTTGGGGCCACAAACTGCTAATGCATTGCTCACCAAAACAATGAAATCCAATGGGGAGGGTAAGAACGGGACAGAGAATCCATGCCCCTTAGTTCATAAATACGGATGCACCATTAAAGAGAATCCATAGTCTGTTTATAAGGACAAATGATTTTCCATTTCATTAAACAGACAGTAACATGTGAAGGCACTGAGCATTCTTCGCTCTTCTGAATGGGAACTGCGATATTGCTTTCTCAACGGTTCCCTAGGGAGTTTCATTTCTAATATGACCCATTCTCTCCAGACCAGCAACCCTTACCAACTAATTAGATGTTTGCTTTCACTAGACCTTCTGCAAGGTTACTACTATGATCTGTCATTTATAGTGCCAACATATTCCACGGTGCTTTATAGAGATTCTCCATCCAGGGTCGGACTGGTCTAGCGGGACACAAAGGACAATCCTAGTGGGCCCCAGTCCTGGTGGGCCCCTTCACACCTGGACTGTTGGGAGCCCAAGGTCTATGGGGTGGAAGGAGGGGTGGTGCAGAAGTACACGCGAAGTTGGGGAGGGAACGAACAGCAGGGGACCTGAGTGGAGGTGGCAGTTTTCAGATTCCCAGCTGGCCCACTTACCCCAATCCGAAACTGCCTCCATCATTCACATCAGTAACTGCTGACTGGTTGCTACATGTCTCATTCCTTCCAAATGTCCCTGTTTTCAAAGAACCATCTTGAATTGTAGACCTATAAAGGGGACAGATTTGCCAGAAGTTGGTCAAGGTTTGGGGATGTTCCCAGTTGTACAGAGATTTGGTCTCGGTAGGTCCATTGTTGTGGTTTAATGAGACTCAGAACCCATTGAGAGGCCACAATTAGAAGGCACTGGTCATTCCTGCCTGAAAAGTACTTCAGCAGAGCCAAGCCATTGGGCAGAATGGTCAGAAAAGGAATGTTATGTGCTTTTTCCCTTTTGCAAAATGAATTAATATTAAATATTAATGGATTCTGAGACTTTAAAATGAATTATTATCCATGCTTAAGAAGACAAGAAGATACTTGCATTGAGTTACTATTTCTAAATCTACACACCCCAATATGAGCTGCTGACTCCCCTCCAGGTGGTAACTCATTGGTCAAAGTACAACCAATGGCTTCCTTGACCAATATCCAGATATCCATAGATCCTTCTTCTAATCTGCCCATTTGGGCTCAGCTGTGGGTGTCCAAATTGAGTTAAGATCTGCTTGCTTGGTGACCCTTCCCAATGATGGATCTTCTGGTGTTTTATTGTGTAAATAAATCATCAGGCTGCCGGGACCAAAGGACCTTTAACCCTTCTTTGAGACCGGGCTAGAATCACACAACTATAAAATTGTAGATAGGCCTATGTATATCCCAAAATAAGGAAAATAATTAATTTGTTGACCTCTTAAGAAATAAAAAAAACTCTTTAAAAAGGCATTGTTGCTCTTTATGTTACATTGCCACGAGGATACTTTCTTTAAGGAAACTATGGCTGCTGATGAACGATCTCAGTGATGTAACTACTGTACGGTACTGAGCGACTCTGACCCGATACAGCTGCGTAATCTTCTGTCCTGCAGTAATTACTCGCCTTTAATTAGATTCCCTTCGATCTTTCCTGGGACACCTAGTAGACTGTGCTGCACATTCCGCGAACTTGTTTACTCCTAATGACATTTCGGCTTCATTTAATCACCTTGGATTTTAATTGTGTGGCCCACCACAGGCACCAGGACATTGTACTGCTAATATCTGTACAGTTACAGTTCACTTACATTGGCTGTTGGGGGAGGCTTGTTTACAAATTGTAAGAATATATCTTAAACCATATATATATATAGCAGGTAGGCAGGCCTACTGTATATACAGCATTGCCTAGGAAACAGTCTGTTTCTGAAAACCCCAAGGTATATGTTTTTCAACAGCAGAACTAGGGTTTGGAGGCAATGGGTGGTAGACTGAGGCTCAGCAACTTTGGGACTCTCTTAGATATGTATTTGCCCATTGCAAAAATTCACTGCTTGGTAGTTCTCTACTACTATAGAATGGAGTGATCTCATTGGTCAGATGGGCAGGACTGTGATGATGAAAACCCCCCAAAGGTACGTGTTTTGCTGAATATGTTTCTATCCTATTTTGTGATTGGGAAAAAAAATTGTTATTGACCTAAGTCCTCATGAGAGGCCAGCTCCAAAATTAATGGTATACAGTTACATGAAATAATTGTAGATGGGAAGCCACATTGGGGCTCAAAGTTATTTTGCAGAAAAAGTAGTAGGTGTGGCCTCCTGAACAAAAGGAGAAGTTTATTTTTTCAACCTGCCTCATACCTCCCAACATTTAAAAAGCAGCACAATTTAGGCCATGGCCTGATCCAGCTAAGTACCGACAATACTTAGTTCCACTAGAAACATCTACCACTTTCTGGTAGGTCTGGATTGTCCTTCCATTGGCAGGTAAGATTTCTGTTGGAGGCAGTGTTGACGCACAGATGACTTCTTTGGCCCGTGGACCCAATATAAAAATGAAGAGCTTCTCTTCTGGGTAAGCACAGTGTGGGAAAGCTAAATAACCCACCACAAATTTAGCTCTTGACTGCAGGCAGTGTAGCAACCCGTTTTTAAAAATCTAGGAAGAACAGACATTTTCAAGCTCATGGAGAAATGTAGCATGTGATTATGACCACAAATGAAATGCATCAGCTAGGGCAGGAGAAGAAAGGTGTGCCGAGCATTGGCGTTTGTGCGATGTGGAAGCCGTGAAGATGTGTGGGTTGATACAAATAATGAAGATTGGAAAGTGGAGAGTTGTGTGTCCTGAGGACAATGGTGAAGATTTGTAAGTGAAGAGTGTTGTGTCTCCATACATGAAGGGTAGATTGGAAGGTAAAGAGTTTTGTGTCTCGTGGTGTCCATCTGGGCTGAAGATAAGTAAGGATGAACTTTTAGCTGGGGATGTACACGGGAGGGAAAGACAGAGCAGAACGAGTGAAGATGAATTGATAAACTAAGAAGGAAAGGGGCTATAACTGAATAAGGCCAAACAGCGATTGGATAAAAAAGAGCAAGACCTTGACGGGACATCTGAATATAACAATGAGCATTGTCTAACACTGGCAGATACACAAGGCTGGGAATCAGAAGGGATGGGAAGGAGGAAGGGCTGGAGGAAAGGAATGATGGCTGGTGGACAGAGGGGGGTGTAGGTGTAAGGGCTGGAGTCGAGGGAGGGTGATTAGGAGGGAGAGGAAGATGGATGGTGTGTTGTGGCAGAACAGCTGCTGTTGGGATCAGTACAGAAAGATGCTGAGCAGGGGACGTGTGGACTGGTAATTAGTGATTAATACGCACAGCTACTGGGATCACACACACTGTTCTCTCTCACTCTCTCTCTCTCTGTCTCTCTTTATATTTAGTTGCACAGAGCAAGCGAGACAGAGAGATGGGGGGGGAGAAAGAGAAGCTGAAAAGGAGAAGGAATGGGGATTCCAGTGGGTTCCAGAGAAAGAAGCTGCCTGATACAAGTGTTTCTTTTTCCTTAGCAAATTCTGCTTCTATAGCAGGTACTGGTAGACAATTGTTAGATGAACATGGACGACCTTCAACTATACAAATAAATCTGATTGAGAATGAGGCCAGTACTGGTGACACCAATGAAAACACAGAGAAAATATCTTCACATATTTGTTACTGATGTCAGAGAGTGACAAATATAAGTGTATATGTCTCTTAAGATCTAGTCTACCTCAAGATAGACAGTGCTCCTGCCTGGACATAGACTGACACCCAGCAGAGTGCATCCATGCTATTTATTGGTGATTACTTCTTACTGTCTGTCTACCTTCTGAAGTCCATCCATTGACCAATATGCATGAGAGTGAGGAGCATTGGGTACAAGGGCAGTAGTGTGGTTTCCTACAAGGAGAGTAGGGTGATTAGTATAATGGTAGGAACACAGAGCTAGTTCAAATTTGTTTACAGAACTCTGAAAGGGGCTGATAAGTTAGGGCTAGATGTCTTCTAGAATACTACCCACTTCCCAGTTGATGACTGGCCTGGGAAGGTGAGTACCAAGGAAAGATCTGAGGGGGGGTTGGCAACCAATGGGAAGGACATGGCTGGGAGATGATGAGAACCAGGCAGATAGACCACACATGAGACAGAAGTGGGAGAACAGGGCCACCATCAGGGGAGTACAGGGGTTACTGCAGTCAGGGACCCCATGACAGTGATACCCGAAATGGCTTGTGAAGTTTGGGTGAACTAAGGCCTTCCCTTGAGGAAGGGCCTTTGTAACTTAGTAGAATTGTGTGTTGTATATGGAAAATCTGTAAGATTAAACCTGTGCAAAGGCTGACTGTGATGAACTTGTCTGAAGACCACTTCCTACTACAACTATAGATACATATCCCATATAGCAAACATACGCCTTTTTCCACTTATGCAAACAAAACCAAGGATATTTCCAAACGTATTTATGTGGACAAATTCCACATTGTCTTTTCTGTAGAACTTTTCCAAGATCCCATTATAAATATCAGATGTTACAGTGGACAAAGGTTGCCCAAGTCAAGTAAGACCTAGCAATATCAAGCACTTGCTTTCACTGTCCTACCTGCAATGGAGCAGTCAATTGGAACTGGATATTGTAGTGGGAAGAGGTTCTCCATGTTACTGTAACACCCAGTTTCATCCATGAATCTTAACACCCATTCCAGTTGGGATCATTTACTCAATACCAGGCCTATTGCCCAGGCACAGGAACCCATAGGAATCAGCAATCAGATTTTATTGGTATACTACAAGTACAGCAACTATGTTACTGAAGACCCCAAGCCACCTAGATATATATAACCAGACCCAACGCATTTCACATAAACCCTGGTGGGACAAGAACTTGCACACGGCAGATGAGTTGTTTATTGGTTGCAGCAAGTGTACACACATCATGTCCATCTAGCACGGAACCGTAGAAATTATATGACAAACACCCAAACCTTACATATGGTTTGTACTAAAGTAACTTCATTCTTATAGGAAATCCTATCCATAAATATAGATATAGAGATATTTTAATAATTTAATAAAAAAACAGGTCAATCCCAGTCAATGGCCTATGGTAATGGGTGGAAGCAGAGGTGCCCATCTTATACCAAGCAGAAGACTGGAGGGGGGTTTAGGGGTTCAGTTGTGGAGTTAATGAGGGTACATGTTTGTCCCAGGACTAGTTAGTAGGTATTGGGAGTGGGAATAAAACATAGGTGGAGCTACTCTAAAGGGTACATATTAGATACAACAATATACAGGAGCCACAGAGAATTCCATTTTTCTTAAAGGGGGGTACAGAACATCACACCTTTTGGAAACGTGTCCCAGATTGACCCAACGGCTTGAGTAATTCTTTATACTGAGCATAAATGTAACCATTGTTGGGTCAATGTTTTGAAAAGGTAAAAAATAATGTAATCTTTCTGCTTTTGTCATTGACCTTCATTTATTTGTTGTTTGTGGGGGGTTGGTCTTGTAACAGAGAAACATTCCGAAAAAAACAGCCCGAAAATTGAAAGTGACTGCAAGGTCCCACCAAATACTCTCATCGTGTCTTGAGGTGTCTGTACATGAGCTTGCTGTGTGTACCGTTCAGTAATCACCATGTAGGTTTCTGGTGTAAGGTCCCTCAGAATTACTGCTCTACTCTGTGTCCACATTCTCCACAAGTACAAAGACACCACAACAGACCAGACCAAAGGCACAGGAAGTCCATCAAAAAGTTCCAAAGTTGGTTCCACTTTGGCATTCGTGCTGGTATCACCGTCCAACATCTTTGTCTTTTCTTCAGCCAGAAGGTGAGTACGGAGAGCTGTTATGGTAGTTGTAGTCAGGACAGACCTTCTGCACCAGCCTGTAATCAGTGGTGTAAAAAGAGACATAAACACAAACAATCTTGAAAGGTTGAGAGCAGGTCCAGGAGACCCGACTGTGAGTTTGCTGCTGCTGACAAGTTTTTGACGGGTCATGGGGGCAAAGACCTGTTTTAATGGCCTTATCCACCTTTTCAAACTCAACCCTGCAGTTGAAGATCTTGGATTCCTTCGCTTCTACGTACATCTGCTGCTCCAGGTCAAAGTCAAGAATTTTGGAGGGCGGAACAAGGCTGACAGACACATTCCCCTGCCCGGTTGAGTTGTGTCGGAAATAGACACTAAAAGACCCATTTCCATGGTCAACCACTTTTCCAGTAATAAGAAGGTTGAGTTTCACGGTCTTGATATTAGAGTAGAAGTCCCCCCAACCAAAGATTTTTTTCGCTCTTCCGGTCGACCTCAGAACCGATTGGCGTCTACTCCTGGAGGGTACCGGGGGTTCTTGATTTTGACCCAACTCTGAAAGACTGCTTAGAACATCCCAGAACTCGGGGGAGTTCGACAGAAGTTGGAGAATGGTGGAATTTTGATTGCTTGAGAAGCGAGATCGGGAAGAAGAAGAAGAAGGAGGTTTTCTCCTGGGTATTCTTGTTCTTGGGTGGGGTTTAGACTCTGGCTGGTCTTCATCATCAGGATCGCTGGAGGAATCTTCTTGGCCACATATTACCTGCAGGACAGATATGTTGTAAACTGTCATTATTGGATAGATTGGAGTTTATTTGTAGAGTAACGAGAACCTGAAATCATCATTATTGCTCTGCTATATTAGATAACCTTGATTTCTAACACTTTCTCTCTTATTCTCCTCATTTATTAGCTTCTCACCTGAAAGCACGAGCTGTGAGTGATCATTAGTGGTACTGAGTACCAACCAGAATGACAAGTTTAATGAAAGCTGCAATGCATTCTGGCATCTGCCCTTCACTGCCCCAGGTCAAAGATTCAAAAATTGTTTAACACTAATGTTTATTACATAATGGACCCGCAGACCCACAAACACTCAACACAAGTGCACAATTCCCAGCCATGACCCCCAGCAATAACACAGTTAATGGGCAGTGATACAAAACGATAACAATCAATATCACTCAGTCCTGATACACAACATGAATACAAAGTTCACACTGATGTTTTTTTACACCGATACCCAACCTGAATACACAAGAAATAGGCAGTGTAGCAACAACGCCTGCACAATGCTCACACAATTAAGTCATTTGGAGGAAGCGCAGATGGATAAACATCAGCCCACTGTGAGTAAACAAATGCATGAATATCCATAATTATTATACAAAGCACATACGAGTACACAATGCTTTATCTATTACATTACGGATATGAACCTCGTAGAGAATCTGGCTGCAGTTATCCTTAGTGAGGCCACAGGCAAGTTTGCCTTTCTGAGGGCCCATTATTTTATTCTATTGTTTCTGTTACCAGTGTATTTAATTATACATCAGGGGCGTCCAATCTGCAGCCTTCCAGCATTTTTTGAACTACAAGTACCTGCATTCTGGATATTGTACATTCACAATGGACTATTAACCACAGTGCTACTATAGACACCATCTCTCCCTACTATACCTGCTATCCCACAGTCACACTCCCTTCCCAGAGACTATTATCCACTGTTACTATAGGGACCATCTCTCCCTACTATACCTGCTATCCCACAGTCACACTCCCTTCCCAGAGACTATTATCCACTGTTACTATAGGGACCATCTCTCCCTACTATACCTGCTATCCCACAGTCACACTCCCTTCCCAGAGACTATTATCCACTGTTACTATAGACACATCTCTCCCTACTATACCTGCTATCCCACAGTCACACTCCCTTCCCAGAGACTATTATCCACTGTTACTATAGGCACCATCTCTCCCTACTATACCTGCTATCCCACAGTCACACTCCCTTCCCAGAGACTATTATCCCACTGTTACTATAGGCACCATCTCTCCCTACTATACCTGCTATCCCACAGTCACACTCCCTTCCCAGAGACTATTATCCCACTGTTACTATAGACACATCTCTCCCTACTATACCTGCTATCCCACAGTCACACTCCCTTCCCAGAGACTATTATCCACTGTTACTATAGGCACCATCTCTCCCTACTATACCTGCTATCCCACAGTCACACTCCCTTCCCAGAGACTATTATCCACTGTTACTATAGGCACCATCTCTCCCTACTATACCTGTTATCCCACAGTCACTCTCCCTTCCCAGAGACTATTATCCACTGTTACTATAGGCACCATCTCTCCCTACTATACCTGCTATCCCACAGTCACACTCCCTTCCCAGAGACTATTATCCACTGTTACTATAGACACCATCTCTCCCTACTATACCTGCTATCCCACAGTCACACTCCCTTCCCAGAGACTATTATCCACTGTTACTATAGACACCATCTCTCCCTACTATACCTGCTATCCCACAGTCACACTCCCTTCCCAGAGACTATTATCCACTGTTACTATAGACACCATCTCTCCCTACTATACCTGCTATCCCACAGTCACACTCCCTTCCCAGAGACTATTATCCACTGTTACTATAGGCACCATCTCTCCCTACTATACCTGCTATCTCACAGTCACACTCCCTTCCCAGAGACTATTATCCACTGTTACTATAGACACCATCTCTCCCTACTATACCTGCTATCCCACAGTCACACTCCCTTCCCAGAGACTATTATCCACTGTTACTATAGGCACCATCTCTCCCTACTATACCTGCTATCCCACAGTCACACTCCCTTCCCAGAGACTATTATCCACTGTTACTATAGGCACATCTCTCCCTACTATACCTGCTATCCCACAGTCACACTCCCTTCCCAGAGACTATTATCCACTGTTACTATAGGCACCATCTCTCCCTACTATACCTGCTATCCCACAGTCACACTCCCTTCCCAGAGACTATTATCCCACTGTTACTATAGACACCATCTCTCCCTACTATACCTGCTATCCCACAGTCACACTCCCTTCCCAGAGACTATTATCCCACTGTTACTATAGACACCATCTCTCCCTACTATACCTGCTATCCCACAGTCACACTCCCTTCCCAGAGACTATTATCCACTGTTACTATAGGCACCATCTCTCCCTACTATACCTGCTATCCCACAGTCACACTCCCTTCCCAGAGACTATTATCCCACTGTTACTATAGGCACCATCTCTCCCTACTATACCTGCTATCCCACAGTCACACTCCCTTCCCAGAGACTATTATCCCACTGTTACTATAGACACCATCTCTCCCTACTATACCTGCTATCCCACAGTCACACTCCCTTCCCAGAGACTATTATCCACTGTTACTATAGACACCATCTCTCCCTACTATACCTGCTATCCCACAGTCACACTCCCTTCCCAGAGACTATTATCCACTGTTACTATAGACACCATCTCTCCCTACTATACCTGCTATCCCACAGTCACACTCCCTTCCCAGAGACTATTATCCCACTGTTACTATAGACACATCTCTCCCTACTATACCTGCTATCCCACAGTCACACTCCCTTCCCAGAGACTATTATCCACTGTTACTATAGACACCATCTCTCCCTACTATACCTGCTATCCCACAGTCACACTCCCTTCCCAGAGACTATTATCCACTGTTACTATAGGCACCATCTCTCCCTACTATACCTGCTATCCCACAGTCACACTCCCTTCCCAGAGACTATTATCCACTGTTACTATAGACACCATCTCTCCCTACTATACCTGCTATCCCACAGTCACACTCCCTTCCCAGAGACTATTATCCACTGTTACTATAGGCACCATCTCTCCCTACTATACCTGCTATCCCACAGTCACACTCCCTTCCCAGAGACTATTATCCACTGTTACTATAGACACCATCTCTCCCTACTATACCTGCTATCCCACAGTCACACTCCCTTCCCAGAGACTATTATCCACTGTTACTATAGGCACCATCTCTCCCTACTATACCTGCTATCCCACAGTCACACTCCCTTCCCAGAGACTATTATCCACTGTTACTATAGACACCATCTCTCCCTACTATACCTGTTATCCCACAGTCACACTCCCTTCCCAGAGACTATTATCCACTGTTACTATAGACACCATCTCTCCCTACTATACCTGCTATCCCACAGTCACACTCCCTTCCCAGAGACTATTATCCACTGTTACTATAGACACCATCTCTCCCTACTATACCTGCTATCCCACAGTCACACTCCCTTCCCAGAGACTATTATCCACTGTTACTATAGGCACCATCTCTCCCTACTATACCTGCTATCCCACAGTCACACTCCCTTCCCAGAGACTATTATCCACTGTTACTATAGACACCATCTCTCCCTACTATACCTGCTATCCCACAGTCACACTCCCTTCCCAGAGACTATTATCCACTGTTACTATAGACACCATCTCTCCCTACTATACCTGCTATCCCACAGTCACACTCCCTTCCCAGAGACTATTATCCACTGTTACTATAGGCACCATCTCTCCCTACTATACCTGCTATCCCACAGTCACACTCCCTTCCCAGAGACTATTATCCACTGTTACTATAGACACCATCTCTCCCTACTATACCTGTTATCCCACAGTCACACTCCCTTCCCAGAGACTATTATCCACTGTTACTATAGACACCATCTCTCCCTACTATACCTGCTATCCCACAGTCACACTCCCTTCCCAGAGACTATTATCCACTGTTACTATAGACACCATCTCTCCCTACTATACCTGCTATCCCACAGTCACACTCCCTTCCCAGAGACTATTATCCCACTGTTACTATAGGCACCATCTCTCCCTACTATACCTGCTATCCCACAGTCACACTCCCTTCCCAGAGACTATTATCCACTGTTACTATAGACACCATCTCTCCCTACTATACCTGCTATCCCACAGTCACACTCCCTTCCCAGAGACTATTATCCACTGTTACTATAGACACCATCTCTCCCTACTATACCTGCTATCCCACAGTCACACTCCCTTCCCAGAGACTATTATCCACTGTTACTATAGGCACCATCTCTCCCTACTATACCTGCTATCTCACAGTCACACTCCCTTCCCAGAGACTATTATCCACTGTTACTATAGACACCATCTCTCCCTACTATACCTGCTATCCCACAGTCACACTCCCTTCCCAGAGACTATTATCCACTGTTACTATAGGCACCATCTCTCCCTACTATACCTGCTATCCCACAGTCACACTCCCTTCCCAGAGACTATTATCCACTGTTACTATAGGCACATCTCTCCCTACTATACCTGCTATCCCACAGTCACACTCCCTTCCCAGAGACTATTATCCACTGTTACTATAGGCACCATCTCTCCCTACTATACCTGCTATCCCACAGTCACACTCCCTTCCCAGAGACTATTATCCCACTGTTACTATAGACACCATCTCTCCCTACTATACCTGCTATCCCACAGTCACACTCCCTTCCCAGAGACTATTATCCCACTGTTACTATAGACACCATCTCTCCCTACTATACCTGCTATCCCACAGTCACACTCCCTTCCCAGAGACTATTATCCACTGTTACTATAGGCACCATCTCTCCCTACTATACCTGCTATCCCACAGTCACACTCCCTTCCCAGAGACTATTATCCCACTGTTACTATAGGCACCATCTCTCCCTACTATACCTGCTATCCCACAGTCACACTCCCTTCCCAGAGACTATTATCCCACTGTTACTATAGACACCATCTCTCCCTACTATACCTGCTATCCCACAGTCACACTCCCTTCCCAGAGACTATTATCCACTGTTACTATAGACACCATCTCTCCCTACTATACCTGCTATCCCACAGTCACACTCCCTTCCCAGAGACTATTATCCACTGTTACTATAGACACCATCTCTCCCTACTATACCTGCTATCCCACAGTCACACTCCCTTCCCAGAGACTATTATCCCACTGTTACTATAGACACATCTCTCCCTACTATACCTGCTATCCCACAGTCACACTCCCTTCCCAGAGACTATTATCCACTGTTACTATAGACACCATCTCTCCCTACTATACCTGCTATCCCACAGTCACACTCCCTTCCCAGAGACTATTATCCACTGTTACTATAGGCACCATCTCTCCCTACTATACCTGCTATCCCACAGTCACACTCCCTTCCCAGAGACTATTATCCACTGTTACTATAGACACCATCTCTCCCTACTATACCTGCTATCCCACAGTCACACTCCCTTCCCAGAGACTATTATCCACTGTTACTATAGGCACCATCTCTCCCTACTATACCTGCTATCCCACAGTCACACTCCCTTCCCAGAGACTATTATCCACTGTTACTATAGACACCATCTCTCCCTACTATACCTGCTATCCCACAGTCACACTCCCTTCCCAGAGACTATTATCCACTGTTACTATAGGCACCATCTCTCCCTACTATACCTGCTATCCCACAGTCACACTCCCTTCCCAGAGACTATTATCCACTGTTACTATAGACACCATCTCTCCCTACTATACCTGTTATCCCACAGTCACACTCCCTTCCCAGAGACTATTATCCACTGTTACTATAGACACCATCTCTCCCTACTATACCTGCTATCCCACAGTCACACTCCCTTCCCAGAGACTATTATCCACTGTTACTATAGACACCATCTCTCCCTACTATACCTGCTATCCCACAGTCACACTCCCTTCCCAGAGACTATTATCCACTGTTACTATAGGCACCATCTCTCCCTACTATACCTGCTATCCCACAGTCACACTCCCTTCCCAGAGACTATTATCCACTGTTACTATAGACACCATCTCTCCCTACTATACCTGCTATCCCACAGTCACACTCCCTTCCCAGAGACTATTATCCACTGTTACTATAGACACCATCTCTCCCTACTATACCTGCTATCCCACAGTCACACTCCCTTCCCAGAGACTATTATCCACTGTTACTATAGGCACCATCTCTCCCTACTATACCTGCTATCCCACAGTCACACTCCCTTCCCAGAGACTATTATCCACTGTTACTATAGACACCATCTCTCCCTACTATACCTGTTATCCCACAGTCACACTCCCTTCCCAGAGACTATTATCCACTGTTACTATAGACACCATCTCTCCCTACTATACCTGCTATCCCACAGTCACACTCCCTTCCCAGAGACTATTATCCACTGTTACTATAGACACCATCTCTCCCTACTATACCTGCTATCCCACAGTCACACTCCCTTCCCAGAGACTATTATCCCACTGTTACTATAGGCACCATCTCTCCCTACTATACCTGCTATCCCACAGTCACACTCCCTTCCCAGAGACTATTATCCACTGTTACTATAGACACCATCTCTCCCTACTATACCTGCTATCCCACAGTCACACTCCCTTCCCAGAGACTATTATCCACTGTTACTATAGGCACCATCTCTCCCTACTATATGTAATAACTAGTAGATTTATATGGATTACTAATCCTGATGCAAACTTTGCCACTTTTATTTCATTATTCCAGTTTTATACACATAGACATAAATACATTATGGGTTCAAGGTCTGCATTACTGGCATCTCTAAAGAAACAGTAACAGAGAGACTGTATCATTTACTAGTGTGGGAAGGGTTAATACTAAAGGAGAAGTATAACCATGGAGACAAAGAGGGGGTGACAGGTGCTGGAAATTAGCTGGGCCCATAGGGAACTGAATAGAGTAATGAAGGCTCTCAGGTAAACACACTGATAAGGAATACATGGAGTAGCAACATGTGGGGACTCTCTATCTCTATCTCTATTGAGCATTATAAAATATTTCTATGGAATGGTGCATTAGAATAGCAAACAGATATTACACAGTGAATGACATATTACATATCACAAGCCCATAATATAACCGATATATTGCAAATTGTCTCAGAATATCCCTCTCTACCTCATACTAACAGTTAATTTAAAGGTGAACAACCTTTTTAATAAGACTGGTTGCTATGGGTTACTGCACTGGTGCAATTTAGCACTTATGTTTAGCAGCCCCTCCCTGTCTCCTTTCCTTACATACCCTTATGTGATCAATTCTAGCTCTGTCCCAATAATTCATCATTTTCTGCTGCCATTGTATTTCATGACATGAGCACCATGAGCTCACAGGGGGGCTAACTCCATCCTTTATCCCGGCCGACCCATTAATCCAGCTCAGTTATCCTTTGTCCGTGTGATTTTTTTAAGGCTAAAAATGCCTTGTTTGCTTCCAGACAAAAAAACGAGACATTAGCCGTCCGGAAGCCTCGACAAAAGCTTTAAAAGGAAAGTACGTTCCCTTTGATCCACCCGCTTCTACTGGGCTGCTATTTCTTTTATTATTATTATTAAATTATGGGGAGCAGGATCCTGGACTTTTAGTGTGGGTGGCAAAGTCAAGCCACAAATCTGCCCAATCCCTGCTCCCATCCAGTGGTGGATTTCCATTAGGCCTCATAGTGCAAAACAGGGCCCAAAAGGGGCAATACTTGGAGCTGGGGGCGGAGATGCTTAAAGGGATACTGTCATGGGAAAAAAATTTTTTTTTCCAAAACACATCAGTTAATAGTGCTGCTCCAGCAGAATTCTGCACTGAAATCCATTTCTCAAAAGAGCAAACAGATTTTTTTATATTTAATTTTGAAATCTGACATGGGGCTAGACATATTGTCAGTTTCCCAGCTGCCCCCAGTCATGTGACTTGTGCTCTGATAAACTTCCGTCACTCTTTACTGCTTTACTGCAAGTTGGAGTGATATCACCCCCCTCCCTTTCCCCCAGCAGCCTAACAACAGAACAATGGGAAGGTAACCAGATAACAGCTCCCTAACACAAGATAACAGCTGCCTGGTAGATCTAAGAACAACACTCAATAGTAAAATCCAGGTCCCACTGAGACACATTCAGTTACATTGAGTAGGAGAAACAACAGCCTGCCAGAAAGCAGTTCCATCCTAAAGTGCTGGCTCTTTCTGAAATCACATGACCAGGCAAAATGAGCTGAGATGCACCTACACACCAATATTACAACTAAATACACTTGCTGCTTCAGGAATGACATTTTATATTGTACAGTGAATTATTTGCAGTGTAATTTAGAAATAAAAGCGACATCATAAATATCATGACCGAATCCCTCTAAGCCACCCCAACTCCCATCACAACCAAATTCACCCAACAGTTATAGGAAATGCTATTCTTAACCTGACCACCAGAGGGCGCTGTTTCATCCGCTCGTTAGAGCAATCATGGCCGCTCCCTATCATATAAAAAAAACAAAAAACAAAGCCCCCCTGTTCACAGTCACCTGTGCCAAATACTTTCAGGAAAAAAGTATGATAAAAATATATTTTTAAAAAAATTTGAAATTCGAATGCGTTTGATTTCGGCTGGAAATTTCGGTCTCACAGATCACAGAAAAAATCTCAATACTCAAAACAAAGGAAGGTCAAATTTAATCGTAGCGTCTGCCCCCCACCCCAATTGCCGTCGCCTGCTAATAAATGGGACCCTGACCCCTGGTTAAAATCGGTGGGGCTCTACTTTGTTCCTATCCTTCCCCTAAATGCCGTTTCCTACCTGCAGGGCTTAAAACTGGCAATTAGAATTCTTGTTACTTGTTACAAATGCCCATAGTACCAGTGAGCTCAAGCCTTGCCTCCTTGATCCAACCCAATGCTGGTTCTTGATTAAGAATTATAACACAACAGGAGGGCTATGAGATACCCTGAAGCATATGGGTTTATTCACAGGAGCTAGGGAAATAATATTGAATTCTACATATACTGAGACAATTTCCCCACCAGCTATAGACCTTGGTTCCAATCCCCGGGGCCCCTGCACCATTAACGCATCCACAAATGGCTTTCTTGATGGCTACAAGGAAATCTGAATCCCGCAGGAGCAGAAGGGACTAAATAAACATTCTCGCTTTCCCTTTAACTGCGCTAAACACAGTTTGGAAATCAAATACTCTGCTGGAGAGAATTGCGGCCTACGCTTGGTGACGTTAACCCCAGGCCCCTCCCACCGATCTCATTTCTATACGGTGCGAGTCTCCGGAAGGTCGTTAAAGTCAAGGATGGGAGACAAAGATAAAGAAATATATTCCATAGCGGAGGGATAACGAGACAACATCTGCCAACTAATTGGTGTCAGGTACAGTGTGAGATGCACAATGCACAAATATAATCAAATATTAATACACAATAAACAGTATATTTACCAGCAATAATAGGCATGAGTAATGCTGTTCCCCAGTTGGGTCCCGTATTATACAAATATATTCCGACATGATGATATACACCTGTGTACAGCACCCGCATGAGCAAAGGGCACCCATATACCTAGGGCAGGTGCTTATTAATATTATTAATAGACCCAGAGCACAATAAACACAATCACCTACACAAATGAGAGCAGCAGCTGCTGGATGGAAACAATACAAAATAAAATGATACCCTGACACACAGTCATGCCATGAAGATAACATGATACACTGACACACAGTCGTGCCAATAGGAAACCAGAGGCACAGCTTTAGGGATGAGAACTGCTTGACCCAATCTCTGATACCGGACACTGGTATTGATATTCAGAACCCATAGTCTGTGTTCATACTGTGCAGCCAGAACCATCTGACAGTCAGGACCATCTGACAGTCGAGACCATCCTATATATCAGCATCTCTCTAGTTATGTTGGGCAGTGCCTCTTCTGGCTTTCCCTATGAGCAATATTACACAAAATCAGGACCATCCGACAGTCAGGACCATCCGACAGTCAGGACTATCCGAGTCCGACAGTCAGAACCATCCAACAGTCAGGACCATCTGACAGTTGGGACCATCCTATATATCAGCATCTCTCTAGGAATGTTGGGCAATGCCTCTTCTGGCTTTCCCTATGAGCAATATTACATTAAATCAGGACCATCTGACAGTCAGGACCATCTGACAGTTGGGACCATCTGACAGTCGGGACCATCCTATATATCAGAATCTCTCTAGGTATGTTGGGCAATGCCTCTTCTGGCTTTCCCTATGGGCAATATTACACTAAATCTCAGCTTTCACCCCAAAATTATACACTTTATCCTATATTTAAAGGGTTAGTTTACCTTTACGTCAACTTTTTGTATGTTATAGCATTCCCTATTCTTATCAACGTTTCAGCTGGTCTTCATCTGTTTTTTTTGTATGTACCTCCCTCTTCTGCCTCTTTCCAGTATTCCAGTTGGGGGTCACTGACCCCGACAGCCATAAGTCCATCACCTGTTGTACTTGTTACTATTTATTACTCATGTTTCTATTCAGGCCTCCTATTAATCATCCAGCCTCTTATTCAAATGACTGCCTAGTTGCTAAGGTAAACTGGACCATAGCAACAAGATACTGTAACTATAGAAATGCCAAGCTTGAGATCTGCTGAACAAAAAGCTAAATTACTCAAAAAACTCTTTTTTTTTTGTGAAAAATGGCGCTGTCTCGGAATCTCACTTTTTCATGAAGCTCATACTCAGGTCAATATAAATTTGAATGACCCTATGGGACAGAGACGTGTAAATCTCTCTTCCCAACTATCCATCCAAATCCATGCGATATACAATTCAGAGGCATGAATCCAAACTTATGTACAGGTATGGGACCTGTTATCCAGAATGCTCGGGACCTGGGGTTTTCCGGATAATGGATCTTTCCATAATTTGAATCTTCATCCTTTAAGTCTACTAGAAAATCATATAAACATTAAATAAACCCAATAGGCTGGTTTTGCTTCCAATAAGGATTAATTATATCTTAGTTGGGATCAAGCAGAAGCTACAACTCCCTGGGCCCTAGCCGTAAGGATTTCTCCATTGGAAATATTTATATATATATATAAAAAAGAGCCCAAATTTGCAGCGGCATTGCGCTAAGTCCTCTGCTGACAGTTGCTCCGGATTAAAGGAGAACTAAACCCTAAAAAATGCTACATATTTGCTGATTATTCAATTCTGATGCTAATTGCACTAGTTTCTGTGCTGCCATGTAGTAATTATGTGTATTAATTACTAATCAGCCTTATATTGTGACATTTCTATTCTATGTGTACTGTATATTGTGAGTGGCTCCCTAAGCTCAGTAAGTGACAGCAGCACAGAGCATGTGAATCAGTGAATCAGCAGAAAAGAAGATGGGGAGCTACTGGGGCATCTTTGGAGACACAGATCTTTACTGCTAAAGGGCTGTGGTTGCCTTGGGCTGGTACAGAAGCACAAAACATCATGTACAACATTTCTACCTACTTCTTTAGTTAGGCTTGAGTTCTCCTTTAAACAGCAGCCTAATGTGTCTCTGACAATACACAGCCCAAGTCTTTATTCTCTCCTCTGAAACCCTGACAGTCCGTGTGCGACTCCTGATAACCCCCCATCCGCTCTCCCCTTTCACAACTGCCCGACACACAAACAAACACCTCATCTCACAGTCATTACTGCCCCAACACTCACAGCTTTGCACAATACAGTTCCCTCGTTGCTAGGATTAGTGAGCCCTAGCAACCATATAGCCGTTTATCGTGTAAAGAAAAGGCAAAGAGAAATATATGTGTGTGTTACTATAATTATATCATTACATCACTCAGCTCATTAGTATGAATGACTCGTTAACCTATTACAAATGTCGCTCTAAGGGAGCTTTACTGCTAAATAGAATTAACCCTTTATACAGATTATTATAAAGACCCTGTGCTCCCATGGGAGATCTGAGCTGTTTATTATTCATATATATATACATTAACCCCTTATTTGTGTGATACACCTCAGACATGCAACATCTTCATATCAGTAACTCCATCCCCTCCCCATAACAATGAATTAATTAGAAGCTGCTGAGCAAAGGGCTTGAACCTGATGAATTTATGTCTATTTTTGTAACCTCAGCTGCTATATAACTGTATAAATGTATATAACTGTGTATAAATATATATAACTGTATATAAATATACCGTATATATAACTGTATATAAATGTGAATAAATAAATATAAATGTATTATAAATATATATAACTGTATATAAATGTGAATAAATATATATAAATAAATATAAATGTATATAAATATATATAAACTGTGTTATAATATATATAAACTGTATATAAATGTGAATAAATATATACAAATAAATATAAACCATATATAAATGTATATAACTGTATATAAATATATATAAATAAATATAATTGTACATAAATGTATATAACTGTATATAAATATATATAAATGTGTATAAATAAATATAAATATATATAAATGTGAATAAATGTGTATATGTATATAAATGTGTATAAGTGTATATATATATATATATATATATATATATAAAGATCTTTAATGGCTATTGTGGGACACAGGCAGTGAGTAACAGACAAATCCCCAGTAATAAGGGGAAAACCCTGGGAGATTTCAGCCTCTTGTTGAGTTTTGGCTGGGACATGGGGGCAGCACTTATATATATATATATTTAATATTAAGGATTTGCTTCTGGTTCTGTGTTCCAGACATAAATCTTTATGCCTTAAGCCTTGATTTGAATTGGAAAAGCTAAACACAACATGATCTGCCCCATTCACACAAATATTCCTCTCCAGTTTCTACTGAGTCGGAGAAGCAACAGGTAGAGAAGCAGAAGAAGTGACACAGTCTTGTCTGACTCCCCAACACACGAGAGCAACAGTCTCATCCCCCCAAATAGATTGTCTGCTCCCATAAACCTTATTTACTGGTCCCTCCTACTAAACTGATAAACCCAATCACATCATAAATAATGAGGTTAATTCATGTGATGGACGAGGAGACAGAGGGCGAGAGACAGAACCAATAATAGAGATGGATACATTATATTTATATATATACATGAATTACAGGTAAAAAGAGATAGATAGATAGATAGATAGATAGATAGATAGATAGAGAGAGAGAGAGAGAGAGAGAGAGAGAGAGAGAGAGAGAGAGAGAGAGAGAGATAGATAGATAGATAGATAGATAGATAGATAGATAGATAGATAGAAAGATAGATAAATAGAGACATAGAGATGGATAGAAAGATAAATAAATAGAAAGAAAGAGCTAGAGAGATGGAGAGAGAGAGAGAGAGAGAGAGAGAGAGAGATACAGTGGATAGATGGAGAGAGAGAGAGAGAGAGAGAGAGAGAGAGAGAGAGAGATACAGTGGATAGATGGAGAGAGAGAGAGAGAGAGAGAGAGAGAGAGAGATACAGTGGATAGATGGAGAGAGAGATACAGTAAATAGAGACAGAGAGATGGACAGATAGATAAATAAATAGAAAGAAAGAGCTAGAGAGATACAGAGATGGAGAGAGAGATAGATAGAAAGAAAGATGAACAGATAGATAGAGAGAGATAGAGAGAGAGAGAGAGAGAGAGAGAGAGAGAGAGAGAGAGAGAGAGAGAGAGAGAGAGAGAGAGAGATAAAGAGAGAGAATGATAGAAAGATGAACAGATGAACATGAGCAGGTAAAGCAGATAATGTGGTTTGGGCAGAGGGTCGGGAGCTCTTCTCGGGGGGCTGTTATACAGGGGGGGACTGAGGTGGGGAGCGGAGTTCCATGGAGGGGCCAGACAGGAGCACATATAGGGGGACACTAGGATAGAGAAGTGCTAGTGATAGGGGTACCACGGGGGTGAGAATGGGGCACAGTGATGATGATGATGATGATGATGATGATGAGGGAACTGGGATAAGGGGAAAGACAGTGAGGTTGGTGTCAGTGAAGGTGGGGGCACAGATATACTGGGGGTGATGGTGCTGGGCACTGGGGTACAGGGTGGGGGTGAGATTGGGGCTGGATGTGGAGACTCACCAGGTAGATGCTCCCCTGGACCAGGAAGATGAAGCAGCATTGAGTCAGTTGCATGTTGTTCAGTCTCCACTCACCTGCCTTCTGCACCCATGTGTCTCCCCCAACCCCCTGCACCCACTGACTGCTGATCCTCTCTCCCCCCCTCTAATGCCTTCCCCACCTCAGTCCTGTACCTCTGCCCGACTGTCCCCCCTTCAGTCTCTTCCAGCTGTACCCCCCTCAACTGTACCCCCTCAGCTGTACCCCTCTTATCCTTCTTCTGCTGACTCTCACTTCTCTCCGCTGTATCTTCTTCTTCCCTTTACTCCTCCTCCCAGGTATTCACCCCATGTAACCCCCAATTTCTTCTGTGCCCTCCCCAGACTCTAACTGCTGCCCCCCCCTATTACACTTTCTCTCCAGCTTCTCTCCCTCCCCTCAGCAATATATTCACTTGTTTATTCTCTTTCTTCCGAAATCCGCTCCCCCTGCCTGTTCTACCTGCTTCCCTCCTCTTCTCCCTATGAGCCTCGCACACCTTTCTCCCCTTTCCCGACTCTCATTGGTTCTCCCCCGATCTCTGTCTCCCACCCTCCTTCCTTGGCTTCTGTCTGCTTCTCTCCTGAGCTGGGTCTGACACCCCCACCTACACGCTGTCCCTCCTTTTTCTCTTTCCTTATGTCTCTTTCTATCTCTGACCTTCCCTCCCTCTCTCTCCTCCCCTCAGACTCTCTCCTGCTGTTGCTCTAGGATTCTCTCTTCCCTGTCTATTTGTCTCACGTACTGACATTCTCCAGCCCAGACCCCCTTTCCACTCTCTGCTTCTCCCCTCCTTTATAGTCACCCTCTTCTATTCACTTTCATCAACCTGTTCCCCTTCACTTCCAATATTCCCCCTCTGCTTCTCACATTGCTCTGAATTCTCCCCTGTAATCCCCTTGTCTACTTCTCCCATTCCCTTACATTCTCCCTTCTGCTTTTATTCACCCACCTTACTTCTCTCATATTTTACCTTTTCCCATACTCATATATTCACCTCTTCATTTATACAGTATTTCCATTATTTTCCCTATTCGTTATATTCTCCCCCCATGCACTTCTATTAACCCCCTTCCTTTCTATTCTTCTTCTCCCATTCTCTCATACTCACCCAGTCCCCTTCTGACTTACTCTGCTTCTTCCTTCTCCCATTACCCAATATTTCTTACCTTCACTTTTAATTCTCCATCTTTCTCACTTTGCCTTTGGTCTTTCTTATTCACTTGCACTCAAACACTTGCACTCACTTAGGATTCACTTACTGTATATACTTCTCTCCTCCCTTTACTTAAATGTATCTGCTCCATTAACTTACAGTACAAACTCCAACTCTTCTCCTATTCACTTAAACTCTCCCTCGTATAGATTGCTTATATTCTTTCTTTCTTTCCCAGTCACTTCCATTAACTTCACTTTCTCTCATCTTCTCACCATCATCTCTTTCGCTTCCTCCTCTTCTCTATTTCTGCCATTTCTACAGTTTTAAATTCTCCCTTTATCACATACATATATTCTTCTTTGAAATTTCTTATATTTTTCATTTTTAAATATTCCCTTTTCCCATTCTCATCCCTAGTGCCTTTCTCCTCCACATTCCTCTATTTTAGGAATTCTGCCATTCCCATTCTCCTTCTCACATTCCGCATGTTCTCTCCTCCTCTCCCTTTCCTTTATTCTTTCTCTAACATTCTCCCTACTCCTCAACCCCCTCCAGCTCTCTGTGCCATTATCACTTTCTCCCCTATTCTGCCAGTGATATTTCCCTTTATAATTCAAATACAGCAGATTCTTTCCAAATTCCCTTCTCAAACCCCTTTCCTCTTCTTTCCTACTCAATTTCTCTCCTTTCTGTCTCACAATTCCCCTGCCCAATGTAAACTTGGATTTATATTTCCCACTTGATCCCCCAATTACAGATCCCCTTTTCCTTCTCTCTTTGTAACTAAGCCCCTCCCTAGAAATATTTCTACCCTTGTCCCTAATATTCTCTCCGAATCTTGTTATTCCCGTGTTCTCTCTCCCCCTCCCTGTGAGAAGCAGTGGGTCAATAAAGCAGGTTAGATTCACGACTTTTCCAATTAAACTGACGTGTCGACTGACATCTTCATTCAATGGCTCTAACTTCAGACAATAAAGGGACAGTGCTAAGAATTAACTCCTAAATTTATGGCTGACATGGAAGGGTTTTACTGAGGAATAGACTAAAGTGAGATTTAAATAGCACAATAGGAGGGGTGATAATGTTACATAGAGTAATATCAGCTACAGAGCTGACTTATATAAAGTACAG
Source organism: Xenopus laevis (assembly GCF_017654675.1). Lineage (NCBI taxonomy): Eukaryota > Metazoa > Chordata > Amphibia > Anura > Pipidae > Xenopus > Xenopus laevis. Next base: position 4,342,414 of record NC_054388.1, on the reverse strand, counting down.
AAGTGCAATTAAAGGAGTAATTAAATGTATTAATATGGGAAACTACAGGGAGGGGGTTACATGGAGCTGTAGATAAATGGAGCAATAGGAGGAGTTATAGGGAGGGGTATATGGAGCAATAGGAGGAGTTATAGGGTGGGGTATATGGAGCAGTAGGAGGAGTTATAGGGAGGGGTATATGGAGCAATAGGAGGAGTTATAGGGAGGGTTATATGGAGCAGTAGGAGGAGTTATAGGGAGGGGTATATGGAGCAATAGGAGGAGTTATAGGGAGGGGTATATGGAGCAATAGGAGGAGTTATAGGGAGGGGTATATGGAGCAATAGGAGGAGTTATAGGGTGGGGTATATGGAGCAATAGGAGGAGTTATAGGGAGGGGTATATGGAGCAATAGGAGGAGTTATAGGGAGGGGTTATATGGAGCAATAGGAGGAGTTATAGGGAGGGTTATATGGAGCAATAGGAGGAGTTATAGGGAGGGTTATATGGAGCAATAGGAGGAGTTATAGGGAGGGGTATATGGAGTAGTAGGAGGAGTTATAGGGAGGGTTATATGGAGCAATAGGAGGAGTTATAGGGAGGGGTATATGGAGTAGTAGGAGGAGTTATAGGGAGGGGTATATGGAGCAGTAGGAGGAGTTATAGGGAGGGGTATATGGAGCAGTAGGAGGAGTTATAGGGAGGGGTATATGGAGCAGTAGGAGGAGTTATAAGGAGGCTTATATGGAGCAATAGGAGGAGTTATAGGGAGGGGTATATGGAGCAGTAGGAGGAGTTATAAGGAGGCTTATATGGAGCAATAGGAGGAGTTATAGGGAGGGTTATATGGATCAATAGGAGGAGTTATAGGGAGGGGTATATGGAGCAATAGGAGGAGTTATAGGGAGGGGTATATGGAGCAGTAGGAGGAGTTATAGGGAGGGGTATATGGAGCAGTAGGAGGAGTTATAGGGAGAGTTATATGGAGTAATAGGAGGAGTTATAGGGAGGGGTATATGGAGCAGTAGGAGGAGTTATAGGTAGAGTTATATGGAGTAATAGGAGGAGTTATGGGGAGGGGTATATGGAGCAATAGGAGGAGTTATAGGGGGTCCCCATAGAAAAAGAGACACTAGTGGGACAATTTATGCAGATGTAAAAGGAAGAGCTCAGACTAAGTTTATAGCTGCAGTTCCCTGAGTCTGATCCCCCAGCATGAGATATTAGGAGAATACAATATATTCCTGACATGGAGTATTTGAAGCTTTATTTCCCTGGGAGAAGTTCCGGCAGCTGCTGGGAATCCCATAGAAGCATCAGCAAAGCAGCTAACGCAACACTATAATTCACATGATGTAATCGGCCCCTTAATGAGTATCTTTGCCTCCTGCCCCAGAGGAGCTCACTCTTTCCTCACTGTTTCCTAAAATTGCATCATTGCTCAATACCCCGGGGGCAGCGGGACACATTCACTGACACAGGTGATACAAACAGGCACAGGGAGGAGAAATATAAAGATTTATTTAACCCCAAAATTGCAAGGTGGTGTCAGAGCAATGAGACTTGGGGATGAGACTTGCAGGGCGACAACAACCAGTCCCAATGCAAGAAATGCATAAAAGTATTCAGCTTCCATAGGAGGAGAATGAATAAGCTATGATGTCATTAATCAATTGCAATCAATGGTGTAGGAATTGCATCACACGCAAAGCCTTAACTGGATACAAGAGGCCTCTGATACTCAGGACGGGGGAGGAATGAGAAGAATTGAGGCTGAAAACACAAAATGCTTATTGCAAAGAATCCCAGGCCAGGCGCTGAGCTTTTTACAATTTATTTACTTTCTTTTTTTTTTTTTTATTTCAGAGAAAATTGCCAATATGTCAAGAGAATTTGACATTCCCAGACGTAGAACGACAATATAGTGCCACCTAGTGGCCGCTCCTATAATAAAGCTCATTCCTGTCCCAGAAATTCATTTCTTTTTTTTTTGTTTTTGCTCTAAAAGATCAATTTTCGTGTGAAGCAAAAAAAAAGCGAAACGCGAGGGAATTTCTTTTCTTTTATTATACAGGTATAGGATCTGTTGTCAGGAAACCCGTTATCCAGAAAGGCCGTCTCAATTGACTCAATTTTATCCAAATAATCCCACATTTTTAAAATAATTTCCTTTTTCTGTGTAATAATAAAACAGTCGCTTGTACTTGATCCCAACTAAGATATAATTAATCCTTATTGGAAGCAAAACCAGCCTATGGGGTTTATTTCATGTTTACATAATTTTCTAGTAGCCTTGAGGTATGAAGATCCAAATTACGGAAAGATCCGTTATCGAGAAAGCTCCATTATGCATAGGCCGTCTCCCATAGACTCACATAATTTTAAATGTTAATATTGATTTCCTTCTTCTCTGCAATAATAAAACAGTAGCTTGTACTTGATCCCAACTAAGATATAATTAATCCTTATTGGAAGCAAAACCAGCCTATTGGGTTTATTTAATGTTTATGTGATTTTCTAGTAGATTTAAGGAATGAAGATCCAAATTACAGAAAGATTCTTTCTCCAGAAACCCCAGGTCCTGAGCATTCTGGATAACAGGTCCTATACCTGTATCTTGTACTTGATCCCAACTAAGATATAATTAATCCTTATTGGAAGCAAAACCAGCCTATTGGCTTTATTTCATGTTTATATGATTTTCTAGTAGACTTAAGGGATGAAGATCCAAATTACAGAAAAATCCCTTATCTGGAAAACCCCAGGTCCTGAGCATTCTGGATAACAGATCCCATACCTGTACAACAGTATAATATATTTTCTACCCGTTTGTTTCCCATTGGGACAGTCACTGTGTCATTAATTGAATTTAACAAGAATTTTATTGAACATCGGGTGCCTTTAAATTGCTATTTTGGGGATTAAAACCCCGAAATCTGTCGCATTGGCCGTGAGCGTGTTTGCGCCCCCCAAGTGTATGTAAAAAAGTGACCAGAGCTCTCATTGCTGTGATCTTCAGTCCTAATGATCTTTGGATGCTGATGCTAACATGCGGTTGCCTAGCAACCAAGGCAGAATGGAGGGGCTTAGGAAGTCCGGCGAGAGGCCGGGGGGATATCTGAGAGACAGGCTGAGTGTGATGAGAAGTGGGACTGGAAATGTAATGGGTAACTGGAGGGGAGGTAAAGGAACTTAAGTGCAGTTTATAATGGGCCCCAAGGGGCCACACTGCTCAGATCCCAAGCCAAGGAACAGCCTGCACTTTTGCCTTCACTACATCACTACATCCTTCTTTACATGTGGCCTTGGCAGCAAAGCCTCGTTATATTGGATTTTGTCTGTTCAAACCAGAACCAGCACCTCTGCCTTATAAAATAGCAAAGCAGCATGGAATCCGGTGCAGTCTGCAGCATGGAATTGCTCGATACTGCGGATCACTCGTTAGTCTGAAACAATTGGTATTCTGGGTACAGTCCTCTGCTAGAGAACCATGTAACTATGAGCAGCCTGAACAGAACGACCGTAAAAAACCCGAACCCTGTCCCAGAGTGGGGGGGGGCTTTATTAGAGGAACATAAAGGTTATTAACAAAAAGTCCAGCCCAATAATAATGATAAATATTCTATCGCCAGGGAGGTGCAATTTCTGGATTATTGGTGAGTGGAATTAACATGAGGCTCTTGGGCTGAATCATAAAATACACATGAAACCCCTGCAAATCTCTATCTGATTCTACTCACTACTAATTATACTGATGTGTGTGTAATATATAAGTCTGACGTACATGTATAGCAGGTATAGTAGGGAGAGATGGTGCCTATAGTAACAGTGGGATAATAGTCTCTGGGAAGGGAGTGTGACTGTGGGATAGCAGGTATAGTAGGGAGAGATGGTGTCTATAGTAACAGTGGAAAATTTAATCTCTGGGAAGGGAGTGTGACTGTGGATAGCAGGTATAGTAGGAGAGATGGTGCCTATAGTAACAGTGGATAATAGTCTCTGGGAAGGGAGTGGACTGTGGGATAGCAGTATAGTAGGGAGAGATGGTGCTATAGTAACAGTGGTAATAGTCTCTGGGAAGGGAGTGTGACTGTGGGATAGCAGGTATAGTAGGAGAGATGTGTCTATAGTAACAGTGGTAATAGTCTCTGGGCAAGGGAGTGTGACTTGTGGGATAGCAGGTATAGTAGGAGAGATGGTAAGTCTATAGTAACAGTGAGATAATAGTCTCTGGAAGGAGTGATGACTGTGGATAGCAGGCTATAGTAGGAGAAGATGGTTGATCTATAGTAACAGTTGGATAATAGTCATCTCGGGAAGGGAGTGTGACTGTGGATAGCAGGTATAGTAGAGAGAGTGGTGCTATAGTAACACAGTGGATAATAGTCTCTGGGAAAGGGAGTGTGACTGTGGGATTAGCAGGTATAGTAGGGAGAGATGGTGTCTATAGTAACAGTGGATAATAGTCTCTGGGAAGGGAGTGTGACTGTGGGATAGCAGGTATAGTAGGGAGAGATGGTGTCCTATAGTAACAGTGGATAATAGTCTCTGGGAAGGGAGTGTGACTGTGGGATAGCAGGTATAGTAGGGAGAGATGGTGCCTATAGTAACAGTGGATAATAGTCTCTGGGAAGGGAGTGTGACTGTGGGATAGCAGGTATAGTAGGGAGAGATGGTGTCTATAGTAACAGGGGGATAATAGTCTCTGGGAAGGGAGTGTGACTGTGGGATAGCAGGTATAGTAGGGAGAGATGGTGTCTATAGTAACAGTGGATAATAGTCTCTGGGAAGGGAGTGTGACTGTGGGATAGCAGGTATAGTAGGGAGAGATGTCTATATACAGTGGATAATGTCTCTGGAAGGGAGTGTGACTGTGGATAGCAGTATAGTAGGGAGAGATGGTGTCTATAGAACAGTGGATAATAGTTCTGGGAAGGGAGTGTGACTGTGGTGCAGGTATGTAGGGAGGATGGTTCTATAGTAACAGGGGATAATAGTTCTGGAAGGGTGTGACTGTGGGTCAGGTATATAGGGGAGATGGTGTATAGTAACGTGGATAATATCTCTGGAGGGAGTGTGACTGTGGGATAGCAGGTTAGAGGGAAGATGTGTTATAGTACAGTGGATAATATCTCTGGAAGGGAGTGTGCTGTGGATAGCAGGTATAGTAGGGAAGATGTGTCTATAGTAAAGTGGATAATAGCTCTGGGAAGGGAGTGTGACTGTGGGATAGGGTATGTAGGGAGAGATGTGCTATAGTAACAGTGGATATAGTCTCTGGAGGAGTGTGACGTGGTAGAGGTATAGTAGGGAGAGTGGTGTCTAAAAAGTAAGGGAATGTGCTTGGGAGCGGTATAGTAGGGAGAGATGGTGCCTATAGTACGTGATATAGTCTCTGGGAAGGAGTGTGACTGTGGGATAGCAGGTATAGTAGGGAGAGATGGTGCTATAGTAACAGTGGATATAGTCTCTGGGAAGGGAGTGTGCTGTGGGATAGCAGGTATAGTAGGAGAGATGGTTCTATAGTAACAGTGGTAATAGTCTCTGGGAAGGGAGTGTGACTGTGGGATAGCAGGTATAGTAGGGAGAGATGGTGTCTATAGTAACAGTGGATAATAGTCTCTGGAAGGGAGTGTGACTGTGGGATAGCAGGTATAGTAGGGAGAGATGGGCCTATAGTAACAGTGGATAATAGTCTCTGGGAAGGGAGTGTGACTGTGGGATAGCAGGTATAGTAGGGGAGAGATGGTGTCTATAGTAACAGTGGATAATAGTCTCTGGGAAGGGAGTGTGACTGTGGGATAGCAGGTATAGTAGGGAGAGATGGTGTCTATAGTAACAGTGGGATAATAGTCTCTGGGAAGGGAGTGTGACTGTGGGATAGCAGGTATAGTAGGGAGAGATGGTGCCTATAGTAACAGTGGATAATAGTCTCTGGGAAGGGAGTGTGACTGTGGGATAGCAGGTATAGTAGGGAGAGATGGTGTCTATAGTAACAGTGGATAATAGTCTCTGGAAGGGAGTGAGACTGTGGGATAGCAGGTATAGTAGGGAGAGATGGTGTCTATAGTAACAGTGGATAATAGTCTCTGGAAGGGAGTGTGACTGTGGGATAGCAGGTATAGTAGGGAGAGATGGTGCTATAGTAACAGTGGGATAATAGTCTCTGGGAAGGAGTGTGACTGTGGGATAGCAGGTATAGTAGGGAGAGATGGTGCCTATAGTAACAGTGGGTAATAGTCTCTGGAAGGGAGTGTGACTGTGGATAGCAGGTATAGTAGGGAGAGATGGTGCTATAGTAACAGTGGATAATAGTCTCTGGGAAGGGAGTGTGACTGTGGGATAGCAGGTATAGTAGGAGAGATGGTGCCTATAGTAACAGTGGATAATAGTCTCTGGGAAGGGAGTGTGACTGTGGGATAGCAGGTATAGTAGGGAGAGATGGTGCCTATAGTAACAGTGGATAATAGTCTCTGGGAAGGGAGTGTGACTGTGGGATAGCAGGTATAGTAGGGAGAGATGGTGCCTATAGTAACAGTGGATAATAGTCTCTGGGAAGGGAGTGTGACTGTGGGATAGCAGGTATAGTAGGGAGAGATGGTGTCTATAGTAACAGTGGATAATAATCTCTGGGAAGGGAGTGTGACTGTGGATAGCAGGTATAGTAGGAGAGATGGTGCTATAGTAACAGTGGATAATAGTCTCTGGAAGGGAGTGTGACTGTGGGATAGCACGTATAGTAGGGAGAGATGGTGTCTATAGTAACAGTGGTTAATAGTCTCTGGGAAGGGAGTGTGACTGTGGGATAGCAGGTATAGTAGGGAGAGATGTGTCTATAGTAACAGTGGTTAATAGTCTCTGGAAGGGAGTGTGACTGTGGGATAGCAGGTATAGTAGGGAGAGATGGTGTCTATAGTAACAGTGGATAATAGTCTCTGGGAAGGGAGTGAGACTGTGGGATAGCAGGTATAGTAGGGAGAGATGGTGTCTATAGTAACAGTGGATAATAGTCTCTGGGAAGGGAGTGTGACTGTGGGATAGCAGGTATAGTAGGGAGAGATGGTGCCTATAGTAACAGTGGATAATAGTCTCTGGGAAGGGAGTGTGACTGTGGGATAGCAGGTATAGTAGGGAGAGATGGTGTCTATAGTAAAGTGGATAATAGTCTCTGGGAAGGGAGTGTGACTGTGGGATAGCAGGTATAGTAGGGAGAGATGGTGCCTATAGTAACAGTGGATAATAGTCTCTGGGAAGGGAGTGTGACTGTGGGATAGCAGGTATAGTAGGGAGAGATGGTGCCTATAGTAACAGTGGATAATAGTCTCTGGGAAGGGAGTGTGACTGTGGGATAGCAGGTATAGTAGGGAGAGATGGTGTCTATAGTAACAGTGGATAATAATCTCTGGGAAGGGAGTGTGACTGTGGGATAGCAGGTATAGTAGGGAGAGATGGTGTCTATAGTAACAGTGGATAATAATCTCTGGGAAGGGAGTGTGACTGTGGGATAGCAGGTATAGTAGGGAGAGATGGTGCCTATAGTAACAGTGGATAATAGTCTCTGGGAAGGGAGTGTGACTGTGGGATAGCACGTATAGTAGGGAGAGATGGTGTCTATAGTAACAGTGGTTAATAGTCTCTGGGAAGGGAGTGTGACTGTGGGATAGCAGGTATAGTAGGGAGAGATGTGTCTATAGTAACAGTGGTTAATAGTCTCTGGGAAGGGAGTGTGACTGTGGGATAGCAGGTATAGTAGGGAGAGATGGTGTCTATAGTAACAGTGGATAATAGTCTCTGGGAAGGGAGTGAGACTGTGGGATAGCAGGTATAGTAGGGAGAGATGGTGTCTATAGTAACAGTGGATAATAGTCTCTGGGAAGGGAGTGTGACTGTGGGATAGCAGGTATAGTAGGGAGAGATGGTGCCTATAGTAACAGTGGATAATAGTCTCTGGGAAGGGAGTGTGACTGTGGGATAGCAGGTATAGTAGGGAGAGATGGTGTCTATAGTAACAGTGGATAATAGTCTCTGGGAAGGGAGTGTGACTGTGGGATAGCAGGTATAGTAGGGAGAGATGGTGCCTATAGTAACAGTGGATAATAGTCTCTGGGAAGGGAGTGTGACTGTGGGATAGCAGGTATAGTAGGGAGAGATGGTGTCTATAGTAACAGTGGATAATAGTCTCTGGGAAGGGAGTGTGACTGTGGGATAGCAGGTATAGTAGGGAGAGATGGTGCCTATAGTAACAGTGGATAATAGTCTCTGGGAAGGGAGTGTGACTGTGGGATAGCAGGTATAGTAGGGAGAGATGGTGCCTATAGAGCAGGTTGGAGTAATGATGGAAGAAGTAGTTTAGAGAGTAAATGAGGAGACATGTTTGTGCCTATACAGGTCTGTACACGTCTATGATCCCCAGAGAGCTGAGCACAGGGAAACTCTGACTTGTGTTGCTGATTAACCCCATTGACTCTTTACTCACATTCCCTTTTGTCGGTGCCACAATCTCATTGGCTCCCAGTGAAGTCCCTCTAAAGATGAGCTCAGGGGGGAATCGCTGGGAATTGTAGTTTAAAAACACATCTTGTCCTTGACTCACAGCTGGGGCTAATTCCAGGGCACTTTCCATAGGGGCAGTTCATCTATTGTGTGTGCGACGCTCCAATAAAATCAGATCTATTTCCAGTGCAAACAGTTATTAGATACAACAGAAGCAACGGTTGCCAAGTGGAGAACTTGGAAATCTCCTTCGCTCTTTGTGCCGCGCTGCATGGGAAATAAATCTTGGCGTTTTTTTTATTGGCTTGAGAATGGTCTGCCCTTGCGTATACTATATAATTATTATTATTATTTAATATATATATATATATCTACTCATCTCTCTGCATTACATACGCTGGGTGATCATAAACAACATACAAGTCATACGTGAATTATTTCCCTTCATCTTCTTCCCCTTTCCAGCTTTGAAACGGGGGTCACTGACCCCAGCATTCAAAAAAACACCCAAAAACGACTCCTCCGTTAGCCTAGAATTTTATTGTAATTGCTATTTTGTATTCCTTATCTTAGTTTTCTCTCCCCTTATATTTATATCCCAGACATTCAAGCCGTTGGCTGGTCGCTAGGGTCTTTGACTGCTGAAGAACTCGAGAACTTCTGAATAAAAAGCCAAATATTTCAGAAACCTCAAAAAGTGCATCATTCCTGGTGCCAACAGGTGGGCATTAAGGCTCATGGCACAAGAGGAAACCTAACAGAGAGGAGGTGCAAAGTATTATAGAAGCAGACCCTATGGCTGTAGGGATTCTGTTATGAGATGACACTTAGTAGACCGTCCCATTGAGTATGGAAGTGCAGTGCCCACAAGATTGGGCATTGGGTGAAACAACTGGCAGAGGACCATGTTCAAGTTATACCCCTGGTCTCTAAGACAAGACAAGTACATCTTCCATCGATTACCCCTAGTCCTGACCCTTGCCCTTGTCTGTACTTAGGGTTGCCACCTGGCCAGTATTTGCCAAGCCTAACTGGATCACTAGCTAGGGCCGGCACTGTTATTAAAATATACATTGTCCCCAATCCGCTGAGGAACATCTCGTCTAACCACATGCCCGCCTATTTCCTCGCCCAGTCCACCCATTTCCCATCATTTTTTTCCAGCCCCATCCTCCTTTATTTCTTCCAACCCACCTGTTTCCCCATATGTCATAGTCCCACCCCAAATGATGTCACAACCCCACCCACAAGTGACAGAAAGGCCCACCCCCAACCCGAAGGCCGGTAACAGGCAAGTAAAAAGGTGGCAACCCTATCTGTACTTGATCCCATAGGCAGGGCTGGGCCAGGATGGCAGGGTTGCCCTAGACAATAGGTTGCCTGTGTGCTACTCAGCTTTCACACACACCCTTCCTATCTAACATACTGGGATCATTTACTAAGTGCGAAGCAGGGTGCAAAGTCCCAGGGTGCAATCTACTATGTTTTTGTATTTTGCACCCTTCTCTGCAAATTACCGCAGGCAGAATAAAGAGACCTGTGTTCTTCGAATGAATACAAAGCTACCTACATTGGGCAATGCAGTATTCATTAGTTGTGCAAGAAGGGGCATAGAGACATGTGTTCTTTGAATTAATACAGAGCTACCTATGTTGGGCGGTGCAGTATTCATTAGTTGTGCAAGAAGTCACATAGAGATCTGTGCTCTTTAAATAAATACAGAGCTACCTATGTTGGGCAGTGCAGTATTCATTAAGGGTCCAAGAAGGCACATAAAGACCTGTGTTCTTTAAATGAATACAGAGCTACCTATGTTGGGCAGTGCAGTATTTATTAGGGGTTCAAGAAGTCACATGGAGACCTGTGTTCTTTAAATGAATACAGAGCTACTTAAGTTGGGCAGTGCAGTAATTATTAGGGGTGCAAGAAGGCACATGGAGACCTGTGTTCTTTAAATAAATACAGAGCTACCTACAGTGGGCAGTGCAGTATTTATTAGGGGTGCAAGAAGGCACATAGAGACCTGTGTCCTTTAAATGAATACAGAGCTACCTACATTGGGCAGTGCAGTATTCATTAAGGGTGCAAGAAGTCACATGGAGACCTGTGCTCTTTAAATGAATACAGGGCTACCTATGTTGGGCAGTGCAGTATTCATTAAGGGTGCAAGAAGGCGCATAAAGACCTGTTTTCTTTAAATGAATAAAGAGCTACCTACGTTGGGCAGTGCAGTATTCATTATGGGTGCAAGAAGGCACATAAATACCTGTTTTCTTTAAATGAATACAGAGCTACCTACGTTGGGCCGTGCAATATTCATTAGGGGTGCAGGAAGTCACAAGAACACCTGTGTTTTTTAAATGAATACAGAGCAACCTACATTGGGCAGTGCAGTATTCATTAAGGGTGCAAGAAGGCACATAAAGACCTGTTTTCTTTAAATGAATACAGAGCTACCTACATTGGGCAGTGCAGTATTTATTAGGGGTGCAAGAAGGCACATAGGTGTCCCCCTCTTGGCCCCTAACTTGAACGTTATTCAGATGCGCTGGTTAGTGATTATGGAGCCCCACGGCAGGCAGTTAGGAGGGGGCTGGCACTGGTGTTCTGCACATTATAGTTTATTATATTTATTTATAGACATTATAATAATAGTGACATAAGACTAAGAAATCTGCTTCTTGTTTGTATGATATTTTCAATTGCCAATTGCCGTCGCATGGGGACAAAGCAGGTGAAATAAATCTGCGAAGTCCTGGCCATAAATATGCGCATTTTGTCGACACCTGCTTTTAATGAGTCTGCCAGGCCTATAGGTACAGTCGTTACCGTGAATGCTAATTGCGTTCTTAATGATTTGCGTTGGCAACTTCTCCCGGCCCAGCGCAGCTGCACGTTCACAAATCAGACAGATCTGACGCTGATGCGAATACCCTTTAGGGCTGCCTGAGCTGTGACATTACCAATTTCATTTAAGCCTCTCAAAAAAACCAAAACCCCACGCGCGCTCGTCTCCCTTTATGAGAATGCCGCGTCGCTGAGAAAAGCAAATGTTTATGGATCTCAGACTGTCTATTTTTGGACAAGGCAGCGGGAAAGCAGCAGGAATCTGGTGAAGAAGAATGAATAAAGACCATGTAATGCGGTTAAGTGCACCAGAAGAGCTTACACTGTGCGGAGATGGTTGAGATAAGAAATGGAAGCAAAACACTGTTAAATGATTTAATTTTAATTCAAATTCATTTCTCCCCGACAGGCAGGACGATAAGGAAGGGACGCAGGTCGCTCCTCCGCTCACATATATATACGACAAGCTTGCAATCACTTGTGTCTAGCACAGACAGTGCCTGGGTGCCGGGGACCCAACAGCTAAGGTGCTAAAACAACATATAGAGTAGATAATAGAGCACCGTGAGCAGCTGCTAATGCTTGTCCAAGGTCAGAGCTATGTTTGGCTCCACAAGGGGCTCTGGGAAGGCCAGAAATGTCACCTTGATGCACAATAAACAGCCAATGTAAATGAAACAAGGCGCTTCAAGTATTGTCTCTCTTTATATAATCCATAGGACTTAATAAGAATGAGAACATGCAGGGATGTCATTGTCAAAAACCTCTAACCTCTACCCTCCAAGCTGTTGATGGGGTCTACAACTTCAGCGTATTTGGAAATATTATAATGGTGGTGGCCCTAGACATACACTTTTTAGTGGAGGAATGAGGTGTCAGGGTGGATGGTGAAGAAGTGAAGCCTTTGGGCTGGGAGAGGAGAAGAGACTATATGGATGAGCAAAGTGCAAGAAGAAACTAGTGGGAACGAGAGGCTGAAAGGAGGGGAAGAAAAGACATTATATTAATATAAGCATGGAGGAGTTGTGAAGAGCAGGAGAATAGTTATGGAGGAGTATATGGAAGAATATATTGAAATTACACACAAGGGGAGACTGAAGAGGGGAGATACAGAAGCTATGAGTCTGAAAGGTCAGGGATAGAAGGAGTAATAATGTACCGAGGTAGAGAAAAAGAATAGTGTAGGGTTGCATGGAGGAGGTTGCTAAGAGGAAGCAAATGGAATGTGTTAAGCAGAAGAAGAATATTATAAGGGAGAGAGAAGAGGGGAGACTGTATGGAGGAAAGAGAAGGGAAGGTGGGGAAGACTGAGCACAGAGGCCCTGTAATGGGAGAGAGGGGGGGGAATGTAAAGCAGGAAAGATCAAAAGATGGGAGAGACGTTAAACTAATAACTTAAATACAGGGAGTCAATAGAAAATTGGATAATAGAAAAGAGAGATGTAGAAAGAAAAAAGAAACAACAAGATAGAAATAGGACATTAGGAAGGAAGGACAAGGAAAAGAGGACACCTACACTCACTTCCTCACTCCCTACTTTTTGTGTTGTATCTTCCATCTCATTATTTCCATGTCTCTTAATGTTCTTACACTTTTACTCTTCCCTGTCTTCCTTCTGATTACGTCACACAAACACCTCTCTTACCTCTCTTGTCTTCTACTTACTTCACACTATGGTCTCCTTGCAACCTCCTGTCTGACATCTAGTCTTTCTTACATTCTTCCCTATTCTTCTTCTATCATATGTCCCTCTCCCACTTCTCTCTCTTCTTGCATCTTCCCATGTCCAGTCTTTCTCACTTGATAATGCCCCTTCCAAGGGAAGGCAAAAAAGTCTGCTTGATAATGGAACATGTATTACTCCATGACTGGGGATGTAAGGGAGGTTACTGGATCCCACAGCAAAATCATCTCAAGGTCAGATACTTGACATTTTGAATTCATACTGTAGGGCTCCACTAGGTTCTCTACACTCCTTGACCCTCTACCAGCCCCAATACCTTCTTGCCCTGTAATTTCAGCCCTGTCTATAGTGGCAAGTCCTTCTATAAGACTCATCCACATCTCTCCATCTTTCCACAACTTCTATGCTCCCCTCCTACAAATCCATTCACTGTCTTGCAATATCAACTGGAATTTAATTCAGGCTCAACACCAACATTCACGGAACTTGAGGAACTTAAACCTGTTTAAGGAGACCCATCCGACACACCATGAATACTCAAAATAGAACCAGTTCTGTCCTTATGTGTCAGTCTCCAAACCTTTACATTGTATTCAGTTGGCGTTAGGGCCTTTTGGTCCTCCTGTTCTTTGCAGGCCATGTTTGTTATTTTATTCTAAGTTCCTTTTAGTTTTTAAACCCATTCTAAGATGCTATGTTCCTTGCTGGCACTATGTGTGTACATGATCAACTTTATATATGCGATGACCTTGAATTTTTTTGTTTTATTAATATACATCCACCCCATGTCTTGCGAATATCTATTGTACCTAACAGTATAACTCCTTCAGTTTCAATGTTCACACAGTAAAAAAAAGCCCTTTTTGCTCCTAAACCTTAAAGGGACACTGTCATGGGAAAAAAAATTTTTTCAAAATGAATCAGCTAATAGTGCTGCTCCAGCAGAATTCTGCACTGAAATCCATTTCTCAAAAGAGCAAACAGATTTTTTTATATTCAATTTTGAAATCTGACATGGGGCTAGACATTTTGTCAATTTCCCAGCTGCCCCAAGTCATGTGACTTGTGCCTGCACTTAAAGAGAGAAATGCTTTCTGGCAGGCTGCTGTTTTTCCTTCTCAATGTAACTGAATGTGTCTCAGTGGGACATGGGTTTTTACTATTGAGTGCTGTTCTTAGATCTACCAGGCAGCTGTTATCTTGTGTTAGGGAGCTGCTATCTGGTTACCTTCCCATTGTTCTTTTGTTTGGCTGCTGGGGGGGGGAGGGGGGTGATATCACTCCAACTTGCAGTACAGCAGTAAAGAGTGACTGAAGTTTATCAGAGCACAAGTCACATGACTTGGGGCAGCTGGGAAACTGACAATATGTCTAGCCCCATGTCAGATTTCAAAATTGAATATAAAAAAATCTGTTTGCTCTTTTGAGAAATGGATTTCCGTGCAGAATTCTGCTGGAGCAGCACTATTAACTGATTCATTTTGAAAACATTTTTTTTCCCCATGACAGTATCCCTTTAAACCCAACCCATATTCTCCTCTGAGAAGGAGAAGCGCAGTTAACCCTTTCCTTTGCCATTGAGTTTCCCTATTGTTTGTGGTTCTTCAATCAATCAAGACGTTGCATTCCATGCTGGGATGGTGCTGTAACAAGGTTCTTTATAGCATATTGTGTCCGCCAGCGCTCATAAATGGGCTGTTTTCTGTTTCACTCCACAGAGCAGCTGAAGAAGATACAAAAGTGATCTTGAAAAGCTTTCATATTCCCGATACAGGCACAAGCCAATCGCTACACTGCACCCAAGAGCAGCTCTCAAGGTCACAAACTGACTCACGTTGCCGCGTGCATCAAGTAAACCGAGACATGCATTAGGTTTATAGCGATAAACCGCGTTTCTAGGGCTCACATGACAGCGGGAGTCGGAATTAAACCAGGGGGGGGGTCATGGTTCTGACCTTTTTGGGACTGCATTTACAATGCACCTTGCTTGGCAATCATGTATTATATAGTATTATACAGACCGAGACAATTTGAAGTTATATTTACACCAAATTTTGCCAAATATTTAACCACAGCAATCAATTCTCAACCAATAGGCACCTCGGCTTTTGGAATTTGTTGGAATTTTTTTTTTTATAAAACCTTGTGAGAATGTTGGGAGTTGTGTTTCATATTGTTGGCAGCAACAAGGGATTGGAAACTCCTTTGCTTTCTCTTAGTGGTTATTTATTACCGTAATGCTAATTCATAAAGCAGGAAAGATAATAGACGGTCCCATTTCAAACAGCTTCATTTTGTCGGTTCATCTGCGCTAATTCCGAGGCGCCTTTGAGCGGCAGAAAATCAGCCTGGCTGTGTGTAATTGTTTGGGAATTCTAAAGCCATACAAAGCCGCACCACACAATGCCGCA
This sequence comes from Xenopus laevis, assembly GCF_017654675.1. NCBI lineage: Eukaryota > Metazoa > Chordata > Amphibia > Anura > Pipidae > Xenopus > Xenopus laevis. Next base: position 4,327,000 of record NC_054388.1, on the reverse strand, counting down.
GGAGACCGTAGATACCTTTGTGATACAAGGCCGCACCATCCAATCACAAACAAACACACAGACACGAATCCGCTTGAAAGCAGCCGTCGGTTTTGTCGTGAAACCCTTGCCAGATGACAGATAAAACGCAAGATAATATCATTTATATAATGTGATACTTTAACAGTTTCTAAACAAAGAACAAGGTTATTATCAGACATGGAATTAAATGAATGGTTTCGGAACGATTCTCTGGAAGGCACAGGCAACATGGTTAAAGTGCCAGAAAAATTGGCAGTTAGAAAAAAAAAGTGCCAGAAAAAAGATTTATGGGAAGCCATACCTATAGAATTTAGTCCCAGCTGTGAAGTTCTAGTAAAGGGCGATCCCTGGGGTAAGGAAACATTTCACTGGAAGTCTTGGAGTTAAGTCCTTATAAAAGAGAAGTGCTCAAGAAAAGGGCTAAAAGTGACAACACTTATTAAGTGAATAGTCTGAGCTTAAAGGGACACTGTCATGGGAAAAAACATTTTTTTCAAAATGAATCAGTTAATAGTGCTGCTCCAGCAGAATTCTGCACTGAAATCCATTTCTCAAAAGAGCAAACAGATTTTTTTATATTCAATTTTGAAATCTGACATGGGGCTAGACATATTGTCTATTTCCCAGCTGCCCCAAGTCATGTAACTTGTGCTCTGATAAACTTCAATCACTCTTTACTGCTGTACTGCAAGTTGGAGTGATATCAACCCCCTCCCTTCCCCCCCCAGCAGCCAAACAAAAGAACAATGGGAAGGTAACAGATAAAAGTTCCCTAACACAAGATAACAGCTGCCTGGTAGATCTAAGAACAACACTCAATAGTAAAATCCAGGTCCCACTGAGACACATTCAGTTACATTGAGAAGGAAAAACAGCAGACTGCCAGAATCATTTCTCTCCTAAAGTGCAGGCACAAGTCACATGACCAGGGGCAGCTGGGAAATTGACAAAATGTCTAGCCCCATGTCAGGTTTCAAAATTGAATATAAAAAAAATCTGTTTGCTCTTTTGAGAAATGGATTTCAGTGCAGAATTCTGCTGGAGCAGCACTATCAACTGATGCGTTTTGAAAAAAACATGTTTTCCAATGACAGGATCCCTTTAAGCTTTAACAAGAAATGTAGTGGGTTGTTATGCCTGGGGTGGGCATTAATAGTGTAGGGAATCAAGAGTACTGAGCTTCAGGGTTGAGTAGAAACCCTTGGTAGATCCTCCTTGGAAATCTCTGGTAGGCTATGGATTAAACCCAAGTGGAAATAATCTGTAAGTGATACTGGAGATACTGATTCTTCTGCACCACCTCTATTACCCATGTTCATGTCAATAAGTTGCTAGTTAGTTGGTTGAGGAGCATTGGTGAGTGAAGCCATGTGCTTACTGCCAGGGGCCGAATTGAATTTAAAACAGGTTCTGCCTGAGTGATTCAGAGGGGTCTACTATAAAAGAGCCCCAGATACAATAAGAAAAAAGTTCTGATTTGTACTGTGGTACACCTAGGAGCAAGTGCTGAGCCTTTGGATGATCCGTGTTTCCACCACATCACTACCAAAGTTACCTACTTGACTCTACAGTGCCTTGTTCTGCACATATATTGGCCAAAGATACATTATCTTTAATCCCCTGTGTCTACACAGACCAAGTAGGAGGGACACTGAATTTTAGCCTCCGGCAGTCGATACGTTGATTATAGACTCTACTGACACTAGCTTTGCTACTACAAAGATGAACACAACTAAGTGTGACTCCTGTGTTGTTACTGGGTGACTAGGGATGTAGCGAACGGCGGAAAAAATGTTCGCGAACATATTCGCGAACTTGCGTCAAAAATGCGAACGGTTCGCGAACGTCGCGAACCCCATAGACTTCAATTGGAAGTCGAATTTTAAAAGCTAGAAAAGACATTTCTGGCCAGAAAAATGATTTTAAAGTTGTTTAAAGGGTGCAACGACCTGGACAGTGGCATGCCAGAGGGGGATCAAGGGCAAAAATGTATCTGAAAAATACATTGTTGACACAGCGCTGCGTTTTGTGCAAAGGGCAGAAATCACACTACGTCACTCAGGTGATGTTTCTGGACACGGAATGTGAAAAAGCTCACACAGCGAGGTGGCACTTGGTTAAAGACTGGGCAAACAATGCCTGCAAGGGCAACGTATACAGTAGTGGATACGGATATTATATATTACAATATATTATTGCTGCTGTATCACTCAGGTGATGTTTACGGACACAGAATTATTATTGTTATTTAGACAGAATGTGAAAAAGCTCACACAGCTAGGTGGCACTTGCATACCTCCCAACTGTCCCTCTTTTGACCACTCAACCCCTGTCCCTCTTTTGTACTGGAAAGTCCCTCTTTTCTCTGAACTGAACAGCTAACTTAATTAGCTTTTGGCAAAGAGCTCAGAACAGCTAACAGGTGCAAATAAGATACTTTGTAACAATTTTGACTCTGGTTGGTGCTGGTAGTGGTGAACTACTAGGAGGAGCAGCACACCAGTCCCACTCCCCAACACAGCTAGACTAATAGCACTGGGCTCTTATAGTAGCAAAGTAAAAAAACAAAAAAGAAAATAAAAGCAGTCCTTACAAGGACTATTGGGTTACAGGCAGCAGTCAGCAGATGAGATCAGAAGCAGGACAGCTGCCCACAGCAGCTACATACAGAGCACTGCAGTAGAAGGTAGATTACTAGCCAGCAAAGCTAACTAACCTAAAATGTCCCTCAAATCCCTGCAGAGTTCTGTCCCTACAATACAGAGCAGTTATCAAGTAGATTACTAGCCAGCAAAGTTACTATCAACTGTTCCTCAAATCACTAACCAGCTCTCTCCCTACACTAGCTCTTCCAAGCACACACAGGCAGAATGAAAAAACGCTGCAGGAAGGAGAGTGGTCCAGGGGGTGTAGGGGTGGTCCAGGAGGGAGAGCTTCCTGATTGGCTGCCATGTATCTGCTGGTCTGGGGTGAGAGGTCAAAAATAAGCGCCAGCTAAGGCGAACCCAAATTGGCGAACGTCGCGCGACGTTCGCGAACATTCGGCGGACGCGAACAGTCGATGTTCGCGCGAATTAGTTCGCAGGCGAACAGTCCGCGACATCCCTATGGGTGACAAGATGTGTGTGCAGTGGTTCTTTATGGTTCATATCTGGGTATCTTTAGAACATAGCATTTTGTCATAGTTGTGATTTTTTTATTGTTCACATTGGCTGTTGGCTCTTGAGCCCTTACCATCATATAGTTAACTCAACCAGAAAGGGCTGCTGCTTAGTCAGAACTATAGGATTCCTGGAAGGGTTTGTGCCTGGCAGGCAGTTTCAGGGTTTAGTGGATAGAGTGCTCTGAAAAATATTTTGCTGTGGGACCCACAATCAAGTTACAACACACCAATTCTCAGAAGCCCTTCAATAGCAATCTTCAGAGAATGTGTAAAGGTGGCCATACACGGGCCGATAAAAGCTGCAGACAGACCGTGTCGGCAGCTTATTGGCCCGTGTATGGGGCCCCCCGACGGGCTTCACCGATCGAGATCTGGCCGAAAGTCGGCCAGATCTCGATCGGATGGGACAAAAAAATCCCGTCGGGTCGCAACCGCATCTATTCGTTGATGCGGTCCTGCGATCCGACCGCCCGTTAGGCATCGTTAGGATCCGATCGTTGGGCCCTAGGGCCCACGATCGGATCAGCCTGATATTGCCCACCTCAAGGTGGGCATATCGGAGGGAGATCCACTCGTTTGGCGACATTGCCAAATGAGAGGATCTCTCCATGTATGGCCACCTTTAGGAGATGTAGTAACAAGACCAAAGTTTACCCCAGGTCTAGTAACCCATTTTTACCAATCCTGCACCTGGTACATTAGTCAAACAACACCAATGAAAACGGGGATGTTCCTAGATGTGTTCTAAGGGGGGTTTGGTCAAAAAAGGAAATATACAGCTGAAAATATTGTAGGCCAAATACAGGCAGGGAACTGGCCTAACAATAAAGCAATGATTTATGAGCAGCAAGATGCTGTTTGAAGCCTTGAATCAATGCATGGGACACACTTTATAAGGAGCAAAATAACTCAACGTAACCGTGGGACAGAGAAAGGAAACCTTTTTGCACCGACTCTCATTGGGTCAAGCTGTGCTGCAGAGGATTCTAAAGATTAATCGATGATGTGTTTGCTAAATGGACCAGGCCGAAGCTGCTGATTGAGATTTTCTACCACAATCTGCACCTTCCTGAAATAACCATGCATTACACTCAAAAGATACGCATGCTGAACCCACTGAGAGTCAAAAACCTACCTACTCAAACCATAGATGGGATGTGGAGCACCCATGGAGAACATCTCCACGTTTCACATAGCACAAGAATTATGTGTATTAATATGCGTTTTACAAACCACAGAGGTAGATTCCAAAGTATGAGATGAGTTCCCTATACCTATGTATAGGGGGCAATGGTCCTATCAGGTTCTACAGACTTCATTGGGCATGTAAATCAGGCTAGCATCATCCCAAAGACCCGTTCATACACAACTGGGCATGGATGCTCAATGCTATACCACAAGGATAACTTGTGAAGGAGAATTATCAGTGCAGACTAATCCTAAAACAAGGGCGTTGAGCATTACTAATTGGAACATATACTGAGAAAAGAAACTGGAAAGCAAAACTAGTCCTATTGAAGAAAAGGAAACTAGTACAATCTCAGGCACAACAAGAAGCAAAGAGAACAGCTAAATATTCTCCCTTGATGATAATATAGAACCCAACTTCCCTAGACAAGACAAATCCACCTGAAAACTCCAAACTCCAAACTTGTCTGAACCTATTTGCTCCCTCCTAAAAGAATAAACCGTTCTTCCACCTTCTTCACTCGCCTTCCCATTACGCTCCAGTCAAAGACAAATCAATATTTACCTTGAACAATGAAACTTGAGAGATTCACAGCTGTTACATTCTCCCTATCCAAGCAGCAGAATAACCGAAACAACACTCAGATCATCATCATCCTGCCCTATTTGACCCCTCTTGGTTTTCCTTACAAAAGCCTTAATAAAAAAATAAAAGATTTTATTGAAATTACATCAGGCGGCAGATAACGTTCTTCTTGAGAAGAACCCGAGGGCTGAGTCATGAGTGTTATGTCACCACTGATATCTCAAGTGTACATACACTTGTATTGTGTGAGTGTGTGAGAAGGGTGCAGAGATTTCATGTTGACATTAAATTTCAAAGAAAACAATTACATTAACAGGGTGCCCCCATGTGGCCATCTACAGTTGGTCGTTTAAAGGTACCACACCTCCATTTAAAGGGACACATGATATGTGGGTTGTCTTTGAAGTTTATCATTCATCCAGGACTTGATATACATCAAGTAGTGACTGGTCTGGTTGAGTCCCCTTGGAAATATTTCATGGCTCACCCTACCACTACAACAAAAGTTGAATCAGTTGAGACAACTCAACAAGTCCAGTAGCTTTTAGACTTCTAGACTCCCACTCACACCCTTCCACCCACTGATCTTGTAATCTAATGCTATTTATTATTAGAAAAAAATGGAGCCATGCTAGGGACTGGGCAGGAAGGAGATTTCAACAGCTCCCAACCAGTCCCATTATGGTTAAATTCTTTCTATAATTATGAGTTCCATCAAAGCAACCGCCTATGGTGGGCTTCACCAACATAACCATGACTGTCTACAGAGCAGATACCAAAATTCATGTATTGCTAAAACAGTACCAAGTTTGCCATGTTTTTTCTACCACCAGTATTCCAGCAACAATCCTACTTATCATCATGGTAGGCACCACCTAAAAATAGTTCATTTTATATTTACAGTAGTTTTTCGTAGGATATCAGTTAATGAGCATTACAAGATATGTATGTAGGTCAGGAGAAGGAAAGCAAGGCAAGGGTAGGTACATGTCTCACCCAAGCATGAGATAGGACTTACGAGCACTTAAGGGATACTGACACCATAGAGAATGGCCTGGGTGTCCCCAGCACCCATTTTCTAAGGAGGACTATCAGGTGTACATCTGCCTGATCTTCAAGGCCTGAATAAACTCAGGTTGTGCTCACTTGTACTGTATATGGGCAGCATTTGGACTTCCATTGTATCTAGGAGGATCGGCATGGAGTTTTGGCCAGCTGTTCCTCTGGATATCAGTTTCCCTTTAATAGTTTAAAATGGGTCAGACATATGGGGAAAGGCAGCACAGATGGGCTAAGCCAGAGAAAAGCAGAAATCAGTAGAATGGAAAAGCCTGATACATACAGACATTTCTCTGGAGAATAAAGTAAGGCGGAGTATTAATTAGATGATCTTTTCTTAGATGGGTAAGTGATGGGCAGTCAGAAACGGCAGAAATATACAACCCTGTAGGGTAAGACAAGTCTGCAATTGCACGTTCTTTAGAAAGAAATAAGAGGGAACATTAAGAGTCTGCTCTTTCTCAGACAGGTGAGAAATGGGATTCTCGGATAGACCATTAGTCATAGACCATAGTACAAAGTAGTTTAAAGCAGTTGTGCATCAATTGCCAACTAAACCTAAAGTATAGTAACATATAAGTAAATGTTTCAGGAGCTTGTTTAGAATGAATGCATGAGGCTGAAATCATTTCTATATCAACTTGTAAATGATTTAGGACCCATTGCTTATACCAGATCAAATTATTTTACCTTTAGTGATAGTTAGCCAGATAAGTAGCAGGCAGCCATGGCAACATAGACCATAGATGGAAAGACCATAGACACAGGCTTTCCTGAACATAAATCAATGCAGTGCTTTAATAATTTGAGATGTGTGTAGTAGGTACGTGTGGTTGGGGAATAGGCAGATCAGATGAGTCAGTAGATGAAGAACCTTAGAACTCCATAGGGGTTCTTCTCTGCCGTCATGTTTCTTTCCTTCAACTATACCTTAGTCTTATAGGAACTGGAATTTACTACACATGGATCAATTTCCATTCTACTGAGTCCTCTGTTTTACTAAAATTCAGGATGCTCTGCCAATTTGCTTCAGTAAATATTTTTATAAGTGGTGAACCTCAACAGAGACCAGGGACCAATCCTAACGAGCAGATAACCCACTAATTACTTTTTGTTGTTGTAAGAAATACTGTTTTGCTGTTGATCTTCCAAATTACTCTTTTTTGTCTACTATTACCTGTCTATATTTCTGTGGGGAAAGGGTTCCTGTTTCTTTCTTCTGTCCTTAATTTGGCCTTTTATTAGTTGGATGGAGCATTATCTGTATTGGGAACCATTCCCTGGACATGGAAATGGAATAAGCCATTCGTTTTGAACTGGGTACTGGTCTTTTTCCCTCTACACTGATGTCCATGGGATATAAAAAGTTAAAGGAAGCACTCCCCCTAGAGGGAGCTTTTGTTTCCTCAAACTACATCAGACTGAGATCAATGAAGTGAAATATCCCATTTAACTCCACCAGTTGCATCAAATGGGGAACAGGAACCAAACAGAAAATTGGATGTAAGAGCCCAGAGTAATGGGAATCTCTGAACAATTCCAGCCTAAATAATAATCATCTCAATACATTCTTAAACTTTAAAGTTTGGACCAATCTATGTAAAGAGCCTGCCATGCCCAGGGCAAATATGTAATGGATAAAGAAAGAGGTCTCCTCTGGGTCCTTTGGCCACCATGTTTCACCAATATAGGTTGAGAAGAAGCAACTGCCTACTCTGGTCCACTCTGCTGCCATTTAGGTTGATATTTGTTCTGCACGTCCTTCATGGAGTCTAAGTTCAACATTCAACACCATAAAAGTCCGGAGATCAGCATTGGATCTATTTAATATCATTCACTATAGGTATAGGACTCATTCCAAGATATATGAAAAGGCTGGTGGCATCTACTACAACAGTGATAGGGGGACAGTAGATAAGCCTTGTTGTGTCTAACTTTAAGAATATCCAGAACTCTGTAGGACTAGCTATTCATTGAAGGAACTTCTGTCCAAACATGCTCCTTTCCAATCGCCACTGTGGAACCCCAGAGCTACCGGCACCGTGCAGTGGTTATCCCAAATCTGGTTGTGCCAATGGTCGAAGCAGGCTTTCTCCAAAAGAATCACATGCACATTCTGAACATTAGAGGAGTCTGAACAATTGTTCCTTTCCAGATGCAATTATGCTGGTATCATGGGGGGGGGGGATATGCATAATTGGTAGAAAAACATGGTGTTTTGTGTCCAAAATTGCACTTTGTGTCCTACAGTTGTATTCGTATCTGACTTACAAGTATCTAAAAGGACCAACAGAAACTGCACGCAAGTGAAGGACACTCTCCACCAAAACCTGGGCTGGTGTGTTTTATTAAAGAAGAGGAGTGCTGTCCCAGGGTAGGAGGTAAGCAATGCACCATTGTAATTTGGGGTTAAGTTCCCCTTTAAAATAAATGGGTGGCAGTATGTGGTGTTTTTCAAACTTCCCAAGTGTAAGTGTAATCCTAGAAAAACATATATGGTATGGGATTTCATACATTTTTCATCACATTTTCAACACACAATGTATAACCCATGCCCTTCTAAGCGCACGCATGTTTATAGATCTAAGAGAACATTGTCACTCACGTATTGACTCATAACATCATTATTAGGCTTGCATTTTGGAAACCCATGCTGGGTGTCTTGGCATCACGATGAAAGGGTTTCATATTGTATCATTGTTTTATCTCTCATTTAGCTCCTGGATTTTATTCCAACCGCTTCCGACTGCTTCTAATTTCTACACATTTCCCCGTCTCCCCATAATTCACCTGCAGCAGCCAAGCAAATTACAATTCGCTAAATCTCTCCTCAAATTGATCTGATAAGGCCTTTGTAGAGTCCCGGCATAGCCACAATGTTGTCTGTGTAGGTGCAATTGGACTGTAAACTCCTCCACATTGTATAGTAATGCTGCCCTCTAATGTCCTTCACTCATATAGCAAAGGCTTTAATGAATGTGCTGCCAGCTCTACAGGCAGTAAAATTTTTAAAGGGTACTTGGGGGGAAAGAATCATTATGAAGTTATGACAGAGACATATTTATTAAGATAAAGGTCAGCCATTAAGCAGCAAATGATGGGCAGCTTGGGTGAAGTATTACAGAGCCTTACAGAGGAAGCAGAAGAGCAAATCATTCTTTCCATCATTCTTTTCCATCATTTCATGGTCCCTGTGCTGTTTACTGAAAAATTTGCAATGATGATGGGTTTCCAAATTGTTGCAATGGAATTTAACAGTTTCGAAAGGTCAGACTTCTGGATTAAGGGTCAATAAGACCTTTGGTCACTCCCACCAACACTTCAAGAGAAGTTGGGTTAGGTCTAACCAAGAAAGGTACCAGGGATGAGCAGATCCAAGGTTGGGGCAGGGAAGAGACTCAGAAACAGGCCAAAATTCAGGGTGGGCATCAAGGACCGCATGTAAGATTTAGGCAGTCACACCTAGTTAGGCATTTCAAGGGTTTTGTCAGGTCAACTTCTGGGTTGAGGGTCAATAAGGACTCATGAGTTGCAAACTACCAAGTGGAGTGGAGAGAGGTCAGGTTAGGTCTAACCAAGTAAGGTACCAGGGTTGAGCAGATCCAAGGTCGAAGGCAGACAGAAGAGAACAAATACTACGTCTACGTCTGCCCTACTTGCTGCACAGCACCCTGGGAACCTATCAAGCCTCCCTCTTTGACTTTGCCTGTACAATTAGCTAAGAGACTTCTGTTTAGTATGCAATCTGGAGCACTCGGTTGAATAAATTCAAGATATTAACATACAAGCGCGGAGAAAAACATAAAAATTGGAGCTGAAACTCGCTCTGAAAATATTTGTACAACAACAAAAGCAGAGATAAAAATTACCTGGGGGGGCAGAGATAAATAAAGCCTTTGGCTCCAGATGGATGGGAGCTGTGGGGGCCGGGTGGGGGGGGAAGCTTTGGAGAAAGAGGGAGATATTATTCAGAGTTCTTGTGCCAAATCTTTTCTCTCAGAGGATGAGAGAGCAGCAGATGTTATATTGTTATTCAAAGAGTTGGATTTAGAGGCGATGCGGTTACAGATCTGACAACATCAGCAGAATACAGAGAATTAATCTCATCTCCGGGTGGGCTATGAAAAATAATTTTTTTAATAATAATCAGTCCCAAAATTTCCACCATTCCCCCCCCCAGCGGAGGTCTCAGTAATGAGAGGGGTGTTTGCACCTACACCTACACTTTTGCATTCAAAAAGTCATCTGCTGATGCTTTAAATTGGACCTGGAATAGGACCTTAGGGGCATCAGTACTCACACGTTCCTGGATTTATGCTGGAGGGATTTCCATACGGAAGTATCAGCATCCAGACCTAGGGAAGCTGTTATTCCACAATGCATAACACCTAACAAGCTGCTCGTATGAAATGCTCATTACAGAGATATGGTAAAGGGTTTCCATACACGCAAGAGTTCTGCAGGATTGAGCATATTCCAATAGATACTCACCATTCCTTAGATTTACTGTATGTTATCTCTCACCGCAGCCCACAAAATTGAAACCTGATATGGAGAGCGCCATTAACAGCCAAACTGGCTGGTCCATCCCCTATGATATGATGTCACACCTACAGATGCAAGGCCATCTTCTGTCTTCTAAAGGAGGAAAATGTGATTAGGGAAGCTTGTGGTCACCCAACCTGGCGAGGCTAAAACTGCAATCTGAGCCTTTCCAGGAGTTAAGGTAGCCATAAACTGCCTTGTTTTTCAAGGTCATCAGACAAGCAGATCCAGCTGGAGTCGGCCACCAACACACACGGCCAAAGCAGGCCGATCCAATCACTGACACCAGCAATCCGATCATTCACTGGGGTATATGGAGGCCCACTGGATCAAAGAGCTCCAAACGTCCAATTAATATTGTCAAATAAAAGTAAATTCTAAGCACTCTTTGTATATACATCAGTCACAATGTTTTATCTATTCCAAGCATGAGAGTTGCAGGAGACAATAGGAAATAATCCTGAAAAAACTGCAAATTGCCCTTGAAATCTACTATCCATACTAACAGTTCATTTTGAAAACCCAGCACAAGGGCACCAGGAGCGCTGCTCTTTTAGATAACTCGAAAGTACCTGAAATATCTTCTTGCCCTTTTGGCTAAGTTTAAGAGTAGTACTGCACCTTTTATGATTTTATTCTATATACATTTTAATCCCTGGCACTTGCATATTTTGGATCATGGGACAATTGACACCTGGGTCGAAGCCGAGATCTAAATGGGGATATGTGGCTATTAGGCTCCTTCCTTCTGACGAAAGCTGGCCTGACCATGGACACAAAAGTTGTTGAGTTCTCTCTGGAGGATCATTGGCTCATCCTGACCCCTTATATGGCTTTGGCTGGAGGAGTTGGACAAAGGGACCCCCACCAGCCTTGCAGAGAAGAGAGGCTGAGGAAAAAGGGGTTCCCTCTAGCTTTAGCAAGAGGAATCTAAAGACTTGAGGAACATTTTGGCCTTTTGCTCAGATGGTTCTGGAGATTTTGGACATAGCCATTTTAAGCCTCAGCCAGTCCACCTCTACAGAACTGTGTTTGTTCTCATATCTAACAGGTTTAGATGCAACCCTCTGGTGGATCAAGCAACATCCTGGAGGCAAGTCCAGGGTCTTCTCCAGGGTAGATGTGTATTGGCTCATTTGAGCTAACCTCCAGTCACTAGATGCATGCAAGGACAGATATTTCATTGTTTGTGCATGCTCAATTTTGCATTCACTTGCGATGGTAAGTAAGGCTTCTACTGGAAGACAGAAACAGCAGGAGGAACAAGGAGTTATTCTTGATAGGTCTTTGGACAATAATATTGCATCAAACCCCAATTTTCCACAAACTCTTCCCCCCACTTTCCTCAATCCCTGAACATGCCACAGACAGTTTTTTTTGTGTTTTTTTCTGGGCTTTTTGGACTTAGTCCCTTTCCCAGCGGCCACTGGAGACCAATGCGACATCCAAGAACATGGAATGAGACGAGCGCCTGTAACTTCTGGCCAATATAAACAAATGACTCTCGTTTTAATCATGCGCTCATGAATATTACAGCCATGGCATCCGACTCACTCCTTTCAAGAGCCAGCAGAAGAAAAGAGCAGCGAGTGGTGGGCCAAATCCTGGTTTATAATATCAGATCTCATTATAGAAGTCCATTAGGAGCTTTAGTGAGATGCTAATTAAGACTGGAAGACTCCCAATACTTGGATGGATTATCATAACTTTGTCCTTCATCATGCATGCCAGATTGCTAAGAGTCAGGTAAGGATTACAGCAAAGATATTGCTAAAAGACATACGTTAATTTTAGGGAATTAAATCTAAGTCTATGGTTAAAATGTTGATAGGGCCCCAAAGAGGTCGAGTGATGGTTAAGTGCCAAATTCAATACATTTTCAATAATCTGCAGCATTTCATAATGCAGTGGCCTCAGCATTTCACAATACAGTGGTCCCAGCTTTCATAATGCAGAGGCCCCAACATTTTACAACGCAGTGGTCCCAGCATTTCATAACACAGTGGCCCCAGCATTTCATAATGCAGATGGCCTTAGCATTTCATAACACAGTGGCCCCAGCTTTCATAATGCAGAGGCCCCAACATTTTATAACGCAGTGGTCCCAGCATTTCATAAGGCAGTGGCTCCAGAATGTTATATACTGTATTCAGTCTGGCTCAGCTATTGTAAATAGTACAAGAGGAACATTTCTCTGTCTAGCAGAAGATGGGCATTGCTTGCTTAGAGCAATGATTTTCCCATGAAGTGGCAATTTACTAATCTAAACTGGCAGTTACTGACCGGTCATCATGGCCTCCCAAGAAGGTCATTTTTATAAACCTTCATGTCATGGACCTAAAGGTGACCATACATCGGTTGATACCTTTCAAACAGAGTTGGCAGCTTATTGGCCCATGTATGGGGCCCTCTGATGGGTGTAGCCAACCCATATTAGACAGGTAGGCAGATATTGATCAGGGAGGTTTAAAAATTATTTTTAAAAAACCACATTGTCTCATTGATGTGCTTCTCGCCCTGACGGCCTGCATGTCAGGGTCCGAAGGCTCTGCTAGGAGATGCAGACCAAGGAGGAAGCAGTAGGTTACTAACACAGTTCACGGTATCCAAGGGGGTTAAGAAGTAGAGTAGTCAATCCAGGCAAAGGTCAGTTCAGGCAGCAAGGTTCTCTGCTGACTTTATAACAGGCCAAAGTCAGCAGAGAGAGATAACACACCAGAACTACATCATGAAATTTGGGGTGAATGGTACACATTTATGGACACAGATACCCAACCTTAATGGACTATTGAGACTACACTAACATATTGTGCTTCTTCTTTTTTTACTATTACCGATAGCTGACATGTTTACTAATTTGATGTTGGTTTTATCTGCAAATGTAGACTTCGATTTGAGATATCTGATCCTTAAGAGAAACTATAACACTGAACTGTTGTATCTATCATTGTATGACCATTTCTCTCTTTCAATTATTGCAAATAAAACTGAAGTTTTAAAAAAATATAACAGGCCGAAGTCAAGATCAGGAATCAAGGTCAGAAGAAGTAGAACACACTCAGGAAAATAATAAGTTGAACCTATAATTGGGCAAGGTCTGCAAGGCTCTGGCGTCTTGATGACATCATGCGTCACGCACTGAGATTGCGATTTGATGCTGCACGTTTTGACTCGCCGGCGTCAGAACGTGCCACGTGTGTAGCCTTGGAGACACCATCGTGCCCATGGCGCCGGAGCAGAAGAGAGTGCCGACTGGCGTTCCTTACCCAGCATTCCCATCGTTGTGATCAGATCGCTTGGTCTGATATCGCCCAGCTTAATGTAGTATATTGGGTAACGATCAGCTTGTTTGGTGACCTCATCAAAGCTCTGATTTTAGTTCATCGGCAACTCTCCTGGGCTCTGAGCTGACATCTCAGCAGTTCTTCCTTTATTTTCTCGGCCTTTTCGCAATAAATGATATGGTTTACAGATGAGATGATGCGCCGGATATTTCTATCTAAACGATGAGCAGTGAGTATTAGTCTGGATTAAGGATTTTATGACCATTCCCAGGCCAGATCTCCAGCGCCGGCGCATACGTCACGCTCTGTTCATTGTCAAACTGTTTAAAGCCGTGAAGTGTTCATGTGAGTTCATTTCCAGGTTGATTTTGCACACACACGAGCAGCGCTGTCCCACGGCAATGAAAGATCCGCTCGCTTTTATCTTCTGATTTTTTACACTTTATAGAAAACATCTGCGTGAACAATGGGGTGGGGGCTGAACCAGCTCTTCCATCCATTCCTGAAGGCATGAAAGTTCATTTAATGTAGGCATTAACCCGTAAGGTTCTGGTTTGTCCCTAGTAATGGGAGGGTCTGCAGAGAAACAGGCCTCGGGGGCTCCATTATTTAAATAACGAAGGACTCTCCTTCCAATGGCCCTTCAGGTGCTGCTGCACTGCAACTCTCTATCCCCTCTTACACAATGCGTCTGATGGTGGGAGTTATACCTTAACTATAAGTCCAGAGCTACGATAGGCTCCATCTCTGCATCCAAGATGTTCAGTAAAAACCCATTGACATCCTGAATATTGTTATTGGTTAATTTGTTAGACGGGGCAAATGAAGAGTTAATGGGGAGACCAGCTGCAGGTGCTCTTGGCATGGACAGTTGCTCTGTGTATCCCCGGGTCCCTGCAGACTTAGAACCTCCCAATTCTCTGACTCATTCAACATTTAATTCTCCCCCCTTGAGCCAAAATCTTGGCCTGGAACCCATGATTACTGCAGCCTCCCCCCCTCTCAGTTCCCTTCCTGTCCCTAGTCCAAGGGTCCTTCTCTCCATCCAAATGAGGATTTTCTGCTTCCAAGTCCCCTTTTCACTTCTCAATTCAGCTGTTCTCTCCTATGGAGACATTGTGCAAAGGCCAATTTCAGCTTATTACATTTTTTTTTAATCTTTTCCCTTACATTAGCGCTATCACTCTTTCAGTGCCCTCGTTCATCACATCTTTCTTCCTTCCCATCTTCCTATCTTAGTCATGTAGATGCAACACTTATTCCAACTCCAAACTCTTCCATAATGTAGAGGTAGGTACTGTGCACCCTTCCCCTAATCCTATCCCTTCCTATCCCAAACCTTCACCTCTTCCTTTTATGTTCTATTATGTCACTATGGTCAATCGTCTTGATTTTGTCCTTGTTTGACTTATTCCTGGAATATGTTCCATGATGTCACAGTAAGTGGTGACCCCCTTGACCATAGTGGTGGGGATGATCAAACACAAGGATATCTGCCAGGGCTACTAGAGAAGAACAGTTCACTTCATGTCTCGCCTCTGACTATGGGTGGGATGCTTTGAACTTCAGCCAGTGTTGGACGGGTTACTGGCTGCTCTGTTTTTATTTTCCCTAAAGAAATAGCGATTGGTGGAGCTAGATAGACGCCTAGTATATAGGGACTCTTAATTTGCAAATGATCTTCAAATAATGCAAGATTGAGATATTTCTAGACCATGGGGGAGGGGGGGAATAATAAGATTTAGCTTAGCTTCTTCAAAAAGAGATCATTTTCTATATATTCATTTAGAATTATAGGTTTGACACTGACAAATGTATATACAGTATATTGGTATTCATATATATACTCTAGTGATATTGGTAGGCTTCACCCTCCTCCCCTGTAAGACATTCGACCTTTTGTTCTTGGGTGACTCCAAATTTACTTTGGCTTTGGGATCATTGTCCTGCTAAAAGGTAAACTTTTGCCCAAACTTCAGTTATTTAGCAGCAAAAACAGTTATTCCTGCTGATGAAATAAGCCCCGATGAATGGGCCTCACAGAATGAGGAACAGGCCCTACAACATGAGGAATGGGCCTCATTGCATGAGGAATGGGCTCCATAGCATGAAGAACAAGCTCCACAGAATGAGGAATGGGCTTCACGGCATGAAGAACAAGCCCCACAGAATGAGGAATGGGCCCACAGAATGAGGAACGGGCCCTACAGCATGAGGAATTGGCCCCACAACATGAGGAATGGGTTCCCAGCATGAAGAGCGAGCCACCACAGAAAGAGGAATGGGCCCCACAGCATGAAGAATAAGCCACGATGAATGGGCCCCACAGAATGAGGAATGAGCCCTACAGCATGACGAATGGGCTCCACGGCATGAAGAACAAGCCTCACAGAATGAGGAATGGGCCCCAAAGCGTGAGCACTGAGCCACACAGCATGAGAAATGGGCCCCCACAGCATCAGGACTGATATAATAACAAGGGGAAATTTCAAAAATCCTTTATTAAAACTAAATCTAAGACATTGTCCCTGTTTCTCCCCATCTTCCATTTCCCTCCTCTTTTCAATACCCCCTCCTCGTTACAGGCCATCCAGCCCTCACTCTGTTCTTCCCTCCCTTGTGCCTCTGCGCCTGGTTAGAATTACATATCAACACTTTATGTTTCCGCTCTTTCTTTTATGTGCTTTTTATTTATAGAAAACATCTGTTTCGTCACATGCAGAATGAAACCTTCCTCTGACGGCCAATGAGACGATCTGCGCATCGGTGGAGAACGAGATTGTCAGGAAGAAAAAAGGCAACTGGTTTGGGGCGCCCACTTTTAAGGAGACGTCCACCCAAAACAGCTTTTATTTTGCATAACGAAAGAAAATGTCTTTTTCCCTTTCCAATAGAAATTATTAAGGATTTTCAGAGGTCCCATTGCATCCATAGTGAATGGTACACAGATTGCAGAAGGCTTGAGGAATGAAGATCTCTGATCTGTCCACTGTCCATAGCTTTGGGGTCCCACCTAAATGAGGTTCTACAAACCTTTACCTTGGTTTTTGGAAGCTGTTTGATTTCACCTTTCCAAATCCTCAGCAACTGCCCAATATACACCCATTCCACTTCTTTTTTTTTTTTTTTTTTTTTTTTTAAAATGGCTTCCGACTTATTTTTTTTTACATGTAATTGCTACTGAAAGGCGCGTTTGTTTCATCCTTTTCCCTATCCCTGGCTCTGACTTCTGAAACAAGAGTTTCAAAGACGTGTCGGTTATTCAGCCGTTGTCTGTTCGATTGTCTCAAAAGTCAGAGCCACCGGGGCAGAGGATAAAATGAAGCTTTCAGGAGGAATTACATTTACACATAACGATAAAACCACTGAAAATTAGACAAGAATGTACTGTATATCAGATAGTGGATGAGAAGGACATTTTCTTTCATTAGGGAGAAATGTCAATTTTGGTTTCTTTAGATAATCGAGTTTTGGGTGCAAGCAAAGTATTATATTTTTTTGGCGATAATTGCCATGCCTCTGTCTCTGCATTTTCCAGCAGAGCCAGACCTACTGTAGGTGACATTGCAACCTCAGCACAGCCTATTTTCAAGAAGCTTTGAGTGAGAACATAATTTTACTATTTATGGTTCATGGGGACTGGGAAAATAGAAGGTTACTCCATGAGTTTATCGGGGATCCAAAGGTGGATAGGTCTAGTCAGTGTCAGACTGGAGACCCAAGAACCCACCAGAAGACGTGTCCTCCAGGGTTCTGCCACCACTGACCACCCTTCCCCCTGGCAACCACTCCTCTTCTCTCCACCACTCCGTGTCCCTATTAGGGCCGAGGTTCATCTGGATTTCTTTTAGTGCCCAGGTGGGCAAATCTAATGCTGGCTGTAGTTGTGTCCTGGTGTTTGATGGTGGTGCAAGTGAAGTAAGAAGAAGAGTAATACTTTGCATCAGATATTTTCAAGCATTGACCATTCAGCTGTTGTTAATATGAAATGCTCTACAGGATGCAAATAATGGCCCTATGTTTTGCCCCAGGCACTGACACAGCCAAAGATGGCCTTGCAACATGTTGCCCTTTCACCAACAGACCAAGACCATTGGTTCAAAATGCAGAAAAGAATTGCAATGTAATGTATAAAATAATTTACATAATTCACTTCTGATCATAAATGCAGCGAGAGCCTCCAAACAACAGAAAACAGTCTACATCATCAGCCTAATCCTATTGTTGTTAAAGGCTTTGCTATAAATGTGGAAATTATCAAGGCTACTGCAGTGAACAGGAACAATGGAGGGAGCAGACTGATTCCCAGACTGGATATATGTGGGTATAACAAATGAAGGGGTGGGGTGGGGGGAGCTCATAAAGGGAATGGCTGTGGAGGAACATTAAGCTCTAATGGATTTGAGGAGTTTGTACCATGTTATTGTACAGAGAGGCATCAATAAGGTTGGGGTTTAAGATGAGAACACTTCACATATTCATGTTTTAAAGACTCAGCTAGGAAATAATACTAATGCCTTTCCCAGGAAGAGGTTCATATGCTGATGATCTGGAGGTTTGGCAGCCAGAGATAATTGCAATGATGAAGCTCTGGTTATTACTAACACTTGGCAGATCCCTGGCACAAATCCCTACTCTACAGTCCCCCAGGCAATGTTTTTTAGATCCCTGGCACGCATCAGTGCTTTTGAAGCCTAGAGCAGAAGAACCCTAAAATGGAGTTATATCCTGCAACCTTTCAACATTAATTGGTGTTCGTTTGGCCTTCAGCAGAGAGTAGTATTCATTCTGCAGGATCAATAGGAACTGATCTGTCAATATCAATCATTATTGTGTAGACACTTGCTTAAGCTTGATATAGAGGAACATACTGCCGGCCCACAGAAGGACAAAGCAGACCTTCCGTAAGGAGTAATGTTTAGCTGGACACTACTACAGGAGGGCACAGGGCTCTTCTTAACTAGTACTGAGCAATGTTATATAGGTATCTAGTATAAATCGGTACTTTGTTAGACTACAGTAAGGAGAATTGCTCACCAAGAGACTGCAATGCAAGGTCTTCATTAGGTCTTCAGCCCCAAAGTCCAACATTTAAGAGATTGCAGGTTCTTTGATGGCTGGGGGGGAGGCTCATTGGTGCTCTGATAGATGCAATTTATCTGGGCTAAACAGGTCATAATACAGAGCAGAAGGACAAAAGCTTGCTTGATTTTGTCTTTCAGAATGAATAGACTTCGAAAATGGTCTTCTTACTTTTTGGGTGAAATACAAAACTATAGCAGGCAATGCATCCATACCAAGACCTCATTATGGAGGTCCCTGATGGATCTGTTCATTAGAAACAAGCAATCAATTTTGCTTGCTTTCCATAAGTGTGCCCTCAATACATAGCCTTATCCAGCACCCTCACATGTTATTAGGGTTAAACCCCCAAGTCACATGTCCCAAATGTCACAAGTAGTACACCAACTACATGCTAGCTAATCCAGTTAATACAGATAATAATCTAATGGGTGGGGGGCAGTGTTCATCTGTATTATATCCCCTCACCCAATCTGTACATACAGAGAGTTTTCAACATTTCCCTTTATTTATCTTGTCAGCCGTACTAGTGACCCCTTTTATTATCTCTTAAATAATTGATGTCCACTTCAGGCCTTCTCGTTTTCATTGTTTGTCCCTCATTCGAAGCGTTTTAAATTAAAAACTCACAAGGTCCGTTCTTCCTCTGTTTGCCAAGTATATTAAGCAGTTTTGAGTTTCTCGCATTAACTGCTTTGTGTTGATTTTCTTGGTGTTCTGGTTTTGCCAACATTCTTGACCATTGCACTTGATTTCCCAACTCATTACTCATTTGGTGAATCCCACTGGGAAGCCGGTTTTGCTGCCAATCTTTTAATTGGCAGCATATGTTTAGACATGGTACTGAGTAAAACAGAGCAAGGCAATGCCAGGAAGATACTGTTTATACGGCGTATCATTTAAGTGCTGTTTATTGGCTGTGAACGGGGGCAAATGTGTCAACACCCTCAAAATTGATTTGTTGCTCCTTATTAAAGCTGATAATAAGGCCCAATCAAGTGCATGATTAAATGAGCATTTAATTAGACAATTCAAGGGCTTACCAAACATGCTTGCTCTTTCAACTCAAGTTGCGAAGGTTGTTCTGCTACTTTCAACAGTTGAGCAGCTGAGGATTTCCTTATTGGCTTTTAAAAGGCAGCAAGAGGCTATAAAACTCCCTGAATTTTTCCAACTTGTAAAGCCAACAGTTGAAAAAAAGGTTTGGGAGATAAAT
Organism: Xenopus laevis; assembly: GCF_017654675.1. Classification (NCBI taxonomy): domain Eukaryota; kingdom Metazoa; phylum Chordata; class Amphibia; order Anura; family Pipidae; genus Xenopus; species Xenopus laevis. The sequence continues at coordinate 4,306,856 of NC_054388.1, read as the reverse complement.
AGAAGTTTATGACAGAACGAACCGAAAACAGGTGAGATGAACAGACCGTGAAAAGCTTCAGAGCAACCTGTGTAGATGTCCATATGGCCAGAGTATTTAGGGTTATGGAATGGACCTGGTATCTACTGCTTGTAAAAGACATCAAAACGCCAATGGGCTGGACAAGTGATTAGGTATAGGGGTGGGAAGCAACATAATTGGAAGTTAAGTCCTGCATCGGGTTAGGTACCCACAGAATACCCCCAAAGCAGTCTTACCCAAACTCAAACTGTTGGTGATATCCCAAAAGTCAAGACTTGGAAGTTGTAAGAAGATTAAAGGATGAAGGTTGAAAGGGTAATATTCACTGTTCCAGGTTGGCCTATGCCCTAAATAAACCCTTGAGTTCCTACCCATTCTGCCCCACAGTAATAGCATAACAATTAATGTTTTGCACTTGCAGTCAACGTCCCAAAGTTTTTAGAACGTTTTTTGGAATTATCTGAAATATACAGTCTATGATGGGCATTCTAAGAATATTCTCCACAAGAAATGTCCTGCATGGAATGGTTGGAACAAATGCAAAGCCAACAATAGAAAGACTCTCATTTGGCTACCGGAAACTTCCTAAACGTATAATTTCTGGGGGGGGGGACTAGATTTTACAAAGTATCTTCTCATTGTCCCCTGCAGAGGTGGTTAACATCTGTTTGTGTGGGAATGCCTCTACTGACATGTATGGGAATGGGTCCTGGTGGAGGAATGGGGACGTTCCTATAAGCTCCAACTGAGGAATTAAAGGGAAATTAGTATTTAGAGGTACCCCAACTCTCCCTTATACAATCTGTTCCCAATGGCAGCTTTCCAGTCACTTTTTAAAACGGGAAGTCATTACGCTCTGCAGAAAGCAAAGCCAAATCTTTTATGAAGTGTTTTCCAGTAGCTCTGGCGCATTAAAAGAACCTGTATTATTAAAGAGCAGAGTGAGAGATTTAAAGGCAGATACGCTTTGACTTTTTTCCCTCGGTGACGTGAGTGAAAACATATTCCCGAATCGAATCTGCTGGGCTGGTGTTAAATAGCTTCTATAGAAAACGTTGCCCCTTATAAAATGGAACCATAAAGGGGAAATATGCCTTGTTTATAAGCTAAGGGTGCCACCAATGTAACTATTAGCAGAGGAGACCACGTTGCCCCTTATAAAATGGAACCATAAAGGGGAAATATACCTTGTTTATGAGCTAAGGGTGCCACCAATGTAACTAATAGCAGAGGAGACCTTGTGCAATAAATAGAAGAGGGAGTGGAGACAAAAAGGGAACGTGTTGTAGATATCTGTGTTTGACCAACTGCACATTCAGCTACATGAAAGCTTTCTGGAAAGAGGTGGCGGTAATTGGGCATCTGAGAAGGCTAAAGGTTAAATGGTGCTCTAGACAGAGTAGTAATCTGGGCTAGCGTTGCCACCTTTTGTGTGATTCAGGACTGTGCTGCCTTAAACAAAGACAATATGCTACATATTAGTCACTGAGTGTCTGTACCCTCTTGAGTGGAGGTCAAGAATTAATGTACAATGAAACTGATGGAGATCTTCCATAGAACCATAGGAGCATTAGAACCACCCAGTTGGTGAACCACAGAAAATATCACAGCACTGAAGATACTTGGGGTACCAAGTTTTCCAGCTCAAGGATAGAGTCCTGCTTAGTGCCGCTCCTCACTTCAGCACTATAACTCAACGCATTCACTTTCACAAAGAGACTTGGGTACCAGTGGGTCTTAATCAAGATTTACTGAAGAATGAACCACAATTCCCAGTATATCAGTTGGTCACAAAGGATGCTTCAAGGGATTATACTAAGAGTCCTTGCCCATTTGAGTCCCTACACTTGGTGGAGCACAAAGCTGCTAGCCCCTCCTGTCTGTATAACACTAATATGGTTCCATGTAATAAATGGTGCAAAATTTGCTACAGGACTGGTCACACATAGAAATTAATAATGGGTAGCATTTACTGGTTAAAAGCAAATATGTAATTGGTTGTGATGGGTTGCTGCATCAGGGCAAACTGTGTTTCTTTTATTACTTGTTCTATAACGTGTTATTCTGCCTTCCATGGGGTCCTTTATTCCTCTTTTTACTAAGGATCAAGTTACCTTGGGACTCAGTCATCTTACCGAGGCCTCCTGATTTAGGCTCTCCAGCAGCATCTACCCCGAGCACCAGATGGAGTCCAGTGTTTATGTATCTATCCTTCATCATCAACCCAACTAACAAGCTCATCTAAAAAACAAGGGTATATTTGTAGAATAGGGAGCAGGAATTACAATCAATATCAGGTTGATCAATATGACGGAGATACAAGCTGTTGGAGTCAGGACTGCATCAACAAGTTTGATCCGTCGTCAGCCTCTCTGAGGCAGGTTTACTAAAGGTCAAGTTATTTTATCCCTTGAATTAGAACAAAATTGGCATTTTACCCAAAGGTGGATTTTTTTCCCATTTATGAAAATGTAAATAGGAATGTAACTTTTCAATTCGATTAAAAAGTTGGCCTCAATGTATTAAACCGTGAAGAAAAGAGCAGATCCCACGACAGGGTAAAGTAAAGGAACTGCAGGTTTTATTTCAGGCAAGGAGTGAACAAACACACAGCCTTACGCGTTCGAAGGCATTATTATTCATATGCTCAATGTATTAAAGTTGAGACATATGTAAACTTATAGGCACCTATGGGAAAACTATTTCTTTGTGCAATTTGTGGGACTTTAAAGCACCAGTTATTGTAAATAACGTTAAAAATTGAAGCATTTTCTTCCCCCATGCTGGTTAAACTGCCTGTTAGCGCTCGTTTTCTGTCTCTTTACATTTCTTGGACAAATCCCTGGGGTCTGATTTAAGCTCAGGGGGAGCTTTGAGTCTAAACTTTATATACTACTGGTTTTCCTAAGGGGGTTTCCTTGTTTTATTATCTGCAAAAGCCTTCTGCTAGAGAAAGGTTAGTTCCAGATCGGCCGCTTTTTGCTCATTTGTAGCAGATTTACACCGAGCTTCACCTGTAGTCTGGTCACACACGTTAGAGCTCAAACATCTGCTCCTGATGGGGGGGATGTATCCCCAGCACCAGGCCGATGTGTCTGCTAATGCTGACGACAGTAATGGTGGTTAAGGAAAAGCTCTGTCATCCTTCAGTGCAAATGTGACAGATACCTACACCGTGCAACGTCTAGTGATGGGGAACAGCTGGATTGGCTGCACTGTCTTCCTCTCGTTCAGGTGTCAGAGAAATCTACTAAGGTGATAAATTTGCTCTCTGCGGCACCAACTTTCTGCAGCAAATAAACCAAACACCTAAGGGTCTTCTGGAGCAAAGCAGAGTTTGTAGGGCTCCATTATTTGTATAAAGTTAAAACTGTCCAACCTATCGCCCTTAAACTGCTGTGGACCTCCATCAGAAACTCATTTTAACCTCAGGGATCCAATGTATAGGGAACATTTCGGGCCCTTTGTAACATTCCGAACTAAAGGAAATATTGGTTTTCATGGTTCTGATAATAGTGGGGCCTCCCTACAGTACCATTGATAGCTGGCTTAGTTGTTGAACAGCTACAAAGCCTTTGGTTATGAGGTTGCTTCAAACTGTAGTTCAGGAAAGGCTCTTGTAAAGTATTGGTGTTCCCATCTTGTCCTACTGTTGACATGTTTTGTGTTTATGTTATTTGCAACCCCCATAAAAACAGCTCTGATCACCTTAGAGATAATGTCATACATATATTGAGATTGAATAGGCATACCTGCATATCTACTATTGTTTCCTGGGTTAAAGATAAGGGAGGAAATCATAAATTTACAAATAATTTGTTTCCATCTGATCTTTCTGGTTATATTTCTGTCTGTGACTCGCCTTGGCTCAGGCAATTATAACAAAGCACAGGAAGAAACGATGGGTATCTCTATGGAAATAAAATATGTTCCTTAACTTCAGATTCCATTAAGGAGACTGAAGAGGTATCTGCTTCTTATTTCCCTCCCTTAGAACAAGTGTATGCCAAAAATAAATCTGCTTTTGCTCTGCAGAATCACAATATTTTGCATTCAGTTGAGTAGACGGGCTGTGAGTCAGACACAGGTGAATGGGTGTTCAATAAGAACCCTGGCATGGGTAGTCAATGTATGGGCTTTCCTCAAAACCCATAAAACAACACTATTTTGGGCCTAATGTGTAATTCTGAACCATACTAAATATATTTGTTATGCATAACAGGTGTTCTTTGATGGTTGGGGGAATGGAAGGGGTTTATTGAAGTTTGGAAATGTTGAAGCCCTCACCTATTAGATAGCGAGGTCACATAATAACAGTAGGTGCTGCACTGATGTCACACAGGTGCAACCTGAGAGTCATCACAAGACCTCTTGTGGTTGGTACTCATTATTTTCCTGGTTTACTCATCTGTAAAGAAGTATGAAATGAGACTAAGTAGCATTGCTACAATTACAAAGGGAAAGGGAAGGCTTTATCCATTTTCAGGGGACATCTGTAGAGAGGATTTTGGGAGTCTGGATACTACAGGACTGTGTTGCATACCAATGCCTCTCTATGATTCCTTCGCCTCTGTGCAGGGTGACTACAGAGAATCCAGTTCAAGGTGAAGACATTTAAGTTGTCCCTAAATCCTGTATCCCCATTCCTCCATCGATTCATCCAGCACCATTGGTTTGTTAGTGTAGTTAGAGCCACTGTCCCAGCCTTGTTCCTTTTGTCACAGTGAATAAGATAGGGCATTAGCCCCTTTACGAGAGCATGGCAAGGGATGGGGGCACATGGTAAAAATGTTCACTAGGGGGCACATTTATCAAGGGTCGAATATCGAGGGTTAATAAACCCTCGAATTTAAATCCTTCGATCGATCGAAGTAAAACTCGTTCGATCAAACTACTGCAAGAAGCACTGATTTTCTTCCTTGTGGTGCTACAGGAGTCCTTTGTCTCTGCTACAGGGGAGAGCAGTTACACTATGATTTATCCTCCACCAGGTTCAGGGCATAGTGGGCTGTAATACCCCTCCCTGGGAACATTCATGATCCTCAATCCCCCCCACAGAGGGGAGGTGGATGGGTTTATTATGAAGACACTGTGATACAAACAGCCTGCCAGCCAGGAGCAACTTTACATAATATTTCAGATGGTTTTATCTCTGAGTTGCTGGAGGGAGAGGGGGATCCCCACTTATGTGGAAGTTTCTTCAGATTCCTGAGTAGAACTCCCTTTCCTTCCACATCCTAAATAGAGTGTACTTTTATGCCACTGCGGTTTCCTACTGACTTTTCACACAAATCTCTGGGACCATGCAGCACCTCTGTTCACTCTGCTGCTTCTCCCTCACAGCAGCTGCTCCTCTGCAGCACTTCCTTCCTGTCAGCTCCTCTCACAGCAGCACTTCCTGTGCAGCACTTCCTTCCTGTCAGCTCCTCTCACAGCAGCACTTCCTGTGCAGACCTTCCTTTTTGTCTGCTCTTCTCCCAGCAGCACTTTCTCTTCAGGCCTTCCTTCCTGTCAGCTCTTCTCTCAGCAGCACTTTCTCTTCAGGCCTTCCTTCCTGTCAGCTCCCCTCACAGCAGCACTTCCTGTGCAGCACTTCCTTCCTGTCAGCTCTTCTCCCATCAGCACTTCCTGTGCAGGCCTTCCTTCTTGTCAGCTCTTCTCCCAGCAGCACTTTCTCTTCAGGCCTTCCTTCCTGTCAGCTCTTCTCTCAGCAGCACTTTCTCTTCAGGCCTTCCTTCCTGTCAGCTCCCCTCACAGCAGCACTTCCTGTGCAGCACTTCCTTCCTGTCAGCTCTTCTCCCATCAGCACTTCCTGTGCAGGCCTTCCTTCTTGTCAGCTCTTCTCCCAGCAGCACTTTCTCTTCAGGCCTTCCTTCCTGTCAGCTCTTCTCCCAGCAGCACTTTCTCTTCAGGCCTTCCTTCCTGTTGGCACCTCTCACAGCAGCACTTCCTGTGAAGCACTTCCTTCCTGTCAGCTCCTTCAACTCCAGGCACAGAACAACACAGAGGAGAGACAATTATACATTATAATAGTTTTTATAGAATACTGTATATTGCTGCTGGTGGGTCACTTTGCCCTTCATTGCAACTATCCACTTTACTCCTTATAGATCAGATGTATAATAAAAGTCTGTGGCAATATAAGATGTGTCTCTTTTATTAGTATTCTGCATAAAATGCCAAATATGTCTTTTTAATAAGTCACTTTAAATCAGGTGGATGAACTAATGGCATTGCTTTGCCTGACAAGCTTATCTATAGGTTCTATATGAGGGGGGATAAGACAAACAGTGAGGTCTGACACACATGATGTCCATGAGGTGCCGTCCTGAACTTCATGGTGTCTGATATTGTTCATGGTCCCCCCTCTGCCTGGGTAGATTGGTAACGTACATCTGAAATGCATTGGGTCCATTTCATGCGTGGGGGCTGCCTCTGCTTCCCAGACAGTTCTTTGAAGTTGCAGGATGAAGGTTGAAGTGGGGGCATATAAACTGGAACGAGCGTGGGTCTACGCCTGTGTGTGAGTCTCTTTGAGCAGGTCTTGGAATTCACTATAAATGTGCATTTGGTTAGCGCTATATAAATCCTTCACACACCCTCTTCCTATATCAAGCGTTAGGATACACTTCCCGACTACTCTTTGTTCCAGTTCCTCTACATATACCTTTAGCACCTGGTATGGATGATATTTGGAATGCTAGCCTTCATCATGGTGCTCCTATAGGCAGAGCTAAAGAGTTGTAAAATGGAAAGCATGGAGACACAAGTGGTTGGCATTGGCACCTCATACATTAGGGCACTGCATAACTAATGGAATAGTTGCAGAACCTGCACAATGACCTTCGTAGTTATACCCCTTTTTTAATTACTATTTTCCATTGCCGGAAGAAATATCCTGCTATTAAAAGGAATTTGATCTCAACAGTATGGAGACCAGTTCAAGGACAGGCAAAGGTCAGGAACAGTAAATCAGATCACAAGCACATCCAGGAACTATCTGAGAATAGACCTACCTTGGACAATGAGTCAGTGCAAAGCAGGGGCTTTTAGAGCCAGACTAATGGCTTACACTGATCACCTGTGACCAGACTGGCAACAAGTTAAACAAGCCATACCTACTTGCAATTATAAAGATAGAAATAGAAGTGAACCAAGACCATAGCTGTCTTCTCATGTACAGTAGAGCAGAGGCAATGCAGACAGCCAAAAACACTAGTTCATTGGTTCAACTCTAGGCAGGATGTCACAGCTGGGCTAAATTGGGCAGTTGGCCCATAAAGCTAAACTATGTTTAGGATAAGGCACCCATCAGGAAAGGCAAATGTAGGCTAGATTTTCCAGCTGGTCTTATAAAGCTAATAATTGGGTCGGCAGTTGCTTTGACCTCATGCATGGGCCAACAAGCCACTATCCCAGGAAGGAGGGGTCAAGGAGACATAATAGGCCTGTTTATGTAAATCTGGTCAACTTATTACATACAGTGACTGAAAGCTACTGAGATACTTGCATTTTAGGGAAAAACAAAGGTTCTCTGTGATAAATGTATCTCAAAAAAGTTTATGTGACATTGGACTTCATGGAGAAATATCTGAGTAAGATTCTTTATTCTGCAAAATAAGATCTAGTGTATGTATTACTTTATGTCCAAGCTACATGCCACCAGTTACTGCTTAACTACAACTCCCCACATCCTCTGATCCAATGAGCAGGAAAAACAGAGTGTATTTTGTTCTTCATTCAAGGCCACATTCAAGGTAAGAGGCCCTATTGAATATACCAGCTGGGTTGCACACGTGGGGGGTAATGAAAATGCCCTTCCTGCCCTAAAACCAGCCCCAGAAAAATAATTGGTTAATTACACAGAATAATTGTAACAAATGCCTTCCCTTCATATGCAATTATAAGGAACAAGCCTGTTTGAGGTGGGTTCCTAGGCAGCTCCCTGGAGTTAGAGGGGTCTACTACACGGGAAATCAGTTTCCTGACACTGTCAGCGCTCAAGTCTCACTCCTTCCTTAATCCCTTTCCTTAATAAAACCCTTCCACCGCTCTCGTCACTCCCTGCGGCTTCATTTCCCTGCTATCCACTCCTTTAGGGGTCAGTTAACCCCTATATTGCCACAGCTGCTACATGTGAGTAGGTGACAGAGCGAGGGGAAGGCAATAGTGACAAATTACAGAAAACATTGGCCAATACTATCTCCCTTTAACTGTTACTTTTTAAGAATAAGGAATCCAAATAGTAGATGGTGTCATACCATAAACATTTGAAGGAACCGTAGGCACATCTTACAGTTAATGCAGCTGCTTCCAATATTTACATGAGCAAGGGACCTCCATTGGCCTCCATTAGCCCCTCTCCTCCTTTCTCTCTTTGCAGAGGGGGAGGTAATTTTGTTTATTTGGGTTGCACGCTTTTGAAGCTTTGGGGAATGTATATTTACATTTATATTGGCACACAATCTGTGTACTATCAAACCAATCATATTCACGCTGTCCATATGTTATCCAGCTGATACTGAGCGAGATAAATGCAGCTCAACAGTGACTGCTTACAATTCTTTGCTGTTTTCCCCCAAGCACAAATACATGCTACGGTGGGGGAAAGATCTGGATAGGACCTGAAAAGTTAAAGACTTGGAGTCAATATTACTATCATGCCACGAAAATGGTCATTTGCGTGACCCAAAAAGAAGGTATCTGATGTTACTGGACAATAGTCCACTTAGGCTAAACCCAATATTTTCAAGACATGTAGTGAGGGTGTCTTTTTAGATTGAGGTACAGAGACTTTCATTTCTGGCTGATCGGCTATCAGTATCCACCAAATGGAAATCAATCAAGAAATCAAGAAGAACCAGGTTCCATCTTCCACATCTTTTGGACATGGCCATCCATATCATCTTTTTTTAGGATGAGGTGCAGAGACTTATATCAAAGGCCAAATGTAAGGACATCATTTGATGGGGAAAACCAAAAAAAGCTTCTCATTGCTTGAGATTTAAGAATCAATTATGGAGGGCTGATCAGATATCAGTAGCCACCAAATAGAAATCAATCAAGATGAACCAGGCTCCATCTTCCACCACTTTTGGACATGACCATCCATATCGTCTTTTCAGGATGAGGTACAGAGACTTATTTCAAAGGCCGCTTGTAAGGAAATCTTTTCATGGAGAAAACCTAAAAGAACCTTCTTGTATCCATTGCAGAGACTGAAGAATCATTTATTGATGGCTGATCAATAGATCAATATCAGTAGACACCAAATGGAAATCAATCCAATCACCAACCATACCAGAAGTCCAGAGACTGACAAACAAGAAATTCAGTTAAGAAATTCTAGGCTTAAAATCAATAGGTATTTGGGTCCACTATGAACCATTCATGTTCTCTTTATTCTCACCTTATATTGCCAATAGACATTAACTCCCAACTCTTCCATCTCTCCAGATAACTTTATATCTCCTTGAACTGTGCCATATAACCTCTTATAACTTCTTCTGTTCCTCTATGTAACCCACTTGTAGCTCCTCATACTACTTCAAACCCCTATTACTTAATACTGACCATTATTCTGTGTTTTATGCCAATATCTTCTCTGTTCCTCCACATCTTCTATTTCATAATGTATATGCGTGCATGCTCTCTTTCAATCTCTCCCCTGTGTAAACTAGCAAATTAACCTGTATTATTTAAGCCCAGCGCCATCTGTGGACCAGATTTGAATGAGTATAGTTGGTGAGCTTGGGGCACAGATGCTTAAGTGAGAGATCGATTTTACTAGGAAGCTCTTCAGAAAATTTTTTTAATGAAGAAACACCAGGATCATCTGCTAAATCACCCCGCCAAGAAGGATTTCGTGCAGAACTATGGGTGCAGTTGGGTACTGAGAGCACAGGCTGGAATTTATTTAATCTGATATAAAACACACGTTAGTTATTTAACAGCGCCTGGTTTCCCTCTGAAAACTCCTAATTCTGCAGTATAAGGTATAAAAAGGGCAGTTTTATATTTCAGGGGAATTTATAATAATTATCTTATTCGTATACGTTGCATATGGGTGCCACAACATCACCTGGAGGCATCGGAACAGTTCCAAAGCCAGGCGGGTTGTACTTGTCAGCTCTAACTGATAGCAATCTCCCTTCAGCAGAACAACTGAATCGATGCTGAAAGTGCTGAGTTCCAGCAGTAATCCCCTTATCTATCCCTGCGGGCTTATAGGCACTTAAAAGTTTATGTCAATTGTTCTGCTGTAGGCAGGCTGCAATGAGTCGGAACTAACTACAGCCTGAGCAGGCTTCTCAATTGTGCAGGTGTCTAAGATTTAAACAGTCTTGGTAAATAGGAGGGTAAAAACTCCAACCCAGTAATCCCCAACCAGTGGCTCAACCCTTTGGACATTGCTCCCAGTGGCCTCAAAGCATGTGCTTATTTTTGAATTCCTGGATTGGAGGCAAGTTTTGGTTGTATAAAAAACAGATACTGCCAAACAGAGCCTCATATAGGCTATAGATCCATATAGGGGCTACCAATAATGAATCACATGCCATAATTGGCAACCCCAGGAACTTTTTGCATACTTGTGTTGCTCTCTCCAACTTTATCTACATTTGAATGTGGTGCATGGGTAAGAAAAGGTTGGGGATCCCTGCTATAACCTATACCAACTGGAGCTCTGCACATATACTTGTGTTTTTTTTGGATCTAATTAGAACATGATGGCCCAGTTCACCAGTTAAGTGAAGGCATACATGTTGTTTTATGCACACCTAAGCCAGATGGAAACTGACAAGGGCAATGTCAAGATAACTGTGACCTTGGAAGGGTTAGTTGAGCTTTAGACGGCTTCAGATCAGAAGGCCACCTGGTAGATATAGGGGTGGAGCAACCCAAACTATGGATACCACCATGATGTATGTGAACTAGGATGGTGCCAAATTGGAGAAGAAAGCTTCAGGGCTTTCTGACAACCTCAAGAAGTGTTGAGGAGGTAGACCAGGATGTACATCATGGGTTCCATCAAAGTTGCTAATAGTAAAACCTCTACCAATATAAATAAACATTTCTATAGCTCACCACTGGTCCAATCAGGGGCTGCTCTGTATATCCCCTCAAAAGTGCATGCCACTTCAGAAGCGGTGGCAATTTATCTGCAGATTTACAGCTGAGCATATGGGTGCATAGCAAGATACCTTCTTCCTAACTAAATAATAGACTCAACAACATGAGCTCCTCAAGTGTTACAATATAAGTTCAGTAACAACGCACCATAATGTAGCAGGTACCTGGTCTCTTCCTATATATTCATGGAGACAGAGACACCCCGACTTATCATGTGCCAGATGGCAACCACAACTGTGCCAGTAAGGGAGAAGTGGGTTGATGCCAAGGGTCTTCAAGGACTCCCAGAGAAATAGCATGAATTCAAGAAATGAATAACATATTTGGAGCAGTAGGAATAAGCACACATGGTCACATGAGAAAAAGACTATGCCACATGTCTCAGGGCCTTTCACGGAATGAAACAAGTATTTCTATGGCTCTGCCTTTGCATTTGCCCAGCAGGAACTTTTCTTTTACATGTCTGAGTGCTCCGAATCAATAAGCCTCAGGCTTATCCGATATCATTTAGGGAGTTTTGACAAGGATAACATATCAGAATGCATGATAACAGGTCAGATATCCCACAGCTCCACTGGGTAAGATACTTCTCTGAGGTCACCATGAGAGGGCAACGGAACCTCAGCTTCAAACATGGACATAACCAAGGTTTGCAGGAGGGGGACATATAGAAGTTCATATAATACATAGTTTGTTTCAAATCTTTAGAAATGGTTTATGGGGTTCTTGGTAGAAAGCTCAACGTAAATAAAGAGATTTTTATACAATTTTATCAGTGAGTAGATATTACCTTTGGCATATGAAGAGCAAACCATCACTTAGGAAGATCAAAAATTCCATAGAATAAGGCAGAAACGTTTTATTTGAGAGAACAAGAGAGAGAAACTATTATTTTTCTGCTTCTGAAATTCTCTCCTGGCTGTTGGGCTGCTAGAAAGAACTAACCAGCAGATGGCACTGTTGTTTTAGTTTCATTATGTTAGCAGTTATAAGAATTGCTAATATCCTAAAAATGTGTAATAAAAATAAACTTAAATTGCAAAGGAGCACAATAGTCTCTGGGAAGGGAGTGTGACTGTGGGATAGCAGGTATAGTAGGGAGAGATGGTGCCTATAGTAACAGTGGGATAATAGTCTCTGGGAAGGGAGTGTGACTGTGGAATAGCAGGTATAGTAGGGAGAGATGGTGCCTATAGTAACAGTGGATAATAGTCTCTGGGAAGGGAGTGTGACTGTGGGATAGCAGGTATAGTAGGGAGAGATGTGTCTATAGTAACAGTGGATAATAGTCTCTGGGAAGGGAGTGTGACTGTGGGATAGCAGGTATAGTAGGGAGAGATGGTGTCTATAGTAACAGTGGATAATAGTCTCTGGGAAGGGAGTGTGACTGTGGGATAGCAGGTATAGTAGGGAGAGATGGTGCCTATAGTAACAGTGGATAATAGTATCTGGGAAGGGAGTGTGACTGTGGGATAGCAGGTATAGTAGGGAGAGATGGTGTCTATAGTAACAGTGGATAATAGTCTCTGAGAAGGGAGTGTGACTGTGGGATAGCAGGTATAGTAGGGAGAGATGGTGCCTATAGTAACAGTGGATAATAGTCTCTGGGAAGGGAGTGTGACTGTGGGATAGAAGGTATAGTAGGGAGAGATGGTGTCTATAGTAACAGTGGATAATAGTCTCTGGGAAGGGAGTGTGACTGTGGGATAGCAGGTATAGTAGGGAGAGATGGTGTCTATAGTAACAGTGGGATAATAGTCTCTGGGAAGGGAGTGTGACTGTGAGATAGCAGGTATAGTAGGGAGAGATGGTGCCTATAGTAACAGTGGATAATAGTCTCTGGGAAGTGAGTGTGACTGTGTGATAGCAGGTATAGTAGGGAGAGATGGTGTCTATAGTAACAGTGGATAATAGTCTCTGGGAAGGGAGTGTGACTGTGGGATAGCAGGTATAGTAGGGAGAGATGGTGTCTATAGTAACAGTGGGATAATAGTCTCTGGGAAGGGAGTGTGACTGTGGGATAGCAGGTATAGTAGGGAGAGATGGTGTCTATAGTAACAGTGGGATAATAGTCTCTGGGAAGGGAGTGTGACTGTGGGATAGCAGGTATAGTAGGGAGAGATGGTGCCTATAGTAACAGTGGATAATAGTCTCTGGGAAGGGAGTGTGACTGTGTGATAGCAGGTATAGTAGGGAGAGATGGTGTCTATAGTAACAGTGGATAATAGTCTCTGGGAAGGGAGTGTGACTGTGGGATAGCAGGTATAGTAGGGAGAGATGGTGTCTATAGTAACAGTGGGATAATAGTCTCTGGGAAGGGAGTGTGACTGTGGGATAGCAGGTATAGTAGGGAGAGATGGTGCCTATAGTAACAGTGGATAATAGTCTCTGGGAAGGGAGTGTGACTGTGTGATAGCAGGTATAGTAGGGAGAGATGGTGTCTATAGTAACAGTGGATAATAGTCTCTGGGAAGGGAGTGTGACTGTGTGATAGCAGGTATAGTAGGGAGAGATGGTGCCTATAGTAACAGTGGATAATAGTCTCTGGGAAGGGAGTGTGACTGTGAGATAGCAGGTATAGTAGGGAGAGATGGTGCCTATAGTAACAGTGGATAATAGTCTCTGGGAAGGGAGTGTGACTGTGGGATAGCAGGTATAGTAGGGAGAGATGGTGCCTATAGTAGCAGAAATTGTAATACATTAGCTCATCACTGATTATAAAGGTAGGATTCTACTTTGAGCAACTCATGTCCCACAAGTATTCACGTATTCATAACAGGCCATTATCTTGCTGGCACAGCGACAGAATGAACATTATCCCACAATATAGTAAAGCCCCAAATCCTCTGGTGATCACAGTGAGGAACCACCTGGCCGGTGCGGAGGAGACGGGAGAGAAGCAGCGAGATACGAGGTTTGTTCCCAAGTAATGTAAGACTTGCCCATTTTGTAGCCGCTGAAGAATTCTACGGTGACGGATTAATGAGGTGATACCTTGTCAGGAATGTTTAAAGGCAAATTGTTCTTTTGTGAAAAGATATTCTGTTAGGTGAAAAATATAAAGAGCTTCCGTAGGGCTGAGAGGAGAAGGGAAACAATGAGTGTATGTCTTACAGAGTGTCGCTGATAGAACAGAGTGTTGCAGCATAAGAATTCTACACAATATGGCTGCAGACCACTAAAATGTCCATACTGACAACTTGCTTGTAGGACATTCAAGGGTACAATGGTCCTTCAAAGGAGAACTAAAACACATTATGTTTTGGGTTTCTGTACCAGCCTAAGGCACCCACTATAGCATGGCAGATGCCATTTTTTTTGGGACGACCCCTAGGCTTAACGGGAGCCCTGAGCACACTGAGCATGTGCAGTGCCGCTGACACACGCAAACAATATCCAAGATGGTGATCCCCTGTGCACAATTTTGAATACATAGTTACAGAGCTTCTGAAACTTTAGGCTACGGTACTAATTTCAGTAAAGAAAATACAGCATTTCTAACCATATTTTTTCAGGGTTTAGTTCTCCTTTAAGCTCTCTCAACTGGATAAAGCAGCACATTAGAGCAGAACCATTGCTGAAAGTCGTGCAATTAATTGTTCGTAGATTGGGGTCAGTTGGTCGGCTTCCATAAGAGAGGCCAGACGCCTTTCCATGAAGGATAATTACCATTCTAGTTTCCCATGGATCTAAATGGATGCTGATTTCTATTTCTGATCCATCTACTTTTACTGTCCATAAATATAAATGTGCAATACTAGATGTCTTCAGTACAAAACACTGCTGAGCATCCATTATGCATTAGCTCAACCGCCTCAGAAGAGAAATGTATGGAATTGATATAGATTTAGCGATGGCTGTTGTATAATTTGGCCAACGCAGCTTCCCTTACACCCCGGTCAAACAGATGGTAAACAGGAGCCAACGCCTGCTTTGTCCTTGCACCAACTTTGCCACCAGCAATAAGCTGATCCCTCACTTAACCATATGTGTCGCCTTAGGGCCTTGCTTGCTCACAATGGAAGATCCTACCTCTGTGCAGTAGAAGAGAAATCAATACAACATTGTGCCTTCTGTTGAATGAGGGTATTAAAATACATTGAGAATGTAACAGATAAAAGGAAGAGTTCCCATCCAGGGCAAATTGTTTAAGATACAGTGACCATAAAAAAGCACTCCAAGTCTATTACGATTTATTTAGAGCTGATCCATGCAGAATGCTTAACAGGGAACATTCAAGCATTTGTTGCCAAGGGTTGCTACATGAGCAGTAAAAACATTGTCCATCTGGGATATCATTGCTCCCCCCCCCAAATATTGTAGACCACAGGCTCACTCTCTAAACTTTATTATCTGTATCCTTTTATTTATTTCTGTTGCTTGTTCTTGAAGAAATGAGGAAATGACCAAGCAAGGTGAGGAGGAGAACTCATTGACACCTGGGTTCAACCTCCAAAATATTTCCGAACACAGACTCACTCTCTAAATTTATTTCCTTCTCCATCTTCTCTTCTGTATCCTTCCATCTACTTCTGTTGCTTGTTCTTGAAGAAATGGGAAAAAGACCAAGCAGGGTGAGCAGAGAACTATCATTGACACTTTGGTCCAACCTGTCGAACTGGGGTACCATTGGCTCCACCCCAAATATTTTAGACCACAGGCTCTCTCTCTAAACTTTATCTCTAAACTTCTTTATCTTTCCTCAATTGCTTCTTCTAGAAGAAATGTGGAAAGGAACAAGCACAGTGAGGAGAAGAACTCACTGACACTTGGGTTCAACTTGTCGAACCAACGAAAATATCTTAGACCACAAGCTCACTCTCTAAATGTTATTTCCTTCTCCCTATTCTATTCTGTATTTCTGTATGCTTTCCTCCATTTCTGCTGCTTTTCCTTGAAGAAATGGGAAAAGACAAAATGGTAGGGTGAGCAGGAGGACTCACCAACACTTGGGTCCACCACTGGTTTTTCCTGGTACCTTGTAAAGCCAGTCTGGCATGGTGTATGATGCTTTATGCCAATGTTGTTAATAGGGAAGGCAGCAATTAGGGTTAGCCACCAGTATTTACTGAAAACAACAGGGGTCGTGGACTTATTCTAACCCTAAAACCTAGTCCGAAAAAAAACCCCATGCACATTGTTATAACTGCACCCAGTCTGAAGTCAGGACAGTTGAGTATACTGATGAAGGACACTGTGGGAACCATGGAGCTACACTTTTCCCTTTTCAGACATAGGTAAAGAGGCCCACGCAGACTAGTGCTCTAATCAGGAGCAAATCTGAGAACGAAATCCCCTACAGCGCTACTTGATTATAGCAGAATGCTACACTGTGGGGCCTTTTATGAACAGAGCTGGCAGTATGGACCAATTTTCCCCATGATTTCATGCAAGTGCATTGTATCATTGTGGATTAGTATCACATAGGGGATAAAGTATTGCTTGGCCAGAGTCCTAAATAACTCCTGATAAATACTGAGATTTGTATTGTGATGGAGGGAGGCAGGAGCACAAACACTAAGGTGAATGACAAGCCCTGTTATCACAGCGAGGAAGGCACAGCCCTCTGGGTTGTATACAGGTTGGTAACTACCCAAGTGGGAGAGGATGTGATACATGGGCCGGTGATACTGTTGGACCAGTGTTCAGTCAGCATTATTGTCCTTCTTGGATCATAAGGTGGCCATTTGCAGTAGATGAGACATCCTGACTTATGTTATATCCCTGAGAACGGCAGTAGAGTCACTGCAGGTTGATACGTTGCTTATCCACTGGGATATTTTTGGTGATGGAATGTTCTGCGTTTGACAAGACAATCTGCAGAGTGAGAAATTTGTAGCTTGGATTGTGTCTCTGTTCTGGCTGCCTGGAACCCTGCCCCCCTCCAAATACTCATGTTATTCATTGAGCTCAGTTTGGAAAAGCTCCTTGTACTGTACATATGGCTGGCAGATTACATGCCCCCCAACCCCTGGTCACTGCACAACTTGGCATGGAGTCTGGGCAGATTTATAGCAGAGTAACATATGTCACTAGTTGGATGGCAACTATGAGAATTAACACAAGAAATTATGAGATCCTCATCTTTCTGCTCTTGATGTGAGCTGTTTCTCCCCTTTTCCTTTTTTATGTTACCAGTTTTCATTCTTATTTGCCCCCTTTGTCACCTCTCTTTATGTTTTCCCCTTCATCAGTTAATGTCACCTTATGTGATGAGCTGCAAATGAAATGCATTAAAGATTAGCATCTCCTGCCTGTATTGAATAGGTCCCATACCCACAATTCCTTACCCTAGTAACCCATATCATCCATTGTTTGCCTTATTCAGGTCCCATCCAACTTTAACACCAACCTTTTTTACCCTGATATGTAAATATTTCTTAAAATGAGAATATATCACGTTAAGCATCAGAGGATCTACTGGTGGACCCAGGCATAAGCCCGGAGCAAATCCCATTACAGTTATATTATTTTTGCCATAGACTTGTGGGACTCCTAGAACATTAGTACGGTCTGCATGTAATTGGTGTAAGAGTTGAACCCTGACTATCAGGTTCTTTGGTGGCCACTAGGAGGCCTAGCCTACACCGGAAGTATGCTTCATTGAGTCATACAATAGCAATAACTACTATTAAAGGGTTGTTCCCTTTTCAATTATGCAACAGAATTCTAGAACCACTTCCATCTTTCCATTTTTGTTCTTCACCTGTCAGGGTTGGAATTTAAGCAATTATCTGGTTGCTATGAGTTAATTACCCAACTCAATTGGAAGATCAATAGTAAAGGACATGAAAAAAATTAGTAATAAGAAACAAGATTAACAAAATGAACACAGTCACAGTCAATCTGTTCTTTAGTTGCCAAGATCAGAGACCTCAACATCCAGACTGCAAATTAAGGCTAACAATTAACACAACATAGATGGTAAATAATGAAGATTGATTGAAAAGTTGCTTTAATACTGATTGGTCTACCGTACGGGTGAAAGCTGAGATGTCCATCTGGTGAAATAAAGAGTGTATTAGTGAACAAATCTCAAGAGGTTTGATCTACTGGATAAAGAAGAGCTTAAGCTTTCTGAAAATCAGTAGATAGTGAAATCAGTACAGCTATAGGGAAAATATTGTTGTATTAGTCAGTGGTAGACTATCTAGGATAGCAAAAAACATATTCATAGGTAACCTTCAGTTGGACTTCAGATGCATCTAGAAGAGCAAACTGGCATTTTTCCCTCTTTGCACCCTATGTCAAGGTGGACCTCATACCACGGCTCTCAACCCCATAGTTGGGAACCACTGCTATATACTTAAGCTACATAAGCCACTCTAAACCTTCATTATTTTCTGCTGAGAGTGCTCCTAAAAAGACAGCCTGCCAATGGAGATCTAGACTAGATGAGACCAAGAAACAAAGGTCTATTGTGGCACAAGAGTTGAGCTAATACTTCATATTATTTGCACTTCAAGGATTTTTTTTTCTTTTGAATGATCTAAATCTACTGACTCCATTCCCTCACATTTATGATAAAAGTTTACGGCAGGGGAGTTGGGGGCACATCTTCTGCAGCATTAGTTATGGCAGGGGCCTCAGCGAACAAGATTAAGATCTTTACTACTGTCGCGCTAGGCTCACATGAAAGCCAGGGAACCATTTACAAGTTTCAGCAAAATAAGCGCAGAGAGTTCCGGGAAATACATAATGTCTGGCATTGCACTCACAATTATTATAAAATCAGCAGTTCTGAAAAGAAATGAACTGGTAGGATTTTTTTTAGTTTAATGGCACCCTGGCCATTTTCTCTGCATATTTATGGTGGTCTTAAGACTTTCAATCTCCTGAAAAAGAAAAAAAAAGGTGTTGTCTGCTGAGGGAGCCGACGAGAATATCCTTTTAACACTTGATATAAAAAAGACCACGTCTCAGTTTGGGAACGGTCTCATTTATTCATGGCTAGGGTTTTAAGGGATACCTAATTTCCCACTCCTAATAAAAGCCAGACTGTGATAATGCGAGCGCCGGCATCTATATATAACCAGATTTAAATCCTAGCTACAATGTCTCAGGACTCTAATACAATAGCCCTAAAACAAGAAGCCACCAGATGCCGTCGCAATATTGGTATGATGGACACCTGTCATGGCAGACACGCGTGAAAGGATTTCTGGAAATATGGCTGAAGAGGCGATGGCACAGCTGCTGGGAAAGACAAGTTAAACCCCGGCAGCCCAATTGGTGGCTCTTGGAGGAGCTAAGGAAGGATTATTTTGGTTTAATAGCCCTCAATGCATTCATTACAACACACAAATAATAATTATGCTTCATGCTTATGTAGCCATATTCTGCTATTGCAGGAAATACACCACTGATTTTCTTCCTTGTGGTGATACAGGAGTCTTGTTTCTCCGCTAGAGCAGATACACTAGGATTTGGCCTCCACACGGGGACAGAACAGACTGGGCTGTGATATCCCTCCCTGATCCACAGTCCCACACACACAGAGGAAAGGCTGATGGGTTTATTTTCAGGACACAGAACTTCTAAATAACTGTGATACAAACAGCCTGCCAGCCAGGAGCAGCTTTATAAAATATTTCAGATGGTTTTATCTCTGAGCTGCTGGAGGGGGGATCCCCACTGATGTGGCAGTTTCTTCAGAGTCCTGAGAAGGACTCCCTTTGGCTTTCCATGCCCTGAGAAGAGCACACTTTGTTCTTCAGAGCCCTGACAAAGACCTTTCCCTTTCCATCCGCACCCTAAAAAGAGTGCGCTTTTCTGCCACTGGGGTTCCCTACTGACTTTTCACACACAGTAATATATGTGACCTTGCAGCACCTTTCTTTCCCTCTGCTGCTTCTCCCTCCCAGCAGCACTTCCTGTGCAGGCTTCCTTCATGTCAGATAATCTCCCAGCAACACTTCCTGTGCAGGACTTCTTCCTGTCAGATAATCTCCCAGCAACACTTCCTGTGCAGGACTTCTTCCTGTCAGATAATCTCCCAGCAGCACTTCCTGTGCAGGCTTCCTTCCTGTCAGCTAATCTCCCAGCAACACTTCCTGTGCAGGACTTCTTCCTGTCGGCACCTCTCACAGCACCACTTTCTGTGTGCAGGCATTCTTCCATTATTTCATAAATATTTCTCTCTGAGAGAACATTGGTGGTCAAAAATGCGATGGTTGTCCCAAGCCTAAGCAGGATTAACCTGTTATTAACAGTTATTTTATAGAGGGGTATCTTCCCTATTAATATTTTCCTGGATAAACTCAAGGGGATCAAAGGGAAGCTTGAAAACTGCTATCTATCATGTTGAGAGCACAAACAATATAAGCTGAGGTGGGACCGGATCCTGAACATGTCTCAGGGTATCTTGTTCCAATGCTGAATAGGAACAAAACTGCTCTCCCTCAGCACAAATGAAATCCCAAAAGGAAATCAGGTTCTCTTAAGCCATCTTTTACTTAATGCACTTATGCCTATCTGTTACAGCCTGGGGTATCACTTTGGGATACCTCTGGCTACATCTGTTCAAAGCTATATAATCTCTTTGCAAAGAACAATAACTGCACCACAATTGAATCTCTGTGGCTAAACTGTTGTTTTTTTTTTTAACTTAGATAGAACAGCTTTTAACAAGATCCAAAACTGGAATATTTAGAGCCTAGTGAGGCTCTCAGCCAATAGATGATTCCCAGATGTGTATACAAACTCATCATAGATGTCACATGGATGGACATTTACTTCTCCCCTGTTGCATTTGATTCCTGGAGCCTTTTCCTTAATAGTGATAAAAAATTCTGGAGCTCCTTGCTCCTCTGCATTCTGCAACTTGGGGCTAGGTACACAATTGCTTTGTGTTTGCATTAAGTAGAAGTATTAGTAAAAGTCTCTTGTGTTGCCATTTCCCAAGGCATACACTTTGGCCTGCTTAGGCTAAATCCATCTGTTTTCATTTTAAGAAGGCTAAATGGTTCCTACTGCAGCTCATGTTGGGGCCCGTCCCAGGTGAGATTAGCCATGCTGTGCTTAACCTCATCTGCCTACAATTACCACTTTTATGATTTGCACATGGCTCTCAACTATGTGGGCAATCTCTATTTGTCTGGGCTTTGATAAAACCTGCTCAGGTAGGGTTCTTTCTCCTGATCAAAGCCTCTGCTGTAGTACCCTTCATTTGCAGCATGTCTTTTGCTTGTGATCTTGCCTTGACATTCTCCTGTGACCCTGACATCACATGAATGGAGTCTGCTCTGACCTTTGTCTGGGAACCTCACATTGACTGTAAGCTGTCTGCCCCACCATGGCTTGTCTGACCTCTGCCAGTAGGTCTACCATTAGCATTATAGTTATTATCATTATCCTTTAATCATATCAAAAATAGTCACAAGAACTGTGTAATTATTTGAAAATGAACAAACAAAAATTCAGCCTGGTACACAAGGAAATATGGGCCTTGCTCATAAGTGCTTATGCAGGAACAATAAAAATGCTGTATACAACAGAAAGCTTGGTTCTTACTTTTAGGTGGGTGCTCAATGAGCTTTCTACTATAGTATGAACGGCTGACCTCTACCAAGTCCTCAGACTATGTGGGCAGTTTGGGTGTAAGGGATGATTGGGATCTGCAGTTTCAAGTAGTTGAATGATCTGATTGCCCCTTGGAAGGCCTATCCTTGAGTTAGGTACTACTTCAGCGGATGTCAGACTTTTTTTGGTTCAAGTTCCTCCTTGAACGACCAATCTTTGTTCAGGACTCCCCTTAGTTCATAACAAGGTTACAGATTTAGGCAAACATTTATGTATCAGATATAGTTCCAAGAATAACTAAGATATACTCTAAGGGAATTTATAAGGTAAAATAGTTGCATTCTCCCCAAATCTCACTTGAATTAGGCTTCCTGCCACTGTTCCAGGCCACCCATGGCTTGTGTACCACATCACTACTGTTGCTGGTGAGAAAATAGCTATAAAAAAATTGCGCCCTGCAATTTCAGGAAGATTACAATCACTCTAGTGTCGCCAAGCTAGAGACTCTCACCGTAACATTTCTAATTATCTTATTTCTAGATACACAGCCCTGCTTGTTTTCATTGGATTGAGGCTGTGTTTGCCAAATTGTCAAGTTCTTCATCAGAACATTTGGCCAGTGGACTTGGGGGACAATATTGGTTGTCCTAATGTTTGGTTTTGTCTGCCTGAGTTATTAAAAACCTATAGATGGACCTCTAGTATATCATGGGCTTCTCTATAATAGACACTCAGGCTCTTTGATGATTATTTAAGATTAAAAGATGGACCTCTAGTATATCATGGGCTTCTCTATAACAGACACTCAGGCTCTTTGATGATTATTAAAGATTAAAAAATTCAAGTGAACATCACAGTACATCACTGTTGTCTCCTTGGAGGGTGAGATTTATGAATATGCAATCTTTTTCAGCCCTTTGTCAACCACATACTCTACTATATTTCTTCTGTGCCAAGAACAAGAACCATCTGCTGTAAGTGCCTGCAGAACTCAGGTACATAAGATTCAATATACTGAAGCACATTCATGTGGCACTTAATACACATAATCATGCCGACATGTGTTTAGAAAGCTTTGGTATAATTGGGTGTGAGATGACAGACGTCTACACTGGCTCCTAAAGAAATTGCGTAGAAATGTGCATCTATTAGGAGAACTCAATGTGTGAGTGAAGGGAATTGGTGGAGGGAGTAGGTAAAACAGAAGCAACTACACATTTAAGAAATTATATTTCTTCTACTCTGCTGAGGTTATGAAATCCTCGTAATTTTAAGTCTAGGCTAGCAATGGAGAGACAAGAACCAAAGGATCTGCATCGTACATGTGAACGAGAGGAAAAAAGTCAATGACCTGCTTTCTAAAACACCCAAATCCTTTTTGCGATCCTCTCCGCATGGAGCCATCCCCTGCCAGATGTGGGACTTAGCCAAGTTTAAAAAGCAGCTTCTCAACACATACTTCTGTATTTCCTTGGGCATTAAGTGATCCCGTACAGTCAGACCACCCGGAGATATTGGTCATGGAGTACCACCCTGCCAAGCTGGGAAGCCAAGGGAATGCAGACACTATGGCTAATCTCTTTATGCTAATTTTAGTTTTCTGCATTTCATTTTCTGAATACAGAATGTAGCAGGGTTTTATTTGAGACAGACAAGTATTCTTGGCACAGAAATGCCAAGGGCAGAATCTGCTCAAAATGATGACCCTACACATCTTGCCTGTTGACTTGGCAGACAATGTTCATTATACTTGGATTTAAAGAAGTAACATAAATGAAACTGTTGTGTAGTCACATGTTCTTGGTTCACGAACCCATAGCAATCAGTCAACAGTCAGTTTCTTTTGGTTTAGTGTAAATGGAATTATTAAGCAAACATCTGATGGGTTGATGTGGGTTATGGGCTGAAGGATGAAGTAGCAAGACTCTTATTTTGCCCTGGTAACCCTTACTGACTGTTGCAGTTGTTCTGGAGGTAGTTTCCTTGATCTGGGAAACTGTCCATTCCTCAACACCAGTCAGAAGGACACATAAAATTTAATTTTAGGAACATATCGGGATAACAATCTTGGATAGGCCAAACTATAGAAGGGCAGCTGTTTTAACTCTGTTTCCCTATTTATGAAACTCTCCTGGACTCCTTTGTATTAAATAAACCTTCAACCAAAATTGGTTTGGATCTTGGGACTCAACACTATGCAACTGGGATCGTTCTATAGCTGCCTATTGGAAGCTTTATACTGAGACTCAACCCCTTGGTGGAATCCATCTAAACTCTTCCCATAGGAAGCTGATCTACCATTGTACTGCTGGGTAAACTTACAGGGGTTTTGCACCGGGATTTTGCAGTTTTTGCCTCAGTCCTTGGACTTGACCATTATCCAGTTGGACACAGCTGGTGGCATCTTCCTTAAAGCTTGCCGATAGAAAGCTGGTGACGCTCACACGCTCAGTGAGCTCTGGGCATCTTTGAGAAGCAAAGTCAAAGTCATTGCAAGTCATCAAGCAAAAAATAGGGGCTAATTATTACATTCTGAAAAATAAATGTTGTTTTGCGTTAAACAGTTGCAGTTGGTCAATTTTAAATACATAGGATATAGACCAAATCCAGGGTAGTTGGTGACTGGGGGTGAGTGATGTAAGCCAGTAGTTGTTCCTCTGCAAAGCTCAACCAAGAAGCACACCTAAATGGAAATTTAAAAATATTGTAAATGGCCTAATCTGAAGAATACAAACTGCTTGATCAGTTGACACTGAATTGGTTAAATGTATAAACCACCTTTATTTTCATAAGGGAAAGGAAACATTTTATCATTTTTTTGTCACAACATGTAAGTGCCTCCTGGAAATATAAAGGTTAACACGAAGTTGACGTCGGCAAATCAATGGTGAGAGGAGAAACATGAACAAACATGACACCATAACAGAAAGTCTGATCTTAAGTGCCCCCCCTCCAGTCTTACCCAGCAGTAGGCCTCATTATTCCATTGCCATGGCAACCTCCCAAAGCATCTGATTACCTTGGTTGGCTTGGGGTACGTTGCTATAGAAATACACAACTAGGCCTCTCCATTCAGAGTCCTTCAGACCATTCCGGCATTCGACAGAATTAGTTTCATGTAAAGCTTCTGCTAAATGGCAACGGTCAGAGATATTCAGGAGGCAGGAGTGTAAAATGCCACCTAAAATAGAGAGGGAGTGAGGATGTGAGAGTTTAGCAAGTAGACTATAGAAAGAAAGAAATACAACTCACATGCACTATAGCCTGTGCTGCCTTGGCTCAACATGACTCTGAACTGGTCCAGGGGAAGGCTTAGGGCAGTGATCCCCAACCAGGAGCTTGTAAAAAACATGTTGCTCTTTGATCCCTTGGATGTTGCTCTCAGTGGCCTCCAAGCAGGTGCTTCTTTTTGAATTTCTGGCTTAAAGGCAAGCTTTAGTTGCATAAACATGTACAGTATAATGCCAAACAGAGCCTCCTGTTGGCTGCAAGTCCACATAGAGGCTACCAATACCCAATCACAGCCCGTATTTTGTGTTGCTCTCCAACATTATTTTATACTTGAGTGTTGCTCATGGGTCAAAAAGGTTGGTTACCCCTGGCTTAGGGAATGAGGCATTGTCAGGATAGCGTCACGACATATATGGTTAGGAGAAATGTAGATCTGGGCAGCAACGGCCTCAATGAGGAGAGATTGTGGGGATATGAGAGTGATCCACTCATGCTGAGAAATATTTCAAGTGTCAAAAGTATCTGCAGAGAGTTTCGATTCTTCTGCACTTGACTAGATGTGTAATATAAGTGCTGCTGGACCTACCAAGAAATCTTGTCAGTACAAAAGTACACACACACATACCTTCATGCAACTCCATCACTCTTGGCTCAGTGTGAGAGGAAGAATTCATATGTTGCCTGTCGCCTGGACTCCATGAGGGCATCTAGGACCCCGTTTAATGGAAAGAAAAGGCATTATCTTCATTACTGTGAATAATTTGAAAGTATTGTTGCAATGCAAGGCCTGCTTTGTAGCAAGGAGCAAGTAGAGGCAGTGGTGCTAATTTTCTACTAAGAAACTATAGGTACTAAACTAGACCAGGCAAAGATATTTCCTTGTCAGTAGACAAAGCACACTGCAACGTCTTGCTATGAGTTACTAGTAGTACATTTAGGCACCAATATTACTAAATATGCAAGCAGAAAAAGCACTTATTACCAAAATGATAGCTATTACTGGTGCATGGGTTGGCTGAGAATCCCTCTGGTGAGGTCACTGGTCTACTAAAACCGTTCTGGCAGGCCCGGACTGGCCATTTGTGAGTTCTGGCTGTCATAAGATGCCATAGAAAGTTGCTATTTAGTGAGCTGGTGGGGAGCTGATTGGGCCTGAAATGCCAGGGCTTATTTTGACTCCCAGTCCACACCTGCCTTCTGGTGATCACCATCCACATCCTTCTCCCTTCACTCATGGGTGCATCACTACTCCAACCATCTCTGATGTCTCTGGCATGGGAACAGATGTTAAAATATTTGCCTAATGTTGGTCTGGGAAGGGGTGGCTTGGAGTTGGCACATCACTATTAGCCATATATCTAAATATATATTCTGAAACTAGAAAAAACGCAGTCAGTATTTCTATATAGATGGCATGGTAGTAATAGGACTCCATTCCTGATCTTCTA
Organism: Xenopus laevis; assembly: GCF_017654675.1. Classification (NCBI taxonomy): domain Eukaryota; kingdom Metazoa; phylum Chordata; class Amphibia; order Anura; family Pipidae; genus Xenopus; species Xenopus laevis. Next base: position 4,280,505 of record NC_054388.1, on the reverse strand, counting down.
TTCCCATATAGTTTACAATTGCCATTACTACTAATTTGCAGAGTCAAGGATTTAGCCAGAATTCAAGGTTAAATCCCCGGGCTGTTTAAAAGAAAAGTCAAATCGGTCCCATATGTCTGAAAGAATAACAATTTATGTGAATTCCAGTTTTCCAATTCCTCATGGCAGGACCAAGGTGACAGGAGCATAAACTGCGGTGATTATAAACATGTATTTAGAAGGCCATTTGGAGAAAACACGAATACAGAGGAAAGGGAAAACCTTTGTCAATATGCCCTCAAGGGTCGTTCCTTGATTCGGTCTTCATAACTTCTTATGTAATTCCAACAGAAGGGATTGTATGGGTTTTATAGTGAAATATCCATATTGCGGCAGGGCCTGTTTCACAGTTGAATTCACAGTTGATGGCAAAGATGCTGCAATAAGGGGAAATAAACATGACTTTGGCTTCAAGAAATATTATACCCGTAGAGGAAGGAAATGACTGTTATGCCTATTCACAGAAATACCATTTGTCTTGAATTAAAAGAAGAATAAAGGGATCAGCTTTGCTCCGTTGAAGATGCTCAGAACTGAACCTTTCTTATAAATGAAATCGAAAATTGTGCTCCAAAGCGTTTTTCTTTTCTAGGCTGATATATGGAGAATTTAATTAAATTGAGCAGGATTATAACACGTGTGGCCCCAGGGTAATACATGGTGGAGTTTCAGCAACCGGGGTGTAAATCACACAGACAACATACAGCATGTACATATACATTGCCTATATTTCAAGTGTAGAATATTAGGTAATTGACATTTAATATGGACATTTTTAACAGTTAGAATTACTAATATCGTAACCAAATTTAAAAAAAAAATAACTTCAACCTGATTTTGCTGGAAACACTAATTTCTGTAGGATTTGATCCCATGGAACGCAGGACAAAGTATTCATTTCCTCTTTCACATCCTATATAATTATCCTTGGATTTGTCACCTCCACCATAACAATGATCTTGGTCATGAGACATGGATTTGGTTATGGGCTGCATTTTACGATGGTAGTTGGATGTCTATGAAAAACAGACAAGGTCCTCTTGCTCAGTTATATTAGAGTAGGCCTGTTTAGGAGCCCTGGTTTTCATTTTAACCAGAGGAGAAGTTAGAGAAGATGTTAAGGTGGTCATAGATGTAACAATTATGATCTTTCTTGGAAAAGATCTTTCCACGAAAGATCGTTGGTTTCAAAGGTGGCCATAAAAACACACATATTATCGTATGAAGCAAATTTTCAATGATATTCAGTTCATGTATGGCGGGAGACGATTGATATCGGCAGAAGACTTGGATATCGGTCGACTCCTCTATCGGCCCAGGCGGAATATTTTGATCGGGCACCTTTGAAGGCACCAGAACACTGCCCATGTGTAGAGCTGAATGGTCAGATAGACATATAGAAACAATAGAATTCTACCTGTATCTGACCATTCAGCACTAACAATGGCCGATGTTTGGGTTCCTTCAAAGGTGCCCGATCAAAATATTCCGCCTGGGCCGATAGAGGAGCCAACCGATATCCAAGTCTTCTGCCGATATCAATCGTCTCCCGCCATACGCGAACTGAATATCATTGAAAATTTTATTTCATAAGATAATATGTGTGTTTCTATGGCCACCTTTGGAGCTTCATTTTGGAGTTTGTAAAAGGAGGGAGAGCTGATAAGTGTGGCTGGTCCTTTTAGGAGGACACTTTGCACTAGGTAAAACTCTTGAAGATGTTGTGGTTTACCATAGGCAAAGTCTTTTGGGCAAATTCTCAATTTTCCAGCTTTTGGTGGTAGAGATCCAGTGATCCCAAATTTATACCCTTGGTTTTGGCATGAGATTTGGACATCATTCATATACAATAACATGTATGTACTTCATTTACAAGCTGGGCCACAATTTAGTGTTCATAGGATAACCCATAAGTTTGATAAAATGTTAGTTCTCCCTTAAAGGGATCCTGTCATCGGAAAACGTGTTTTTTTGAAAACGCATCAGTTAATAGTTCTACTCCAGCAGAATTCTGCACTGAAATCCATTTCTCAAAAGAGCAAACAGATTTTTTTATATTCAATTTTGAAATTTGACATGGGGCTAGACATTTTGTCAATTTCCCAGCTGCCCCTGGTCATGTGACTTGTGCCTGCACTTTAGGAGAGAAATGCTTTCTGGCAGGCTGCTGTTTTTCCTTCTCAATGTAACTGAATGTGTCTCAGTGGGACCTGGATTTTACTATTGAGTGTTGTTCTTAGATCTACCAGGCAGCTGTTATCTTGTGTTAGGGAGCTGCTATCTGGTTACTTTCCCATTGTTCTGTTGTTAGGCTGCTGGAGGGGAAAAGGGAGGGAGTGATATCACTCCAACTTGCAGTACAGCAGTAAAGAGTGATTGAAGTTTATCAGAGCACAAGTCACATGACTGAGGGCAGCTGGGAAATTGACAAAATGTCTAGCCCCATGTCAGATTTCAAAATTGAATATAAAAAAATCTGTTTGCTCTTTTGAGAAATGGATTCCAGCACAAAATTCTGCTGGAGCAGCACTATTAACCGATTCATTTTGAAAAAAATGTTTTTTCCCATGACAGTATCCCTTTAAATACTTTTATTCACTAATAGTCACAAAAGGACAATAAGGAAAAAGTCAATGATGGAAGGATATTGTATGCAAATGTCATGTTATTTACGCAGTGGATACACATAAACAAATCTGAATAACGTTGGAGAAGTTTGTATCTGTGAGGACAAGTGAGAAATGATGACTACTGCAGGGTGGCTTTTTGGTGGTAGTGCACGTTGGGTATGTGGTAGTACAGAACTGGGTGCAAAGCTACGTTTTAAAGCTATAAAAACTATAATTAATGGCTCTTAATTTTTCCTTCTTTCCTTCTATCTCTTACCACAACGATAATCTAATCTAATTTAGGGTTAGGGAGAACATTAGGGTGTAGAGTAAGGAAGGGCTGGCAGATGGAGGAAGAGAGCACTGAGATCGGTTGGAGGGAGGTTGGAATACAAAACACTGACAATTGATCCAGATTAGAACAGATTCCAGGCTCATGTACAGATATACCTATAATTTAGAACTGAGACACTAAATGCACATTTCTGAAAAATGCAATTGCCCCATGTGTACACTGTGTGTGATTTTAAATATTAAAAGAAGACAAACCTACTTCCATATACATCTATATATAGAACTCTGATTTCCTTCATTTACAAAACCCAGTGCCATTACACAGGTGGATGTTCTGAGAATGTTTCTCTATCACCGCAATTACAGAATGATTAAAAACAACTGCTCCTAAGGCTTTCTCATTCGAGAGACGCTGGGATGCCAGGCTGTTATGTGGGCTTGGTGTTTCTGCAACCAGCACTGGTTAATAAATAATCATTCCGCATGAAATATAATACATGGTTTTCTCTATACCTTCTAAAAGAGAAAAAAGAAAAGATCAGAAGACGTATTTTACTGTATATACACTGTGTGTCTAATTTATTTAATGCTATTTAAGCCACATCCAGCATTATTGACACAGATACATTGTTTGGGATAGAAGTGGAAGAGTTGCCTACACAGAGCCCTGGCCTCAACCCAACTGAACAACTGTAGGATGAATTGGAACCCCAACTATGAGCCTGTCCTGAGCCCCAACATCAGTGTCCGATGTCTTACATATAAGTGGAAGCAAATACCACCAACAATGGTCCATCTAGTGGAAAGGCTTTCCATAAATGAGAAGGAAAAACAGCAGCCTGCCAGAAAGCATTTCTCTCCTAAAGTGCAGGCACAAGTCACATGACCAGGGGCAGCTGGGAAATTGACAATATGTCTAGCCCCATGTCAGATTTCAAAACTGAATATAAAAAAATCTGTTTGCTCTTTTGAGAAATGGATTTCAGTGCAGAAGTCTGCTGGAGTAGTACTATTAACGGGTGTGTTTTGAAAAAAACATGTTTTCCATGACAGTATCCCTTTAATTGGGTCTGCAACGAGCCCTTTTCAATGCAATAGCACCCGATAGACCACATGGTTGTCTAACCTTTACATACTCACCTCTGTGTGTCTTCCAATATGTCAGCCTAGCACAGCTTCCCTTGGCTGAAGTTCTGGCATTGAAAAGTCAGAAATAATAAGGTGACTTAAAGACTCTATCCCCCATATGTAATAAAAGGCACTAAGTTTGCAGAGGAGCAGTAACCCATATCAACCAATAAGATGTTTGCTTTTAAACAGGTGACCAGTAAATGCTGCCTGCTGATTGGTTGCTATGGGTTACTGCTCCTGGGCAAACTTAGTGCCTTTTATTACATAACCCTGTATATTTTCTACTGCATAATTAAATGTTTCCTTGTTAAAGGGGTTCAGAAAGACCCTTCTCAAACAGTATTGGGCTCAGTTTTGGGGTCCATAGGTTAAAAAATATTGCAATTCTCATTAGTAATTAGATTTGGGTGTGGAATTTGTTACCTGTATAAAAGCACTTACCATCGCAGTTTCAAATACAAAGCCGAGGGTAACATTTGAAAGAAAGTGAAACCAAAACAATATAATATCTGAAAATTCTGCAGCACCTATTTTCACTTACATACAGCACCAGAGCCTTGTCAGTTCCTTGATTCAAGGGCTCTACAGATATAGTGATAAGATTCCAGTATTTATTCAGTTGGGCCCTGCTGTGTAGTTTGTTCATGGTAGGTCCTCACAAAGGGTCGGCAAAGTCTAGTGGTAAGTCTTTCCAGAAGACTTAAGGCTTAATGCTGTAGAGCAAGGACCAACTTCATATTAATAGCCTTGGTGTTGGTTTTTGACAGCTGTCAACATACATTTAACCATATAGTGCACCTCCTCAAGGGTCAATCCTTTTGAGGGTTACATCCAGCCAATGGACCTCTAGCTGGACAGCCAGATAAAGGGTCTCTCCATGGTGTTTCATGTTATTAGTGTAATTTCTTGTAACAACCCTCATCAGGTTGTGCTTAGGATCCACGTGATACTGTCCTGTGGATTAAATAAATCTAGGACCTTTGAGTATAGGGGTGAATAGCAGGATTACATAGGTCAAGTGGTTCTATGTTGTGTCAACCCTTTTATTTAAGGTTAGGCTAGACCAGGGATCCCCAACCTTTTGAACCCGTGAGCAACATTCAGAAGTAAAAGGAGTTGGGGGAGCAACACTAGCATAGGAAATGTTCTTGGGGTGCCAAATAAGTGCTGCAATTGGCCATTTGGTAGCCCCTATGTGGATTGTCAACCTCCATTGAGGCTCTGTTTGGTAGTACACCTGATGCACCTGGTATTTATGAAACCGAAACTTGCCTCCAAGCCTGGAATCCTCTACTTTGAGGCCATTGGGAGCAACATCCAAGGGGTTGGAGAGGAACATGTTGCTCACGAGCTACTGGTTGGGGACCACTGGGCTAGACTAACTTGTGTTCATACTTGATCTTATATTAATGTGTAAACTGACACTGAAAGCCTCAGGGTCCATTTCTGCCACCAATGCTGCCTGCGCAAAGACACTTAAATATTTTGTGCCCACAATGCAGTTTTTCCAAGAATTCCAGAAAAATGACAGTATCAATCCCACGATGACAATGTGTTTGCCACGTTAATGCAGTGCATAATTCATACACAGAGAGGGTGAACAGGGGCAAATACCTTTACAGAAACCCCGGAACAACCACTAGCAATGAGTTAACTATAGGAAATGATAAGGAAGGATGTTGCCAACGATCAGCATTGAAATTCATTTTAACTGACCTACCTCAGTTAGACAGTATAAAGGCATGAATACAAGGTAGACTGTCTTTTAAAAGAAATATCTTTGATCCTGCATTTGTGCCCACAAACGGTTATTAATTCTAATACCAGCACAAAGCCACCATTGTAGTGAGGAAAGAACTAAGTGCCTTATTTATCTGAAGCCTCAAAGATGCCGTCAGCGTCTCGGTGAGTTGGGAGCACATGTTCCCTAAATGCTGAGAATGAGAATTACTTCTAAGAGACGTCACTCAAGAACGGTGGGAATGGGAGGGAAGCGACTTGTAGCTTGCATCCGTAATTAGATTCCACCCTCGCATTAAACCACTTAAGTCTTTTCAGCAAACTCCAAAGTAAACCCTGCCCGTCGCTAAGAGGCTCTAACCACAAGACTGGGATGTAGCATGACTACGGATCAAAAATATCCATTTGGGAACCGCAGTCTGTATGTCAGAATTCCGTGCTCTTTTTTTTTTTTTTTACTTTTGCTGAACAATGTCATATTGATAGAGGAGCTGCCAGAAAATGTCATGCAATTATTCGTTCAATTTCACTTGTAGAATCTCCGGCCAGTAAGCCTTTTATAGGAAATCACTGTGGTTTAATTGACATATCATCTATATCTAAGTATTATTACGCCATCAGTACACACAGTAGCAGTGGTGGTTACAATCTAAAGGACCTATCATATATACATATATTTCCTGGACCTCCTCATCAACATTGGATACTTGAGTTTTGACTGGTCTAGTTGGCGTTGATTGGCGGACATTGGGAGCTGACAACTGGGAAATCCATCCACAGAGATATTTATGGAATACATTTGAATTTATTCAATTATCAATATGGTGGGAGTATGACTATTAAAATATTCATTCATCCAGGTCATGGTATATCTAAAACAAATAATTCAAAAATAAACAACTGGACTTGCTGAGTAAAGGTGGCCATACATGGGCCGATAAAAGCTGCCGACAGACCGCGTCGGCAGCTTATTGGCCCGTGTATGGGGCCCCCCGACGGGCTTCACCGATCGAGATCTGGCCGAAAGTCGGGCAGATCTCGATCGTTTGGGACAAAAAATCCCGTCGGATCGCGGCCGCATCTATTTGTTGATGCTGTCCCGCGATCCGACCGCCCGTTAGGCATCGTTAGGATCCGATCGTTGGGCCCTAGGGCCCACGATCGGATCAGCCCGATATTGCGAACCTCAAAGTGGGCATATCGGAGGGAGATCCGCTCGTTTGGCGACATCGCCAAACGAGCGGATCTCTCCATGTATGGCCACCTTAAGTATTGAAGACGCTTCAGTACTCATCCGAGCAGCTTCTTCGGTTCAACTGACTGGTGTGGGAAGTTCTCTGCATTTAGACTCTTCCACCAATCCAATCACTCCTCTCTGAAGACTTGCCGTGTGCTGTTGTGATTGGATTGGTGGAAGAGTCTATATGCCGAGAACTTCCCACACTAATCAGTTGAACTGAAGAAGCTGCTCGGATGAGCAGTAAAACGTCTTCAATAATTACAGTTGTTTTTTTTTGAATTACTTAATTACTTTTAAATATGGTGGGAGGTATTTCACCAAGTTTTCTGCAGTGCAGGACCATCCTACCACAGCACCAGAGGATCTTCTGATGGGCTTTGACCCTAGTGTGCCTCAGTCTAGGGAATTCCCATCATCAGCCCATTCTTGTTTCCACCATGGTCCTATATACAAATCCTATACAGATCCCTGATCCAGAAACCCATTAATACTGGCTGGCCATCTCCCATATACTTAATTTAAAGAAGATAATTCCAAATTTTAGAATGTTATTTCATTTTTCTCTGTTATAATAAAACAGTACCTTGTACTCGATCCTTATTGGAGACATTGGGTTTATTTCATGTTTAAATGATTTTTAGTAGACTTAAAGTAACGAGATCCAAATTACAAATTTTTCCTTATTTGGAAAAACCATGGTCCTGAGCATTCTGGATAACAGGTCCCCTACCTGAATCAATTGGCATTTGACAAACGTAGACCCCAGTTGTTCTTTGCTTCGCCTCTGAAGTCCCAGTTTAATGCTGTTTTTTGCACTATTTCTGCCTTTCCTTTTAATTTTATTCTGCTTAGTGTGTTTCTGCTGAAGCTCATCCAAAGCACCCACATTACTGAGGTTGAATTTAGGCTGATTGCTAAACAGTGACACCTGTGTTCAATTAGTTGTAAAACCATGTCTTTGCAAAGGGAATTTTATTTCTGTTGAGAACATTTTTCTAGGAGGAAAGTTTTTTTTTTAAGATTCATTGATCTTCTTATAGTTTATTGATGAGACCGTTTAGCTGGGGGGCAGACAAGTTGACCTTTCTTTGGAATTAAAAAACTCCAAAAATGTTGCCAAAAATGTTGCAGTTAGCCAGCAGCAGAGTGAGATTCATTAGAGGCACGAATGAATTAAAGGTCTAATGGACATTGTGTTTCTATGTAGGCAATTATGTCTAAGTACTAATACTCTTGCTAAATACCCAATAACCTTGGTTTGAAATTGGGACCCACTCTAAATAGCTAAAAGATTAGGCTTCAGTGTGTATTGCAGCCTAATGAAAGGGACAAGCAAAGTTAGAAAACGATGAAGCTTCATTTGAAGGGTCTGTGTATGGGGTGATGTCGGTATATGTTCTGTTCTTGGATTTACCCACCTGCCCTACACCAGCTGAGGTCTTCAAGGATGATGCACAGTAAATATGCCATGCCTATGGGTCATTCACAAAACCCATGCAATGTCAACATTGTGCATGGGCTGAAGGAACTTCCGGCAACTTCAGGAAGAAGCTATCCAAGATGATCACTCAATATTGAAGGAATAGGAATGACTTTGATAGTCTGGTCTGGGTCTGGCTTTAACTGGGCAACTGTTCCTGCAATCACTTGTTAGAGAAGATATAGCTGGAGAAGATGGCACCACTACTCAGCTTCTTATCAGTGTGTAAGGTGAATTGGTCATTATTGTAGGCCAGCTGGAGTGATTCAGGAGTGGGGTGGGCTCACCAGGGACCCTAATTTTCATGTAAGGGTTTCGTACATTGGTTCTTTGCCTATCCTAGACTTGGCTGGACTCCTTGTTTTGACTTCTGCAATGTCACCAGAAAGGTTCTTCTATGTTTTTTCATCCCTTTTAAGTTAAATCTTGATTTCTGCATCAATGTTTTCAAAGACTGTCTGCAACATTTATAGGCCTTATAACACCAACAGAACCAAAAACACAGTCCATCCATTACACTGGCAACTGCAACTTGTTTTTTTGCAGGAAGGGATGAAATTAGAACCATGGGAATTGCTACTTGGCAAACATCAACCAGCATTTTCTTAGACAATGACTTCTCACATGTTGATGGCTGCCAAGAATGTATTATCAGAGGCCTGGAAATAATAAGGGGTCTTGCCCAGCCAAGAAGCATTGATTCACTAGATCTAACACATTTCCTTTCAAGAGAAACTCATTGGGCTTATTTACAAAGGCGGTGCTCTAGGGCATATGTATAATGGCAATGGTTTGGCTTGTGCTCAGTACATATTGCCATAAATACATACGCAGTGCTTTGGGTCATAATATTCCTGTTAAAATGAACACCAGTCAATTTAACAACTCCAATAATCCAAGATGCTGCTCTGTTTGATGATGTATTGCTAACCCTCAGAAGCAGCTCAGCTGCTACTCAGTTCACAAACAAGTCCAAAATACTGCTGGTCTACATTTTTGAATAACATAACTCCGTTATCTACTGATGCTTCAGTTGTTTGCACCAAGCCAGCCTAGAGCACATACATGGAATACCACTCATGTAGACAACAATCATTAGATTGGCCAAGAAAACTTTCTTTGTAGCCATATTGGCTGGATACATGCAAAGTCATTCCATGGTCAGCCTAGGGTGGAAACGAATTTTTGTTTTTCTCTACTAGAGAGTCAATGGGTTTATCCTCCAGGAAAACATTGCTTGTTTGTCTTGCTTCCCTTACTTTCACTGTGATGATGTAGTGGATGCCAATTGCAAGCGCTGTGATTGACCAGAACGTTCTACTACCTACTTTAGATTTACTTCTAGAACTTTGATGATACAATAATATTACAGCAGGCCTATGTGGGGTTGGAACCCAGTTTAGAACTAAACATTAGATAATTCCTTACACCTAGAAGCCCAGGGAAAGAAGATGTATTTTTTCTGGCAGTGGAGTTTGTGTTATGGAGCTCATCATCTTTATCAAGTTTGACGAGAAGCTGCGAGGGTGTCATAGGGTAGGAGCACCTTAGTTAGAGAAAGTGATTTCAAAGAAGGGCAGAAGCTTGCTTGCCATAGAGATCAAAATAAAATTGTTTGGTTATTTAGGGGATGATCTAGAGCAGGGGTCCCCAACCTTTTCCCACCCGTGAGCAACATTCAGATGTAAAAAGAGTTGGGGAGCAACACAAACACGAAAAATGTTCCTGGTTAGTGCCAAGTAAGGGTTGTGATTGACTATTGGTAGCCCCTATGTGGACTGGCAGCCTACAGGAGTATCTGTTTGGTAGGACACCTGGTTTTTATACAACCAAAACTTGCCTCCAAGCCTGGAATTCAAAAATAAGCTCCTGCTTTGAGGCCACTGGGAGGCTGGGAGCAACATCCAAGGGGTTGGGGAGCAACATGTTACTCATGAGCTACTGGTTGGCGATCACTGATCTAGAGGAATCTCTACTTATGAACAGGGTACCCTGTTGATTAACTAAAAGAAACCTCAAGGATCTCTCTCATCCGTACATTTGATTCAATGACCAATACGACTCAAGAAGTGTCACAATCGATACCTTCACTAGCAAAGTATCTGCTGTCCAAAGCTTACATTTAAAGATACCGTTATGCAACAAATTGCTCTTCAAAATTTCCAAAAACATTTCATTTAATTTTTTATTCACTTTTATATAATTCCTTTCCCACTAGTGGAGTCTTCATCTATGAAGAGAGATTTTTTAGAACTACTACAGATTTTTATTTGATTGCTAAATCTTGAAGTTTGAGAAATTCAAATTTGCAGCAAAATCATAAACCACATCAGACAAAACAGCCCTAAGTGCCAAATGATCTGCTCTTTGTGACATCACTTACCCAAGTGACCTCATCCTTGTTGGTGCCAAACCATATCTGAAAAGGCAGATGCTTGTGCGTTGTTAAAGTCCCATTATATTTCTTGACTGTTCTTTTCACATAAGAAAGTGCCAAAGTATCGAAAATTAGAAAAACACACAGCCACTCTGAGAATAATTAGAATGTTTCTGTAATTTTCAGTCAAATTATTTTACACAGGATAGGGCAAGGGACGAGAGGAGAGGATCTAGGTCTATCACAGAAAAAACACATCCAATATTTACAGGTTTTTTCTTAACAAAATGAACGTAGGAAACTGCTGAACATTAACAAAAATATTAACCAAAAAAAATCGACATTTTTATATATTTATATAAAAAGTGCTCTAAAAAATTATCTTGTTTTAAAATAGCAAAAAACATTGCAATTAGGATCTGTTACAGAAATCAATGGATATAATAAAATAAAGGCACATTTTCTTAAAGGTAACGGTAACTAGGCCTGCTGCCACATGACCTCTGACCTGCGGGTGGGGGAAGATTGTGACCTCTGTTTAAGTGCTTAGCTGTTGCTGGTGACTCGGAGTCACCATCAGAATGGCTACAAGGTCGGATCACTGTTTTATCTTCACCCGTGTAAAGATACAGTATATTAACCATGACTGACAAAGTGTGCATTGAATATTTGATCAAATAACCTTCAGCAGCCTCTACTAATATTACATACCTGCCAATAATTATAATTACAAATTCATTTTAGCCCCTCCCTGAATCTGCCCACAGCATGCCCAGTCTAAATAACCACATCCAGTTGTACTAAATGCAGCAATAGGAGGAGAGGGGTATATGGAGCAATAGGAGGAGTTATAGGGAGGGGTATATGGAACAATAGGAGGAGTTATAGGGAGGGTTATATGGAGCAATAGGAGGAGTTATAGGGAGGGGTATATGGAGCAATAGGAGGAGTTATAGGGAGGGGTATACGGAGCAATAGGAGGAGTTATAGGGAGGGGTATATGGAGCAATAGGAGGAGTTATAGGGAGGGGTATATGGAGCAATAGGAGGAGTTATAGGGAGGGGTATATGGAGCAACAGGAGGAGTTATAGGGAGGGGTATATGGAGCAATAGGAGGAGTTATAGGGAGGGGTATATGGAGCAATAGGAGGAGTTATAGGGAGGGGTATAAGGAGCAGTAGGAGGAGTTATAGGGAAGGATATATAGAGAAATAGGAGGAGTTATAGAGAGGGTTATGTGGAGCAGTAGGAGGAGCCTAAGAACACAGTGCTATTTCAAGAGAGGTGTTTGGGAGAGCACTTGACAGGAGTGCACAGTGATAGGAATAATTGTTAACATAGGATTGCTCACTAGTGTCTGGTCACTTCTCTTTATGTCTGAATTCCATTCACTAAAATCCCTGAGCTTCTCACAGGCTGGAGGAACTAAATAACGGCCATCAAATGAATCCTTTCTAGCAGACTCTTGCCTAATATTCAAGGCAATTGCATTGCAAAGATATGTCAGCTAAGGGTCTTAGGTCATTGCAGTTAAGGGGGAAACAATGACTCTAATATGAATAATAATTGCATTTTAGTGGATGTTCTGTTTCACAAATAATCTTTTTTTTTTTAGCTGTTTATATATTCAACTCCTTAGCTGAGCATTTTCCCTGTATGCAACCAACACACTTTCACAGATTTCACCTTCTCTGATTGGCTGATTCCAGCATGGGTCATGCATTGCTGACAAACAGCATGGTTGGGTGGTTTGATGGAGGAACCAAAGTTAGATTGAGGCAGGAGACCACCAAACCATTCATTTCTAAAAAAAACATAAGAAAAAATGAATAAAGCCTATTTGTGAAAAAGAATTATTATGCATCCACTGCAGTTTGGGTGGATGTTTAAATCCAGCCATTAGGCAGAAAATGATTTACTAGCAGTGAGATGGTATCATTATAAGATGTCTAGCTTGTGCATGAGACTCCTGAAGTCCACATAGAAGAGGTATATGTGACAGTATCTGTTATCAGTTTCTTAGGGTACCTCAATTTACTAAAGTAGTGTTAAACTGTTCATCAGTAAAGTGAATGCCCCTAGTTCTCAGCACCCTGGCTGGTTTACCCAGCATTCTTAGGAGTAGCAGGACCTAAATGCGGGCAGTGCATTTCCTAATCTGCAACACTAGCCCATGTGGAACACAAGCTCACTGGATGGAAGACCTTGCCAATCTGACCTGCACCTTATTCCAATGGTACAATACACATCAGTACTTGCGCACACTAGAAATACCATCTACTGCCTTTGAACATCTGGGCAGAGCTTGGTAAAGGCAATGCATGTCGCCTGCTCTTTGTTCGCGTTCCGGAATACATATGCGCAGGTTCTATTTACATTCATTCATCTCTGTGTTGATATAAGGGAACCAAAAACATTCATTAAAAAAAAAAACATACATAGAAGACATATATTTACAATTAAGTCAAATCAGTTCAGATAATTCTCTGAATTATTTGGGATCATTTTGTTTTTTGGATGTTATCTCATTTTACCTGTTTTTTCTATCCAGGGTTAATTATAACACTGTATGTACGTTCTGTATTAAAGGTCTATTGGATTTGTTGTAAGTTTAAAGTAGACAATATTGATTGTATCATTTGAGTTAGCTGTTCCTATTGTCCCACTTGAACAGAAGCTAACCCGTTGGATCGTTTGATTGTTCGGCCTAGGGATCAGATAACCAGGTAAGAACATTTCCTTAACCTGGTCATTTCCTTGACAGGTGGTTTTCAATTCTGCAGTTTGGTTTGGTCTGAGTTTGGTTGAGGTCAATGTAGACCTCCACTGGTTGTCCAAAGGTACTTTAATTTTAAAAAGTCTGAATAGGGCTAAACGAAGTTGCTTCATGCATGAGTAGCTTTAGTTATACAATGAACAGATTGTCCACTAAGTCAAATGAAAACACAAATGAGGACTTGCAAGCTCTATTATGGAACTGTTATGTTGTCCTACTAGAAGATACTTTCAGCCTGCACTGAATACAGAGAATTCAGAGCAACAGCACCATGAGCTAGCTTAAAACATAAGGAACATTCTAATTGAATATGATTATTACAGTGCTCTGTGTATACATCTTTATCCCTTGATTCCTGGGACCTCGGTAAGTTATGCTAAACCTAGCTAGAAGGCATCCTAAATTCAGACTCAATAACAGAAATAACACTGGTCGAGGCAAGCTGGTCTCTGCATTATACTTCCTCATATTTAAAGATCTAAATTTGTCCCTTTTTGAACATTATAAAACATAAGACACATCTTTTGTGTGTGCACAGTATACATCTAACAAACAATTTTGATGGATTAGAGGCACATTCATTGTGTGTGTGTAGGGGACATCATGTGAGCAGAAGAGGACCATATTCATGGTGTCTCTTCACCATCATATTATTGTACAGTATGACACACATTTGCCACTTATGTCAGGGTGAGACATTGAGAGAACATGAGTTTGGAAGTGGTACAACATTGGAATGGGAGAAACTCAATCTAAAGGAGTGACACAATCACGGAGTTGTATGTTATAAAGTCTTTCTAAGAGCAAGAGTGGCCGAACCTTTATAAAGTGACATTTTGTGTCACAAAACCTTGTGACACAAAAAAAAAAAAGTGCCATCAGGCAGTCGCCACTTGGATTTTTAGGGGTCACAAGAAGAGGCCTATGAAAATAAGATAAAAACGTTTTGAAGGAAAACGTAGAAGGGTGCACCTTTGGATTTTAAAAGGAAGTCTGAAATTCTAAAGTTCATGATTCCTTATCTCAGAGCCTTATGGTCCATCACAGTGAAAAGACCTAGAGATCCTGGACATGAGAGGTCCATAGAGAAAAAGATTACACACCACAATACTGAAAATAATGCATCAGTGCAGAAGGATTGTCTGTTAATACTGGGTAAAAAGGGATGCCTGGGTCTTCAGGGGGTCAAGGGGCAAACTTTCCTTCACATCTCTAGGAGGATGTTCCTGCGAAGTCAACATGAACATCTTCCTTCTGTCCCACTAATCTGGTTCACACAGGTGAGGTAGCAGTGGAATCACTGTTCAAGCTCTGGGCAATGTCCTCCCGTTGAATTTTACGGAGGGCTGTATATAGGGCATCCGTGGTGGCGCTGTCCTTGGAGGACCAATCAGAAAGCATAGCTCGTACAGGGAACTCTTCTCTTGTGAATGAGTCTATGATTTCCTCTTGGTAGCCAAGTTCCCCGGCCAGTGACTTCCAGGTCTGTTCTAGAGACCCACTTAAAAGCTTCTCTACCTCGTCTTGCTTATGAGAAGAAAGTTTGTTGTGAAGATGCATGTCATTTTTACCTGGAGCAAAACGTGAAAATGAAGAGGATCAACATTAAAAAATTCTAAATCACAACAAGTAGGGTTTAATAAAAGCAAACTAATATAAGAATTATGGTTTAAAGTCTAAATCACATCAAGTAGAATCTAAATCACATCAAGAATTGATGGTGGGCTCATACCTTGGGGGTGTCCCGTTGGCTGCTCTGCGGTGCTGTCACTATTCACAGAGATCCCACTGTCACTGTGCAACTTCTCCCCCTCCGGCGATGGGGTCTGATTTACTGGATGGCTGTTACCTCCCTGCTTGTTCTGCTTGCAGCTGTTCCACCTGCAGAGACAAGGAAAGCATTTGGGGACTTTAATAGGCTCCCAAGCCTCACTTCGCAGATGTCTAATTCATTGCTTGTCCCAAGGAACTCTAATCAGATGTCTGCAAGTTGTTACTATCACCCAGCAATGTCAGTGCTTTTTATGCTGCATTTGAATTAGTATCGGGCGCCGAGAAACAAAGGTGACATTTGCATATCATCACCCACAAATCCTTGGGCCAGATTAACTCCCCATATTCTTTGTTTATAGCGTGGAAAGAGTATAACATTTTGCATAATGAAAATACATTTAATTCCAAGCCATTTTCTATCTATTGATTACAAATGTTGTAATATAAATACAACCCCAGGATTGATTCCAGCCCGGGCAGTTTCCCGGGAGTTTCTGCCAGGATTCCCCTGGGTATTTTGCTTTCCTCACACTCCAAAAACATATAGGCAGGTTCATTGGTTCTGGATAAAATTGACCATGGGGGGGGGAATGTGATAGGAACCTTAGACTGTAAGCTCCCGCGGGACAGGGACTGATGTGAACGATGTATAATCTCTGTAAAGAGCTCTACAATAAGTTGGTGCTACATACATAAATAAATTGAAAGCTGTATCCGTTTCTCCTGTTTTGGAGTAGTGGACTGTTCTCCTCCAGGTCTGCTAATTAGCTTCCCTCTATTACATTGTTTCGAGATTCAGAATAGTGATGTGCGGTTCGGGTAAAACCCGACCCTAACCAGGCCTCCGTTCACCCGCGCCTGCCCGAGCCCGACTTCTGGGTTCCTTTTATACACCCGCGCCAACCTGCCCCGCTGATGACGTCACAAAAGGGGTGGGGTGAGCAGGCACGCGGTTATAAAAGCGGAACCCGGAAGTCAGAGTCCCGCAGCAAATGGGGGTGCAACGTTGGCCCGAACCCGACCGACCCACGGGTCCCAAGAGTATTGGGCAGGCCCGCACATCACTAATTCAGAACTACACAAATATTTTCCTATGTATATTGCTTAGCATTACATTTAGGGTGGAGATGCAGATCAGGTTCCGTCTATTTATTTTTTCCCAACTCTTCCTTTCCTATAAGTTTATATACATTTCCAGGGATGTTTAGATGCTCCCCTGATCCACCCAACAAAAAAAAAACCCCACCCACTAACACCTGAAAATGTGCCTGATCATAATAATAATGAGAACAGGAGACTATCATGAATGGGGGTCTTACCTTTTAAAA
This sequence comes from Xenopus laevis, assembly GCF_017654675.1. Taxonomy (NCBI): domain Eukaryota; kingdom Metazoa; phylum Chordata; class Amphibia; order Anura; family Pipidae; genus Xenopus; species Xenopus laevis. The sequence continues at coordinate 4,263,717 of NC_054388.1, read as the reverse complement.
ACAATGAATGCCACCAGACCAGCGATGACAGCTGCCAGGATGGAGCAGTACACGGGTATAAGATTCTCTGCCATCCCAGTTGGAGGCAAAACATTGGAGTCTCCTGAAGTGGTGGCGCCGCTGCTCGGATCAAAAGGCGGAACAGACGTCACCGTGTAGGGAATGTCCCAGCCTGAAGGGGTCACTGAATCAAAACGGGGGTTGGGGTCTATAAAAAACATAAGAGCATATTTAGAGGAAGAGACAGACATCAGTGTAATATATATGATATATATCAGCTGTCAGCTTCTATTGATCGAATACAGAAAATAATGACCGTTGGAGTGACTGTACCGGGGATACTAGAGGGAGGGAATGTTAGGGATAAAAGAAAGTGTGACAATGTAAGGGAATAGAGAGGGTAAAGGAATGTGAGAGATGATCACTGAGAGACACAATGAGACAGACAACAGGAACTGGAGTGACAGTTGAGGGCAATAACTCACAGTATTAAGGGTCATCGCCCAAGTTATTCATAATTTTGGCTTGAAAACACTGACTGTGGCCCTGCTGAGTAACAATTGCCTGGCTCATACTTCTTGTATCATGATTGTTACTGAGGTGTGTGAGGTGTGACACTGAGGTGTTTTCTTATTATTTATTAAACACTTGGGAGACAAAACCATAACAGGAAGTTAGAGCTTGAGAGATATAAACAAGAGTGAGGGGATATGGGAGGCAACAGGAAGTAGTGGGGGATTGTGGGATAAAAGAGAGGTAATATGGGAGATAACAGGAAGTAGTGGGGGATTGTGGGGGATTGTGATATATAAGAGAGGGAGTGAGGGAATATGAGAGATAACAGGAAGTAGTGGGGGATTGTGGGATAAAAGAGATGGGAATATGGAGATAACAGGAAGTAGTGGGGGATTGTGGGATAAAAGAGAGGGAATATGGGAGGCAACCGGAAGTAGTGGGGGATTGTGGGATAAAAGAGAGGGAATATGGGAGATAACAGTAAGTAGTGGGGGATTGTGATATATAAGAGAGGGAGTGAGGGAATATGGGAGATAACAGGAAGTAGTGGGGGATTGTGGGATAAAAAGGAGAGAGTGAGGGAATATGAGGGTAACAGGAAGTGGGGGATTGTGATATATAAGAGTGAGTGAATATGAGGGTAACTGGAAGTAGTGGGGGATTGTGGGATAAAAAAGAGAGAGAGGGAATATGAGGGTAACAGGAAGTGAGATAGATCAGAGAGAGAGAGAGAGAGAGAGAGAGAGAGAGAGAGAGAGAGAGAGAAGAGGAGAGCATAGAGAGTGGTCGAATGAGGGATATAACTGGGGAGGAATTTACATTGTTATCAGGCATAGCCGCCTAGTGGTTAGGTGCCTTTAGGCCTCCTTTACGCTGCCAGTCCACATAGAGACTACCAATAGTCAATCACAGCCCATAATTGGCACCCTTGGGACCATGTTGCCTGCTTGAGTTGCTCTCCAACTTTTTTGAAACATTTGAATGTGGCTCACAGGTTACAAGGATTGACAATCCCTGATCTAGAGTATTGAGTTCTGGATACCAGATATCTAAAATAACATTCACAGAATAGGCCCTATGTCTGTTTAACATGACACATAGTCTCGTACACTTAAGAACATAATTAATAAATTAAGACAGACTCAAAGAAGTTTATATAGCCCGGAGGTAAGAAGAGGGTAGTGTGATATAAATCATATATATATAAATATATATATGTGCATCAAAGGGTTCAGGGAGAGAACAAAGGATTTATGCCCTGGAGCTCTCAGGTGGGAAGCTCAGAAGTAATGAAAGGCAGTGCTATTACTGGGAGGCTGGTGGATCATTAGAACTTCATTCCAGCAGAAAAGATAAATATAAATAATATAGATATAGATGTGAATGTGTGGGGCAGAATTAGGAGAAAGTGTGTGAGATGGAATAATTACATTTACCACATCACTACGGTCAAAATGTTTGGGATGGAATGATTAAAAAAACGATGAGCTTTTGAGCCTGGGGTATGATTAAGCACAGGTAGTGCCATGTTCCTCTCCAAATAAATCTTCCTAATCCTCCATATGAGTTTTCCATTTTTACTCCTTTTAACCTCTTCGTTATATTTTTTTGGAAGAAGGGGCTAAGGAATGACATGTTAATAATACTATGACATTGCCGCCAGTAATCCATTGTTTTTTTTTCTCACATTCAAAACATTAGTATTTATTTTTTATTTTAAAAGCAGATTCCAAAATGCTTTTTTGTTCATATTTTTTGGCTCTCTGAAAAGGGAAATGGACCAAGAGCTACAAATACCTTGCCAAGATTTTGGGGGAATTAAGACAGTTTCTACAACTTGTAAGTACTTTTGGCTTTTAACATGAGCTAGAACTTCTGTGAATTTATTAATAATAATAAAAAAAACATGTATTATTAATCTTATATTCTTGTTAACCTTTATGTGCAGGGAAGTAACTGCAGGAATTAAGACTGTACCTTTTGCGAATTTGCCCTTTTTGCTGCTGGTGAATAAATCTGCGAATTTGCAGCGAAAATTCACTGGTGAAAAATTGGCGGTGTCTAAAAATGTTTGCATGAAACCGTTTTTTCGCCGCCATCGACCTATTTTGACGCCAGCGACAATTAACGAAAGCCGATTTTGATGCCATTATGATGCCGGCAAATTGTCGCCAGTGGCCAAATTGGCGTTTCGCAAATTTTTCGCCAGTGTCATGAATGTCGCTGGAAATCTGCTAAATTTAGTGGCGAAGTGAAACGGGACAAATTCGCCCATCACTAGGTGCTAGCACACAATGCCACAGAATGTTGGGATACCAGGAAAACCGGTGGGCCCGGCCCCAGGTGTCTGTGGCTATTCCTGCTAGTCCAACTGTTGCCTTGTGTGCTGATACCATGGCCATTCCCCATATGAGAAATAAATAGAAGTGATAATAAAGTGAATAAAGAAGGAGAAATAGTTTGGAGAAAGTGCAGAGGTTTCTTGCACAGAATGGTGCTCCCTAGCTTGTTTATCGAAATGACATGGGGATAATCATGGAGAGCGACCACCCTGTTGGGCTCTGCCACCTTTCCACATGCCAGCCCCAGGCCCTGGGTACCCCAGTCTGACTCTGGTAAGTACTGTATTTACAGGCAGCTCCATTCTTGGAATTACCAACATTCTCTTGCGAGGAAAAGGTCAACTATAATTATTTGCTATAGGCCGGCAAGGCTCGTTCCTACCCTACAAACTCACCATAGCACACTGTGTCAGATGTAAGGGTACACTCCTTCTCCTCTATCTCTCCATCCTCACAGATAGTGCAGGGCAGACATGGATCCCTATCGTTATCCTCATCTGAATACGTCCCTTCTGGACACTTTTCACAGATGGTGTCCTCAATGCTCGAACAGGGCATCATCATTCCAAAACCCTCAGGGCAGCTCTTGCAAAGTTTGCACTGTGCGCTGTTTTCATCCATGAAGTATCCATAGGCACAGGCGCAGACAGCATCGTCAGACTCAACACACGGTGCTACCATACGTTTATGCCCAAAACACTCTGTGCAAGGCTTGCAGGCCTCGGTATGGCTGAAAGTGTCTGAGTAAGTGACACCTAGAGAAGGAGGAAAGAAAAAAGGGTCACCCATGTACCTAGACAATCTTCTAAGTATGCAACAGGACTAAAGAGATGCCTTAATGCACGACTTGGTGAATCTAAAAGTGGTCTAACGACATTCACATATTTAGTGGGTTGCAGATGATGGTTTGTGGGTTTGTGTAGGGTCATTAGGCTCCATTACAAAAGGCCAGAGACAACACAGCATTTTCATTGTCATACAGTCATAATCATTGCTCTTGTCATTTTTTACAATGACACCTGCTCATTAGCAAGGAGATCCTAAAAAATTGCCATTGTCTCTGCTCTTCTGAAATGAAACTCCTTTTTTGTTGCCGAGATCATCCTCATGTCCTAACAGAGTCATTTAATGACTGTGACAGATTTAATGGGCTAAGTGACCCGAGGAAACAGCATGTTCCCAGAGTTTAATGGTTATACCCATAAGGGACATAAAATACGCCTTAACAATTCTGTGTTAGCACTGTAAATAGGAGCTTCATTTAAAGGGATGAATTCACTTTTAGGAGATGGACCTATGTCATTATTTACAGGTTCGCATCCTTCATTAACATTAACTTGGGAAGTCATGGTTCTCTAGAGCAGTGCTGTCGAACTGTTTCATAGAGTGGCCCAACTATTGACTATGCTACTTGTTTGATATCAAATGATAATAAAATGATGTTATCACAAGAAGTCAAATGAACTCTTAAATCTAGAGGATCATGAAATCTTTTGGATGGCCATATCTGTCCCTCTGACCTCTGTCTGCTCAACCCGGTTGTTGAAAGATGTGGATCTGTAGAGCAAAATCGGTGGAGAGGCAGAAGATATACTAGATAAGAGATACTAGAAGGTGGGCTAGTTGTTTTGAGAAAATATAAGAGGAGGGCAGTTCTGTGCAGTAGAGAGAAACTTGGGATGTGACTGTTTTGTACAGTGAACCCTGGGGAAGACCAGTCCCTTAGGGGGAGACCTAGGACAGTGCAATTCTGTAGGCAAAACATGGGGAGCAGTAGATGAAGAGATAAGAAGGGGAAGCTCTGCAGAGGAAAACCAGAGAAACCCCAGGGAAGGTCAACTCTGTAAAAGGTAAATATTCAGTGGGTTACTTCTTCTAAGAAAAATCTGATGCACAGGCCTGTAGAGAAAGGCAATTCTTCTGAGGGTAACCATGAGAATCCCAACCCTGTAGAGTCTGAAATCTGAATTTGGTGGTTTTATAAATGATGTTTCAGGTTAGATTAAAAAGTGGATTGATTAAAGAGTTTCATGTATAAGAAGTAAAGAGTTGCTGCAGGCCTAGGCCAACCTTAAACCTCAGAGAAGAAGGGGAGAATTCACAAAGACTCATCTTTCTGAATGTGGAATGGAGATACTTTCTGCAGCCAAGCACAAAAACACCCGTTAATCAAGATAAACAGATGCGGAAGCTGCAGTGATTAGCAATCTGAGCAGCCCTGATTACCCATTGATCAGCAGCACCTGCTCATAACATGCTCCTCTATGGATGCTCAATGGATTGCCTTCCTCCTTCCTTTTCAGGATCGCTTTACTTGATATCTGTGCCTGTGTTCTGCCTGCCCTTGTCTCTCTTCTGCCTGGACCATTTAGATTGGGGCCAGACTGGAAACATTCTGTCCTTATTTCAATGCCATGAGGAGCATTAACACTTCCTCACCCTAAGGACAAACTTTGAGGTTGCCATGTTTATTGCTGGCCTAGAAGAAGAACTGGGCACCCCGGAACATGCAATTGACTGCACCATGGAACTTCATAGTGCAGCCTACCAAGACTTGCCTTGGAGACAACCTCAGGTGTTATTTTCACCTTCCTGTAGATCAGCCAGAAGTTAGGTCAGGAGTAACCATTATCAGGAGTCACCAACTCTAAGATGGAAGTTTTGGAACATCTACAGCCATAAGCAGGGCATGTGTTTAGTTGTGGAATGGTGTGTGGCAAAACAGATTTTGCAGGGCCCCATTAATCTAGGAACTACCCTTCTCAGAAACCCCATAAAGCCTTGGGTGCATGCTAGGAGCTGAAGGACAACAGTTTAGGCTACACTAATTTTAAAGTGTTGCTGTTTCCAACTTACTTAGTTATAACGGCTACAGACTACTACTCCTCCAACCTGCAATGATCTCCTAGGGGTCAAGGGTAAGTGCTCCTATTTATGCCCATCAAAAGACATTCTAGGAGGATTAAGCACACAAAGCATTACATACATTTTATGGCCTTTAATATAAAAATTTATACTTTTAGCCAGGATTTTTTCTGACCACAGCGATTACTCTGAGGCCCAAAGCCCAGGGGAAATTGGCATCTGTGCTGTACCCCGACCATCCCTGGAAATGAGTTCTAATCAAACATGAAATGCACATAATTAGCTCCAGTGGCAGGGAAAACCTAAATAGAGAAATCAGTAACAAAACTTGCTCTTACAAGTCTGGAGGAATGGTAATTGGGGATTATGGCTGATGTATAAATAATGCAAGTTTAGGTGTATGGTACAGAGCATTGGGCTGGCAACGGTGCGTTCAACAGGAATCTCTGAAGAGATCCCGCAGCAGGGAAACCTAAACCTATGAACAATATCACCAAGGAACATGTTTCCTTCTCAGAAATCAGTGTTAAAAACTGTTCCTTACATGAGGAAAACAACATGGCAGCTCCCATAGGGGAGGGCACCACTATGGTCCTCTCATCTAACAGTACCTGGTGCATAGGTGTAATTCCCTTCCCCTTTGAATTGATCTCTATCATCTGTGGCCTCCCAATTAAAGCTAAACTTTGCTTAGTAAGCCATGACACCATCCTGTGCCATCTCTCATTGCTTTCCATTACTGCTGCTCTAGTCAAAGCCTGATAGCACTTATAGATAGAGAGCAAGGATTATCAGACCCGTCCTACCCTTTTGGTGGCATGGCCAAATGGGAATGGTACATTTTGGGACAGGTTTCCCATTCTTGCATCAGATAAGATTCAATGATGACTGATTGTTTTTTTCCCTTTTAAGTATATGGATTTCAATTTCATGTACTCAGTAGTGAGGTGCTTACCAGGTCTGAACATGAAAAGGTATTTGAGCTCATTTAACAGGATAATTAGCTTTTGCAACTGGAAAGTGCCTTTGATTACAATGGGCTTGTTCTCTCCACAGAGTAGGCAGTGATAACGCTACCTACTCCTAACATAAATATATACCTTACCTTTAAGTAGGTTTAAGTGTTATTTATTGAGACTATAAGAGAGTTCCCGTATTCTGTACTATGTTATATTTATACTACATAGTGTATGGAACAGCAAAAGGTTGATAGACGTGGTGAAACCAGTGCTAATGCATAAATGGAGAGCATGGTGTTTACTCAGCAATTTTGTCTGATGGGAATTGTGAGGCCTAATAATGTGGAACAACAATCAAAGTAGTAGCCAAATTTGAGCACATGGCATATGGTGGGTCACCAGAATGAGTTAACTCATTTTTGTACCTTGGACTTGAACCTGGGATTATAGCACTATGACCAAATTAGTCTTTGACTAATGTGCAGTTCTAATAAAGTATAATAGGTCATCGGATGGGCCAGATGACTGTCTCCCTTTACTCCTTGAATAAGGAACAAACTTCAGTTCTTCTGGCCTAACACCAGTGAGATAGGGTCTCAAACTGTGCTTCCCAATGCCAGTACTGTGCATCGCTACGTATCTGAGAATGTATCTGTCTGGGACGTATCATCCCATTTGCAACTTGAAAGATAGGACACTGCTTGGAAAGACAAGTCATGGTCTTGAACTAGAACTTTGTATTAGACAAACAAGGTGACCTATGACCTCTTTAGATGGGACTCAATAGGTGTGATCTTGGGGACCTTAGGTGCCTTGGGGTGTCATAGTATGAAGGTGCAGGAAAAACAGTAGGGTAATGGGGCACCATATTATATCAGGGCTGTTCAGCTGGAGGCCTTCAATAAACCCAAATAACTGTATAATAGAGAGCGTTGAATTAAAAAATCATTGTAGTAGAAAGTTGCCATTTTCTTATAACATAATTGTGCAGTTTGCTCTGTGAATAACCTGTTAAACCCATGCCCAGCTATGAGGATAAAGTCAGAACGGGCTCAGAGGCAATCAGGCCTCCACTGAATTTCAACTGAGCCTGGGATCACATGCACATCCCCTCAGGTCAACCGCATTGAGATATAAGAGATAAGGCTCAGCGGGGATGTGGCTTTGGACATAATTGTGGAAATCCTAGCTTTTTTTTTAACACTTATCCCCAAAGCCTGGGTAACCGAAATAATAGACAAGAACATGTACGCTCTAATCCTCTAAAAGAACAAGATTTGTGGACAGGGCTCACTGAGGCTGCAAGCGAACATCTCATTCCTATTGTACTTTCTCTGCTTAATCTGAAACAAAGGGCTCTAAGGTAATGCAAGTTAACTACTAGGGCAAAATGTATTATTTTCACCAACATCTACCATTAATTTTGTTTTCCCCAACTTTAAAAAAAATAGGTCATTACTTTTCTTGCTATATTAAAAGAATGTATTCCCTATCTTAGATGCTAATGGCGTTACAGCAAAGGATGCTGGGAGGCCCCCAATAATCTGTAGCTAGGATTGGTAACATTTGGCAATGCGGTGACTTGGTCTACGTGGTCCTACCCTGTAAGAACATGATAGAGCACTTAAAGGGGAAGTTGATCTTTACAAAATGTATAATGTTTTAGATTGTATGCCACAAATAATGGCTGTTTGCAATAGCTACCTATTACCTTTTGTTAGTGTTTTCTAATCTGTAAACTTTAAAACTCATTCTCCTTTTCCTCCATCTTGTATAAATTCTGTAAGGGAGGCAGACAATCTTCTACACTGTTACAATTTGATACCTGAGCTAAAACACTTGTTACAGAAATGGCAGATAAGGAATGTATCCATTCCACCAGTCTCTGCTACAGGGAGCATGCTCAGTATGGGGGTTGAAGTTGCTCCTACTGAACAATGTATCAAATTGTAACATATTATAAAGTCAGAGATCTCATTCTACAGTACTTTGTAGTGGCAAACTTTGCCCATTTACACTCAATTTATTCACCAACACACATTCTCCAATATCTGGAGTTATTTAGTTCTATGGCATCTCAGATTGGCCAATTTATTCACAATTGCTATTTTTCTTAGTGTATCCCTGACTTTTTCATTCCCTTAAAATGTCACTTCATCTCAGTGTTTTCATATAGTGAGTGTCAGCACACTTGTATACATATGCCTTCACCCATCCCTAACCATCTTATTCAAGGGGACAGAGATCAAAGACAAGCCTTACTGATATACAGGGTCTCATTGCTCTTTCTTTGACATGTATTTAGGACTTCCTCAAGGAATTCCATGCTCCAGTTACCCCTTATCTAAATATCATTTTCCAAGGATGGGAAGGAGGAATCGAAAAGTCATTCAGCATACAATGGAAATGGTCCTACCATGCAATCGACCCCTTTTTGGTATGTAGAGTCATATAACTTCTAATGACAAGATAGAGACACAAAGACTACATGTAAGGAAGATGTAGGCGATATTCAGGGTCTTTATCTCCCATGAGCAATTTTTCAGGAATTTTAGGCAAAGGCTATTCATTTTGGTGCAAGCATGATACCATACTATATATTATCTCAATTCCACACAAAACGAACCTTATGTGAGTGTTATGGTGCATTTATAAGATGCTTAAGGCAGCCACCTCCTCCAGGTACACTTACTGTCTGGTTGCCACTAGACCTCTCTTCTGTACATTTGCGGGGAAATCATCATTATTATTGTATGCAACATTATAGCTCCTACATATTACTTGGTGCATTTTTGAGGGCTGCACTTTCCACTCAACTCCGACTCCATACTCAACTATCCCCCAAATTCATACTAACCTTCACATATGGTTGATAGGACAAAGGTGGGCCAAAGAGTCTATAATAAGTTCTCTATTAGGAAATACAAGTTTGGGATCCATCACGTGTTATTTACAGTACATCCCTTTAAGCAGGGCTGTTTATCATAAATTCCTTATGCAATATTTACAGACATACCAACATGAGCTTCATAAGTATTGGTGGGAGGTGATGTTGGTATCCCTGTTGCTAGGCAACCAGAATACCATGTCGTGTATCATAAAAGATGATATGCCATATAAGAGGAGCTCATTATCTCCTTAAAAATCTGAGATCCATAAAATCTCCATATAAATATTATTATAGTGCCCATGGACTCAGCTTTATACCTTCTTTATGAAAAATAAGTGCAAAAAAAATCTTTGGCACTCAAGGGGGTTCTATATAAAAATGCCTTTATTGGATACACAGTCAATGTTTTGGTCTGGTTCTTAGATGTTTGTGTGTGAACAGACCGGTGACCTGTGCATTGCCTGATCATCGCCACCAGTATATGCATTTAATGAAAAAATATCAAAAACCTGTTTTTTAAAGTTTGTATCTTGATTTTGTTCCCAGTCTAGGTTTGAGTTGTTCCGTACACTAACTGAAAGTTTTATTTCTGGCCAACGATTCCGCCCCAGACAAGGCTTAGGGATGTGTATATGTGGACTTGTCTCTGGCTTTTAGGAACATGGATAATTATTCTGCTAGAGTCACACTATTTATTTTAGGAGTGACACTGCTACCCAACAAGCTCAGCTGCCCTCCACTTTAGGAGGATGAATTCAGAGAGACAGCGGCTTGTGCTGATATTAGAGATGATTGTCTGCTCCAGTCTACAGCAGTGAACATTAGCTTCCCTCTCAAGGTCACCATCAAGGGCATAGCAGGAAGAGAAGAGTGAGCCATTGATTTTGCAGTAACAAGGTTTACATTATGGCAGATGGAATCCAGATTTGAAGGACATAAAAAGAGCCCCCCCCCCACAGAGAAGGATAGGATCATGCCCAGGTCTGCCGCCTAACCCCTTTATGCCCAACCCTTTTGCAACATAACTGACACTTTAGAAAAAGCAAACAACATCAAAAGTGACATAATAATGTCATTATAATAATTGAAATTATAATTATAATAATTATATATAATATAACTAATGGGATAAATTACAGTTATATGAAAATGGGAAGGTATAGATGCTGGGTAATTATAAAAAAGCCCAGCTTGCCTCATGACAGATTATGAGGAGTTTAGTAACAATACTGCAGAGCATTACTAACGATATACAATGATATACAATTTGCTGGTTTCTTAGAACTGTACTTACTGTCAAGGCAAGGTTCGCAGACAGTTTGGTTTACTCCACAGCTCTTTATAACCCCCTCGCCTATTGAGCAAGAAATGCAGCATTCCCCTTTTGCTGTGTATTGCCCTGACCAACATGGCTCCTTCTGAGCATTGAGCAGTGCCTGCAAAGAGAACAAAACACCAGGTTATATTCTGGAAAAATACAAAACTCATGAGCAGAGTTGGCAAACTGCAGTGAAACTACAGAAAACAAAAGAGAGAGGCTACTGGAACACGAGCATGAAGAGGCAAAATTTGATATAGGTCAGATATAGAGATAAATTGACAAATGGGACCAAGTTGGTAAAAGAGAAGAGTGAGAATATGCTATGGAAATGAGAAACCAACCAGAGAAGTCAGACCCTGGTAAGAGAAGTCAGTGGGTGAAGTTAGCAGAAGATGTCAGCAGTTAGGGAAAGAGAATCTCATAGGAGAAGTCAGTGAGAATGTTGTAGGAAAGGTCAGTGAGAATGTGTTAGGCAAGAACATTGAGAATGTGGTAGGAAAGGTCAGTGAGAATCTGGTAGGAAAGGTCAGTGAGAATCTGATAATTAAGGTCAATGAGATTCTGGTAGGAAAGGTCAATGAGATTCTGATAGGAAAGGTCAGTGAGAATCTGGTTGGAAAGGTCAGTGAGAGCCTGGTAGGAAAGGTCAGTGAGAACTTGGTAGGAGAAGTCAGTGATAATCTGGTAGGAAAGGTCAGTGAGAATCTGGTAGGTAAGGTCGATGAGATTCTGGTAGGAAAGGTCAGTGAGAATCTGGTAGGACTGGTCAGTGAGAATCTGGTAGGTAAGGCCAATGAGATTCTGGTAGGTAATGTCAATGGGATTCTGGTAGGAAAGGTCAGTGAGACCCTGGTAGGAGAAGTCAGTTAGAATTGGGTAGGAAAGGTCAGTGAGAATCTGGTAGGAATGGTCAGTGAGAATCTGATAGGTAAGGCCAATGAGATTCTGGTAGGAAATGTCAATGAGATGCTGGTAGGAAAGATTAATGAGAACCTGGTAGGAGAAGTCAGTGAGAATTAGGTAGGAAAGGTCAGTGATAATCTGGTAGGTAAGGTCAGTGAGAATCTGGTAGGAATGGTCAATGAGAATCTGCTAGAAGAGGTCAGTGAGACTATATTAAGAGATAGTAATTGGAGATCTGGTAGGAGAGGTAAGTGAATAAGCTAATAAGAAAAGTGAATGAACATCTGCTATAAGAGACAAGTGAGACGTTTGTAGGAGAGGCCAATAAGAATACGCAAGCAAAGATCAATGAGAATTTGATTGGACACGTTAGCATTGAATGCCGTGAGGAGGGTTTGTGAATTACTTATATTGACAGCCAATAACTAATTGGATAGTTTGTCCATGTGTCATACAGGGCTAAACATTCCAGTAAGAGAAAGAGTACCAAATTAAGCATATGATAAACCTGCCTTGTATAATAATTCAGCATCTTAATAAATCAAACCATCACAGATACCCCAGTGGGGCAAAGGCGGGGGGAGCTTAGGTTTGCAAATGTATCATCGCTTGTTTCCATGTTCCAGTAAATGGATGCTGACATGCCTGCCTGGGTCATCACGGTTTGTTACGAACATTAATCAGAATCATTTGTGTAAAATAATAATGATTAATCACAATTCAGCACGGGGATGCCTGACATCTGTTACAACTCCTGTTTGGCTGCTGTTCAATTACAAGGGGACCGGGCAGCTTCATTCATTGTTAAACACATAAATATACCCCCAAAATCCACCTCTCTGGCTCCCATATTAGCAGGAGCCTCTTTAAGGCATAGCTGGCACTTTCCAAAGCCTGAGTCAATTCATAGTGTTATTAACGGGCATTTTTACTCATTTTAGTAGGGAGATTAAATGTTCCTGTGGAGCTCCTTGTCCATATAAAGGCACTACTCTGCAGACAAAGTGCTTAGCTCCTGGGCACTAAACACCAGCTGTAGATATTAATACTGTCATTGGTGGAACCAAGGTTGGGTTATTTTTGTTTTCTATTTATTCGACAGTGCAGAAGCTGAAAAACTCAACTTTCCGGGGCTGAGATGTTACAATTACCATGATGTAGGAGGTCTTCTAAAGCTTTTTGACTGGTGGCACTGGCAGGGTGTTTTCACATTCTCATTACACTTTTAAATCAGTCTGATATTCATGATTTCTCGTTCACAACCATTGTTCTGATGCTCATTATACTGAAGTGCAGGTGAAGATACTGATTGTATCTGCCCCTGCCAGATTTTTCTTGAGGCTCTACGCACTGGATTGGTGTGGGTGGCATACAGTTTACTATGAGTAGGCATAAGAGGAGAGTCATTTGCATACCAGGGTATGACCAAACTGGTGTGACAAAAAACATCAGAAGAAGACCAGAAGTCACCTCCTGGAGGTTAATAACTTTGGCTATTCTTCTTCATAATCAGAAAGCCCTCTACTTTCTTCTAGAGAGGCACGTGCTCCTCTAAAGCTACCGCCCTAAGCACAGGCCCTCAGGTGCATATATAGAAATATAGTGCTGGTTCTGAGCAGATTAGGGCTTAACTTCACACGACCAGGGCTGGATAAGAGGCATGGCCAGTAGAACAAGATGGAGACAAGCATTACCTCAGTGTTACTAAACCTGCAGTATTTTAGTGGTCATAGTAGTACTTAATCCCAAAAACCAAAGACTGTTGGGTGTGCTGGGAGTTTTACTCCAACCATGGCTGCAGTGCCACTATTTTATTAAAATAAGTTGTCCTGCCACTACTAGGAACCAGAGCATACCTGTACAATGCAATATGTAAGCAGGCCCGGACTGGCAATCTGTGGGTTCTGGCAAATAAGATGCCATAGAAAGTCACTATTTAGTGGGCTGGTGGGAGCTGATTAGGCCTCTCTATACTTGGAATGCCAGGGCCTATTTTGACTTCCAGTCCAGACCTGTATGTAAGGAACGTATGTAAGCAGAACCAACATGAAACCACTCAAGTTAGAACAGATGGAATACAGGAAGCATACCGTTGATGGCCTTCAATAAATTGAGAGGGTTAGAAAGAAATGAAGACAGAGAGAGAGATGCAGAACAGGAAAGAAAAGACAGAACAGAGCCAGTGCTGATCTGTTTCCAAGAATAAAAGTCCAATTCTGAGCCAGGCTGCATGGGTTCTCCCTCTCACTAATCCCCTATATATGAAGCATATGTGTGTGCCCCCAGCTATTTGCAACTCCCCTGCAAGCGTGATCCACATCAAAGTTTATATTTAGCAAAAGATCACAGGGTCCTCAATCCGTGAACAAGATGTATATCGACATTAAGGAGAAGCGAGTGCTGCATTCCTGCCACACGAGGAACCCATATTATACAGAACATGTGCACAACATGCTGAAGTGACAGTGGGGCACTCCACAAGTCAATGGGGGCAACATAGCATTAAGCACCTATTTCTTAGCTCTATTACATGAAACCCCCAGGTAAAAGAAGACTATTTCTAGCCATTGATCATAAATGTACCAGGAACCCCCCAGAATACAGATAAGGAGGAATTTCAATGGAAAAGTGGGTGAGCCTGACAGAATGTAAGTGCCCAAACGTCATTAGCAGGTTCCGTAGATCCCGGAGAGATAAGATTTAGCCCCAAGCCAAGTGAGTATTCCTAAGGAACAGCCTGTTCGTTTCTCTTGCACCTCCTCAGCCGTCTAACAAATGTACCGTAAGCCAAAGCCTAATTAAAAAGTAAAAGCTTGCTAATAGAAAGGGGTTTTAGCAAAGACATGTCAGCATTTATGCAGGAATGTTATTAAAGAATAAACAGTTGCGGGAAAAGAGCTTATGCAGAAATAAATCTGAGTTATATTGAGCATAAAAGAGTCAAATATGTTGTAAATTCAGCGTGGTGCACTGGGAAGTCTCAGGTGCAGATAATGATGGTTAGTGCACCAGTTCTTGATGGTGTGGACTTCCAAACTTGCTAGGTCTTCTCTGTTCATTCACCTTAGAATCCCACAGGTCATGTCTCCTTCTCAGTATCCCTCAGAGATACACAGGACATGCCTACCCTTCAGTATCAATGAGACACAGGTCATGTCTTCTTCTCAGTATCCCTCAGAGATACACAGGACATGCCTACACTTCAGCATCAATGAGACACAGGTCATGTCTCCTTTTTAGTATCCCTCAAAGATATATAAGACATGCCTACCCTTCAGTATCAATGAGACACAGGTCATGTCTTCTTCTCAGTATCCCTCAGAGATACACAGGACATGCCTACACTTCAGCATCAATGAGACACAGGTCAGGTCTCCTTTTCAGTATCCCTCAAAGATATATAGGACATGCCTACACTTCAGTATCAATGAGACACAGTTCATGTCTTCTTCTCAGTATCCCTCAGAGATACACAGGACAAGCCTACCCTTCAGTATCAATGAGACACAGGTCATGTCTCCTTCTCAGTATCCCTCAGAGATACACAGGACATTCCTACACTTCAGTATCAATGATAAACAACCCATGTCTCAACCTGAATAACAGAGAGACAAACAGATTGTGTCTTTCTCTGAGTGTCCCTGAGAAGATAGAACATGCCTCCCGTGAGGCCCTGAGACCCACAGCTTGTTAGATCCAGTGGGCCATATGACTATCTAGGAAACCCCCAATAATTTCTATATATCCATACCATCCATAATATCTACATAGTTATACTTCTGAGCATGTTGCCATTTCCTACAGAGTACAATTCCATCAAACCTTTATGACCTCTTGACCACATTCCCAAATCTCTGACTTGTGTAAAGCACCTCTCCCCGTCCCTGTGCCAAGCTTTACTCTTTTATTAATGATAATCCTAATGTGAAGGTTTATATATCAAATTACTCCCATGTGAAGCAAACAAACTTTCTGCAGCAAGTAAATCAACTATCTTTGGGCTTAACATGGCAGGATAAAAAGGAGGTCATGTTATAAAAGCTCTATTACCGTTTAGCAACCACCTGTTATTTACAACAAACTGGAGAACTTCCGAAGGAAAAGTGAAATGACTCAAGCATATCAATGTCACTGTCTACTCTACATCATACTAAAAGTTTAAGGCAACCTAAACCTAATCCCTCAGGGGTCCAGAATTAATATATACACCTTGTTAATTACCTGGGCTGTTTCTCTCTTGACATTGGGAAGGTGTGTGGTCTTGAGGTTTAGGCTGTGGTTTCCAAAACTGTTGATCTGCCCCCCTAAAGCATAGTGGTTGAATCAGTCTGAAGGCAAGGAAGGGTGACATTGGTGGAGAATGCCAATTTTACAGTGACTAGCTCTATGCAAAATCTCTGCTCCAAAAATACTTCCTTGATCTTCCAGATAACTTCCTATATGAGAACTTTCTGTCTGTTTATGACGTACGTAGTGAATCAGTTAAAACATCTTAGTGCCTCGGGGGATCCCAAGTGGAATGTTGATCGACAGACAACATCTAATTCTGTACGGACTTCATTCCGATACAAGTGGAAGGTGATGGGAGTCAAAACTGACAACCTCCATTCTTGTTCCATTCTTCTCTACTCTTCATACTTCTTCTCTATTCTACATAAATCTTTCATTTATCTCCCGATCCATCTGTCTGTCTGTCTATCATCAGTTTTGTTTAGAAATAATTACATACTTTGGAGAGGTCTGAGCAAAGCCCATAATCCCTACTTAACAACGTCATGGTTAGGGTTCTGTTTTGTCCTAATGTAATTTGATGTTGGGCTCTGGACTATGTCGTCTCGGATACACTCTGACGTGTTTTTGCTATATTTCGGTTTTCATGGTGACTATAATTGGTTTTTTTTTCCTTGTGATTTAAATATGTGCATTTGCTTACATCTGTAATCATATTATTCAGGAGCCAATGCCTGGAATGGAACTAATAAAATCTCATGTATTTGCTGTTTTTCAAGACCTGCCTCTTCCTCTAATTGATGTTATTATGGGACAACATTAGCCAGAGATTGTATGAGCACAGTTGGCGTCTTCCAGGTGAAAAGACTCTGCCCTAGAGCATTATGGGACGTACAATTTTGTATTGTAGCCTGTCATGCAAAGCTCCAGACAAACCTGTAACTAATGACCTACGCACACACCAAACATATAACTGTGTCTCCCATGGGTACAGGGCCAGCTTTAGGGTGGAACAAACATGGATTGTGCTTGGGCCCCCCACTCTTAGACCAGTTGTTGACCTACATCTTACGGCACAACTGGTTTGAATAGCTGATGTGTTGCATGTGCCCCCATTTTCTCTAGGTGAAATTAAAACATGGAAAACTGGTTTTCTCTTTTTTTGGTGATCTCCGGTTTTTATCCAAATTTGGTATTCATCTTTATTTTCTGTAGTCTGACTGAGCATTTTTCTATAGACACCCATACAGACATGGCACCTAATAGATTTACTATGCCATCTGTTTGTAATGCCAGGGTCAAGAACTTGACTGTGCCCTTGTTCCAAGACAAAACCAACCCTTTAGAGTATTTGAGCCAGTTGCTGGCAGAGACTCATGTGTGCTACCACCCTTTCTTTCTAGAGCCAATTATAGGATTTGGAGAAGAATAGTTTTTTTGTGCAACATTTCTTGCTGAGTAAACCAAAAATAAAAGATTATGGCTCAGTAAATCAAGGAAAATGTTCTGTGTTTGTCACAGCTTTAGTGAATTTGAATTTTCTATCAATAGATAGCAATGTGGCCTGATCTCCCCTCTATCCAAGGTAATTTTTTAGCACTGGAAATGCATCAAGTCTCCTCTGCTTATAGATACTAGCACCAGGGCCGGATTTACATAGTGGGCGCCAGGCCCGGACTGGGAGTCAAAATAGGCCCTGCCATTCCAAGTACACAGAGGCCCAAACAGCCCCCTACCAGCCCAAATAGCCCCCTACCAGCCCACTATATGGTAACTTTCTATGGAACCATACAGCAGCCCCTCTGGCATTTGCCAGAACCCACAGATTGCCAGTCCGGGCCTGGTGGGCGCCCCTAGGCCCACTGCTGTTCATCACCCCCTGTCCCCTCCCCTTTCATCATCTGGACTGGAGCAATGGGGATTGGTGCACAGGAAATTTAAAAAATTATTGTATCTCCAGAGCATCGCCAGTGTTTTTGAACCAATGTGGGTGTGTTTGGGCAGCATGCCACCCCCCTAAAATCCTGCCACCCTAGGCCCGGGCCTAGGTGGCCTTTCCACAAATCCTAGGGTAGAAGGATTCTAGGGGCAACAAGCCTCACCTGCATCTCCTGCCCAGTCCTGAGTGTAGGTGCAGCCTGAGTGGCATGCCCAGTACTACTGGTTGGGGAGCAGGTGTCTACCATTCTAATAAGTAGGGATGCCCCCAAATCCAGTAATCAGTTTAGCCAGACCAAATCCAGACCCTTAAAGTCAAAGTCAATCATCCAGGTCCCATTTCTAGGAAGGCCAAAGGTCCTAGGGTAGAAGGATTCTAGGGGCAACAAACCTCACCTGCATCTCCTGCCCAGTCCTCAGTGTAGGTGCAGCCTGAGTGGCATGCCCAGTACAACTAATAAGTAGGGATGCCCCCAAATCCAGTAATCGTTTTAGCCAGACCAAATCCACACCCTTAAAGTCAAATAACACTAATACTTACCTTGCCAGCTGACCTCAATATAACTGGAAAATTAAGAAACCTCCTTGTTTTTTTGTTTATTTTGAGGGGGGGGGATTGTCTCAATTGTAAAAATGTAAATTAGAGTCTGGGTTAAGTTCAATAGTCATTTGAATCATTTGCCGAGGTTTGGGTATTCAGCAGAATCGCAAAAAAAATGGAATCAGCCCGTCCCTACTGACAACCCGTAGTAAGAAATAGGATATATTCCCTTTAAGAGAAGGACGAGTCTAATTAGCAGATAAAAGAGATTCTTACTGAAATACGTCATGTTTATGGTGTCTCTAATAGCAGTACTGCAAATGCTTCTGCAGAACTACATTTCTCAGCATCCATGATGACACAGAACTGGGAATATACTTTGGTTGGAAACTTAACACGTAACAAAACCATCCCAACTTCAGTCTTTAGCTTCCTGTGCTTGGTGCACCAAACATGAGAGTGCAAGCTCTGCAGGGCAGGGACTCGCTTTCCTTAAAATGCTTGAGCATTCACAAAGGCATGTTCCCACAAACACACCTGCAGAAAGGACACACACAATCTTTTCGCTTTCTTTACTTCTTTTCAAACAAACTGTATGAATCATAAGACTCAGCTTAGAACCTGCTCAGATCCACCTCCTCCTCCTCCTCCTCACCTCTCCCTCAGGGGGAACATGAAAGGAAGGCGATGATATCAGCTGTGAGCTTCAACCTGCTGACTTTTACGACTTTTACATAACTGTTACACCTGTGTATTTTCTTACAGGGGATTTACTGATGGAATGTCACCAAATACTCAGACTATTATACAACTGAATTACTACTATAGAATCTTTGTACCAGCGTTCTCACAGCAGCAAGGTGAGTTAAAGGAGAACTAAAGTTTTGTCCATGCCGTGTCCCTCCTCCAGAACCATTCTGCCACCTCCTGAACCACATCAGATGGATACTCTTAAACATCCTCATCTGTTGTACCTTGTGTAGCTCAATGGGATGGGCACCATCTTTCACCGATTCAGGTGCTCCTGGCATAGACAGGTAAAGCCAGATCTAGAGTGGCTTCAATTGTTCATACGTTTGTCCACAGACTTCAGAAAAGGGGACCTGAATTGGTGCAAGATGGTGCCCACCAACCCTGTTGCACTAAAACAAGGTTCAGCAAACAGGCATGTTTAGGGGTCCCCACGTTTCAGGAAGGTATAGACAAGTTCTGAGGGTGGGCAAAGATATTACACAGGCTTTAGATCTTCTTTAATTGATCAATGGCAGCTAAAGACACAATATGGATGGATAGATAGATAGATAGATAGATAGATAGATAGATAGAGAGAGAGAGAGAGAGAGAGAGAGAGAGAGAGAGAGATAGATAGATAGATAGATAGATAGATAGATAGATAGATAGATAGATAGATAGATAGATAGATAGATAGATAGAGAGAGAGATAGATAGATGATGGATAGATAGATAGATTGATGGATGATAGATAGATAGATAGATAGATGATAGATAGATAGATAGATAGATAGATAGATAGATAGATAGATAGATAGATAGATAGATTGATGGATGATAGATAGATGATAGATAGATAGATAGATAGATAGATAGATAGATAGATAGATAGATAGATAGATACATGGATAGATACATGATAGATGGATAGATAGATACATGGATAGATAGATAGATAGATAGATAGATAGATAGATAGATAGATAGATAGATAGATTGATGGATGATAGATAGATAGATGATAGATAGATAGATAGATAGATAGATAGATGATAGATAGATAGATGATTAGATGGATAGATAGATGTGCTGCAGTGATACCGGTAGTGAAAGATATTAGTATGTTAATGGATTTAAGATCAAATTGCACCAATGTGTGGTTAGGGAAATGAGATGGAAAGCTTCATTAGGACTAGGTAAAGTAGCTGTGCAATTTGCTCACATTAGAACAACAATAAAAATAGATTAGACTGACTCAGAGCCAGGTGTTTGGGGCACTGACAAATAAATGGGTAAAAGTCCCATGTATCTTCTTGAGGTTGGCTTTTAGCTAAGCAGTACATAATGGGTCTGTTACTTCCAATTTAACCAAGGCTTTTAGTGGTAAGTTTAATAGGTGGGCTGGGTTTGGGTCTGTATTATGAGTCAGCACATTTACTGGTCGTGCCTATTCCTGCGCAGCCTGCATATGAGCGATGTGTATCACCCTCTATCAGACGTAGCTGTCACTCCCATTACCTGCCACTTCATTATGCATTTAGCTCTGGGCGTGGTATCTACTAGCAGCTTGGAATGTGGTTTTATGTTATCTGGAACTGCTTCATCTGAGAACCTTGGAGTTCTATAGAAAATAGCAGCCCCCTATCAGCAGACCCATGGAGGTCTTGAATCCTTTAAATGCCAACCCTCAAACCAGCAAAGCCTAGCCAAAGAACTTCTAAAACAAGGGGTTATAAAGAATTATGGGAAAAGAGAATCATCTTAGTAGCCTCACAATATATTTCTTTAATCATGTACCAAAAAGTAAGTGTTTTGGTGAGAATATTATTATTATATTTTGGAATAACAGACCATAACTGGGTGTTGGGTGGTGTAGACCATCATGAACCTTCTGAAGGTGAATTCTAAACCATAAACATCTCAGGAATTGTTTGGTAGACCAAATATCTACTGGTACCAACACCACAAATCTCTTTGATACTTAACAATTTCTATAATAAATAAATCCAGAAAATCTACATGGTCAATTCTTGGGTTTCCCAACTTGATCTAGGTCCCCTAAGAGAATGTTAAGAACACCAAAAGTGGAATATGATAAATCCGGGATTTATTTCATTATTGGTATATACAGGTATAGAACCTGTTATCCAGAATGCTTGGGACCTGGGGTTTTTGTATCTTTCCAAAATATGGATCACCATATCTTAAGTCTACTAAAAATGCTCTAAACATTAAATAAACCCCAAAAGGTTGTTTTGTTTGCTGTAAGGATTATTTTTATCTTAGTTGGGGTCAAGTACAAGATACTGTTTTATTATTACAAAGAAAAAGGAAGTCAATTTGAATTATTTGATTAAAATAGGAGAGGGTCTTCCCGCTGTTCAGCGCATTCTGGATAGCGGGTTTCCGGATAACAGGTCCCATACCTGAATCGGGAATTGATGAACTGATTTCTCTTCTTACAACTCCTGTATCTTCTCTCTTCATAGATATAAATATATACGCAAGACTAAAAAACCTTACCTAAAGCCACAAAGCCAAAACTATGGAAATAATTCTTCCCATGGTGTAGTAAGTGGGGAAATATTATGCATGTTATGCATGTCATCTATATGGAATGCTTGTGGTCCAACCATGTAAAGTTCCACATTCCTAATGAATGCTGTCTTTTGAGGAGCAGTAATCCCACCATTTCTGAACATCCCAGAGGCAATTTAGCCAAACCTCTCTCAGTATGAGACTAGATCTTTCAACTGCAAAGGAAAGGTACAGAAGCCCAAGGGAGCAGAACAATCACAGATGATATTGTTTACTGTATCTAGACAGTTGGTCCAGAACACCCACTCACTTACCAAGCCATGGCTATCTAGAAAAGTATGCAAAACCTCCCACCCAAAATCAAAGCTGCATCCAAACTCTTCTTCTCCATCACTGCCCCTCTTATGCATAAACCTATTATTGTTGTCCAACCAAACCCATGGACTTTCAGCGTGGTCTACCCCATAAACCCATACACCTACCACCATATCATCTTCAGAGCTCCTCCAGCAGAAGAAGACTTGCCAACCACTCCAGACATCCTACCCCAAATCATATGTACATTCCTAGTTCCCCATATCAAGTCTTCATCCAGAACAAGTCTGTGTCAAAAACCGTAAATAACATCCAAGAACCGCTTCCAAGTATTTCTCTGGCAAACATGTCTCACACTGCCCAGCCTTTCCCAACTTGTTCATTAAATTCCAAACAGCAGATAAAGCATGACATGGGAGAGATGTCCTTATTTGTATGAGCAGTTAGACGATGAGCCACGCACATGTACCCTGGGTCAGTCTGATACAAGGACCACCTTAAGTCAATCTAATGTGCCACCTAGATGCAGCCAGAGTCCATTAGATATAAAGTGGCACACACTAGTTCCCAGGGCCAGTTTCATATAAAGCCTCACACACTTGCACCCAGAGTGGTACATGCACACCCAGAATCGGTTTTACACAGATGCACCCAGGGTCAGATTAATATACAGTGCCAAACACATGCACCCAGGGTCAGATTAATATACAGTGCCAAACACATGCACCCAGGGTCAGATTAATATACAGTGCCAAACACAGATGCACCCAGGGTCAGATTAATATACAGTGCCAAACACATACACCCAGGGTCAGATTAATATACAGTGCCAAACACATACACCCAGAATTAATATTAAGATCACAGTCAAACAGCTTGGACCTCCATGTCCTATTCTGGGGCTAGTAGCCGCATGCATTTATATGTACACAGTGTTGCTCATTGCCATTCAGCACAGTCTTATCAGTCACGGTGCCACATAAGGACACTGTCCCACAACATAATGTTACACACACAGCTCTCCAGTAACCATTCCAGAGAAGGCCAACGAAGGAAAAAACAGGTTCCACAGATGACGCAGGATAGGGGGATCCCTGACAATCCCACCTCCTCCTCCTCCCCAGTCCTGAGTGACAGGTTAAAGGGGAAGGGGGCTACCAAAACCAGCAAAGATGGACTGTGCCAAGTGACAGTGTCCATTCATCTGACAGCCTCATCTCTTCCATTAATGGATTTTTTGCTGAGCAGGGGAGGGGGGGATCGTTGAGTGGAAGAGACTGAAGAGCAGGCATTGTGCCTCTTGTGCTGAAATCTGAGCATGGAGGGGTTTGTGTGTGCGCAGTAATAGGAAGGTAATTATCACCACTGCATTATCCGGCAGCCAAACCCTAGTAGTGCACTGCAGAGTCCTCACACCTTCCCACCCTGTAAACACAAACACCCCATACAACACGGCATGGGTGCTGAGCTGAGCATCATGGGTGCCTTAACTCAAAGTACCAATAAAGCAGGGGACCCCAATAAAACTTTAACTGTGCTGGTGTCGTGTTATTGTGACACCCGAGAGCTCAGATCTTCTGCAAAAACTAAAACATTTCAGGAATAAAGGAAAATAAAGCTTAATTTAGTATAGACACCCCTTCCTAACAGCAGCCCGTGCTCCTTTATGATAAAGCCCAGCAAGCAGCACATAGGGGGATGCTCAGAGCATCCTCCACACCCCATTGGACCATTGCTTTATTCTAGAGGCCAGTTAAATCCCCATGCACAGGCAGCCGGCAGTTAGAGCTGGCAGATGTGAGGCACTTACCATGCAGCCCAGGATAATAAACAGAGGGGTTTCCATGCTGATCCTATAAAGCTGATGGCTGAGGGCAGATAAGCAGATGCAGAATGCAGTTCTGTCGGATTCAGCAACACCTGCCCCTTAAGCCTTAAGAATCCATCCCCTTCTTGTTTATGAAAAACCACCCTCTGAGCTGTCCTCCTCCCCACAGGCCCCGCCCACTGTCACCCACAGCCCCTCCCCCTTTCTACGCTGAGAGCCTCTTGAACAAGCAAAGACTAGAAAATTGGATTTAGGGAAGGATATTTGGATGGGAGCCCCACATACACTTAACTGCACATTAGGAGGCAGGAGAAAAAAAAAAGGGAAAACGAAAGGCAGCATTTTTATTCTCTTGATCTCCTCTTTATTGTCTTAGTGGGGCTTACTGGGTACACTTGGGGTTTGGCAGGAAGATAATTGAGCTTTTAAGCAATAGGCAGGGGCACAGGTAATGGGGAGGGTGCCAGGGGGAAGGCATTAGGCATTCTTGGAATTAGTCTGGGGGTCCCATTAAATATCCTCAAGGGCAGATATCATACAGCATCATGTATGGGGTGGGGGGAGACCACTGAGCACTCTTATCTTTAAATAAGTGTTTTATTTTCCCTTTAGGTTTCCAAAGTGCCTGTATAGGAGCAGAACTGTATTTACAGCTGCCCCGCTGCTTCCGTCTGTCTGTAATGGGAAATAATCAGCCCATTGGGGCTAAACTTGGTAAAATGTCTCCAACAGTTGTAACTGGCATTATGTGTATAGTAAGATAAGATGGTTTAAAGGAAATTCTGGAACTGGACAGTTTGTTCGATTGCAAGCTCTTTGGTTCAGCCTCCAAAGTCTTCAGCCTGCTGCTATTGTGACATGCCGGTGAGTGTAGGGTGACATGTCAAATCGTAGGAATTAAGTCATGGCTGTTATGACTGTGACTGGGGGACTGCAGAGACAATTACATCCGCAGCAAGAAAAACTGCTCCCACAACAATATCAGTGGCCCCTGATCAAGCACCTACCCCATGCGATTTACTAATTAGCTAAGCAAATGCAAGGAATCTCCTGATACAGTGAAACCGGGGAGGAAAGCTGGAGGGACACAAGCCAATTAAAGCAGCTCGACCCCATTGCTGTCCCCCGTAGTAGGGTCTGTCTGAGTTTAGGATCATTGGGCATTCATACCATCCTCACCCAATGGGTCTCCACAGTCCTATAGTATGTTCTGATCACTGGTCCCCGCACCCAATAGTGGATCAACCCATTTGCTAAATGATTGCAGTTAAAGGGGCTCTTCTTTGGGGTCTAATATGTAGTTAGTTCCTCCAGGGCCATCAGGAGAGGACAGGCAGAAGTCTGATGAGATAAGGGTGACCCCAAAAGAAATGTATGAGCCCAAAAACCCGAGTGCTTTTTCCTATCCATGTCAGTACTCACTTGGCCACATGGAGCCACTAAACGCAGGTGGAACCCCCCCCTATATTCCTTAACCAAGTGTTTTAAACAAGAATAAAAGTAGCAGCAGCATTCCCAGCAAACCAGCTTCCCTAGAGAGATACTCCAAAATTTGCCAAAAATTATTCACTGCGTCCCGTGCCATCATTGACATCATTACGCATGTTCCCCAAAATGACATTAAGTGATGGGTTTTACATGTTCTACACAATAGTCAAGTGGTTACCCCACGAAAAACTGAAAAATAGAAACTAGTTATTTTTGGAAGCAACATTTCTGGTAAGAGAAACACAAAGCTGGTATAAATATATATATATTTATATATGAAGAGGAAGAAAAAAAACGCTGGATGACCACTTCCATGTTTTTGACTTTACCAGAACTGATTTCCACTTTGCAGTCCTTTTTCTTATAAGGGATAGCAAAGGCTTTTCCTTCCTTTCCAGCCCAGAGAGCCTCCTTTATCCTGAATGGGGTCAATGCTATAAACTAGCACTGTCCTACTAATCACATACAACAATTACTTCTCAAACAGCATGTTTAAAGGCCAAAATACATCAAAATTATGAAGCCATAAGTCTATGGAGCCTTTGAGTAGACTGGAGGTCATAAAAATCGGGTCTGTGGGCCTCCAGTTGGACAGTCCTACTAAAAACGTATTGTAATGGACCTGACAAACACCAACTTTCAGATGAAAGGATATCTCTAGACTTACATTAGTCAAAGGAATAAATTAGAACCTGTTACTCAGGACAAAGACAAAGGCTCAGATTCACCATGGCTCTCAGATGGTTCCTCAGAAAACTGAGATCTCTCATGTGACTGATCATATTCTGTTTTCTTTTTTAGTCTCAGTACAGGATTCCAACTACACTCCATAACTGCCAAAGGCGATTTCATAAGGTCAACTACTGGGGCAGTTGTTGTATGAAACTACTCTTGCTTAGGTGGCATCTCAGCAACTTCCATCACACAATCACCTGCATCATCAGCCTCAAGGAGAACTTGGGAAACAACTTCAGTTGGCACCAAATCTCTGTTTCATCAAGTTCTCAAGACATCCAATGTCTCATTCATTAACTATTATTGGATATATTAGTTCTCTATTCTATGAAACAACTACGTCCTTGAGTATTTGCTATATTTAGTGACTGCCGGATAAATTACAGGCTTTTTAGTTCTCTCTTGGATCCTGGAGGTCCATATCTGATATTCTAAAGGGCCAATTTAAGACAAAATATGGTAGTCACATAAACCTATATATAATATAGCAGTATTTATATCAGTTTTGTTACAACTTAAAGACATTTCATTCACAATTCGGTGGCATCTTGCCCTGCCCAAACACCAAGTGGATCAGGGGGTCAGCACTTTGATACTCTGGACCTTAAGTATTTAGTGAAGAAGGAAATGAAATCCCAGGGCTGTGACAGAAGGTTGGATTAGGAGCTTGGAGTTAACTGCACTTGTATGGTTTTATAAGGGTCATTTCCAGATGCAGCCAGCTGCACACAATCGCATACCATGGCCGTCCCATAGGGAATAAACAGCATGGACGCCTTCTGTGTGTGTGTGTGCAACTTCAAGTAGCACGGCCTTATTAAAGTTTAATTAACCCCCCTGGTTGAGCAAGATCTGAGCCCCTTCTGCTGCTTAACATAAGTGACTGCTAACATTCCTCATAAAGTTTCCTACAACTTCTCTTTATATGCTCCCATTGCTTCATATATTAATAATAGTGCCCGTATAACCTTTCTGGGGCTCTTTATAGTTTCATGTTGTTTATATATTCCTTATTTCTTCTCCCCCTTCTATTACAGTATGTGATCACTCCACTGATTTTCTCTAAAATCTTCACGTAGCACCTATTTAATGTCCCCAAAACTCCTCCAAGTGCCCAGTATAACCCCTCCCTATAATTCCTCCTTTTGCTCCATACTTCCCTATAACTCCTCCTATTGCTCCATATACCGGCCCTTCCTATAAACTCCCTCCTACCTAGCCTCATATACCACCTCCTTAGAACTCCTGCCTATTGCTCCATATTACCCTCACCTATAACTCCTCCTATTCTCCATATACCCCTCCTATATACCTCCTTCCCTATTGGCTTCCATATACCCCTCCTATAGGAATAACTCCTCCTACTGGCTCATATACCCCTCCCTATACTCCTCCTATTAGGGCTCGCATATAGCCCCTAGCCCTATAACTCCTCCTATTGGCTCCATATACCCCTCCTATAAACTCCTTTCCTGAATTGCTCCATATACCCCTCCCTATAACTCCTCCTAGTGCCCCCATATACCGGCCTCCCCTATACACTTCCTCACTATTGCTCCATATGACCCCTCCCTATAACTCCTACTACTGCTCCATATACCCCTCCCTATAACTCCTCCTATTGGGCTCCAATATACCCCTCCCTTATAACTCCTCCTATTGCTCCATTATACCCCTCCCTATTAACTCTTCCATTGCTCTATATAACCCTCCCTATAAACTCCTCCTATTGCTCCATATAACGCCTCCCTAATACTCCTCCTATTGGGCTCCATAATAACCCCTATACTCCTCCTATTGCTCCAATATAACCCTCCCTATAACTCCTCCTATTGCTCCCATATAACCCCTCCCTATAACTCCTCCTATTGCTCCATGATACCCCTCCCTATAACTCTTCCTATTGCTCCATATACCCCTCCTATAACTCCTCCTATGCTCCATATAACCCTTCCTTAAAACTCCTCCTATTGCTCACGTATAACCCCTCCCTATAACTCCTCCTATTGTCCATGTATTACCCCTCCCCTATAACTTCTCCTATTGTCCATATTACCCCTGCCCTATAACTCCTCTTGTGCTCCTTATTACCCCTCCCTATAACTCTCCTATTGACTCCATATACCTCCCTATAACTCCTCCTATTGTCCTTATACCCCTTACCTATAACTCCTCCTCCTATTATCCATAACCCCTCCCTATAACTCCTCCTATTGCCTCCTATACCCCTCCCTATAACTCCTCCTATTGCTCCATATACCCCTCCCTATAACTCCTCCTATTGCTCCATATACCCCTCCCTATAACTCCTCCTATTACATATGAGATTCTTTAACCAGATGCATTTTTGCCAAACAGAAAAAACAGGGGCTTGCCAGAAATTAAGAGTAGTTTGGGGATCAGGGGAGTGTTTGGGTGGAACGGGGTCTGCCAAACAGGAGTATGGGGCAATTGCAGCCTATCACATGTATCTAAATGAATGGTTAATCATCTAGGCAGTTTGTATGGATTTGATTTTCTAGGAGAGAGAAGAGAGGTCTGGATTCACAGGGCTATTAAAGAACAGTTAAAAGAGAACAAATAGAGGGCAATGTGAGGGTGCAGGGAAAGGGCATGTTTTTGACTATTCCCAAAGCGACTTTTTCTCATACACATGTTTCTGCCAAATTTGTCACTGATAAGCATATTCCTTTGATTTCCCATTCATTAGTATTTAGGAGTCTCTACTGGGAATATAATCCTTTCCTGCCAAGAATAGGATTTTTTTTTCTAAATGAATGTGGATTTTGCCTGGAAAAATCTACGTACTGATTTAGGGTGCCCCCACCCCTTGCTCCCCTGAGAGCTGTGGATTAGGGTGAGGTGCACTAGGGTGCTGAAGGGTTAAGCCACAAAGTGGTCAGTATGTCACAAGTGACGCTCTGCAGGACTCCGCCGCTGACACATTAATTGGCCAATTTAATCCCATCTCTGCCTCCACATCTGCCTTTATTTTACCCCTCCTCTTTGTGATTCACACACTCTCTTTCTACTCAGCCTCCAACTCATTGTTCCCTTTCTGCTGCTTCAGTGTATATGAATGTCCCATTCTTCTGTGCTTATGTTTATCAATCACATGCTTCTCTTACCATCGCTTCTTCATCCTTTCTTTACTTTTCTCCCCTGATTTTCCATCTTGCGCCCTGCCCTTTCATGGCTTCCCAGTTATTCACATATCTGCTCTCCATCTGTTTATTTGTGTTTGTACATCCATATCATCCTTATCCACCTCTATAACTCCCAATTCATTAGTCTCCATGCTCCACTCTTCATTCAATCTACTTCTTTACCCCTTCTTTTGTCTTCTCCCCATTTATTTTTATTTCCTACATGCATCATCTCTTCTTCACTCTCTGTCCTTCACACCAATCTCTTTTGCCATTCTTCAAATTATTTATCATTGGTCATTATGTCATCTACTCACCATCCTTTACATCCTATTTTCTTTCTTTTCCATACCTTATTTCCATCCTCTGCTCTTCAACCTTCATGTCTCTCTCTCTGTTCCATACCAACATGGTGTATTTATTTCTTCTTCATCCATGTCTCACCATGACACTCCTTTTCTCTCTCTGTTCATGCTTTGCTTTATAGACATCTAGCACTTATGTCTTTACTCCTCTTCTCTTTTCTAATTCTTCCTCTCCAACCCTACCAAGATGGGCTGTCATTCAAGCCACAATAAACTCTGTCAATGGTGACATCTTTGTGTATCATATTAAATATTGACAAGCTATAATAGCATTCTAGTTAACATGGTTGTCCCTTTGCCTTTCCCACTGTTTCCTGTCTCTCCATCTTCAATTTCCCTCAAATTATAAACTTCATGTCTCTCCAATTTCCAGTTCTTCCCACATCTCCTCTACCTTGTGCTTCTCCAACATGAGTGTCTCCTCATTTCTTCTTCTTCAGTTCTTTCCATTTCTGCATTCCAATCTCCCTCAACTTCTTCTTCTCAGGTCTTTCATTTCTGCCTTTACAACTACTCCCCATTTCTCACTTTTTGTATTTTGTCTTTACTTTGTCTCTACTTGTCTTCTACTTTTGGCTCTCCAACTTTATAGAGTCTCTATGTGCTTCCACTTCTTTTTACTTTTGTTTTTCTTTCTGATTTTACAACTTCAGTTTCCCGCCACTCTTCACCCTCTACAATCTCCTCCCCAGCATTCAAGCCTTGTATTAATATTTATGTTCTATCCCACCTTTCTTCTCTTCATTCCAACCTTCAGTTCTCTCTTTTTCTCTAACTCTCCAACCTTTTCTTCAAATCTTTTTCATCCATTACTATTTCCATTTCCTTTTCCTTCCTCCACCTTTCCTGGTTCTCTTTTGCTCATCTTTCTTGTCTTTGTACAGTTTTTTCTTCCTTCAGTTTTTGGTCATGTGTAATGTCTTATACACACATCCCCCTCCTTACACTCTTCCTTCTCTCCCTCCCAACCATCAGTTCAATTCATTTATCTCTCTCTTGTTTCTGTTTATTTATCTCATTCCGTATTTAGCTCACTCCAGTAATGTTTCCAATCCCTTCTTCGTCTGTCTTTGATTGGAAGAGGAAGGGAAATGTGTGCCTATTAAGTTGCATCAATTGTATCACACGTGTGCATTCTCTCTTGCACACAGACACACACACACATGAAACACGTGTAAAGGTATAAGCTGTACATACAAGTGACACAGGCATGGAAATACATGGCAGGTCACACACAAATGTCTTCACTTACTGTATCATGACTCTCCTAAGTGTGTGTACAAAGCTTACATTTCTTCACATTTACAGTGTGCGTGGGAGAATTGCTTTTTATTTGTATTTCTAGAATACCTATAATTAAGCAGAAAGTTAAATAGAATTATATTGGCATAGCATTGGTACATTTATGGAACTAGATAACTAATGAACACAAGCATTATCAGATTATAAAGAAATATCAAATGGCTGGATGGAGGTGAAGAAATGTCAGCTCAGTGGCCCAGTGGAAATCATCATGGCAAAGGGACAAGTTCTTGTTATATAGAGAGCAGCATCATTTTTCCAGAGCTAATTAGGATGTCCTGTATTGAGAAGGGAAATGTAATTCTGAACAGATTCTCACCACATGTTCTACCTCCCCTCGCAAACGTTTTTGGTTCATTGTGAAGAAGGCAGCTGCCTTGCCTCCGTATTAACCCCTTGAGGGATGCATTTTGAAGGCTTTCTCACATCCTTCAGTTTATTTCTCTGTGCTTGTGGGATCCTGAGAAGTGGAAAAAGAGACATTTATTGCAAGCAGTGCTATAATAGACTATACTATATATATATATATATATATATATATATATATATATATATATATATATATATATATATATATGTTACTACAGCTTGTAAAGCAAAATCAGCAAGTTCAATCAGTGATTCTGTATCCATTAACATCTTAAAAATCAATATATTCTGGGTACTAAGCACGCAATGCAACGAATTATTTTATCCAGATTTTTTTTCTTGAAACATCTACTTTATTATATATCAAATAAACATAACACTTTTTACTACCCAATACTATACAATAATAAAGCTATGGAGGTGAATGGAGGTAGAGTCCTTAATGTGTCCAACTGGACAGACCCCTGCCCAACCCAAACCCAATGACCTGCAACCCGACCCGCAACTGCTATCCTGCTATACCCCCTTAACCTGACCTCTTACCTGAGCAACACCCACATGGGTTTACTCTCCACCTGACTCGGGCACCCGCGAGGCCAAATGTTATGTCATCGTAAACTGGAAGTGACATCACTTTAACAGTCTGAATAAGGATCAAAAATTGCGTGGTAGGCAAGGGTGGTAGGGCTAGACCTGCAGCTGAACTGGATTCCCAGGCAGGGCACCCATGGTTTGGTGAAGGATGGGGGGAATTAGAGGGGTTTTAGTCCTCTTCTTCCTCAAGGCTGTGTTGGCTGGAATAGTCTATGAGCAAGCTGTGAATAAGCCTGCGACATCCCTGAATAGTCATCATTTTCTTACTAAAAATCCAGCGGAAAACCACAAAATGTCCTTAATGCAACACTTTAAGCACCAGGTCTCCTGAATAGCCCCGTCCGTGTGAAATTGTGCATCAATTGATTGAGCACCAAGGATGATATTTGGTTGACATTGAAACTGAGCCAGAAGTAAGAACTTTATCCCGGGTGCACAGAGGGAAATCTTGCTTTATTAAGGTGGCCATACCCAGGCAGATTTAAGATGCAGATTTGGGTCCTTCAAAGTAATTTGGCATCTTATCTGCACATATAGTGGGCCCTCCTCACCGCTATCTAGATGAAAATCGGCAGATGTCGATCAAGTTGGTTTGGTATTCTCTTTGGATTGAGGTCCACATCTCTGTGTTGATGAAGTCCTTGATCCAAACTATTCCACCTCCACAAAGGTTTGACTGAAAGTTCTACATTTTCAAAGGTTTGGATTCAGTCTGGCTGAATACTGAGGGTTTGGCCTTATTCTAAATTCTCCAATGTGATGGACTGAATCCTGAATTTGGTACTTATGTGCAGAAATAAGTTTGCTCAGATGGGAAGCAAACGAATGTATTTGGCATTGTGCGTTCCATGGGAGCCCCCTTTACCATTACTAGAGGAGGACAGAGACTATTGTGAACAGCTCACCCAAACAAAGCTGAAAGAAGCAGTCTTTATTCTCAATTGAGATGCTATTGTCCAGTTCTGAAGGAGACCTGCATTCACTGAAGTCTATAAGATGCTGCCCTGACCCTTAGAGCTGTTATGCGAGTGCTGATCCACAGTTTTTCTTTATCGTGCCAATAGCTGTTCCGCAGGGACACACGGGATCACAGATCTACAGATTAGTTACATCTCTAGGCCTGTTCTCATAGGAGAAGTTGCTGGAATTCTTCTCATAAGGGGGACACTCATTCCCCTTTTTCTTCCTGCCAATGACACAGAGATATAAGTATTTATTCTGCATGAGGGAAATCATTTCTTCTAGAAAGGCTTTTGCTGTGACGGTGTTGGCTTTCAGATCTCCAGCAGCTTCACAATTCCCCAATGACCCCATTAAAGGGAAACTGCAGTACAAGCTGCTCTTTTGTGCAAGAACAATGTATAATATGCAGAAGAATATTTATATGGGATGTTCTGCACCTTGATAGACACAGGGCTGGCAGCAGGGAAGAACAGAGATGGGATCTCCTGTCTTTTTTCAATATATCAATGGGTGAACATCAGAGTTCATCCTTTGTTGGACCCCTTTCAGAGGAAGAAAGTAGTCCAAGTGGACTGCAAAAGGACACGTTGTCTGAACTGAACAACAGCACATGGGATTTTAGTACCGTAACTTATAGAATCATACTAAATTCCCTGTCCCACACAGTAACCGGATACTCTCACTAATTTATATATTCAGTGTAAGCTCTTATTATATAATTGAGGATTTAGTTTCATTTCCCACAACAGCATCCATATGTGTTTAAATACATTGTATATGCTGTTTATTATAAGTAAATTACATTCTTGTCCAAACCTTCTCATCTGTTATTCAGTAGAGAGGCTGCAACTGACTCCAGTCTTGAGGGTTACTATAAAACACAGCATGACATTAGACTGGGATATCATGAGGATCCCAACACAAAGAAGCCATTCACCTAGGTCCTACCATCAGCCAAGGGGTGGACAATTCACCTAGGTGCTATCATAAGCCAAGGGATGGAACATTCGCCTAGGTCCTACAATCAGCCAAGGAATGAACCATTTGACTAGGTCCTACCATCAGCCAAGGGGTGGACCATTCACCTAAGTCCTACCATCAGCCAAGGGTTGGACCATTCACCTAGGTGCTATCATAAGCCAAAGGATGGACCATTCGCCTAGGTCCTACAATCAGCCAAGGAATGAACCATTTGACTAGGTCCTACCATCAGCCAAGGGGTGAACCATTCACCTAAGTCCTACCATCAGCCAAGGGGTGGACCATTCACCTAGGTGCTATCATAAGCCAAGGGATGGACCATTCGCCTAGGTCCTACAATCAGCCAAGGAATGAACCATTTGACTAGGTCCTACCATCAGCCAAGGGGTGGACCATTCACCTAAGTCCTACCATCAGCCAAGGGGTGGACCATTCACCTAGGTGCTATCATAAGCCAAGGGATGGACCATTCGCTTAGGTCCTACAATCAGCCAAGGAATGAACCATTTGACTAGGTCCTACCATCAGCCAAGGGGTGGACCATTCTCCTAGGTCCTACCATCAGCCAAGGGGTGGACCATTCTCCTAGGTCCTACCATCAGCCAAGGGGTGCTCCCGTGATGAAGCAACAAAAGAGTAGCACTTTACCAGCAGCTGCACCCTTTGGAACACTGCAATTTCTGTTGATGCGAAAACAACTGGTGGGAGTCATTGGGCCTAAAAGTCCTCCTGAAATTTCTCTTGGAAAAAATACCTTCAGCTGGTACCTCTGTCCTATTCCCTTTAGGCCAGTTGGAGTTATTAGATTCTAAGTCCTAGGAAATGCACCCACAATGTAGATTATGGACCTTACTGGGTCAAACCTGCAATTCCTTCAAGTGGTTGGCTGTTGGGCATGAAGCTTCTATCTACAAGGCACAGTTCCCTCAGTTGGAGCTATCGGTGATAGGGAGCAGTAGACTTTTTTTGAGACAGTTACCAGCTTGCCTTGATAGTAGCATTTGTTTTTTAAAGCGCAGCAGAACATAAGGTCAAGAGAACCCTTTCCGGTGCATGACATGCAAGTATCCCATGTTTGCCAACGGAAAACACAAACTTTTTCCTAAATATTTAGGCATGTCGGAAAACAATCTTTCTGGTAGGCACAACATCTGTTCCCTAAACAGCAGCTTTGTTTTTAGCGATTAACAAGCCTCCAAGTTTCCTTTAGAGAAAGACTAATTGTAGAAAATCCGACTGAACTGTGATCAGAGCTGTAGATTTGTATTATTATTTTGATCATGCCATGAACAAAGACTATGCTGAGAAAGCGTTCCGGTCACTGCTCGTAGGATTGGAAATAGGAACGATGACAAGATGATTCATACTTAGCTCACTGGCAACGCTCCATGCACTCCTTATAATAAAAAAAGGGTTCTTTCTAATGCCCTTTGTGATGGGATGAATGGGGCATAATAAGCGACTAAGTTATGACACTGAGCTGAATCCACTTAGCCAGACCACCACGTGATGTAATTAGATTGCACAGAATTGCTTTCACCCCATAGATCAGCCTACGGGAGGTGTGAAATCATCCAGACTGTACAGGAACAAGACTAAGAGACTAAATTATGGAAAAAAGGAAACGCATATCATAATTAAACGGGGCACTTAGCTGCCCAACCTCTTCCCTTGAATCCATCGCATTAGCTTTATGGTTCATCTATGAAGCCCCAGATACATTCTCTGCCTTGGTGTAGTAATCTCAAGATCTATCGTTAGTTTTATATATGCATATAATGATATATATTGTGAATGTATCTGTATAAATACTGTATCCCCCAGGCTTAATGATGTTCATGTGCATAAAATCCAATGATATAATGAAAGGGAGGGAATTATTAGGTGACAGGATCCCTTAAAACTATCTGAAATGGTATTATTTTTAAGATTGGTCGTTATGATGGGCTTTCTAGGGCAACAAGAAATGTAGGAAGACACTTCCGCATGGTTAGGGAATGTATTTTACCTGCAGCGAGAAGAAACTTTCTGACATTTTGCCACTGAGAGAAAACTTGAGTGATGGACACCTAAAGGGTCATTATACCTTCAGCTTTTCCTTGAGACTTGTGCCAAGTACAAACTATAATAACATATAGAAAGTTGTCCTGCTATGAAGTGCCCCATTTGCAACCCTGATCCAAGGCCTGTCTCCTTTTGGGCTTCTTGTAATGGTATTATAACACAATATGGAGTTATAAGGATATGTGATGGCAAGGTCACCCACTGGGCCAATCCATGACTCATATCTTCAGTAAACCTAAGGTTGGGAGCAACGCTTGTACCAACTGTACCAACTGTACCAGGGCTTTTGCCTCAGGATCCCCCCTGCTTACAATAAAAGAAACGTTACAGAATGAAAATAGGATTTTAGGACCCTTACAATTTAAAGAGTAGATCCGATCTTAAAAAAACTTCATTTGTGCTCCTGATCTTCTCCTCTATTCCCATAACTTCATCCCATTCCCAGTTGCAATGCTTTGTACATCTTCTCCGTCTCTTGAATTTCATGCTATCAGACCCTTCCCACCCCTACAAACCCTTCAAACACTCCCTAAAGAAGCCTGAATTACCAACATTCCATACAGAATGGAAATTCTTCCCAGCAAATCAGTTATTCCCCACCCCCCATCAGTTTAGATTGCAACCTACTAAACCTACTCTTTTATTCTGTAACCCATGTTTGCTGATCTATTGTAAGACCCCTGATTGTTATAATATCAATGTGCCGTAGTGCGTATATTGCTGGCGCTGTATAAATAAATGATGATGATGATGGTGGTTAATAGAAAGCATGATTAACTCTTTCTCGTAAAGCATAGGAACGATGTAATTAAAGCTAAAGAGCCGTAATAGCATTGGCTTCAATAAGATCATTTTGGCACAAGCTATTTTCATCTATGTCTGTAATTTATACTGTATGGCTTCATTTCTCTATAGCCCTGTCTGTACTGCTGCCATCCTCATAATATGTCTGCTACTACTAAACACAACCCCTTCCAGGCTCTGTGCAACATTCAGACACATTGATTTTCACAATTAACCTCAGAGCTCTCTTATTGCTATAACATGTCCCTGGTCTCCATTTTCATCCTGACATAGGGGGAAGGGAAATGAGCAGAGAGCAAATTAATAAAAATACACCCTATTCAAGTATTTTTGTCGTGTTAAAAGTTATCCTTATACTGTATATAACCATCCTTATACCTTTGCCTTCCTTGGTTCTCCTTTTGCTTCCCATCACCCCAACCTATTGCTCCATACGATTCTCCCTAAAATTCCTCCTATTGCTCCATATAACCCTCCCTATAACTCCTCCTATTGCTCCATATACCCCTCCCTATAACTCCTCCTATTGCTCCATATACCCCTCCCTATAACTCCTCCTATTGCTCCATATAACCCTCCCTATAACTCCTCCTATTGCTCCATATACCCCTCCCTATAACTCCTCCTACTGCTCCATATACCCCTCCCTATAACTCCTCCTATTGCTCCATATACCCCTCCCTATAACTCCTCCTATTGCTCCATATACCCCTCCCTATAACTCCTCCTATTGCTCCATATACCCCTCCCTATAACTCCTCCTATTGCTCCATATACCCCTCCCTATAACTCCTCCTATTGCTCCATATAACCCTCCCTGATACCACCAGATAGCAGGTGATGAAGGTCTACGTTATCATCAACAGCAGAAGCTGGTGCACAACTTCTACTAAAAATGAGACATTCCTAACCTGTTTCTTGTGTGCCTCTGCATCCACTGGCTTTGCTTTTGTCAATGAACCTGGACCTACTAGTCGTTAAGGATGGAATTAGCACTTCTTCTAAGTTACTGAGTTACTGGTTCATTCAGGGGTTGCTTTTGTACCCCATCTGCTTTCTCTTTTTACTTTAAGTCCTATCCAAGGGACCACACCCCAGTTTCCGAGTCTGTTCCATGAGATATACAAGTATGAAGGAGAGTGTTGGGTGGAAAAGGTCAGTCTCTGGCATATGTCTCTGCCATGAGATATACAAGCATTTTGGAGAGTTGTGGATGGAGTAGTCCATTAGTCTCAGGCCTATGTCTATGCCATGGGATATACAAGCATGCGTAAAAGTTGTGGGTGGAGTAGTCCATTCGTCTCAGACTTATGTCTATGCCATGAGATATACAAGCATTTAGGAGAGTTGTGGGTGGAGTAGTCCATCAGTCTCAGGCCTATGTCTATGCTATGAGATATACAAGCATTTGGGAGAGTTGTGGGTGGAGTAGGACATCATTCTCAGGCCTATGTCTATGCCATGGGATATACAAGCATCTTTAAGAGTTGTGGGTGGAGTAGGTCATCATTCTCAGGACTATGTCTTTGCTACAAGATATACAAGCATGCTGGTGAGCTGGTTGTGTGGTTTTGGCAGATAAGATATATTTCCTGGGTGTCTGAAGAAATTAAGTTACAATGAAAGATATGGTGAAACAAAATAAACACTTTATACAGATTGACTTCAAAACAAGGCCAAGCTTTTTACGGTGTTATATTGCATATTGTGTGCATAGTTTGTATCCCACTGTACATATCTGAACATACTGTTGGTACTTGTCCCTCTGAGCACATTTCTGGAACTCCACTGTATAATCTCTGTGCCGTACATGTTTTGCAGCGTTGCTGGGTATCCACACAACTATGTGTATGTAGCATTACATAACTTCAGTATTACTTCTGTTGGGGGCAGACGGTCAAGTTAAATATTCCCAAGGAATTTCCTAAAATAAACAGAACTGTCTAAAGATATATTTTATTAGGGATCTGAGGCAGCCATTGAGTGTGAGGGGACAGGGAAGGAAAGCTATTGTTACATCGGTCAAAGTTGACAAGATTAAAAGATTACAGTTGTTCCTCTAGCATTAGTCAGGATAGCTATTTTTTATGGCCGCTAATAGAAAAAATATATTACATTCAGTTAGATATAACTGGGAGGTGGGGTATAATGTCAGATCAGCTATCTTGTAACCCTATAAAAATAGGATCTTCAAGATAATTTATTGACTTCTTGATATATATATACTGAGGTGGGTGCCTAGTGTGTAGCATAAAGTCAAGTCTCTCCAACCCACCTTGAAAAACAAAAGTATCTATGGCAAAAAATGTAAATTCCTGCTTTAAGTTCACCTTTGAAATGACATTTCAGTTGTGGTCTTTTCTTACAAACATAGGAGACTTTGCTGTATCAGCCATTGATCCATGGTCCTAAGACTATCTACAGTAGGACATCAAGACCTTCAAGATGGGCTTCTAGGAATATCTAGGACAGAAAAGTAAATTCTAGCCAAATATGTCATTTTGACTGGGCCTCCCCAGACAAGGCTTGGAGTCCAGTTAGATGGGCAACCTCCACATTGTGGAAACCATTGTAGTCTGGTGTGTGTTGTTATTTATAGACCTTACTACAACACTGTTTATTATTAAAGGCAAGTGGCTGGTGACTGTGCTGAGACAAGCAGTATGGATTCACCTCCCCACATTCTTGATTTAATATGGCAGCCCAGGCCATGCCCACCAGAGCCAACCCCAAATCCACTCAAGCCCCAACCAGACCCAATAAACACCATCAGGTCCCTCATTCAGGGTTAAAGTTGAGGTCTATGACATGACAACTCCCACAAATATGACTAATTGCAACGATGGGGTGGGGGAAAAGTTCAGTGCACATAATACGCACACATAATAACCGTACTTAGAAATATTGTATTTTTCTCTCTTAATGCACTTTCCTCCTCCCTGCTATTTATATCTGCATGGCTATAATTACTACTCCTGTTTGTCGGTAGAATGACATTTATTGGTTAGCTCTTCCTTCTCTCATGTGTACATGGACAGTGCAGTAGAAATTAGACTAATCATGGCAATAAAGACATGGCAATCAGACAGCCCAGTGCTGCATCTCTAGCCCATCCAGTCTATGGCATTTCTCTGTCCTAAGTCCCACAGCCTTTGTAAGGAGCCTCTATCAGATTTCCCTTTCTATATTTATCTGTTTCTCCTTGTATTGTTTTCTCTCCATCTAAACCTTTCTTCCGGCACCCTCCTCCTCCTCCTCAAGTCTTCTCGCATCCTTTGCTCCCAATCTATCTCTTGTTCCTCCTCTCTTCCTGCCTTTCATGTTGCTCTCACAAGGCAGTTGATTGTGCTGATCCGACAGAAGCACATAGAGACAATGGAGCCTCATATATAACCCTCCGAGTGTGTCTATATAATAGAGCCCCAGTCCACTCCTCCCAGCATCCTCTGGGGACTGGAGCTGCTTAAGATCTTCTCAAGAAGAATGTATTGACTGCATTATCTTCAATATGGTCCTATCAGGGATGCATTCCTCATTAATATACCATAAAATATATCCCCCACCCTAAAGATGTATTGTAAGTATCTTGGAACATGTGCCCCTCCTCTATCTTCTGTGAACTACAGCTCTCAGCATGGCCAACAGCAGGATAGAGGAGACACAATGAGCAAGGTGTTCTTTTGCACAGTAGAATTACTATATATAAATGGGTAGCAGGTATCATATTGTTTGGCTGAACTGAGATTTTATCCAGAAGAAACATACAGAAACGGAACTAGAGGGGGGCGGGCCCTGGCGCAGGACGCGCAGCCGGGCCCCCACCCCCCTCTGTACACACGGAACTGGCCAGGAATATGCATCGCGCGGACTGCCGGGGGGCCCTGAGGGGGTGCGGGCCCTGGCCCCCCCTGCTCCCCCGGTAGCTCCGCCCCTGGAAACATATTCTTATATTTAGGGCAAGGGCACATGCTAAGATTGGGGGGGATTGGGGGGGTGACAAATCGCCTCTTCTTCGGGAGACTAATCTCCCAGAAAAGCCTTCCCGTCAGCTACACCGCCGGCGAGATGGCACTTGGAACGCTTCGTTTTCTGAAGTCGCCCAAAGTTTACTAGTGAAGCAAATTCTGAGCACCATCCCGTCTGTGATTTAGATTCTAGCTGGCGGGAAGGCTTTTTGGGGAGATTAGTTGCCCAAAGAAGAGCCGATTTGTCGCGAAGTGACTAAATCTCCCCAAATCTTAGTGTGTGCACTTACCCTTAAAGGAGAATTCAACCCTTAACCAAACAAAACCCCGACCCTACGTAAACCCCCCCCCAGCCTAGCTGCTACCCTGGGGAAATGCCCCTAACTTTTTACTTACCCCTCGGTGCAGATTCAGGGATCGCAGTTCATGGCAGCCATCTTCCAGTTCTTCGGTCTTCTCAGCTCTCTCAAACTGTACCAGTAAGCCATGGAGCTTAATTGCTGGACAGAGAGCTCACTCACAACTCCTTGACTTTTTGCAAGGTGGGGGCTCATTAATTTTAGCTCCTGTATTGGCTTCTTCAGACTGAGTGAACACAGTCCCTGTTATTCTTCACATATGTCTCATAGAGAATTCTGTGGAAAATAAAACAGTTGAGAAGACACCTTTACAGGTCAGTTTTGTAAATGCAGCTCAGCAGAGATTCGTTGCCTACAATAGTCTATGCCATATTGGAAAACAAACCCTAGAAATAAAGATGACGAGCCGTTTTTTTTTTTCCATGGCGGTTATCAGAAAATCCATCTCAAGCGGAGCTTAATTCATGAAGCCAACGTGGGGCTTACTGATGTCAGAAGGTATATTTAAAGCAAGACTGTAATTTGTGGCTTTTGGAGAGAATGGATCTCGGGACGTGTGCTCTAATCTTCCACTTTAGCTCCTGAAACCCCGGCTTGAGTGACAGTTGAACCAATTAAATATTTAAGAACGCATTAAAAAGTTACTGCCATTGCTTCTGAATAAGACAATTTGTCACTATTAAAGGTCTCTTTGCTTTTATAGGGAATAGACTTTTTAACCCATCAAAATATATCACTGACATCAAGCCAATTTCCTTCTTTAAAGTTATTGACTATTTAACCCCATAAATCATGTCGCTGCCAGCTAGACACTTTGCTCTAATGAGTGATTAAATATTTAAATCGATAAACACATCAAGTCCCCTTTCCCTTTCATCAATGAAAGTAGTTCCTACCTCATCCAGTGTCCAGCAGGGGTGTCTGGCCCCACCCGAAACCTACTAACTTCGCTGACAAGGCTCCCTACCCTTCCACCTGTGCAGCATGCTAGAGTCCTGCTTTAGGTTGGTATCTGAGGAACACCCACAAGGTGGTTGAGATTTTGTTGAAGTACTCCCTGACCTTATGGTCTGTTTAGTTGTGGGCTACTTCTGGTCACACGGAGCGTGGCAAGGGGGTGTTCAAAAAAATCTACATTTTGATTGGGATGGGTTCGGATATCTAGAAGAAGATGTTGTTGCTCAGGTCAGAGGTTCCAGGTTAGACCATTGCTTGGAAGGTCTTGGTCAGACATGTGTCTACTGAACTAGACTCGTGCAGAACAAGCATGAATCCTCAGGAACTTGTCCACCAATCCCATGGGTTAGGATATCTTCTAGCAGTTGATTTCTTTGATCTCTTTGAATTGCCTTCATGGGTTACAGACCCAGGGGAAACATGCTGCACCTGCCTGTTCTACTTGTTTATTGTTAAACAGGATCTCAACCCAAAAACTGAACTAAATTTAGAGTGATCCTCTGAGCATTTTTGCACTTCTTATTGTATTCATTTGTGAGATATTACCAGTTTCAGACTGCTCTTAACAGCTATCTCTGAAAGTATAGAGTCAACAATCCTATGGTTAACTGACTATACAAGAACTGCATTGAAAGTCCATAGACAGTTTGGGTCGTTGATACTATGGCCTTTGAAGATAGCTGTTGAGATGAAAGCCTGGGATTTGTAGTCTAAAATGTCTAATATCTCAGAAACCTCTAACAATTATAATGTAAAGCGAGAACATTTTTCAGAAGGTGACTCAAAAAAAAAAGGTCAACATCAATACAATTTTTGGGTTTAAATAGTTCTCCACCTTGAGATTGTCAAGAGCAAGCAGTCTGAACCTCTACACTTATGAGCGACTTTGTAGAACCCCCCCATGAACCACCAGTAGCCCCCTACATTACACATGAAATGCCTCCTTGGTAAGCACCGCGGGTGGGCTACTGGGTTTGTTTAGGTGGAAACCTTGGTCTGAGACTGAAAATTAACAAAATAATTGCTTTAAGATTGGAGACTGTTAATCTGTTGCTCAGGTAATGATAATCATAACAGTTTAATGGCACGTTGACCATGGCCTTTGAAATAATGTCTTGGGACGGATCATTAGTACTTTTCAGCCAAACCCCCTAACTGAGAGCAAACAGAAGCGTTCGTAGTGGGCTGTCCATTCCCATCCTGCTACAGACAGCCACCCTAGTGAGGGATCAGCTAAGTGCTAACACATGTGTGCAAGATGTGCGATGGGGAAGAGGTATACACAGAAACATATGCTGCCTCTCTTAACACTAAAACATAGAAATTACTGCCTAACTGAGCTTAGTCAACTTATATAAAGGGATCTGATGAGTATTGCTCTCTGAGCATTCTCAATCACCATACAGAACCCATGGAATTGAAGACTAATCCAAAGGTTCAATCAAAAGAAGTCAGACTATCCATCATGGTGAGGACTAATCCAAAGGTTCAATCAAAAGAAGTCAGACTATCCAATCATGGTGAGGAACGTTACTTAATTAGCTGACTTTGAGCAAACGGAGTACTTAGCAGAGGTGTGCATCCAGTTGAGTTTGGGGTTATCAAATCAAACAACCCGCTATTCACACTGGTGGATATCATCAGATATGGTCATCCATAGAGATGGTCAAATAGGATTGACACACTCATTTGATAGATCGGCCTGGACAAAAATGTAGACCTCACTTGTAGATAAGCAGATGCCTCATGGACTTTAATGTGATTGGTTGGCTTTCAGTAAGGTCAACAATGGCCAAACTGCCTGAACTTCACAGTGGACCTATCACTAACTTTGCCAGTCAGCCTGGAGAAGGGGGACTACAACTGGGAAAGCCTTAGGCCAGGCAGTGAGAAGATCTCTGACTTTCACTTGGTCTATGCCCCCAATCTCAGCCAGCTCGCTAAAGCAGAAAATGTTGTAGCTAAATATCTATATTATAGAGCAACTGTCCGATATTTTTAGTATTCATGCCAAAATGTATCTCCAACCTGTGGCCTTCAGCTCTTGCAGCAGATACCTGAAAGAAGAGACATATATTTAGCGGAGCAAAGGTGGGTACAGTAGGGCAAGGTGGTGACAGCAACTCTCTATATCTGTTGCCGAAATGTTGACCCCGATGCTGTGCTACAACTGCCAGAAACATACTTCTTGTATTTTTGATAAACATCTTAATCTTTTTAAGAGCTTTTAATTATTTAAATAGCACAGACGCCAATCCAAAAAAAATATTAATATTTCAACCCTTGGTCCAAAATGTTCTTAAGGTCTCCTTATCCCCTCACGACTGATGGATTATTCCTCACGGCGCTCATGCAGGTCCAGCAGATTTATTTGTTTAGTCATTCCTCTTTCTAATTGCAACTGCCTGTATCCCCTGGACTAATAAATAAAGCTAAAGGGGAAAAAAAACAAATAAACCACAAAACTGTCACGAATAATCTTACTCGAGCACTAAAATTCATTCTGCACTCCCATAATAATGCAGAGTCTCTCGATAGCTACAGAGTGCATCATGGGAAATCACCTAAATCCATATAGAAACAAATGACTTGAACTATATAGAAATTAGTGGATAAATCAAAATCTACAGGGAAACGTAATATGATTTGTGCTGGAATGAATTCGATCTAAAATACCAACCCCCCCCAAATAATTTCATTAAGTCAAGATGAATGAGTTCATTCATTTGGAATTAGTGTTTGTAATGAAAGGGGGGGATATCCACCTTTGTTCTAAGATAATAATAAATAACGATATTATAACAATGATACAAATTTAATTGCTTATCCAATATTTTCCTTGGAACTAATCTCAACAT
The DNA here is from genome assembly GCF_017654675.1 of Xenopus laevis. Lineage (NCBI taxonomy): Eukaryota > Metazoa > Chordata > Amphibia > Anura > Pipidae > Xenopus > Xenopus laevis. The sequence continues at coordinate 4,218,849 of NC_054388.1, read as the reverse complement.
GCAAACCAAGCTTTTATCCAACCACAGTTTCATTGTACAGCAGTGAGGACCAATCAGGACTTGGTAATAATAGGTGTCTTTCCTAAATGAATATGAGTTCCACATGATTATACTCTAAGTGCAAAGCTCCTTAGCTTTAATGGGACCTTGCATTACCGAATGTTAATTGGGCTTGGTACAGAGATCTTTACTACTTTCCCGTTTTTGTTGTATTTTTACAAGTACTGATTTTTCGGTGAAACCCATTTTATTAGGTGTTTTTTTTTACAAAGAGAGATAGCGAAAGGGAAAATGTTGAGAGCAAATGTTGCAGTTCCACGGTTTAAAAGCAAATAAAAGAGGAACTGTAGAAACAAACACGGGTCATTGTAGGAATATTCTAAAACAAAAGCCAACATGTATGGGAAACATTTCATTTATTGGTGGAATCTTTATAATGGTCCATGGACTTTTATAACATGAACTCTGGGAACTATTTTTCACTGAATATTGATCACTTAAATATTTAGCAGACCTTCCCCAAGATACAAACATGGACAATATTCGTGTTATTCTAACGCAAAACTCAGGCAATGATTCCAGATGGTCCCTGAACCACTTTTGAAGCCACCTTTCTTAGCATGGGCAAAGGGCCCCATGCTCTATGGGCTTAGGGTCGCCAGACTTTGATACCAACTTGTGGAGATAAGTAGGATGGAAGCATTCTAGGAAATGAAATCACTAAGTGAAAGAATAATGAAGATGGACACTAACAGATTCATAAATTGTCTGTGAATCTCAAGATTTTCAACCATTTTGATTCAAGACCCACCCAGTCTGGATTGGTTTCGTTTGTGATGGGTACTTTGATGAGACTTTCAGATATGTAGCCTGTAGAGAGCTGGGCTTTGCACTTCAACAGCAGTTGAACAAGAGTTGGGCAAGAGAGTCTATAAAGCGTAAATGTTGCCACCTTGACATTGACCATCTCCATCTTCCTCTACTATCCTCATGTGCTCCTCTTCCCCAAAAAGAGCTGCTATTCTGCAGGGTCCCATGCAGTCATCTGCCCTATTTTTGAGCCAGCTCTACTTTATATAGAGATTCTCTTTGTACTCAGTTGCTTTGGCCACAGATTAATGACCTACGGTTGTCTCTGCCACTAAGCAGAACATATGAATCCCAAGAAACAATCATCTGATCAACCAATAAAGGAATGGGCTCCTGACACATCCCTTATTTATAACCCTAATCCTTGGAAAGATACAAGTGACAGGCTTTTTAAAAGAAAACAATCCCATTTGGTCCTGAGAAATTGCAGTCTCTTGCCAACTCTTTGTTCTTCCATATGTTTCCCAAGCAAGGAGCTCTAATGAGGGCAGATATAAAAGCCAAGGACTGTGCGGGGACTTTACTTTAAAGTGGATTATTAGTAAAAGAGACAAATTATCCAAGGAAATCATGAGAGATGGTTTTACTGGTAAAAGTGGTGAACTATCTGTCTGTTTAGATACCAATTTGTATTGTGCCAGTATTGTACAAATGTAAAATATTTTCTCAAGTGCAATTACCCAAATGAACCAATCAGCAATTAGCTCTGTTCAGTCCTGTTCAGGTAGTGAGATAAAAGCAAATCTATCATTGGTTACCTCTGCTTATTGCATCAATAGAGGGCATCCACACTGCATTCACCCTAAATCAATGCAATTGCACCAAGCACCATTGTTTATGTCCAGTTTTGGTTTGGAAGGTCCAAGGCCAACCAGACTTCTGCTGCAAGGGGCACCCAACACCGAGTCCCCCTGCCCTAACCACAAGACCCCTCCAGGCCCCCTTCCCAGCTGCAACCCCCTTCTGGGCATGTACCTGTTCTTGAGTTGCAGCCACAGTCAGGGCCAGGGAGGAGATTAGGGGGCAGCAAGGGGTCTCTGAAAGGAACAGGTCAGGGTCAGTGGGGCCCACTGGGTTTTTACCCAGTGTCCCACCAGCTCAGTTTGACCCTGTGTCTGTCCGTTCTGCTTCTTCAGCAGAATCATGTGCCTTCTTGATATTGAGAAACCCTGAATCCACTGCCACCCTGAATGGAGCGATAATTCTAGGGTTCCTATATAAAATGTCAAGGTGCCGACCCTACAAGGTATGAGCTGAGCTTCACTAATAGCATGGATATCCAGTAATATTTTGTGGACAGTTAACTGCAAGTAAAACTTCTACAGCCAAAATATATGAAGCCTGTTTGTGATGCACTAGACAAATATTTTATGTAAAATGAAACAACACGCACCCACATAGGGTATTGACTTGCTGCATTGTCCACCAAGTCCTGTGGCACCTGGAACTGAAATGGCAGATATTGGTAACACCATGTTTTATTGTATTACCTTCTTCCTCAATGATTGCTAACATACTGAAACATCGAGAACAACGACACAGATTAATGTAATACAGGTGAATACCCAGGGGCGTTACATTTTCCTTTCTTCCAATAAGTGCTAAAATGTCCTTTTGTGATAAACAGGTTCCATATTCTGAAGGGAGAGAAAAAAAACACATCCTCCCAAACCTTTGTATTTTATAACTTTGTAAATCACAGACCTGTGTCGAGGGAGAATCTGATTTCATTTGCCAGTTCCTGTTTCTCTAAGGAGGTTGAGTTACACGCACTCTTTTCTCTCTCCCGTAACCTTTTCTCCACTTTCAAATAATTACCTTTAGCAGCTTGGAAAATGCAGTAGGTTTGCATTGTAGGTGGCTGGAGATGCCCCGAGGGTTTGAACGTGTGACTTGGTTACAAAATGTGCCTCGTTAAGATTAATTAGCGTAGAAAGTGTTGGACAATTCACAGCCACGGTTGGCGGACTGAAGGTTCCTCAGAGTTAAATGGGGAGCCAGTTGGGTAAAAATGTTGCCAGTTGAAGGGGGTAAAATTAAAATAATTTTAATTAAATTAGGGAAAAAGTATTAGATTATTGTGAAAATGAAACATCTATATATTATATATGAAAAGGAACAATAAAAAGGTGCTCATGTTTCTGCATATGCCTACAATGATCATATGATAAGGGACAGTGTAGAGACTCCTCTAGGGATTGAACATCACATAAAGGATATGACATGCAAGAGTAAAAGGCTAATCTCACAGGAGTTCAACAAAAGGAAATATGTTTCAAATAAAGGTTATAAAAAGAAAGTGGAACACTATGGGCACCAATAAACGTAATCTAACATACGATAGGTGGGATGAATTCAGAGAGAAACCTGGTGAAGGAGATGAGAAGTTTGTGCATTGTTGGACTTAGCTTGGTAAAGTTTCCTTCCTTTCTCATAAAGGGAGAAGAAAGAACACTAAAGGATCATTTGAACCCAAATGATACAAATGTTATCCTTTCTCAGGGATGTCCTTAAGCCTGGGATGTCCATATGTCCATAAAAAACACGTTCTTAGGTGATTCTTGTGTGTCCAGATGGTGGGAGAATGGGTGGCAAGTAACCATGTATGGATAGGGAGTCCTTCTTGCAAAAAAAAGGGAAAATGCCAAAAATATTTATATATCAGTTAAGACAACATATTGTGAGAATTCAGCAAGGAAATTACAAATTCAATTATAAAAAAAAAAAAAAAAAGCTTCTGGAATGATCGTTCTGCAATGATTATCCAGAATCGAAAAAAAACCAACATTCCGAGTGATTGTATATGTGGTGTTTTCACAATTGTGACTCCCAGTATCTTGTGTATTTCACTAAAGGCTTGTGGGATCCGACTATTGTGGGTCTTTTGAGAAGCTCTGGTGCAATTAAATGATCGCAGGAGTGTCATAAAAAATCTCAGTAGGAACAGCAACCCAACATTCTTATCCAGAAATCAGGTCTGACCTTGGGTTTCCCAAAAAAAAGTGGTTTAGCACTAAGTTTGGTAGCTAAAAAGTAATGGTGCTTCCTCGGTCCTTCTGAGTTTCATCTATTCTTCCTTTATTGGGTGGAGATGAAGAAAAAGGCACATTTAGATGCAACTGATATATGACATATTGGCAATATTTTGGCCATGAGGTGAGTTACTGGATTGTCTTCCTTAGGTCTACAAATGTAGGCTCTCTGAGAAGTTACAGCAGTACGTAATTAAAGAAACTCTTGTAAATTCTTCTTTTGCTTTTGGAGAATATGTCCTAGCTTTGAGAAACATGTCCCATTGTCTCCATCAAAATAGTCAGGGAGTTTTGTATTGTCTGTGAGGATGGAAAAGCAGCCATGCATGGTGTCTCCTCTGTTTAGGGATCGCATTTGCTCTTCTATTAGTTCATTCAGAGATGTATTACTCTTATCTGACTTTCAGGCTTATGGAGGGGGTTTGGCCATACCTGGCTGGCGGCACAGACTGCAGAAGGTACAGATGTGATGTCTGCCAGAGACCAGTTTTGTAGGATTCTTTTTGAATTTGATTATAAAAGTTCCTGATATATATCTGGGTCTATCAAAAATGTGAGGCAACATGCTTTGTTCTTCTTCAGTTATTGTATTGTAGGCACCAAGTGTTGACCAATAAGTTGTGAATCTGAGATTTAGTCATGGTCTCCCAGGTGGTCCCAAACCACAGTTTGAGAATGACCTATTTATCAGGCGCTGTGAGCTATCCATGCCTTAGCCGGATATTGTAGGCACATTGTTTATATCTGTTGTGCAAGCGATATGGGTGATATCTAGACCTTTGGGAGAAGATCTCATTTAGATCTTATGATCCTTGTTGAATAGAATTGCACAGTTCTATACAATTGTGCTTGGATCCTGATCAGTGATTCATGCCTGAGGCCTGGCGCTTCAATGGTATCTGCAGATTAGGCAGGATTACAGGCAGTCTAATAAGATCATTAAAGTCTGACAGCAAACATGAGCACTGCTGTTTTAAAGGGGGGCCGGAGATCAGTCTTGATAATGTAGCTGCAGTGTAGGTGCTAATGGATAAAAGCATGAGAGTTCATTAAAGAGCATGGAAATAATTGGCTATATACATAAAATTAAGTAGAAAATTCCACTGTGAAGATCAATGCCTCCAGATTTCCCCTGTAGCTCCATATCTGGTATATACAAGTAGTGCATTATAGATAGAACAGTGTAACCCGTTTAGGAAATATAAGGGTATTAGAAGCCACTGATGAGTTCCAGGACCACAAGGCTTTTGTACAGGTGACTCAGATCATCATTTCTAGTTTAATCCTTTGTGGAGATAATATCGCCCTTTAAATTGTATTATTTGAACCACAACATTCCTGCCTAATTGCTTTCGATTGATCTTTGTATTTTTCTCACACTGTTCCACCCATATCTGAAGACACCTTCTCGCCAAGCTGTAAAAATAGAATGTCTTAATCTTTTTGTGTTTTTTTAGTCTTTATTAAGGGACTGAACAGCTTTGCATAGCAAGAACACTTCACAAAGGAGTAGGTCCCATCAACTAGCTCAGACCAATGTTCTGAGTTTAGTATGTGACAGAAAGGACATTGGCCCTCAGCATTATATACATCGTAATATGTACTTTTAATCATTGGTCCTCCAACTACTAAGTTAGCAGGGCCCTAATTATTAGGCCAATATCTGCTTGGTCACCATGGGCAGTAGGGGCCTTGATGAAAACAAATGGCCAGAACATGCATAGTCATTTCCCTCGATCCACCATGCCCCATTGTGCCAAACTCTGGTCCATGATTTACCCAAACTCCATAAGCCCCACCCACTCCACAGCCAACAAATTGCACCTTTGTGTGTCTCTGGGTCCCTCTTTGCCACAGGCTCCATGCTTCAAATATCGCCTATACCTCCATAAAAGTGTAACAGATGTTGGATATCTTCAGTAAATGTCTAGCCTACAGGTCTCCAGCTGAAGAAGAGTCAACCTTTGCCTATTTATTTATACCAATGGGAGCTACCATATTGCTTCCTTCCGGTGAAGTGCTGACAACTTTCCACAGACCACATACAGACCAAACTGTGCCAGATAATTATATTTCTTTCTCTATTGTACTCATTAGGGAATAGCTTTCCAGGAGGCCAAGCTTGATGACTCTTATCTCCCTCTACACCACACTAAGGGGGTTATTTTTCATGCTACGAATATACATAATTCGTAGTTTTCGGACTAAAAAAAAACGAAGAATTTTTCAGAATTTATTAAAGCTTGTCCGACTCTGAAAATCCGGTATCTCAAAGCTCTTGAGGTCCTGTATAAGTCATTGGGGAAGGTCCCAGTGTCTGCTCTGCTGTACATACTGATATCCAATCATTTCAGGGATTTTGGACCAAAAAGTCCAAAATATTCCTAGTATTTGTGGAAAAGTACGAAAAATTCATACTTTTCGGGCAATGCTCCGAAGTTATTGGATTTTTGCCCGACCCAATTTTTTTCAGACTTTTTTTAAATGATAAATAAGGTCCATTTGGACAGTCGGAGTTGATCGGATTTTTATGTTAGAAATACTTTTCTAAAAAAAATTCGGACCTTGATAAATAACCCCCTAAAAGTTAATTTGAAGGCACCTCCCATTTAAGGAGTATCCAAACAGATATTAGAAATTACCAGTACTGATGAAGGTTTATATTCAAAGTATTGTCCCTCTTCTGTGCTGTACGATTCTCTTCTTAGTTCTTACCTCTCTTCTCCTGACCTGGTTGTGGCCCTAAACCCTTATAAGTTAAATAATTCACTTATTTTTCTTACCTCTTCAAAGTTTTTTCACTTGTTGGCAAATGAATGTCTAGAATATATTTCCTTAGCGATCTAAAATTATTTTTCCTAAGTTTTACAAACTATTCAGGTGCCTCCCTAAGCGTTCAGTTCTTTCAAAGGGCACTGAGATCAACCACCTCAAGATGATCTATTGTTCTAATTATTCTGTATATTCTTTTCTCACGATTCTCCAGCAAAGTCTCTAGGTAGAAGCTACAGAGATATTCTATTCCCTCTTATATCTTATGGGAGTACTTAATGTTACCTATAATATTTGAGTTGCAAAAGAGTTTAACCTTTTGCCTTACAATGTGTATGTATAACCCTGGCCTCTGTGTGGCTCCAGATTTGCACTGTAGTCAAGTATCAGCCAGGGATTTGCTTCATAAACAACTCAGATTAGTGCAAGTGTTATAGTTGGCCATCTGCCTACTCAGAGGGCAGAACAGCAGTCATGTTTTCCTCTCTTCAAGCAGAGCGTTTTGTACAAGACCAGAATACAAGAATCCCTATAGATCTCCAAGATACTCACTAACTTCATTACCAAGATCTATTTCTTCCTAAGAAAAGTCCTTGTTATGGGATATGGCTTCCACCCAACTGTGGGCTAAAATAAATAGGAGTCTCCAAACCTAGCACAAGGGTTTGTTATTGAACTTGCTCAAGGGATTGTCTGTAACTAATACTCAATGCTTAGCAGTTATGAAATTGTGTCCATCACTACCAAGACTAGCTGTCACTACCTACATAATGTAAATTATGAACTCCAAGGAGGTTTTCCCAGAACAATACAGCAAATCCAAAAAAAAAAAGTCTCACCAGCAGCAGGTGTCCAGAACATGTGTGGTCGGTGCTGACCATCCACCCTTTTATGAAGATCTTGGCTGTGCTACTAACTGGGAGAGGCAAACATAAACAAGACAAGAGGCACCAGTCAGCAATGTATTGCGGATCCCAAAATCATTTTACTGTCCTTTCCAGGACCACGTTATACGCACCCTCAGTGGCTGCCTTTTTATCAGATAAATAAACACCAGAGACCTAGTAGAAGAGGAGGCATGGCATACAAGAAAAATATAAGGATAGTGTTTTCCTGCCTTGAAGAGTGATTTATGGTGCTTTAGGCATTGGTAGATAGAGTAACCTCCCCAAGGAGCTGACACATATTAACTGAATACTGGACTGTAACACAAACTCCACAGGCCAATATCCTACACCTTTCATTTGTCTGTTTTGAATCTAATCCTCCAACTAGAGTAAGTCAAAGGGGGACCAGAAGGAGGTATGTGTGGGGGTCCTAAAGGAGGATTAACTCTAAATAATGGTCTAATAACAAAAAAAGAAAGTCTATATACTGGTATTTGACCTCTTGTCCAGAAAGCTCAGAATTATATGAAGACCATCTCCCACAGAGTCTATTTTAAACAAATCACCTTGATGTTGATCCTACACAAAGTAGCATCAATCCATATTGGTGGCAGGACAATCCTATTGGTCTTATTATTATTATTATTATCATCACAATTCCACACAACTTTGAAATAATATATTTCTCACCATGAGTTTCCTGGTTTACTACTCAAGTTATGTAACCAAAAAGTAGGACCTGAAATTAGAAATACCAGACACATTTAAAGTTACTTAGCTGTATGTTTATATGAGACCCACCACCAAAATCCACTACAAGCTCATGAGAGAGAAAACAAATGCTCAATAGTCCATCTACAGTGTTGGACTGGCATACCCGTGGCTCACCAGAGAACTTGAGCCCAAGAGACAACCACCCTAGGCACCAACCCTTCCCAGCCACTACTGCCACAAACTACTGACTGCCACCACGAATCCAGGACAACAGGATTCACCAAGATTTCTCCTTGTGCCCCAGTGGTCCAGTCCAACACTGTCCATCTAGCAATTCAGTGTCAGAGTGGTCAACTTGGAGTCAACTTGGAGTAGCAGATATTACAGAAGGGGACACTTAGAAGGCTATGGGTCCCCTCAACCCATTATTTCCATTCCCTGACTGACGTTACTACTGGTTCAACTTTTATTGCAATACCCAGGTATCTGTGCAACTCAGAATTTGTTTTACTACATCTCCTTGGATTTTCAACAGAGATAACAGCAGAGACGTACAACTGTTTCCCTGGGCCATCCTATGGATGTAATATTTTTATTATTAGCTAGTCACGCATCATCCAAATATCCAAGTATTTTCTAGAAATACAGTATCTCTGCCCTTAATAATCCTTTCTTACTAGCAGCTTTGTTTGTTGTAACATTGCCATTCCAAGCTGTGGATTCTGGGTTTTGTGTGCCTATGACAGAATGTCTCCTTTCAAAGCAATTGAAGCTCTTCCCAGAAAGGCAATGTTTTCTTATCTGTTAAGGGCGCTTTAGCTGGATTCTTTCAAATCCTTCCATTTATTTTTTAATGTAATCTTTCAAATCCTGGCATTGTGTGAGTGAGACTGGGAATTTCCAAAGAGTTCCAGAGAGTTCAAAGGCCTGGCAGGTTTGGATCCAAGGATCACGTTCAGATAAGTATTGGAAGTTGAGACTTAGATAACGGCCAATAAAATGCCATTTGCCATGACCCGTACATATTTGTAAATGTGAACACACTTCAAATACCAGCCCGGATTTGTGGAAAGGCCACCTAGGCCCGGGCCTAGGGCGGCAGGATTTTAGGAGGGCGGCATGCTGCCTAACCACACCCACATTGGTTCAAAAACACTGGGCATGCCCTGGAGATACAAAAATTTGCATGAATAAAGGGGAGGGGACAGAGGCGACGAACGACAGTGGGCCATGGGGCACCCACTACGTAAATCCGGCCCTGTTCAAATAGATGTTAGATGTCAACAGTACAGCCACAATATGGAGGTCACAATATGGAGGTTATCAGTCATAGAGGCTCTTATCAGCAATGGTGTCAGTAGTCCAATAGTTTGTGGATGGTAGTATCTGATGTAGGGACAATTGTGGTGCCGATTCCAGGCAAGTTCTGCATTGTTTTTGGAGGCGTTTCCAAACCCTATGGCTCGATATTTTGAATAGTTGGAGAAACCTGTCTTAGATGTGGACCAGACATGATGGTACTGTTTCAGGCAAGCCAAGATCCCAGAAGCCATAGTTTCATGGAATCAGATTTCAGAAAGGCTTGTTTCTTCTACATCAGCAGGGTCCTTTATTTTACGCCTGCCTAAAAATACAAAGTTGTTGTTCGAGGGTTAGGGTCTATTTAGGATCCATATTTCATTAAAAGCAGATAAGTCATCAATGTAAGTGGTCATTCTTATTTCAGAAAGATTAAACAGGCGAGTGTACCAGGGAAAGAACCAATTCAAACCCTAATTCACTGTGGACTTTACAAAATAAGTGATATACACAAATGTGCACAACACCAACTTCTGATTTCTACTTTTGGAGAGTAAAGGTGGCCATAGACGCAAAGATCCGATCGTACGAATCGAGGATTCGTGCGATTTCTGGACCGTGTGTGGAGAGTCCTGACATTTTTCACCCGGCGGAGATTGGTCGTTTGGTCGATCGGACAGGTTAGAAAATTTCTGTCAGGAAAGAGTCAGGAGAAGAAGGCAAATAAATAAAAAAAAACTATAAAAAGTAAATAATGAAGGCCAATGGAAAAGTTGCTAAGAATAAGCCATTCTATTTAATACTTAGTTAACGTAAAGGTGAATCACTGTCGTAACCAGCCAACGTCTTCCTTCAGTTCCAGTCCTTCCTTGGCTTTGCCCATGATGTTCCCAAATTGGTTTCAGTTTTCCTTCAATAGAATTAGGAAGCTGTCTGTGTATTGATTGATCTGTACAGATAGAAACCCAACCCGTGAGTGATACAATGAGGATGTAGGAACGGGCAGGAGGGGGCGGCAAGTGAAATATTATCCACAAATCCAACTGGAACTGCAGATATTTCATTTCGCCCTGGGCCAACATCAGTAATGGAGAAAGGCTCTGTATTATAGTAAAGTACCGTCCTCTTTGTATAATCGCTACTTCTACATTGTCCGACCTTCCTTATATCATCTCAGCCCTGTATTCCTTATATCATCATGTGCAGTCCTTCTACTTGATCCCAACTAAGATATTATTAATCCTTATTGGAAGCAAAACCAGCCTTTTGGGTTTATTTCAGGTTTATATGATTTTCTAGTAGACTTAAGGGATGAATTTACAAATTACAGAAAGATCCATTATCCAGAAACCCCCAGGTCCAGAGCATTCTGGATAACAGGTCCCATACATGTACCTTGTACTTGATCCCAAAACCAGTCTATTGGGTTTATTTAGTGTTTATATGATTTTCTAGTAGACTTAAGGTATGGAGATCCAAAGACCCCTTATCGGAAAACCCCAGGTCCCAAGCATTCTGGATAACAGGTCCCATACCTGTAAATATTCTATGCTAAAAGCTGCTGTTAGAAGTCAAGTTCCTCTACCTGTATTTATCCAGCCTGCAAAACATCATAAAGCTCCAGAATAATTTCTGAAAACCTTATAATAAAAGAGGCTCTGTTGTATCCCATCAAGTAAATATGAGGGTTAATGAGTAGAGATGAGATGGAGATGGATAAGGAGGAACGTCTGAAAGAGGTTAATAGTGAAGAAGAGCAGAACAAAGTAAATCCATTTGCATTCTGCCTCTCTCGCTGCTGGTAATTAAAATGAATAAGCCTCCTATTTTCTATTAAGCTTCTCATTTATCAGGCTCAGCGCATAATTATCAGAGGGCCAGAGACGAGTCTTGTTCACTGACGCCACCTCTCTATTGTCCCCATATTGTCCTGTTCTAATGACACTAATTACTGTGCACACAGGGTGGGGGGAGGCTGTTTCTCCCTTGGGTGGGGGGCAGGTGGCTCATATACTGAATGAGAGTATAAAGTGCTGGGGGGAATTGAGAGAATGGGAGTGAAAGATGGGAGACAGTTTGGGGGATGCTTGTAGGCTGGTAATGGCAAGATGGAGAAGAGTGAACAAGTGAGTAGGACATAAGACTAGAGGAGAGGAGACTGGAGAGGGAGTGAGTGACCAAGAGTAGAAGGCAAGGAAGATGGAGAAGAAGAAAACATCAGGTAAGATCATGATGAAAAGGGTGGTTTTAGGGTGTCCATCTCACTAGGGACATTTATATTTCACCATCAGCTGGAAGCCCTCGTGCTGAAGGGTTGGACAACATGTTTTCATTGTTGCTGATGGCTTGGAAAGAGAAGATATAAACTCAGAACTGATGTCAATGTAGGCTGGAGAGTAGAGTTCTGGGCCCCTGACCTCAAAGGGCACAAAAATGATCAAAGCAATAATGTAGTCTCATCAGGGATGTCCAACTTGCATTCCTCCACCTGCCCTTGAGCTCCAGGAAACCCATCCGTGGCTTGGTGTTGCTGGGAATTGGAAATAAAGAACAAATGGCCTCCATTATTGAGTTATACTCAAGTTTGTTAGGATTCTTCTTCAAGGAACTGGAGGTCTCATTCACTTCTAGGCTTATTTCTTGGCTTTTCTATGCCGTAGGGAAAATCAAGGTTATGTTGTTGGCCCCTTTAATGAAGGAGAAGGAGTTAGGAAGGAAGTTAAGTACTCGGCCTCTGACACTGCAAATTTTGGTTGTATAAAACCCAGGTGTACTGTGAAATAGAGTCTCCTGTAGCTGTAAGTCCACATAGGGGCTACCAAATAGTCAATTCCACCCCTTATGTGGCACCCCATGAAGTTTTTGCATGCCTGTGTTGCTCCCCAGCTCTTTTTAATTTTGAATGTGGCTCAAGGGTAAAAAAAGGTTGGGGACCCCTGAGTTTGGACTTGAAACATCTTGTTTAATCCTTCGTTTAGGAACTGATATGCCATTGTGTAGCATGGAGAGCAAACATTAGCAGAGACATATTGGATTACATTTGGCTGCTTGATTATTACTGTCTTTATTGATGTAGCTCAGCTGTATGGGGAGGTTCCAAGACTGAAGTGGAATTCCCAGAACATCTCAAAGAACAAAGTTACAGTGCATCTAAACTCAAAAAAATGGATTGATGGAAGTGTACTAGGGGTGTTCCTATGAGCACTTTTTTAAGTTTGAAAATTTGACCATGAAAGAGAACTGTTGTCCGAAGTGTTAGCCGTATAAAACTGCTAATATCTCAAGGAAACCAGGAAATAATAGAAAGCAGATATCATGTAAGTTTACATCCATTAACTATTTGGGTTTATATACCCGTCCCTTTAACTGTAAGGCAAGGACTATATCAAGCTGTGTAGGTGGTCTTCTCCAACCACGTGATCCAGTTTTTAAGTTCTAGGGCCAAACTGAAAATTGACCAACCCCTTGAGTGGCCAGAGGGGCAAATATCTTTATCTATACAGCCAAAATGATGGCTTCTGCCTATGGATGTCTGATCAGGAGTAATTCACATATCAACTCGGCAGTGCTAGAACTTGGTGGATGGATCTTGAACCCATAGCAAGGAGATTTCATGGAGTCAATCGTGCAAATTTCACAGGAGCTCCATAAACCCTATGTGCTAACAATTAGAGATTAACAGCCGATCTGCTGTTGGAGGAGAATAACCCCCCCTAGAGCTACGTTGGATAGGAAAGGAGGTCACAATCATCTTTCATTCATTGGCCAAGCGGCACCACAATACCGAACGGTATTAATTGCACCTCAGATATTAATTGCTTTGTGGTTTTCGTCACATGATTAAAATCAAACAGTTACCAAAGTAATCGCGAAGCCTTTTCAGGGTGCGGTAATTTGTCATTTGTCAACAAGGAATCGCTGTTACGCCAACAAGGAGCACTTATAGTGGGGGAATGTATCGGTGATAAGATCTAATTAATCCTTATTGGAAGCAGAACCAGCCTATTGGCTTTATTTCATGTTTATATGATTTTCTAGTAGACTTAAGATATAAAGACCCAAATTACGTATATCTGAAAACCCCCAGGTCTCGAGCATTCTGGATAACAGGTCCCATTCCTGTAAAAAAGTAGCTTGTACATGATCCCAACTAAGATATAATTAATCCTTATTGGAAGCAAAACCAGCCTATTGGCTTTATTTCATGTTTATATGATTTTCTAGTAGATTTAAGGGATGAAGATCCAAATTATGGGAAGATCTGTTATCTGGAGTATCTGTAATAATAAAACAGTAGCTTGTACTTGATCCCAACTAAGATATAATTAATCCTTATTGGAAGCAAAACCAGCCTATTGGCTTTATTTCATGTTTATTTGATTTTCTAGTAGATTTAAGGTATAAAGAGCCAAATTACGCAAAGATCCATTATACGGAAAACCCCAGGGCCCGAGCATTCTGGATAACAGGTCCCATTCCTGTAAAAAAGTAGCTTGTACTTGATCCCAACTAAGATATAATTAATCCTTATTGGAAGCAAAACCAGCCTATTGGCTTTATTTCATGTTTATTTGATTTTCTAGCAGATTTAAGGTATAAAGAGCCAAATTACGCAAAGATCCATTATACGGAAAACCCCAGGGCCCGAGCATTCTGGATAACAGGTCCCATAACTGTACTGTTTTACTATTACAGAGAAAAAGGAAATTGTGGATTATTTGGAAAAAATGGAGTCCATGGGAGACGGCCTCTGTAATTCGGAGCTTTCTGGATAACAGGTTTCCAGATTACAGATCTCATATCTGTAGTAGTGTCTCTTTATAAACCAACAAAATGTCGGCACACAAATATCAGCAGAATCAATTTCTTAAAATTACTTACAATTTCTTTCAAATTCTTCTGAAAATTTCTTTCAAATTCTTCTGAAAATTTCTTAAAATTTCTTTCAAATTCTCTAAAACTCTTCCCTCCGACAAACGTTAGTTCAGCGTTGCCTTTTCTGCTGTTTGTTAGAGAAACGCGACACAATTAGGGTTAATGAGCGGAACTGCAGGGGCCCCGGCAAACAAACTTTCATGTTTATTGGAAGCCGCCTCTGAATAGGGTTTTATGGGATTTCAGGGGTTGCCTGCTTTGCACAAATCCCGCCCGTTACACTTCACAGAAGAGCTTACACTTCTTTACACAAAACACCTGAACTCGGGCAATAAATTATTAACCCTTGGGGGGAACAGGAGCGATAAAATGTTTTTTTATTTAAAGTAATTCGAATTGTAATGAAGGGCTACGGCAGCTCAGATATTATTCAGAAATGAGAAGGAAACGCAACTACAGCTCACAGTGATGTGATTTTTAGATGCCAGACTGAGAGCTAGAAAAGTGGAATATTTGTTGTGTCATTATCCATTTATTTATCCCTCATCCATTTAATATTAGTCACATATTGTATAATGTGCGTGTTGCACTGCTGATCTCTGATCATGGGGAGCTGCAGCGTTAAATGTCAACTGCCTATTAATGAGCAGAGTCTCATACGTAAATGCACAGTCATTACTGACTATAGGGGTATTTACAACTCCATGGGGCAAGAGAACTATTAGGAGTAAGAATGCACCCTTTAATTCTCATTTAACAGCAGTTTAGCCCATGGGGGGTTTTTTGTTATCCCACTGTTACTATAGGCACCATCTCTCCCTACTATACCTGCTATCCCACAGTCACACTCCCTTCCCAGAGACTATTATCCACTGTTACTATAGACACCATCTCTCCCTACTATACCTGCTATCCCACAGTCACACTCCCTTCCCAGAGACTATTATCCTACTGTTACTATAGACACATCTCCCCCTACTATACCTGCTATCCCACAGTCACACTCCCTTCCCAGAGACTATTATCCACTGTTACTATAGACACCATCTCTCCCTACTATACCTGCTATCCCACAGTCACACTCCCTTCCCAGAGACTATTATCCCACTGTTACTATAGACACCATCTCTCCCTACTATAACCTGCTATCCCACAGTCACACTCCCTTCCCAGAGACTATTATCCACTGTTACTATAGGCACCATCTCTCCCTACTATACCTGCTATCCCACAGTCACACTCCCTTCCCAGAGACTATTATCCACTGTTACTATAGACACCATCTCTCCCTACTATACCTGCTATCCCACAGTCACACTCCCTTCCCAGAGACTTTTATCCACTGTTACTATAGGCACCATCTCTCCCTACTATACCTGCTATCCCACAGTCACACTCCCTTCCCAGAGACTATTATCCACTGTTACTATAGGCACCATCTCTCCCTACTATACCTGCTATCCCACAGTCACACTCCCTTCCCAGAGACTATTATCCACTGTTACTATAGACACCATCTCTCCCTACTATACCTGCTATCCCACAGTCACACTCCCTTCCCAGAGACTATTATCCACTGTTACTATAGACACCATCTCTCCCTACTATACCTGCTATCCACAGTCACACTCCCTTCCCAGAGACTATTATCCACTGTTACTATAGACACCATCTCTCCCTACTATACCTGCTATCCCACAGTCACACTCCCTTCCCAGAGACTATTATCCACTGTTACTATAGGCACCATCTCTCCCTACTATACCTGCTATCCCACAGTCACACTCCCTTCCCAGAGACTATTATCCACTGTTACTATAGGCACCATCTCTCCCTACTATAGCGAGTACAATTATAGGGACAATGTTGAAAACAACAGAAGGTGCAGTAAGGCTTTTAATCTCTTCAATGGTTAGAAATGACAGTGTTTCAAAGTGCAAATAATCACCCAACTAAAACATGGCAGCAATGGAGGCCAATAGTAAAGCAATACATAAAATGCCACTCTGCTCAAAATAATATATAAATTCATCATTTACTTTTAACAGATAAACAATTCCCTAGTCGGCATTTGAAACAGCCGTACATACAAATGGCCATGTAATGGTGATGCTCCTGTTCTATTAGAGTGCAATATAAGAGTAGTAATAGGAATAAGTAGTAATGCATAAAACAAATTGCTACTGTGCCAAAGGAAATCCAGTGAGCAGCACAGAGAGCTAAACAGTTGATGGACAATTGCCTTAGAGCAGATTTGTTCATTTCCAGACACTGCCATTGATTTGCTCGGGGGGTATTTAATAAAGTCAAAGTGCAAGGGCAGAAAGGGGTATTAAACCCCCTGTGTCCAGGGTGCAAACAAGCAAAAAACATAATTGTTTGCAGTATTTCTAACCTACGATTTTTGCCCCAAATTGGCTCCGTGTGCTATTTAGGGTGGTTCTCCATGATACCTTTATAGGCACAATATATTATTTATTTCTAACATTGGTGCATGAAGAGGGATTATGCTGAACATACTTTTTACCTGTTGTTTTAATTAGGAAATATTGAAGTCGTTTGTGCTCTAAAAAAGTCAAAATTTGAAGCTGACATCTACTTCCTGGTTCCCACGAGCTCAATTCAAACAAACCAACAGCCCACTGAGCAGCCTCTATACAATGAGATTCCCTTTGGAGGGAAGGAGGGGTTTAGTTATAGAGGCTTCTTGATTGGCTGCTGATTTGTTTGACTTTGCTCGTGGGGATCAGGAAGTAGAATGTGGCTGACATGTTGCCCTGTGTAGAGCCGAAAATAACAATCTGTCTAACCAAAACAATAGGCAAAAAGTATGTTCAGCAAAAGCCTTATTCTCTGAAACAGTGTTGTAGAATGAGATATACTGTGCCTCTAAAAAATATTTTTTATCACTCCACATGGTCAGCCCATGCGCATCAATCGGCTCATGTTCAGGCATGCGCATCGACGCTCTCACTTGTACGTTTTGACGCATGCTCGCATATTGACTCCTGCAAACGCTCTCAGTTTAACGAGACGCCGAGGCCCAGTACGAAATGATCATCTTTGGCTAATGCTGAGCGTTCCGTCTGAGATATTGTTGACTTTTGAATTCCTGAGTCTTGGCTTGTTTCTGACCACTTTCGGGTGTAATTAATTAAAGTTCGAATGCTAAAAACCCAGTTTTTTTACTGTAAAATCCGAATTTTTAGTGGAAAAAAACGTAGATTTTTCATGATTTATTATACCTAGAGCATGCAGAAAGTCCAAATCTGAAAATACTCCATCTTCCAACTGTCAAGGTCCTGTAGAAGTCAATTGTAGAGGTCTTAGTTGTAATTTGAAGATATTATGGTCTGCGCTGGGTTTTCGTACAATAATCGGAACAATTCGGACTTTTCGGGCATCAAATCAGAGAAGTTCAGATTTTTCGTGGGCCCATCTGAAAAAATTGTGTTCTTTTTGAGACAATCTGAAAAAGTCGCAATTGTTTCGTTTTTTTTTAATGATAAATAAGGATAAATTGTGGATTCTAGTTTGGTCTGACTTTTTTTTATTTAAAGCAAAAATTCGGATTTTGATAAATAACCCCCTGAGTGTGATCCCCTTTGGCTTGACTTCTTGGCTTCTGGATCTTCTGGTTCTGATCAGGCTGGTTCCTCAACCACGGTTCTTGCGCAACTACAAATCTCTACCTGCAGTTTTTACATCCTCATAGACTGTGTGACTATTCCCGTGAGTTCTTTTTCTACTATTCCTTAGCTGGGATCATCCTGTTGTCATCTCCAGGGTGCAGGTCCCAGTGAGAAGTGTAGGGAAGGCTATCACCTCCAAACTCAACTTGGTACCTGATTAAAATAAGGAGTATTATAAATATGAAACCATGTTTGAAACCTTGTGTTACAGGGAGATTGGAGATATACATGCAGCCAAGTAACGTCTCTTCCAAACAGACACACAACAAAAATACCCGTTGTTATCAAACAAAAACCCAACACATTTTTACCAGAACCCTACAAATTCATCAAAATTGCACTTATTATCAGAGACATTCTGTATTAAACCGTTTCATTCCGTCCACAATCATCTGTGTGTGTTTCCGCACATTGATCCAGGTGAAAATGTTAAAACATATATATTTTCCCAGAAATAAGAACAAGCTGTAGCTTTTTTTATTAAGTACCAAACATGTGGCTGTGTTTTCTGGGGAGAATAAAAAGATGAAACAGGTTCCCACTTGATAAAACCATAATCTCGCTGTCAGTAGTAAAACAAAAGTTCAGAGGCTTTGGGGTTTTTTTTCCTATAGATTTTGATACAACGATGTTGCCTTCCTGGTTAGCATCATAAAAATGCCATCGGACAAATTGCTATAAAAACGGAATATGTTACATTAATGCAGTCCTGCGGCTTTAAAATAAGCGCACGCGTTCGACACAGAACAGAGATGTTTTGGTCCCCGTCATTCTGTCCTGACAATGTGCCAGAAGCCCTTGCGATGACCTTGTGTAAAAACAATTCATGTAAACTGAGACTTCCTTGCCTTTAATCATTATGAAAACACTTTAAAGCAAAAAATAGAAATGCTAATTATGCTTTCATTTCTCTCATTTTCTTAGAGAAAGATAGAAGTTCCCAAAATTGTGAGTCTGGGCCCCGTAGGAGGGTCTCAGGATCTTGGATAAGGAAGTTGAGCCTGAAGGCCACGTATTTGGGTAGAATGTCTTTTTTCTGTCATAGATAGGCCACCCCAAATGTCAACTAGATCAAGATTTTGGATGAATTCTAATTTGCTTCTCTAGATATCCTTAGGACTATTGCTAATTGGCTGATACAGCAATGTTTTCACAAGTACCTAACCTGGTTAGGGGATAAGTAGGGTCCATGACCAAATGTTGAGACTCTTGAACCAAATAAGTCAGAAAACCACTGGTGTAAAGCCAAAACAAGAAACTATCTGTACATGTAGTGACCCTTGAATACTAATGGAACCATCTGATGACCATCGGTGACTGCTGAGCAGTCCTTCTCACGTCTGTCCACATGAATGCATGAAATCTTTGTCATAAACCTTGAATTTGTAGTGACCCTACAATCCTACTGTATCCATCCGATGACCATCAATGACCACTGAGCAGTCCTTCTTATGTCTGTCCATATGAGTGCATGAATCATACTCATAAACTTTATAAGGGGTAATGAAAGGGTCCTGGCCAAATGGTGGGCATTAATAGGACTCTTGAACCAAATAAGTCAGAAGGCCACTGGTGTAAAGCCAAAACAAGAAACTATCTGAATTTGTAGTGACCCTACAATCCTACTGTATCCGTCCGATGACCATCGATGACCACTCCTTCTTATGTCTGTCCATATGAATGCATGAAATTATAGTCATAAACTTTATAAGGGATTATGAAGGGGCACTGGCCAGTGGCGGACTTTTGAACAAGAGAAGCCAAAACAAGAAACCGCTACTTGTAGTGACCCTTCAATACTAATGTAACCATCTGATGACCATCGGTGACCGTTGAGCAGTCTTTCTTAAGTCTGTCCATATGAATGCATGCAATAATAGTCATAAACCTGATAAGGTGTTGGGGGGGGGGTCCTGGCCAAATGTTGTGTTTAACTGGATTCTTTTTGAAGACCACTGGTGTAAAGCCAAAACAAGAAACTATCTGTGCTTGTAGTAACCCCATCATCTTACTGTAACCATCTGATGACCATTGGTGACTGGTACTGAGAAGTCCTTCTTTAATGGGACTCTTGAACCAAATAAGTTGGAAGATCACTGGTGTAAAGCTAAAACAAGAAACTATTTGTACCTGTAGTGACCCTTCAATACTAATGGAACCATCTGATGACCATCGGTGACCTTCTCAACTCTGTCGACATGAATGCACAAAATCTTTGTCATAAACCTTGAATGGGTAAAACAAAGGAACAAGAAATGAGGACACTCTCCTGTCCTCCATTCGAGGCTGTGAGTTATAATTATTGGTCCTTTAAAATTCTCTGAAGAAGGCATTTTCAGTGGTTTTATTTGTATATGTAATTGCCAGTGAAAGGTAGATTTGTCTGCTTGTTTATATTCTCTGCACTGCTGAACCTGACTCCTGAAATAATGTTGAAAGCCAGCTGGTTCATGTGGTTAAAAGCTAAAGAACTGACCCGTTTCATGGTTGTAGGATTCAGACTCAGACTCTGTTCCCTGCTGGGGGCTGGTTTCATTGCACAGTACTTGAATGTGGTGTATTATTTCCTGATATTGTTCCCTTTGTCCCTTCTTTGATGTTTTATGTAGGTCACAAATGACTATACATTTATATTGCCAACCATGTAATTACTCATCAGGGAAGATTTATTTATGTGGCAATCACTATTCACATTGGTGTGTATTTAGTTTTAAGAGTTGTTTATGGTTTTAACTGATATGTCAATAAATATAAAGTTGATTTAAGGAGCGCCAACCTTCTCCCATAAAATTTCTGCATCTGAGTCTTTTGTTACATTAGCTGGATAATCAGTGAGACAGAAAAGTCCATTAAGTTGAACATTTGCAAAATAATCAACAAGATGAAGATGAGGTGAACCATACAGGCCTTCAACCTTCTCAGGCCTTGGTAACCTTCTTACCTTGGAGTTCAGTGAATGTCCTCACCAGTGAACATTTAGAGAGTTGGAGAAAGTAGGAGAAATCTTATTATGGATATGGTAGACATTTGTCCTTGTCGATCATGTCGACAAGATGTGTCCATTTTAAGGTAAATAAGTCAAATCTGTTGAACATCTCCATGTGGATTCAATCATCTGGTTCTGCAATTAACCTGAGTGTCTTTTTGTAAACCTTTTTCAGTTCCGTACATCTTGTTTATAGACAGCTAATCAAAACTGTTTCCTTTACTCAAGATGAGGTCAAACCAATAAATTCTATCCTTTATGGACAGACTTAGGTTTCTTTCCAGAGAATAACATTCCTTTTTATTCAAGACTTGTTGCAGCTGTCTGCTACTGCATTCTGCTCATCTTTTGTTTTCCCAATTCTTTCTCTGTCCTTGATAAACTCATGCTCTCAATCAATTTAAATCATTTATTGTATGCAATTTTAAGCTTCCTCTCTTCATCCAATTTCTCATCTTAGATTGTGGTCTTCTACCCTTTGAACATAGCACTACCCAATTTCCTTCAAGCCAGTCTGATAGGATAGGATGGTGCTTCAACTTCTGAACGTTCTTCTCCCAGCACCAGCTCCCATGTAAATGGCTTCCATCAGTGGCAGGAATTTAATCAACCTCAACCTAAACAAATCATTCATGGACCTCCTCCTGTGTTAATGGTATAGTTAGGCGAAAGCTACAAGATGTATTTCCGAACATGTGTTGATCTCTGTAAAATAGTGAAGAAAAACATGTAGTTACAGTAGATGAATCAGGAAATGTCAAGGTGAATCAATCAAGCAGATGTGAGGCCCCTCTTATCACATAAAAGATTAGAAGAACAATGAATATGCTTTATGAAGTTCAAGGACTGGTCGTTGGTGAAAGATTTGGTGAATACAGGGCTGAAAGAAGTTTCCCAGACATGCTTAAAACCAATAAGAATGTGATGATTTGTAACGTGGTCTCCAGTTTCAACACACTGTCCTTACTTGGGCTAATTTATGACTGGCAAGTCTGGTGTTGAAATAGAATCATTGAATGAAAAGAGAGTAGAAGACATAGACAATAGAAACATGCCTCATTTTCCACTCCAGTGTTTGTGGTGCCTGGATAGTCCTTTTCTCATCTTGCATCAGAAAGACTTCATGTCAAATCTCAGCCCTTTACAAACAGTAATCTATACCCCCCCCCCCGCAAATTATGGCTCATTTAGGGCTGCAACTGTGGTTATGAACCGGCACTGTAGGCTCCACTGGGTCAAAGACTGGATCATGTACAGTATATAGGGTTTATTATATACAGACCTGCAACTACTCTGAAGAGCAAGGTGCTTGTAAACAAGACTGAAACTAGGGGTAGGCAGAAGTGTCGCAAAGGTGGTGGTGTCTACCCTTGTCCCCCACCACTCGTTGGTCATTCCCCCATCACCACCGTGTTGTCAAAGTGCGTAGAGCATCCAGCCAGCTTGGCCAAGGCCTCTTCTTTCTTTAAGGTTCTTATGTCCAAACATGCTCCTGTATGGAAGCCAGTTGAGTCCATCTTGACTCTTATGCCTGTGCCTCTTGACTCTCTGAGACCTGGGGCTACCACAACTCTGGACCTGGCAGTAGACCCCAGTTGGTGCTTGAATAGCTTCACCAGACTCCCACCCAGTGAATCAGATGCAAACACTGTTTTGAACACACGCTCTAGAAATGACGCAACCCTACTCTGGAAATGGTAGACCCAATTTACATAATAATGCAAGTGCAATTTCAGTGGCCGCAATCGGTTGCATGATGAGCAGAAAATATGGCAGACGGCCAGTGACATTGCACTTTGAACACAACATTGCAGCCATACATGAAGCTCCGAATCTCTGTACAACTCTGCAGAATATGTTGGTGCTATCTAAATAATGTTCTTCTTGCTAAACTAAGAACAAAGTCTGCTCCATTAGAACAGTTTCCTCAACTTCCATTCCAACTGGCCACATCTTATCATCAATGCCAGGGCTTGTTGCTCCTTCCAGGGGGTAACCTAACGCCTGCCCATAGGGCTGCTACATCAGCACACTTTTACCACTGCAGCAGCATTAATAATACAATGTTATAAACAGGGCCGCTGCCAAATGGAGAAGCCGAAACTTCCAGCGTAATAGTCTTCGCGTCCGACAAGTTGAAACTAAAGAATAATTTTCCCTTAATGTACATTAGAGACAGGATTCTGCAGGTTTTATTGACGATGCTGGGCGTGCTGCGGCCCTCGCTACTGAATTTTTTATCAGATGGTTTTTATAATTGCAGACGTGTGAAAAGTAGAAACGTAGGAATGCCTTATATTAACCCATTAGAGAAGTGCGAAACGGCTAATGTTGGTGCTTTGCCAGAATAACACGATTTGATTCATCATTTACCCATCTCGTTTAGAATGATCGAATCACGGCGAATGTAAATATTTGGCTGCTTTGGGCTTTTTTTTTTTTGGTAAATGAATTGCAGATTGTTGTCTTTTCCATTAGAGGACGGGGCAGTTCTCTTTTACGCAGAACTTAAAGTCATGATCCCAACAGCTGAACGTGTGGGTGTTTAACAGCACATCAAATTTCAATTAAAGTCTTGTAAAAACACAGAAAGTTACACTTGAAGGGGAGGGTGGACAAAAAAAAATCACCTTTGATCCTTTCTGCTCCTTCTGGTGGTTTAACCCACATAAATCATATACTGAAGGCTCAGGCTGCCACCCACTCCAATGTAACATCTACACTGGCAGCACATTCAGACTTCACTGTCAGTTAAAAGTGCCATCTCTGGACACGTTTAACTAGAACATTAACTTTAAGGCTATTAAAAAAGCTCTACCAGCTCAGAGATTCCTCTTCAAGGCAACTGCAGAATCTCTGTACATTGATTGCACTTTGTACATTGAGTAGACCAGGGACAGGTATCAAACGTTGACCTCTTGCAAAATGCATCACTTAATAGCGCTCCTCCAGCAGAATCCTGTATTGAGATCCATTTTTCACAGATTTTTCAACAGATTTTTCTCCATTTCATTTTGAAATTTGACACAGGGCAAGACATGTTCTTAGTTTCCCAGGTGCCTATAGCCACGTGGCTTGTGCTCTTGAGGGGCAAGGGGGGTTTCTGATGACTTTGCAGGCATATAAACAGCCGTACTTATCACTATTCAGCAGGTACAAACAGGGTGTAAAATGCATCTGGGAAGCATATGATATAACTAACTAAAGGACCAGTAACATCAACATTTTTAAAAAAAATTGTTAGTATACCACAAAAAAAACACCAGCACTAACTAAACTTTAAAACTCACAGCCTTTACTAAGAAATAATTTACTGAAACTCCGCTTGTGGTCCTTTTCTGAAAAGGTGACACGGCAATGATCCATTGTGCGGCGCTCGATTTCTTTTCCCTGGCTATCTCCTATAAAGAAGGCAGGCAGGGTCGGACTGGGGGGCCCAGGGGGCCACCGGGGCTGCCGCCCCAGGGCCCCCCTCTGCTCCCCCCCTGCCATGACGGCATGTGTGGCGCAGCTGTGCGCATCTGTGCGGCACCGTAGTTGTTCGAAAAAAAATCTCCGCAACCTCCGAGAAATGGGAGTCCATTGAGTCCAGATGTGGGTGTGCACCTGGGCCGGCGGGGCCCACAAGAGCCGGGGGCCCACCAGATTTTTTCCCGGTGATCCGCCAGGCCAGTCCAACCTTAAGGCAGGGAGGATAAATCGAGCACCACACGATGGATCTCTTTTTCTGAAGAGGAGTTTCTGTACGTTATTTCTTAATAAAGGCTGTGCGATTTTAAAGTTTAATTAGTCTTGGTGGGTTTTTTTCATACTATAGTAACAAATTTTTTTTAAAAAAATGTTTGATGTTACTGGTCCTTTAAGCTGGTGATATCAATTTTGTGAATTTTCTGTTGAAAGGTAACTTAAAGGGGGAACTATCACAAAAATGAAAACGTAATCTAAGCTTCATCTCACTGAAATTAAGAACTAACTAAATATAATCAATTACTTAATTATGTGACCACTTCTAAAACCAAAGAAGAAAGTGAGAACTCTAATACATTTAGAGAAACGGTATTAGACCTCAGCAAATAAAAACAATATACAACAGTCCTAGATTTTCCTTGCTATGGGCCAGATATTCCACATGTATGCGTGAGCAGAGGCTCAAGGAGATGAAGTTAGAAGGGCCACCAGTTGGACACCAGTTGGACACCAGTTGGACACCAGTTGGACACCAGTTGGACACCAGTTGGACACCAGTTGATAGAAGGAAATCATTCAAATGTCATTGAAATGTTGATGTTGCTGGAGCAGGACTGTCTACTTGAAAATACTTCTTTCAATTAAGTCAAAGTGATATGGATCGGGGTTTTCGCTTTTGTCTGGACCAACAGAATGGGGCTTGTCGGTAGGTGAATATTTATCTTGATGGATGTAGGTGCTGTATTTACTCCATCCTAATGACTATTAAGCTTTGTTGCAGCTAATGCGGCTTCAGTTTCATTCTAATTGGCATTGCCGGGATTTTATCAGGCAATTACCTGCAATGTAGGCACAGGGTAATGCAGTTTGAATGTCTGCTGTTAAATGCGGAAGAGCATTTGTCAGAGATGGATTGACGTGTCGGTTTGAGCCCCACGAGGAGGGTGTCATGTTATTCTTAGGTGCATTGAGCTCATGAACGATGTCTTAATCCTTCAGCTCAAGACTAAAAACCAACTGCGGGGAATTTACAGGGAATGTAGGATTGACACTGAATAATTCTGTTTTCATCTGCAATAAAGGAGACCACAGGAACCGCATAGAAGGAAATAATAAATACTATATATCAAGTACAGGCAACCTTAAAGGGATACTGTCATGGGAAAAAAAAATTTTTTTCAAAATATCTCAGTTAATAGTGCTGCTCCAGCAGAATTCTGCACTGAAATCCATTTCTCAAAAGAGAAAACAGATTTTTTTATATTCAATTTTGAAATCTGACATGGGGCTAGACATTTTGTTAGTTTCCCACCTGCCCCTGGTCATGTGACTTGTGCCTGCACTTCAGGAGAGAAATGCTTTCTGGCAGGCTGCTGTTTTTCCTTCTCAAAGTAACTGAATGTGTCTCAGTGGGACCTGGATTTTACTATTGAGTGCTGTTCTTAGATCTACCAGGCAGCTGTTATCTTGTGTTAGGGAGCTGCTATCTGGTTACCTTCCCATTCTTCTTTTGTTTGGCTGCTGGGGGGGAAGGGAGGGGGAGATATCACTCCAACTTGCAGTACAGCAGTAAAGAGTGATTGAAGTTTATCAGAGCACAAGTCCCATGACTTGGGGCAGCTGGGAAATTGACAATATGTCTAGCCCCATGTCAGATTTCAAAATTGAATATAAAAAAATCTGTTTGCTCTTTTGAGAAATGGATTTCAGTGCAGAATTCTGCTTTAGTAGCACTATTAACTGATTCATTTTGGAAAAAAATGTTTTCCCATGACAGTATCCCTTTAAGTTCTCCAATGTTTCCGAACTCATACTCCCGGTTCAGCTATTAAAGGGATTCTGTCATGGGAAAACAACACATCAGTTAATAGTGCTGCTCCAGCAGAATTCTGCACGGAAATCCGTTTCTCAAAAGAGCAAACTGATTTTTTTATATTTAATTTTGAAATCTGACATATTGTCAGATTCCCAGGTGCCCCCAGTCACTCTTTACTGCTGCACTACAAGTTGGAGTGATATCAACCCCCTCTCTTTTCCCCCAGCAGCCTAACAACAGAACAATGGGAAGGTAACCAGATAACAGCTCCCTAACACAAGATAACAGCTGCCTGGTAGATCTAAGAACAGCACTCAATAATAAAAATCCATGTCCCACTGCGACTCCTTCAGTTAAATTGAGTAGGAGAAACAACAGCCTGCCTGAAAGCAGTTCCATCATGAAGTGCTGACTCTTTCAGCAAAATGACCTGAGATGGTGCCTACACACCAATATTACAAGTAAAAAGTATATACTTATTAGTTTAAGAATAAAATTTTTATATGGTAGAGTGAATTAGTTACAGTGTAAACAATGTCATTTAGAAATGAAAACCACGCCATAAAAACCACGACAGTATCCCTTTAAAGGGAAAGTGGTGGATGTAATAGTTATGGGACCTATTATCCAGAATGCCCAGGACCTGATGCTTTCTGGATAATGGATCTTTTCAATATTTGGATCTTCATACCTTAAGTCTACTAGAAAATCATATAAACATTAAATAAACCCAATAGGCTGGTTTTGCCTCCAATAAGGATTAATTATATCTTAGTTGGGATCAAGTACAAGCGACTGTTTTATTATTACACAGAAAAAGGAAATCGTTTTTCAAAATTTGGATTTGGTTAAAATGGAGTCTATGGGAGACGGCCTTTCTGTAATTCGGAACTTTCTGGATAACGGGTTTAGACATAAATTGCTTTCCCTATCACTACGCTTCTTGTAGTGTTTTCAAAAAAAATAAAACTGTCTTTATGAACGTCGCTATTCGGTTCCCCTTAGAGCCGACGTTATTCTCCCTCCAAATACATTTATTAATAACTCTTTTATTTATTTTTTCTTCTTTTAATTTAGAAATAGGTTCAACTAAAGTTCAGTTCCTATACAATTCTCCCGTCAAACAGCAGTTGTCGGCCGGCGAAAACATGAATTGGGCTTGTTGCTTTTCAGCTGTTGGGGACGCGCCAGACAGTGAGGTCCTGCAGGGCCCAGAGAGGAGGATAAACGGCAGCTGGAGAGACTGACTGTCAGCCTGTCTGGCCTTTCCCTTTAGTGATAACAAATCCTTCATGGCGACTCACACGCTGTGTACACTGTGGATATTAATACTATATACAGTATTATTGTTACAGCACCGACATAAAATGTTATTATATAGTGAATAAAGTACCCCCTCTAGTAAAATATAAGGATATTATAAGTTACCGAGGAGTTTCATGACCATATAAAAGTACGAGGCCGAAGGCCATGGAACTCCGAGGTAACTTCTAATATCCTCATATTTTACAACTGGGGGTACTTTATTTATTATAATACACAAATTTCAGTGAGTCATGTGACAGAAATGACATCAGAACTCACCGTTTATAACTGATGACATCAGAACTCACCGTTTATAAGGATATAATTTACAAGATATTCATGGCTTTTGTGTATTATATATATATATTATACTCTGGTGTGTATCATTCTGTCACATGAGGCTCTTAACTTTATGTGGAATATGAGCTTCTTGCCCCAATGGGCTTTATTATTCTTTTCCATTATCTGGAGACGCCGTGTGGGACTGTAACTAAAGGGGGCCATACACTATTAGATCCGCTCGTTTGTTAACCCTATATGCCCACTAATGGTTGGTAGTGATGGGCGAATTTATTCGCCAATTACTGCCAAAAAAAAGGTAATTCCAAGAGACCTAGATATATTATATCTAGGTCTCTGGGAATGACCTTTTTTAGCAGTAATCAGCGCACGCTATCCCATGATACTCACACTGAACAAAGTGGACAGGTGGATCCACAAAAACCAGTGGTGCCGCTAAATTATATAGACTTTGGTGTCTGCGCAAACCTCAACCCTACATAGCACGAGAATTTATTCGCCAGGCGCGAATTTGCACGATTCGCCGCTTGCAAATAAATTCGCAAATTCGAAAATTCGCCAGTGTCAAAAAAAGGGGCGCTGAAAACGAGACGCCGGCGCCGTTTCGTGAATTTTTCGCCATTTTGCGAATTTCGGAGGAAGTTTGCGTTTTTTTCGGCAAAGCTAATCACTAATGGTTGGCCCATATTGCGGTTAATCCGAAAATTCGGCCCTAAGGTGCGAATGGGTGCAGACGGGTCGCAGGGCCTCATCCACTAGCCGATGCGGTCCTGGATCAAACAAAATAAAATCAAACTTCCAATATCTGGTCGATTTTAGGTCTGATATCAATCGGGGACCCCGCCAGGAACCAACACACACGGGCAGATAAGATGCCGAATCTAAAGGACCGATATCGGCAGCTTTAACCTG
This sequence comes from Xenopus laevis, assembly GCF_017654675.1. Classification (NCBI taxonomy): domain Eukaryota; kingdom Metazoa; phylum Chordata; class Amphibia; order Anura; family Pipidae; genus Xenopus; species Xenopus laevis. The sequence continues at coordinate 4,189,702 of NC_054388.1, read as the reverse complement.
CCCATGTATGGCCACCTTAAAGGTGACGCACAGATAATATCTTACAAAACTAATTTTCCTACGATATTCAGTGCGTGTATGGTGGAAAAAGAGCCGACCGATAGCAGAAGACTTGGATATCGGTCGGGGCTGGACGGAAAATTTTTGCCTTTGAAGGGACCCAAACATGGACCATTGTTAGTGCTGAATCATCAGATACAGGTAGAATTGTATTGTTTCTATATGTATATCTGACCATTCAGCTCTACACGTGTGTATTGAAACCAACCATCTTTCTTGGAAACATCTTTTCCGTCAAAGATCGTAATTGTTACGTCTATGGGCACTTTAAGAGAATTAAGGAAATGGCCCCTTAATCCGGGTTGCCAGGTCTAATTCAGGTCAAAACCAGCCAAAGTCAGCAATAAAACCAGCCCAACACTAGCCAAGAGGCACTTCAAAAGTAGCCCAAAAATAGCACAATATGTGCAGTGAAAAAAGATGTCTAAAAAAATAAATACACAATTTTTTTCCATGAAGCAAAATGGGACAGATTCACCCGTCACCAGGGACATAACTATAGAGGGGGGCACAGGAGGTATAGGGGCTCCATACAGCCCTAATACATATACAATTTAATTAAATATTGGTAAAACAGCTCAACCTCTAGATATTGTGGTGAACAACAGATTTTTGTCCCAAAATTGTCTGAAATTGAGGAAAGTCACTGGAAAATATGAGAATGTTTAAGAGTGATGGGAGACTGGGGTACAGAGCCCAAAATCTGGTAACTCATTACATGCTGGGTATTGTAGTCTTACATTCAACTTGGCAGTCGGGAAATTGTTAAACAAAAACGACATTACCCAACATGCATTGGGACATACAGGCTTGGCACAATAGGGCAAGAAAAGACTTTGGCTGGATTCCAAAGTACAAACCAGCCAAAGGCCCAAGAAGTAGCCCAAATCTGTACTTTGGCTAGTTTGTACTTTCAAAACCCACCTGGGCTTTAAATTAGTAGCCCAATTTGGCTGGAAAACAGCCAGTCTGGCAACCCTGACCCTAATGAATAAGACAATATTTCCTGTTTTTAAGGACAGAGTCATATCACGTAGGAATATGTGGTACATGTTGCCATTTTTACTTCATTTGCCATTTTGTGTTGTGATTTCCTGAAAGGAAATGATGCAGCTTCAAAGTTCTTAAAAGAAGAACTAAACCCCCCCAATAAGAAAAGCCCCTACTTACTACCCTAGGTAATCCCCCCTACCTGCTTCCCCCACATAGTTCGTTACCCCCTGAAATTACCCCTAACACTTTGCTCACCTATCGGTGCAGAGTAAGCTCAGTGGAACTCATGGGTCGCCACCTTCCGGATCACCGGACTTTTCCAGGAAGCGAACGCCGTATTGGCCCATGCACAGTTGGAGTAGTCTTCCAGTTCCAATTCCAAAATTGGCGGAAATTGCCGAAGGGAGAGAAGAGGACCCGAAGAAGACCGGCGATCTGGAAGATGGCGCCCATGACCTCTGCTGCGCTTACTCTGCACTGATACATGAGCAAACTCTTATAGGCACTTTCAGGGGTAACAAACTATGCGGGAGGTAGGGTTGTCACTTGCCCGGTATTTTACCGGCTAGCCAGTAAAACACCTTCCAAGACCAGGCCGGTATTACAATGTAGTTGCCGGTCCCTTGGACCTCCAATCGATACATACCTTTTCCCCGCATTCTTTTATGTCACGGCCCACCAGTAGAAATTTCCTGAATAGGTGGCAACCCTAGCGGGAGGGGAAGCAGGGAAGGGGGACGACCTAGGATAGTAGGTATGGGCTTTTTGATTGGGGGGGGAATATTTATCCTTTAAATTTAATTTTTTTTCTTTTCAGAGATTGCTCTGAATAGGAGGGATTAAACTGATACATGGCGGTTGACCCTTCTTTGGAGAGACAAGAGGCTGCGTTAGGTACTCGCTGTTATCATCTCCAATGAACTGTTGGCTTATATCTGAAGCTTTCTCTTGGCTGTTGAAGGTCTTGGCTTCACTTTCTGGCTTTGGGAAGCTCTCGCTGAGTTTTCTTGAAAAGGGTATCCTCCAGATGCGTGTTTAGTACTACAGTTACCTGGAATGCAGTCCAGTTGTTAGGAGTTAATAGGAGGGATTAAACTGATACATGGTAGTTGGCCCATCTTTGGAGAGACAAGAGGCCACGTTACGTACTGCATGACAGGGTGCATAGTGCAACAAAATGGGCACAATCCGCCATATTTTCTGAACGTTGCTTATAGCATGAAGGATCACTAAGGGGAGCACGCTTTTGCATGTATGGCGGTGCATAAATACATCCTTCACCTTCTCCCCATCCCATAACAGGGACCTTACAGTGGTGCCGCCAAGCAGTAACTGAAGGTAACTCAAAGATAGTGACTGGCGAATTTGCGCCGTTTCGATTCACCGGAAAATTCGCAAATTTTCCACAAAATTCACAAAATGGTGAAAAATCCGCGAAACCGTTTTTTTGACGCCGGCGCCCATTTTTTGACGCCAGCGTCCGTTTTGGCAAAAATTTGGCAAATTTTCACTGCGAATTTATTCGCTGACGGCGAATTGCGCAAATTCGCGCCTGGCGAATAAATTCGCCCATCACTACTCAAAGACATTTCTACAACAAATCTGCATCCTGAAACCATCCAGTTGGGAAGAAAGGAACCGATTTACAAGCCGTTTTACACATTACACTTTATAATGGAAATGCAACTCTTATTCTTCTTCTTAAATAAGAAAAAAGCAGCAAAAGGAGAAAAAACCTGAGATGACAAATGATAGCAGAGCTTGAAACCTCTTGAATCCTCACCATAAAGACATTCCTTGACTCTCAAGAGTAATACAGATCTAAACTAAAGATTGGACATGCATGCTGTTTCTAACATCAGACCATTTTATTGGAGCAATTTTGACGCCCACCCAACTGGGGAATTGATATCTACCACAAACGACTCCCTCAACAATCGTAGGGACACTATGGCAAATTGTATGCAAGTGGTGTAAAGACGGTCATTTATCACTGGTTTTTTCTTATAGGATCAAAGCGAAAAAGATCATTTGTGGTTACAAAATAAATTGAGGCACAGCTCATTGAGGCGTCAGCCGCGAGCCCTACGGGCAATTTGTTTCCATGAGCAACACCATTGTCTGCTCTGACATATTTCCATTCGGTTCAGAATTGCCTGGGCCCTGAAAATGAAACTATCACATAGAGTTTTGCAGTTATCCATCATACCAAGCACGCTTTAAAATTCAATTTCAGAAGCAATGAGCCTAGAAAAGTGCCACATAGCGATGTAGGCGAGGAATTCGAGAGCTCTAATAGTCGTCCTTTGGTGATTTCCTGCTAAAGGCACAATTCACCCATTGAGGTCTCTCGTTCTACATTCTGTCTGTCTATTGTCTCAGCCTATTTATATAATAACCTTCTGCTTGTTCAACTGAATCAATGAAGGCAAAACACACCTAGACATGGGGGAACGACATATATCAACTATGGGAAATAAAATACATATTGCAGCTTCAGGTATGAACAAGGATATTTGTTTAAAGAATGCAGCATAATTCTGCCTATGTTTAGGGCCCGGATTATGCATGCCCAAATGTAGATGGACCAATGGGATTGATTTCAGACTTTGTGGGTCCCATAATTCATCAGTTTTGGTCTAACAGTCAGAATGAATAGACAGAACCTAACTACAGTCAATGGCGATAACCCAAAACACTGTATTTTTGTAGCTAGACAATGCGAACCTAAGTGGCTTTGGTAGTTGGGTTCTTTCTTCTCCCATGAAGAATAAAGGTCACCAGTCTGACATTGCACCGAGCAACAGCCACCACCTGCCCTCTTACAGCCCCTGCTCCCTGCCAGCTTGTGACGACTGTTTGGAGGGGGGACTTTTACAACTATAGAAGAAGTTGACCACACAGTCCGGGGCCCTCTGGACCCCCTGCAGCTGCAGGATCTACTTCATCTATAGCAGTGATCCCCAACCAGTAGCTCGTGAGTAACATGTTGCTCTCCAACCCCTTGGATGTTGATCCCAGTGGCCTCAAAGCAGGAGCTTATTTTTGAATTTCAGGCTTGGAGGCCAGTTTTGGTTGTATAAAAACCAGGTGCACTGCCAAACAGAACCTCAATGTAGGTTGACAATCCATATAGGGTTACAAAATGGCCAATCAAAGCCCTTATTTGGCATACCAGGAAAATTTTTCATGCAAGTGTTGCTCCCCAACTTTTTTACTTCTGAATGTTGCTCACGGGTTCTAAAGGTTGGGGATCCCTGCTCTATAGTGACAACTGTATTGGCCTCAGTTGAGTCTCCCCAATGGTGACAGCGACAACATTGTAATTCTAGGGAAAACTCACTGAATTGAGGGACAACAACTTGGCCATCGTGAGGTCATAAATGACCCTCAAAGTCTACCCTATCAGTCAGTAGGATTCTGGGAATAGTAATAGAATATGTAAGAATTATCACACAGTGTAATAATGTATACTGATATACTTAAAGGGATACTGTCATGGGAAAAAAAAAAATTTTTCAAAATGAATCAGTTAATAGTGCTGCTCCAGCAGAATTCTGCACTGAAATCCGTTTCTAAAAAGAGCAAACAGATCTTTTTATATTCAATTTTTAAATCTGACATGGGGCTAGACATTTTGTCAATTTCCCAGCTGCCCCTGGTCATGTGACTTGTGCCTGCACTTTAGGAGAGAAATGCTTTCTGGCAGGCTGCTGTTTTTCCTTCTCAATGTAACTGAATGTGTCTCAGTGGGACATGGGTTTTTACTAGTGAGTGTTGTTCTTAGATCTACCAGGCAGCTGTTATCTTGTGTTAGGGAGCTGTTATCTGGTTACCTTCCCATTGTTCTTTTGTTTGGCTGCTGGGGGGGAAAGGGAGGGGGTGATATCACTACAACTTGCAGTACAGCAGTAAAGAGTGATTGAAGTTTATCAGAGCACAAGTCACATGATTTGGGGCAGCTGGGAAATTGACAATATGGTTAGCCCCATGTCAGATTTCAAAATTGAATATAAAAAAATCTGTTTGCTCTTTTGAGAAATGGATTTCAGTGCAGAATTCTGCTGGAGCAGCACTATTAACTGATGCATTTTGAAATAATTTTTTTTTCCCATGACAGTATCCCTTTAATTCAGGGATTTTTTATTAGCAAGAGGCCATCCATCTGAGGCTGGGGCCCAGACCAAATGCCCTTTTTTTTCATGTTCAAGGGCAACTCAGCCAGTTGAGTTGAGAACAGCATGGTGGGTGGTTGAATGGAGATATTCATTTACAAATACAACAGTTAAGAGAAAATCCATAAATAGCAATATTGGGATTTGGGCTCCAGAGCATAGGTACTGTCATTTTGTCAAGTTCTGTATAGAGGGTCTCATGTTTCCTGCCCAGAGATTAAAGAGATTGTGCACCGGGAGACAGAGAGAGAAGGAGCGGCACTATAGGATATCACATTAAGGATATCTAGTGATATTCAGGCCTCGGGTTCCTGAACAGCCGCTCCCGGCTTTCAGGAGAGATTCGACTTCTGTTTGTACCGTCTGAAAGCTCCGTCTTATTATTCTGCCCTTCCCTTAATTACTGGTGCAACTTAAAACCCAGGGCCTTCTTTATGGCGGGGAGACTGAGCGGCATCTGTTAAAACCATCCTGTTTACGATTTGTCTGATTTTCCCATGGGGACAACTCACCGACAGAAGTTGACATTGACATCTGTCATTTTTTTTCCTTAACCCATTGCTTTCCCAAGCTCAAAAAGTTTCTAAACGAGTTTATTTAGGTGATTTAGTGGTGGTGACGTATGCTACAAATTCTTTCATCCATGGGGACAATATCAAGCTCCTTGCAGAGGTCTTCCTAGCCTCAATCATCTACTGCTCTACCACTCTATGTTCTTCTTTGCAAATAGTTTGGGTGGCTCCCTATTGGCGCCGTATTCTAGAGTAATGTGTTTTAGAGAGGTGGTTTTTGCTCGATCTGTTTTTGTTGTTTGCATGCAAACGATGTTATTACGAGACAGTTGTCACACACGCTGCTGAGTTTTCCTCGTGTCCTGGAAATATTTAGGTACGCAGAGGTTCGGCTCTAGAAAATGAATTTCAATAGAACTCCAGATGTTTTCATGGAAGAGTATCCCGTTGCAGCCAAGGGATCATTTCACTTTTATGTTAATTAAAATCTGCACTTGGTTTATGAACTCCACAAACGCAATATTCTGAATTTATTCAGCGGCAATGGAAAATAATCAAAAGAAAAACGTCCCTAGTTATCGTCGTCTCAAGAAACATTTCATTTCGGCTAAGTGGGCTCCATGGAATCATTCAAGAGCGGATTTGATTTTTGTGGTTTTTTCCCTCTTTTAATAACAATAAAGGAGAAAAACTTCAGAGCAGCAAGAAGATCTGAGGTGGATGGCAGAGAAATGCAACCCTTTCCTTGTGTCCCTACATATATATTTATATATTTACATGGCCAAATGGACTAGGTGTTCAATTACAGGAAGGGGATAATATTCCTGTGCACAAAACCAGCATTAGACTGGCCTACTGGAACACTGGAAGAAAACCCTATAGGTCCCAGCCCTAGTGGTCTCCACCACTCCAGGTCCCTGCTGCAGATATATCCATGGTGGACAATTCCCTCGGGTCTCTAGTCCGACACTGCACAATGCAAGATCCATTCAGAATGCAATTGGTGGGATGAGAGTAGAAGAACATGGCTGGTCTCCATAGAGCCCTGACCTCAACCCAACTGAACATCTTTAGCATGAATTGGAACCCTGACTGTGAGCCAGGCCTGATCCACAACATGACTTTCCACCCTAAACATAAGCAAATTTCAACAACAATAACCCAACATCTAGTTGTAAGCATCCTCAGAAAAGTAGAGGGTGAAGGCTGTTTTAGCAAAGGCTCCTAGCAAAGAGAGAATCAAGTTGATAACAATATCTTTGGTTTTGGAATGAAGTGTTCCACAGGCAGGTGTCCACATATATTAAGTACGGTATATCTAGTGTTACCAATCCTATTCTGTATCTAGTATAGATAAATCTAAAAACAATTGGACTTGCTGAGTAATCAATGAAGACGTTTCACTACTCATCCGAGCAGCTTCTTCAGTTCAACTGACTGGTGTGGGAAGTTCTCGGCATATAAACTCTTCCACTAATCCAATCACAATGGCACATTGTAACTCTTCAAAGAGATGACATCTGAACATCTTCATTGATTACAGTTGTTTTTAGATTTACCTATACTAGATACACCATGACCTGGATGAATGAAAATCTTCATAGTCATAATCCTATTCTGTATTTGGTGAAAGTAACAGATACAGAGTAAACCTAACAGTTTCCCCTTTGCCTCTTAAACAATATAGTAGTCACCTCCATTATGGATCCCTGTTCTCTAAGGGAACATTTCCAACAATTTCCCCTTGTCCCTGTCTTTATAAATCAGACTCCATTGTTTGATAGTTCCCCCACTAGCTTAGGTGCCTCAGTGGACACCACCTTTCTTCTTTGTGAGTATACGTGGAGATGGTAGTTTTTACTAGTCCATCATGGAAGACTAGGTTGCATGAATTGCTTCCAGCACAAAGGTGTTCTTCAAAACGCCTTCTCCCTTCAGGCCTGGACTGGCAATCTACGGGTTCTGGCAAATGCCAGAGGGGCTGCTGTAAGATGCTGTAGACAGTCACTATTTATTGGCCTGGTGGGGGGCTGCTTGGACCTCTTGAATCCCAGTCTGGACCTGTCTCCACTTAAGAAATGGGTGCTGTCACCCAGTTCCATTCCTGGTCAGCAGATACAAATATACCAATATAACTGGGAATGTATCATAGATTGGGAACTGTTGTAATACCGAGGGGCCCAGCTATCAAACAAACAGAAACCGATTCTATAAAAGGCATCACAGATGTCAACAAGTTATTCTTCTGTAAAGGAACAAGCATTAACATCTAGATTGATCTGTGCAGACGTGTTATATTTGATAGAATGTGAGATTAAATTAAATTGCCCATACTTTCATTTTTTGGCACGTTAAGGGAACGAATGTAACCTGTGGTTAGGCTGCAATGTCACGGAATGTTACAGTGTCTGCAAGTCACGGCGAGTTATTTGTTCCAAATCAACATTTTGATGGATTCTTGTGCCGCCACCCATGAGATGTATTTACAGGATAACAGACAGTTGATGGTCGGCCTAGTTGTTTTTTAACATTGGGCAAAAGCCTTCCTGCAATGTGTGAACTGTCACATGCCGGCTCTTTCCCTGGTCCCAGCCGTGACCCCAGCATAAATGGCAAATCACTAGACATGGCGAATCTCTGGATTGTCCATTTACTCTTCTCCAGGCCCAGGTTCTCACAACAGAAGCAGGATACCGATGTCTCTAGGGTCCATGTCTCCTCCGTGCACCACTCCACAATCTGAAGAGCTCATTACACAGAGGCTTTCTCCTTCTTAGGAACTGTCACTCTTTCTGAGCTGATTTCTAATGTCCCAATCTAATAGGAGAGAGAGAGGGAAATTGTTCTTTAGCAGACGGCATTGAACAGAACATTTCTGGCACCGCAGCCAAGAGCCTAATCCTTTCCCCCTCCCAGTGGGCCACTGTCGATTTCTGTTACAATTGCAGATTGTATTCTGCTCACACAAATTTGGGGCTGGATTTTTTTTTCTTGCATTAAAAAAAATCTAAAATAATGCGTGTCATCCAAAATGTGCAGAACTTGCAAAACATGTGCACAAAGGCAGATTTACAGGTTTTTTTTTTCCGGGAGGCAAATATTTCTATGGTTCAAGATCTCAGTCATAGCTGACAACCTCAATATCACAGAGGGGACAGTGATTTGGGGCCTGAAATATCCCTCAACTGTATTGAAAAATTGGTATGAAATTACATGGTGTTGCCTAATATAATTTTACCCCAATGCCAGTTCATAAGGGTCAGCCAGCTTGGACATTGGTTCCCAAACTGTACAGCTACAATGGGTGCTCAACCTACAGATGAGCTTTGGTCTTCAGGTTTATTTCCTTAAATTCCCTTGAAAGACCAGCTTGATGGTCAGTTAAGGTGAGATTTGGGGTGAACCTTAGATATTCTTGGAACTATGACAGAATGGCTGATACACCAACGTTTTCCTACAAGCAGAACCAAAGCTGGTCCTTCAAGAGGGTCTTTAGATGAAAGAGTGTCCAGTGTTTGCTAATCAATTGTGTTATTAGTTGATTATTTTCCTACAGATTTGAAAGATCTGTCCATCACTGGTCGCCCACCAAGTGACACAAATACAAACATTTTAGAGAGACAGAGGGGAAGATTTACGAAAGGGCGAAGTGGCTTACGCTAGCGTCTATTCGCCAGAAATCCCATCCGCAGGGACATCGCCAATTCACTTCCAGGTGCAGACGACAATTCGCTAGCGAAAGAGACCATTGCTAGCATTCGTTCATACTCTATCGCCAGGCGACTTTAGCTCTGGGAATGGTTGTTGCTCCGCAAATTCACTAAATTGCGGATTATAATGAACGTTACCTTTGCCACCTAAATTGCCCTGGCAAAGTGTTTAAAGTGGTCATTATATGTAGGGTCCAATACAGGTCATCTGTGTGTTTTAGTGGCCTACACAAAGTTAAAACCTCTGCTATCCTGGGAAGGTGATTTGGTGAGGGTCCTCCTAGGCTCATTGCTATTGACCATGTCCATTAAAGGTTCCCACCCCACTTAGGCCTTCACATTAATTGTGCTGCGCAGTTTGGAAGAAAGCCGGGAGAATCAATTTTCCTCTGCAATCTTCAGCGGGGAACAAGGAATGAGAGAGCAAATTGCTTCCCTAAGCCCAAATGAAACAAACGAATCAGCTGAATTGTAGAGATGTCAAGTGATCTATGGGCCCATTAATGTGACCACATTCCTTTTAGAGGAGCGTTCGAGCCTCTATTTGAATCTGTTCCATGGAAGTACTATGAGGTTTCCACTGTATGTCTAATGTATTCTTCAATGTGCTTTTCCCCATTTATGTCCCAGAAGAAACAAGGAGCTTGGGAATTGTTCTCACCGTTGCCTGTGCTGGAGATTAAAGGGTCTAATGGGACAGGAGAGCATCAGAGAAGGGGTCGAGGTGAAAGGGAATTAGTGGGGGGCTGGCAGGGTGTTACGACAGAGGAACGTTGCAGCTCATGGATGGGAGGTGTCTGAGAGACTCGGCTGAATTATGTTGCCTGAAGTAGTAGTGGGCTTTGTACAAGCACCAGGGAGTGAAGAGGAGAGAGGAGGTCAATGAATGAGAAAGAGAAAGGGAAGAATAAATGAAGTGGGTGGAGAAAGTGAGACGGGATCAGATAGGAGTTCGAGTATAAATGGAGACAGATATCAGTACGACTAGTCTCTCCTCTTCAAGGAACAGTAACATCAAAAAATAAAAGCGTTTTAAAGTAATACAAATGTAATGTAGCGTTGTCCTGCACTGGTAAAACTGCTGTGTAAATACTACTATAGTTTATATAAACAAGCTGCTGTGTAGCCATGGGGGCAGCCATTCAAGCACAGGATACACAGTACTTATCTGTTATCTACTGTGTATCCTGTGCTTGAATGGCTGCCCCCATGGCTACACAGCAGTTTGTTTATATAAACTATAGTAGTACTTATCTGTTATCTACTGTGTATCCTGTGCTTGAATGGCTGCCCCCATGGCTACACAGCAGCTTGTTTATATAAACTATAGTAGTACTTATCTGTTATCTACTGTGTATCCTGTGCTTGAATGGCTGCTCCCATGGCTACACAGCAGCTTGTTTATATAAACTATAGTAGTACTTATCTGTTATCTACTGTGTATCCTGTGCTTGAATGGCTGCCCCCATGGCTACACAGCAGCTTGTTTATATAAACTATAGTAGTACTTATCTGTTATCTACTGTGTATCCTGTGCTTGAATGGCTGTCCCCATGGCTATTATCCACTGTTACTATAGGCACCATCTCTCCCTACTATACCTGCTATCCCACAGTCACACTCCCTTCCCAGAGACTATTATCCACTGTTACTATAGACACCATCTCTCCCTACTATACCTGCTATCCCACAGTCCACACTCCCTTCCCAGAGACTATTATCCACTGTTACTATAGACACCATCTCTCCCTACTATACCTGCTATCCCACAATCACACTCCCTTCCCAGAGACTATTATCCACTGTTACTATAGACACCATCTCTCCCTACTATACCTGCTATCCCACAGTCACACTCCCTTCCCAGAGACTATTATCCACTGTTACTATAGACACCATCTCTCCCTACTATACCTGCTATCCCACAGTCACACTCCCTTCCCAGAGACTATTATCCACTGTTACTATAGACACCATCTCTCCCTACTATACCTGCTATCCCACAATCACACTCCCTTCCCAGAGACTATTATCCACTGTTACTATAGGCACCATCTCTCCCTACTATACCTGCTATCCCACAGTCACACTCCCTTCCCAGAGACTATTATCCACTGTTACTATAGACACCATCTCTCCCTACTATACCTGCTATCCCACAGTCACACTCCCTTCCCAGAGACTATTATCCCACTGTTACTATAGGCACCATCTCTCCCTACTATAACTCAGACTATAATAAATAAGGATAATTAAAAGAGGACATTCCCATTTATTGATGTAGAAATACAAATACTACTCAGAAGCATTGATGGCAGCAAATATAAATGAAAGGGGCTACACAGGTCAGGAACCTTGACTAATTACACTACACTAATTCATTGCTTTCCTTGGTAAATAGTATTAAGTAATTAATGTATTAGAGGCTCGTGGTCATTTGCCCTTTGAAGTTCAAAAAGTGCATCTATATTCCTGCAGGAATCCAAGGTTTATTTATAGTCAAAGAAGATTCATTTTGCTCCAAGCTTTTCCTTTGATACAGGACAGTACTGAAGCCTTTATAATGTTTAGTGGATTATATCCCTTTATGGAAGGACGCAAGATCTGTTTCACATGTTCCTCCATAGAGAAACTTCCCCTTCAAAGTCAGGTTATGCAGGTGATCGCTGGGCCTCTATGTTGGATCATTCCCATGGTCACTTTTGTTCCCCACTTGTCAGTTTTTTAATGACCTATGTTATTACTTTAATAAAAAAGAATATCCAGCAGTTATAGAAAGTGGTTGTAAATATCAAGCGGTAAGACCCTGTCTGGGAACCACATGTTTGCCTTTAATTAAGGCTGTATTTATGGGATTTCTTTCCCTCTGAGAAATAGAGCATTGGTATCTGGAGAGAACTCAAGCCAGTGGCAGAAGTAAAGTCCCAGTTCAAGTTTTAAACACACCATTATACTTCTACCCCAGTCCCATCAAGTAATAAACACACATTGGTTGTCTCCAAAGACCATAACTTTCCCAATGGCCATCTCTGATTTACCTGTTGTAGGTGAACTATTGCAAGGTCCACTTACAGCCATACCGTGTTCTCTTTTGCAGAGGGTAGTGGTTGTAATTTTTGCATAAGGTCTAGTAACCAGTTGGGTGGTTGTTTTCCAACATCGGACCACCTGCTAATGTCATAATGTGCCTACACATGTGCACTTGCATGGAGGGATGGCAACAATGGAGCGAGATTGCTGACCAAGTTGCCTAGGGCACCCAACCAGCCTGGCCTGGCCCTTTCTCAATCAAGAATCAAGGGGATTAATATGAAGTTGCTGCCCCTTTGCTCCTCTGGTTCCCACTAGATGATGCACCATTGTTGGTGGGATTTGTTTTTATTCCGCCACAAGAGCATTAGTGAGGTTGGGCACTGATGTTGGGTTTCAGGCCTGTCTCACACTGGTGTTTCAATTCTTCCGCCATGAATTTAATTGCAGAGAGGTCAGGTCATTCAAGTCCAACCATTACCACCTCAGCTAACCCATTCTGTACTTACCTTGCCATTTGCATGGGGACATTATTCTCTTGAAACAGGAAAGAGTGAATGTTAATTTTCTTGCATTTCACAGTTTACACCAATTCTCCTTTTGATACAATTGAGTTGGAGAAGCCAAAAAAACTGGGATGTGGAAGGCCTGTAGTACAGTATATGGCACTTAGATGACTGGAGCAAAGGCTATTTGTAGCAATTACCATGGAAGTCAAGGGGAAATAAGCTGCCATGACTGTTACATTTAATGCATTGCGGTCCATAGCCTATAAACATCTGTACGTAACACTCAATTTAGGATTTCTTTAATGCCAGTTTTTGTTTGGAAGAGATGTCTTTAGATCGTTATCACTGGTGGCATCTCATGATACTTGCAGAAGACTATACAACCACTTAAAACAAATAAAGTGAGTAACCAGGAAAGTATATTGTATGTTTTATGAATTTAAGGCATCTTCCATTTGGGTCTGTCTTTAAATACCTCTGTTGCATTCGTTAAACGTTTTTTAGAATACTTTACTGAAATAATAATGTAAATAGGATCTCTGACCCCGGGTGTCAAAGTTCTCTGTCATCTAAACACGTCATGTTATTTTCTGGTACAAAACACAAACGTTTGATGATTGATATCAAAAGTTGTATAGTCAATATACTAACTAGCCTCCTAGCTTAATACATGGGATCCATTATTAACCAACCAATCTATATTGCAGTAGGGTTGTTATTCCAGGTGTAGAGCTGATGGATTCCCCAAACACAAGGGAAAAATAGTGTGAGGTCCTCTGGTTAAGTTTGTTTTTTGTTTTGCCTAAAGGTCAATCATCTTGTAGCTCAATTTCACACTTTTGTTGACAAGCTGGTGGAGGCCTGACCCCCCTATAGTGTTAATGTCAGGGAGCCGGGATGCTCCCACCAGGGATCAAGGAGGAAGCCCACAAGGGAGTCAAGGTCGCGGTGTCCAACAGGGGTAAACCAGAAGAATAATCAAAGTCCAGGTAAGGGTTCAAGGGCAGGCAGAATAATCAGCAAAGTCCAAAGTCCAGGCAAGAGGTTGGCAACAAACAGGAACAAGATTAGTCTCAAAATAGCAGACAGGAAACCCAGGAAACACACAGGAACGAATCCTATACTTGGACGCCATTCTGGCGTCTTGGTAGGGCTTTTATATTTGAATTTGGCACCCTTGCTCCGACGTCGACGCGCTGACGTCATCGCGCCAGCGCCGCTACCCACGTGGTGGCCATGGGCGCCGCCATTTTGGGAGCAACGCCGGCAGGAGAGGACGCGCCGCCCGGAGCTCCTGGACCTGCTCCGGGCGGCGATCGTGACAGTTAAATAAGGAGAGTTCTTTCCTTTTGACCTTTAGTGTTGGACCTGATCTCTGCACAACAGCGTAGTTAGAATAACAAAAAACATGGGTGCAGCCCTTTAACAACGACAAATACACTGATTAGTGTTTCTATTGCCATAAGGGAAGGTGGCTTTTTCTTTATATTTGGAGTGCAAGAAGGGGTAGATACCCAGCACCCCACAAATAGTTTTACTGTAGTGGTTGTAAGGCAGGAGCAGTGGCTGACAGAAAGTATATCAGAGCAAGATGACTAAAGTAGGAGCTGATTTATTCAAATATGAAGCCCTCTAAATGTCCTCCATTGTTCCCCCTTTAATGAAAAGGTAATGAATAAATGCAATGCCTCCTCTTTGTTATATTAGAAGGATATGCATAGTTCCGGGGCCAAGGGGTAAAGTACATTCAAGGGTGGCCTAGATCTTTGCTAAATAAATTGAGATTGAATGCTTAAATTACTGTAACATATATTTAATAAGCACTGTGAAAGGAACATTCCTGGTACCTACAGACCATCCATGAGACATGGGTGTAACTAATACGTTAACCAGGGTTTCAGCTGATTCCGGATCAACTGCGAGTGCCTTCTGGGCATTGGGCCTCTGTTTCTCTGAACCGTAACTGCCCTAATGGCAACAGCGCAAGGTAGGACATAGTCTACAAGCAGATCTTGCTACAGGGGCCACGAGGTTCTAGTTACACACTTGAGTGGAAAGAAAACCACTTTTAAAATGTTTCCAACTTTAGGTTTGTCGGTGGAATTTCATTTGCAGACTTTTTTTTGTCTCAGCTTATTTTCCTAGAAAGATAGGGCTAAACCCACATAGTAAAGAATCCATCAAGGCTCAAGGACAGAGAGACCTTCTGAAGGTACATCACTGGGACAATGAACATGAGGTTGTTTGTGAGGAATATACACAGATCCCCTTGGGTTTTATTTACAAAGTGCAAATTTCGGACATGAACTGCCCTGTTTTTGTTACCACAATGCAGTTTGTTTTCGCTGTTATTTCAGCATAACTGTGGTCACCTTCTAAGTTGTGTCCACTACAATTTGATAAATCCCTGAAGGTGGTGGATATTTGGCTTCCACAAAGTGTCACTTGCTCAGCTTGCCTAAGCAACCACTATCTGTTAGCCTGGCTGGCCACACATTTCCTTATCTCCTCCCCTGAGCCTCCAATTCTTTGTATATCCAATTACAAGAGAACAGAAGACGTGAGACCATGATATTGCTGAAGGCAGTGTAATTCTGCTTCCAAATCAATTTGTGCTCTACCGATAGAAACCATGGCATAGGGTTTTCCAGATGAAACCAGTGCCAATGATCATTGCCAACACCTGAACGTTTCTACATGTCTACAGATACGAAGATGATGATGATGATGGTGGTGCTACATGGAACAATCTTTATATTACAAGTCCAATTCCCTTCTCTTTGCTTTACATGGTTTTATTGCTTAGGTCTTTTCTATTTGGAACCATTACTGAGCCAAGTTGGCTCATCCATGTGGAGCTTTGTTCATATTCCATCTCATTTTTGATTGGACGCTCACAGGGGTCGTCATTTCCCTGGACATCGTTTATCAGCTTTGTGCCGTGTGAGATTGTCCCAGAAATAACATGTCTCTGCTCTGACATAGACCATTAATGGTGTGGAGCCAACCTTTCTAATGTCACTAATAAATCTGGAATATTTAGCCCATGTAAAGCTCAGTGTCATAAGAAGAATATATATATACAGGTATGGGACCTGTTATTCAGAATGCTCGGGACCTGGGGTTTTCCGGATAATGGATCTTTCTGTAATTTGGGTCTTCATGCCTTAAGTCTACTAGAAATTCCTTTAAACATGAAATAAACCCAATAGGCTGGTTTTGCCTCCAATAAGGATTAATTATATCTTAGTTGGGATCAAGTACAAGCGACTGTTTTATTATTACACAGAAAAAGGAAATAATTTTTCAAAAATTTGGATTATTTGGATAAAATGGAGTCTAGGGGAGACTTTCTGGATATCGGGTTTCCGGATAAGGGATCCTATACCTGTATATATCAAAGTGTAAAGGAAATATGCTTTTCTTGGCAACTGTAAAGCCAACTATTTGCTCTAATGACTATGTCCATGGGTCAGAGAAATGTATAGGATTTAATGCAAGGTATGAGGAATCGATATACTGTACCTTGTAGGAACTGTCTCTTGTGTGCTTTAATTCTGACAGTTGGAATAACCTTGTAACCAGCTGAATCAGCACAATTGTATGGGTTAGAGACAGACCCACAGTGCCACCACAGCTTCATTCAGCTTCCCTGCAATAAATCACTTTGCCGGGCTCTACAGAAGGAAGAAAATGCATGAGAAGCTCTCACTGTAGTATTGTACAACAAGGCTGAGCATCTTCACAAATCATTAGGTATCAGACATAGAGAGAATGGCACATGCAGCTTCTGACCTTGTAGACTTAAATACGTAGATAAGATAGGAGGGTATGTTCTATTGATCTCATAGACTACAATTTCTATATATATATATATATATATATACTGTATAAGCCTATCCTGTGCAGAGGACTTGCTTCGATGAGCGGGGTGAGTGGGGTTTCTACAATATTGATTCTTTATAAAAGACACAGAGGTGAGCATGTTGTGGAACGGTTGGATAAAGAAGCCAACAGGGACATGTTGCAAATCTTTCTTTTTACAGTTGCCACTGCGACAATAAAGGTGGCCATACACGGGCAGATAAAGCTGCAGATATCAGTCGTTTAGACCAATTTGACAGCTTATCTGGCCGTGTATGGGGGCTTCTGACGGGTCTTCCAGATCTATATCTGGCCAATAATCTATCTCTCTATCTATCTGTCTATCTATCTATATATCTGTCTGTCTGTCTGTCTGTCTGTCTATCCATATCTATCTCTCCATCCATCAATCTCTCTCTCTCTTTCTCTCTCTCTCTTTCTTTCTCTATCTATTTATCTATCCATCCATCTGTCTATATCTATCTATCATCTATCTATTTATCTATCATCTATCTATCTATCTATCTATTTATCTATCTATCTATCTATCTATCTATCTATCATCTATCTATTTATCTATCATCTATCATCTATCTATCTATCTATCTACCATCTTTCTTTCTTTCTTTCTATTTATCTACTGTCCAACTGCTGGATCTATCTGTCATCTATCCATTTGTCATCATCATCAATAATCTCTCTCTCTCTCTCTCTTTATCTATCTATCTATCTATCTATCTATCTCTCTCTCTATCTATCATCTATCTATTATCTATCTATCTATCTATCTATCTATTCCTTTCTTTCTTTCTTTCTTTCTTTCTTTCTTTATCTACCATCTTTCTTTCTTTCTTTCTTTCTTTCTTCCATCCATATCTATCTATCTATCTATCTACCATCTTTCTTTCTTTCTATTTATCTACTGTTCAACTGCTGGATCTATCTGTCATCTATCCATTTGTCATCATCATCAATAATCTATCTATCTGTCTCTATCTCTCCATCCATCTCTCTCTCTCTTTCTTTCTCTATCTATCTATTCCTCTATCTACTTTCTTTCTTTCTTTCTTTCTTTCTTTATCTAACATCTTTCTTTCTTTCTTTCTTTCTTTCTTTCTTTCTTTCTTTCTTTCTTTCTTTCTTCCTATTTATCTACAATATCTATCTATCTATCTATCTATCTATCTATCTATCTATCTATCTATCATTTATCTATCTCAAATGTATCTGTGTATATTACACAACAAAACAAGCAGCATAAGAAACATGACACTTCTTGGAGAGTTCATTGCCAGATGGGCCATTGGAAAGATCGTGGCCTGATAATGAAAGGAAAACACTGGGCCTGGACTGTTTGTGAAGCTGATCAGCATTAGGCTCTCTGAAATTCCCCAGCCTCATCTCATATAGTGATTTTCCCTTCTGGAACTCTCAACAGGCAGCTTTGCTTCATGTGGAAATAATCAATAACTGAGAGGAAAGCTGCTCCTATAATTACTCAGTTAGTAATAGTTACTCAGCAGCCAGAGGCAAGATGAACTGTCCACCACGAAAACGTGTGTTTATAGGATAGAAAATATATGGTTCCCAAGCATATGTTTCCCTGGTCGTACAGTGTATAAGGACATAAGGACACCACATGGTATTGAATCCCAAAGGCCACGCAAGGGGTCGGAGTTAAGTGTCTTATGATAGAAAAGCAGGTTCAGAGACGCTGCAGTCAGTCCCAGAGATGGCTGGTAAAATTTAGGAGCAGATACATTCCAATGTGCCCCTCTCTCATTTCTTTAAATTATTGCCTGTTTTTATTAAAAATAAATCTATTAAAGTTAGTCTTAGTGTTGACCAGGCAATGGCTTCATGTAAGAGACAACTCTGGTTACAAAAGTCTGCAGGTTAGGTATTTTCATATTGAAAACATATTGAATGGCAGCTCCTTGGGTTTTTGATTTTCACTTGATGTATGGTGCCTTGATTAGAATTATGAAATGACCTCAAGGGAGAAGAACTCTACCCCCGCTCCAAAAACAAAACTGGAACATTTATTTCGATCAATTTCAAAGACATAAATTAACTGTACAACTAGAATATTATATCAGTCTTTCCTAAATTGCTGCCTCTTTATTTGTTGGAGAAGAGCAACCCCCAGACGTTGAGGAATCGACTGCTTCTGTCTGACATCCTTGCATCAAAATTCTCTTCTGACATCCCTACCAAAAGATTGACAAGGTATTTTGTTGGTGTCTGTCAAGGAGGAAGCCTGAGATAAATGTGGTGCACCATCAGGACCAGCC
Organism: Xenopus laevis; assembly: GCF_017654675.1. Taxonomy (NCBI): domain Eukaryota; kingdom Metazoa; phylum Chordata; class Amphibia; order Anura; family Pipidae; genus Xenopus; species Xenopus laevis. The sequence goes on along the minus strand of NC_054388.1, from coordinate 4,170,555 downwards.
GGACTAAAAAGCCTTAACTAGTCATTTTGTGGTTTCGCACATCATCACTAGAGTAGATCTTTTTCATAAAATACTTATCTCATTTAAAGTATTTTTACAAAGACACCAAGAATGCTGAGCTCCCTACTACTTCTCCTTAAGATGGAATCAAAGGGTAGCTAGTGAAGGCAAGGTATGAGAGCCCAAAGATCTTCCACTGGTTTACCAGTATCTCTGGAGATAGGAACAATGGTCACATGGAACAGGCTTGTTTGGAGCAGGCAGCAGATGTGTAGAAACCAAAACGGGCAATGGTCAGCAAAAGTAGAATCCAGGTACAGGCCAGGGGTCTCCAACAATAGTCAAAGTTCAAGTTCAGCAACAGTAATCAGGAACACCAAGCAAGTTACCACAGCAAATCCACAGAGAATAGTCAAAACAGGCAAGGGTCAAATGTCCAGTTCAAGGATCAACATTGTCCAAGCACCTATCTATCCCTGAGCCAGTTTAAATTATGTGCTCCAACTTATGTTGAAGTCATGACACGCCTGGGCATCTTCTGTGGCTGATGTGACTGGACCAAGCCCAAATTGGAGTACTGTAGATTATGGAAAAATCTCAGAGGGGCTGCTGTAAGATGTCATAGACAGTTCCCATTCATTGGACCTGTGGAGCATTGTTTGGGCCTTTGTGTAGTTAAAATGCCTGGTTTGAATCCAAGTCAGTGTCGGATGCCAGTGGCCCACCAGAAACCATGTTATTAGACTATGGGTCCACTTTCAAAAATGTCTCCTCTTCCTCTCCTCACTCAACCTCTATTCTCCAAATCTCTTCTATTTTTATTCAATAATCTATAATTCTATCTATTTAGCCTCTTTGTTCCCATACAGAAGTAGGTAATGACGATGAAACAGGCCCACTGACACTTGGGCCCACTGGGAGTTTTCCTGGACTCCTGGTGGGCAAGTCGGACAATGATCCAAGTCCAGACCTGGTTTTGCAGAGCTTTCACTGTGTGCAGTGTTGCGTCTCCTAGGACATCCAAACTGACAAATAGGCAAGTAGGCAAGTAGGCAAAGAGAAATACATTCCTCATTAATCATCCAGATGTAAATTGAGTTCTACTCTAGCTCATCCCACAACCAGCAAATTGGTGGAATAAAACCTAATAGACAGAAAGTAGAATGTATGCTTTGTAGCCATGTGCACGTTATTATCCCTCTTGTGTCTTAGTTTAATTCACACAGTTGCATTTGTGGTTCATTGTTATATTTGGATGCATACCCCACCCCATGAATAATTTGTATTATAAGATAGCCCTACTGCGTGCTGTGTAGAGTCTCCATCTGCTTCAATTTGTCCACCCCCTGGGCAATCCTACTGACAAATGTAATCTCTATAAATAATTCACAGAACCTGAAGATACTGGAGCTGCTCTACATGATATTTTTAACAAGAACAATTTGAAAAAGATTGGATTTGGGCTAAAAATGGACATTGTCTGTTGTTTAAACTGGGGTAAAACTAAAAAGTTGAGAAGAGCTTTACATGGAAGTGAAATGCCAGCAATGAAGAGAGGCAAGAAGAGGTAAGTGCTTTCCATGCAGAGCTCAAAGCATGAGCTATATCTGTGCTAAATTCCTCTGTAGGTTTGCTGTGGGATGAGATGAATTTATTTAGTCTGTAGCTCCCTTCCAGAAGCAGGTGAGAGAACTTCGAATAAGGACACGTTTTCCTTTTCCCTGGTTCAGTCATAATAAGTAAGGTTGAGATCATAATATAGAAGAAGTTGAGATCATAATATAGAAGAAACTGACACAACGCTTTTACAGTAATTTATGTCTTAGCCCCATGTAACCCTCCCTATAACTCTTCCTAATGCTTTTTATACCCCTCCCTACAACTTCTCCTATTGTTCCATATACCCCTCCCTATAACTCCTCCTATTGCTCCATATACCCCTCCCTATAACTCCTCCTATTGCTCCATATACCCCTCCCTATAACTCCTCCTATTGCTCCATATACCCTCCCTATAACTCCTCCTATTGCTCCATATACCCCTTCCTATAACTCCTCCTATTGCTCCATATACCCCTTCCGTATAACTCCTCCTATTGCTCCATATACCCCTCCCTATAACTCCTCCTACTGCTCCATATGCCCTCCCTATAACTTCTCCTATTGCTCCATATACCCTCCCTATAACTCCTCCTATTGCTCCATATACCCCTCCCTTTAACTCCTCCTACTGCTCCATATACCCCTCCCTATAACTCCTCCTATTGCTCCATATACTCCTCCCTATATCTCCTCCTATTGCACCATATAACACTAATGATATTTTTGGTATTACCCCTTTCTATTACTGCCCCATTGTTTAAAACCCTGTGAATTTAGCCATGTTTCCATGTTCTTATTTCTCCACAAATCCTCCACCAGTACTTCAATTCATACATATGATTTCTTTTAGAAATTTATTTTTCTTCTCATTAGCAATTTACATCCTTTGGTGCCTCCCCGGAGATTCCTCAATTTGTTTCATTTGCAGATTTACAAAATGATAGAATTAGTAGAGGAAATGAAAAGAGTGTGCCCATGGCAAAAGGTTGCAGATGCGTTGGGCAGGCCATTGAGGGATAGTAAGGTACTCAGTAATCTGGGCTTATTATAGGGGCACAAATCTTTATAGGAAATGATAGATCAATGAGTCTTTTTGTCTCACAGCTCAAAGGTCATTTGGCAAACAACTTGAACACTTGCGAATGGCATGCCATAAATATTTCTATAGCTTGGGATCTGCTGCTCAGCATCTTCTGCACATTAAAGAGGCTCTTTTGTCTTCCAGAACCAGATCTGTACCACTGAGAACAATCTGACTCAACAACTCGACTCTTCTTAATAAAGGAAACCACAACGGGGGTTGTCGTTAAGCCCCGGATTTAGATCTAGGAGACTCAACCAGTTTAAATACACATTGAACCATTTCTGTTTGTCTTATGATCAACAGGTTCTAAACCGTATAACATTTCTTGCTCTATTATATTGAAGGGGATTTATACAGAAACAAAAATCCAAATTCGGTCAAATGAAGACACAAAAACATTCATTCTCCAATGGAACTTGGCTAAAACTGGTAATGGGAGCCTCGGTAAGGAAGGAATATGTTGCCCCATAGTTGCAATATAATGTCTTACTTATTACTTTCCTCCATGAAAACGAAAAACACAGTATTTAATACATTACAAAATATGGTTATTCCAAAACTGTTCTCTCCAAAACTGCGGCCCCCAGGCAAATGACCTAGCCCAGAAATTCCCAAGCAGTGGTGATGACATTTTGAGGGTCTTTGAGTTGGGGTGAGAACTGGGGAGAGTGGTCATTCGATCTCCTGGATACACCTGAAAGTCAATCTTGAAGTCAGTTATGGCAAACTTTGAGGTACAATAGAGAGCCTTTTGGTGTATAGCCACACAAGGAACTTACCAGTTAACATGTTGGGTCTGGGTGCCCATTCCCCCAGAGCTACAGCTCAAGGTGGAGGAGTCATACCATGGAAAGTTGCATCTTCAAGTGGGGTCCAACTGAAAAAGTTTGACAATCACTGTCCTACATGGTCAACATCTGAAATATATATTCAGTGAATTTAGAATATTTTAATTATCCAGTGGAACCCATTAGACTTGCATGTAAGAATGACCTTGCAGACGGGGCAAGTTTAGTCATGAATGGGGCAAATAGAAAGAGTATAGTGATAAACATTGAGGGTATAGTAGATTTCCTTCTGTTGCTTCTCATTCTACTGAGTGGGAAAGGTTCTCCTCTATAAGTATCGCTCCCTTGAAGCTCCAGGAGTGTGAATGTCCCACAATCTGTGTTATATCAATGTATGATAAAGGGTTCTACTCATTCTAACCTCAATTCCTTTCTTTCAATGTCACCAGGTCACAGGAGATCTTTCATCCCATCCACTTTAGAAGTTTCTCATCCCTCGTGAGTGGTTTTAATTAACCTTAAGGCGAGATGTGGCGCGGTGCTGACAAAAGTTTTACATTTTTCTTAAGAGAATAACTGTTATTCCTGACTATCGAGGCCAGATGTGTAACAATACTCAGCCAATGACACATCATTTGTACGCCATAAAACAGACCATGTTCCTATATAGAGGAATTGGGATTTTATGGTTCTGTAATAACTGCGTAAGTAACAAAAAGCAGACGTTTTTATAAACAAAAACGGTTTTGGTGGCACATATATGACAAATATTCAACTTGACCATGTCAAGTCACAAGACAGTAGTTTGATTACAGGTCATGGAATTCCAAGTTGGGGGTAAACTATGCGTTGACATCAACAGGCACCATGTATAAGGATATATTTATAAGGATATAATATAACTACAAGATTAAGAGATTAAAGCAGAAGAAAACACCTCAGACATCCAAGTCCCCCTCCATAGACCTCTCTGATTGTACCACCAAGCACTTATAAAACCAAATAAAAGATATTGTTGAATAAGAGTAGCACAGTGGGTTGGTACTTTGGGTGGAGGAGGCAACTGGCTGGAGACCATCACATTGTGGGTCATGCAGGTTATCAAATGGAGTAAAGAAGGTACCAGTAGGGCAAGAAGGAAAGCCCAGGACATGACACAGGGGTCTGATTGCTACAGTCACATTTTAAATTAACTCTAGGCAACCTATGTTGATATAGAACATTCAGCAACCACTCAACTTTTTATTTCAACAACAGCACAGGGGCCCAGCACCTCAATGTCTTTTAGCTCCCCACTAGAACTAATGGTGGCCCTGTCTATAGCATTGCCTTATTGTGATGTTGCTTTAATGGTAGGGGGTTTGAGGCATGTTTATATAATAACTTGTGTAAAGACAATTCTAAGTCATTTTTAAGTACCACAATGGTTGTCCCTGGCCCCATTACACATCCCATACAAGGTCTGGTCCCTCCCATGAGACTAGAAATGCTCTAGTTCAAGAGGAAAAGGTCACGGCTTTATTTGGAGACAAAAAACAAGAACATGTGGCCAACTAGGATTAGGATTAATGAGGTCAGACAGATAAATTAGAACCATGGTATTAAAGGAAGGAACATAATTTGGTAGTAAATTGAGATATTGAAGACGGTTTGTAACTCAATTTGTTGCATGGGGGCATGTCTGGTGTATTCAGTGGAGGCAACGAGGGAATGAAACACTTCAGATTCCAGGAGCAGAGGGTTACAGATTCACGTTTTGATATATGACTTGCATACAAAGGTTTTGGGTACAACAATGGCTAAACATATTTTTACTGCGAGGACGAATAACTTTTAGCAATGTCCCAGTGATGGACTTTTGGAGTCCTTAGATGGCAGTGGATTATGGTATTACTGAGCTGCTTAGTGGTTCAAAGAGCAAGTAGAGTCTTGATTAAAATACTGTACATGTTTAATTATTGGTATTAGGAATATTAGCAGCCCTACTCTTACTAAGTTAAAGGCCCCCATGCTGAATTTTGGCTTTACCAGCCATTACTTGTCTGGGTGATGAACTCAACTAAAGCAGGTCCTCTCACCATGAAGACTCCTTTTTACTGCTTCAAATTAAAGTTCCGTTTCTCAGGTCTCTAATCTCATGTTCTTATAAAGTGTAGTCACATGTTGCTTTGCAGGTGACTTATGTCCAGAGAAAACAACCCCAACCTTGAAAGTCTTTCCTCATAGATGAATTCTTCCATTACCCTTACCAGTTTAGTTGCACGTCTCTGCATTCTGTCCAGCCCATTAATATCCTTCCTAAAGACTGGAGCCATATACAGGGTGAGACCTTACCAGGGATATATAAAGAGGAAAATAATACTTTCAACCTTCAAGTCAATGCCTTTATTTATTTATTATTGAGTTGCTAGTAGTGGATGGTGCAGTGTGTGTGAGAATCTCTAGTACATGTTAAATTCACTTCAGAACTGTAGGTTTGTTCCATTGGCACCCTAGGGTGCTACAGCACCAAGACTAGTTCATCTTGAAATGATCAGAACTGGCTTTGGGACATATCAGTAATGAAGATGGATGCTATGAACTCTTCATCTCAATAGTGTGGATAATCAATCACTAAAGGCAGTATCTGTATCTCATAAAATCCCTTGGAATTCATCCAGAAACTTCAGCTTTTCCTCACCCTAATTTCTCTACATGAGAATGCCTGAGCAAAGGATGGTAAAAATTATGCTATGCTCCCCTTCAGCTCTCAATTTGATCACCGTTTTGCTTGGACATGTCGCTAATATGAGGTACACAGAGGACTCAAATCTCTAAGAAAGATCCAAAAAGAAGTCCAGCCTTAACTGGGCCACACACGCCATTCCCATGTCTCTCCCTGTAACAGGAGCCATACAAAGGGCTATTATAAAACCTCATCCCTTGGACAGAGTCTACTGGGTTATAGATTTATTGAATTAACCAAAAAAGTAAGAAGAGACAACTTCAGACGGCATTCATGGGTAGATCAATTATACAGATATGAAAGATGAAAAGATAGACATTTAGCTATTGATCGCCAGTCTATGACCTGGGGGGTAGAGGAGACCAGTAGTCTACAAACTCTAGAGCTTTTAGGCTAAAGCCATAACATGAAATAATGGTTTGTTAGGTTAAGATTTGAATCAGATGTGTCAGAATGTAGGAAACCCTTTAAATGATGTCACGTACAAACAAAAACATAACAACATAATAAGAACAAGACCTTTGAGTCTTCACGAAACCTAGAAATTTCTGAAGGTGTCTTAGAATTGGTAGATCTTAGTATAGGCATGGACTGGAGAACATTAACACCTCAACTAAAGTCCTTTTAAACAGGTCATGGAATGCTGAGTGGACTGTAAGAGATAAGCTAAAGTGCTTGGCAGAAAAAAAAGATACAATTCCCAAATTTTGGCAAATGAATTGGAGTCAATGGCTGTTTTTTTTCTCTAGCTCAGATTTGCTTAGAGGACAATTCATGATTAGGTTTTTTTTCCCGATAGAAATACTTGAATTTAAAAAAATTTAATAAACATCCTCCCTGTGTTAGATTTAAAATGACTAAGCAATGATTATATATTTATGAGATACAATAGAACCCCCCATTTTATGTTTTTTCAGGGGACCAGATAAGAATGGTGTCAAATCCAGGGGAAATGTAATATCAGGAAAAAGGATTATGGATTATGGAAAATTCTAAATTTAAGGTATGTAGAATTTATTTTGTTGTCTAAATAAACATATTCAAATTTTAGTCCCCCCATTTATATGTGAGATTTATCACACACCTTGACCATGGAAACAGTTCTAATTCGAATATTCGCCACCTAAAACCTGCCACATTCATTTATAAGTCAATGGCAGAGGTTCATTGACCCAGTTGAAGACGTTCCTGGCACTCAACTTTTTTTCGGATTTGAGTTTCGTTTGTATTCGATTGGAATACGAAATTAATTTTCAGATCGTTCCCATTCGTTCAAATTTTAGATGTTCAAATTTTTTCATAAATAACCTCCCATTCCAATTGTGAACACATTCGAATTTATTAGAGTAAACTAAAAATTGCATAAATTCAAAATTTGCCTTTGATAAATCTGCCCATTAGCAACTTTCTATTAAACGTTAATTTATTTTATAAATTGATTAAAAGATTGACAATGATTTTGATGTATGCAGATGTAGTTATAACTGAATGCAGGATCTGCCTATACTTTGGGGTCATTGTACTGCTGGTCATGACTGCATACAAACCCCCAAAACAGTGTTGAGGTAGAAAACTCTTTTGCAGCCAAAGCTCAGTTTCCCACCATATATTTCACACATCTGTGAGCAGGGCCGCCATTAGAAATCATGGGGCCCCGTACAACAAAATTTTTGGGGCCCCCTGGGCCCCGCCCACACTGACGACCAAGCTCCACCCCATATGCCACCCACTCCACATCGCAGTTAAAAGACCACACAGACATCAGCGCTAAAAAAGTAACCCCCCCCACAAGTTATAAAAATCTATTGATGGTCAGGGCCCCCTTATAAAAAATTGGGGCCCCAAAAAAAAAAAGTAAAAAAAAATGTTTTTTTTTTAAAAAAAGTGGCATATATATATTAATAATAATATTTAATCATCGAAAAATGTAAACATACCATCTCCATAATTGTTACAAGTTAAAAAAAATTGGGGCCCCCAAGAATTTTTTTTTTTTTAAAAAATTTTAAAAAAAAAACATTGGTGGCAATGTTAAAAAAAAATTGGGGCCCCAAAAAAAATGTTTTACAAAAAGATTGCCTATAGAATATTAAAATAATACATTGGTGGCCAGGGGATTAAAAAAAATACACAAACTGGTGTTCAGTAGAATTGAACTCATGGCTTCAGTACTTCAACTTCGCCTCCTTTCATGACTTCGGGTCTTTGCGCCGCTTCAGGACTTCGGCTGTTTTCGTGACTTTGGGTCTTTTCGGCGCTTCGTTACTTCGGCTTTTTTCGTGACTTCGGGTCTTTTCGGCGCATCGGCTTCGGCTTTTCGGCACTTCCGCATTCGGCAACGCAGAGGGAGGACGTACGGCTCGGGCGCTCGTAAGGGGGGCCCGAATCTTCAAAAAATGCAGCGCTGCCGGGCACCCCTTCATGCCCGGGGCCCGTACGCTTGTCCCCCCTGTCCCCCCCCAGATGGCGAATCTTTAAAGGTCTGTTTCGAGAACTGGAGTGTTGGCTGGAGGGGAACTGATTACTACTACATGGAGTCAAGACCAGAAGAGAATAACAAAGAACAGGCTGATAGAGGAAACAAGGAAGGAAGGGACACATTTAGAAACAATCCTTTACATTGGGATAATGAAAACACTTCCAGGTAATTTGTTGCCGTCGTATATTAAGAGCGATGACTCCAAGCCAAGTCAGACTAATTGTAAGGTGTAGTTACTCTTTACTGGAATAATAAAAAAGCTCTTTGCTACTGTACACGTTGCCAGCACGCTTCAGTAACTATGAAATGTAATTAACAGGAAAACAACTTGTTTTACATCAGTCTGGCAGAAATATCACTACTTAAAAAAAAATAAAATTCAAAGAGCTTATTGATGAGACTGTGAAAGGAGTAATTCCCAAGACTAATTCCATTTTCTGGAGATCAATGGAGAGAAGAGCAAAGGGGAATTTACCTTTTTAGCTTTTACTCGGTTGCAGATGGAAATAATCTAAGCAACTCTGCTCTTGGTCTCTCATTTTTATTTTATTTTTTCATGAAATTTTTATTTTTTTCTGCCTTTTGTTAAAGTTAAGGTGCTTGGGACAATGCCATTGGAAACCAGAGAGACTGACGAAGGGACCTTTATGTTTTCAACTTGATATTCGCTTATTGTTTTGAATACACCAAATCCTGCAAAAAGTGCTGGGATCCAGCCAACAATGCATAACGTTTCGTAACTCTAAACTAAAATGAAGTCCTCAAAATCTAAAAGTCATCGGAAATTGAGTGTTGGCAGTAGAAGGCAACCATTTTTAGATTCTGATTACAATTCGAATATTCAAATGAGTCCAGTTCAAGAATTCAGAATTCTGCGAAATTTAACAATTATGGAGATGGTATGTTTACATTTTTCGATGATTAAATATTTGCGTTTGGTGCATGCGGATACCGTTACCTTAAAGGGATACTGTCATGGGGGAAAAAAATTTTTTTCAAAATGAATCAGTTAATAGTGCTGCTCCAGCAGAATTCTACATTGAAATCCATTTCGCAAAAGAGCAAACAGATTTTTTTATATTCAATTTTGAAATCTGACATGGGGCTAGACATATTGTCAATTTCCCAGCTGCCCCAAGTCATGTGACTTGTGCTCTGATAAACTTCAATCACTCTTTACTGCTGTACTGCAAGTTGTACTGATATCACACCCTCCCTTTTTCCCCCCAGTAGCCTAACAAGAGAACAATGGGAAGGTAACCAGATAGCAGCTCCCTAACACAAGATAACAGCTGCCTGGTAGATCTAAGAACAGCACTCAATAGTAAAATCCAGGTCCCACTGAGACACATTCAGTTACATTGAGTAGGAGAAACAGCAGCCTGCCAGAAAGCATTTCTCTCCTAAAGTGCAGGCACAAGTCACATGACCAGGGGCAGCTGGGAAATTGACAAAATGTCTAGCCCCATGTCAGATTTCAAAATTTAATATAAAAAAATCTGTTTGCTCTTTTGAGAAATGGATTTCAGTGCAGAATTCTGCTGGAGTAGCACTATTACCTGATGTGTTTTGAAAAAAAACATGTTTTCCGATGACAGGATCCCTTTAAATCATAGACGAAAGGGACATTGCATTGATGCTTTATGACAACCAGTAACATTTTTATGATGCTTCTTGCATTAATTTACAGTAGAAACATCATCAATATATCCGTACAAAAAATGCGAACAGCTGAAAAGCAACAATCAATGTTCTTTAAAAACAAATGCCAAGTTCCTTGTAGATGTAGGTCAGTCAATACTGAGCCTAAATTTTTTATTTGGTCACCAATGTTGTGTTTTTTAGCAAATGTAGCCCACCCTTGAGTGTGCTTTCACTGTGGATGTCAGGCTGTGTGTGACAGGCCGAAACTGCTTGAGCTGTGCCTTAGACCCCCAGTGTACCTGTGCAACTCCCTGCAACTCCCGGGAACCTCGTGTAGGCCAATGCAGCAGAAAATCAATCCAACACTGTTACTGTGCAATCAAACGTAACGGATTTATTGGAAAAGGAAAATAGCAGAGGGATCAATCGTGCCATTGACTCTAAAGCAGAAAACAGACAAGTCCTGATGCAAAGTGTTGATACATGGATAGAATTGAAAGTTAACACACCACTCTCGGAGGATCTTCTACTGGATCTCACCTTCTCTCACTGGGTGATAAATCCCTCTCAGTGGGCAGTCCTAGCTGTCAGGATTTTCCCTTGGGGTCTTGGCTTCGATTTGGTCCTCACCTCACCCTTTCTGGGGTCTTGGATCTTGGCACCCTATCTAGTCCTCAACTCACCCTTAGAACAAGTCCCTAGGCTAGTGGCCCAAATGCCACGGGGTTCTAACCCCACTATTCCTCCTCGTTGGAGTGATGGCTGCTCACTACACAACCTAACTCACCTTTCACTCCTAGAGCGACTATAACACAATATAATCCTCACACTGGCTGTACCTAATCTTGTTCGGAACCAGAGCCCTGGTCCTGTAGTACCTCCCTGGGAGGCGCCATGGGGAGAAAAGGCCCAGAACCCTTATTCTTTTCCTATTTATAAACTCCCTCATTGCCCTCTAGTGGTGGTTTACTTTAACTGTCCCAACTAACCCATGGGGTCTCTACACAAATAAGAATCCCTCCTTTGCAAACACGCCTTTAACAGCCAATTCAACGATAGGGAGACCAAAAAGAATGAGATTGAGATGCTTAAATTGAATAGTTCATGGAAAAACTGGGAATATTGTAAGGAGTTTTCCTAATGATGTCAACACATTCATCTCTATTATCACTAAACCTTTTCAAAGGTAGGGGCAAAGGGTTCCTAAAAAGTAGTTCATTGAGTTGCAAATGGACTGCTCCTAAATTGATGAAGGTCTTAATCAGAAAGAGGGCGCTGGGCAAAAGACCAAACTGCCAAAGGCTGTTGAAGTCTCCAGAATAAGCATAAGTACCAGTGCTGTTGGTATCATCACAAAATGTACCTTCAGGCATAACTGTCAAATAAATAAAGATATATATCCCGATCTAATTGGAGCTCATCAAGTTTAGCCGTTGGGCAGAAATTCAAACCTTCGCAGAGAAAATGTTTTTCCTCTGCAGAAAATGTTAATCATCAGCAGTTCTTGGCCTAACACGGCGGCTGTTGGCTATTTCTCATTTATTTACATTTTTTGGGTGCTATGTTCCATTATGTTTCGTTCTGGCTGCTTGGTAATAGGAAGTAATGAATGTGCAAGATCTTAGCAGATGGCAGCCAAGATCAGAAGGACACAAAGCTGCTGCTTCACATCCAGTATGGATAGGACTAATAGGAATGAAGGATTTGCCCATGGATTATACCACAAAGTTGATATGCACAGGCTTAAAATAGGCATCATTGGTTGCTCAGGTTTTGGGCAGAAAGTCCCTGACTCCTTGACCATGAAAAGCAGTGCACGGATACCCTGCAGGCTCTCGTGCCACCTGTCTCCCCCAGTTAAAAGATCATTTTGACCTGGTTGAACATTCTCTGGACGCAGGGATCTGCAACCTTGGCTCTCCAGCTGTTAAGGAACTACAAGTCCCACAATGCATTTGCCTTTAGAGTCCTTTAAAAGGCTCCTTCATTGAATTGTTGGACTTGTAGTTCCTTAACAGCTGGAGAGCCAAGGTTGCAGATCCCTGCGTCTGGAGTGACATCACTTCTGACCAACTGTGATGTCATTGCTTGGTCACGTCCGAGTCTGTTCTACTTCTGGGTTGGGTTAGAAACTAACAACCTGCAGATAGAAGTTGGCAGCAGTAGAAGAAGCCTTTATGGTTAGCAGGTATGGGCAATGTTGTGGGTCCAGTTGGGGTATAGGTCTCCCAACTGGACCTTTGCAAGACTCTACCACAAAGGATCACTGGGACAGGCAACAATAATGGCGGCACAGTGCTCACAAAAGAAGCACCAAGGTGTGTTACATTTTTCAGGGAAGGGTAGCGCTGGTCTATTGGTTATAATCTCTGGGTGGTGCCTACAAACGCAATAGAAAAGACTGGACTAGACGAGCTGGGAATTATATTAATACAACTGAATATAAAGACAAGGCTGCAGATGCCAGAGCTGCAATAAAACTGCAACGGGTGCCTCATTTTTACATAAACAATTCATTATCTTTATATTTCTATATGTGTGAGTTACCGGTTCTTTAAAATCTGGTTTATAGTAGAAACGCTACTTTCTCATTGTCTGGGAGCGTTTCATTAATGTCATTAAAAGAAATTTACTGCCCGTCAGAGGACAACGAAACGGCGCATGACGCTCGCTTTGAGAGAAACCCAATAATAAAAAACGAATGAAAAGCATTTGATAATAAAATAGAACAACCAAATGTATAAAAATAACTGTTTAATTATAGAAATGAAATGGTTCTGGTCTTACTTGTAAAATGAAGCGTCTGTTTGTAGAGATTCCAAAGGATTCGGCCAACAGAGTCAAAGGGACAAATTCCCTAAGCGCCGAACTCTAGCGTCAATTCGCCAGCGTTGGGCATTCTCGTTACTTCGCAAATTCACTAACGAACACTGGCGTAGATTCTATAGTGTTACTTCGCACCCTTACGCCTGGCGAATTTTCGCTACGGACGGAACTACGCAAATTCACTAACGCGCGCAGTGTACTGAACGCTACCTTTTACGCTAGACTTCCTTCGCCACCTCAGACCAGGCGAAGCGCAATAGAGTAGATAGGGATTGCTTCAAAAAAAGTCCCAAAAAACGCTGGCGTGTTTTCTACATGATGGCTGATAGACTGAAAAAGATCGAAAATTTTTTTGGGGCTCCCCTCCTTCCCCCCTACATTTCCTGACTCATGGCAACTTACCTAGACAGTGGGCACATGTGTAGGGCAAAATAAAATTTTTATTTGATGTTTTGAAGGTTTTCTAGGCATTTGTAGTGCTGATACGTATTCCTCCATTGAAATTTGAATTTGGCGCCGTATGCAAATGAACCATCGCTAGCGAAACTTCGCTTCGCTTGGTCGAATCAACGCTAGCGCAACTTCGCAAACTTACGCTACCCCTGTGCGCAACTTCGGATTTTAGTGAATTTGCGGAGCGTTGGCGAAACTACGCCTGGCGCAACTTCGAATCTTAGTGAATTTGCCCCAAAATGTCTTATTGTTGGTTAAAAACAAAGAGCCAATTGGAACACATCCAATTTTGGAATTTTGGAAGGATATTGGATTCCCCAGGATGCAAGAGATCTAAGGGGTAGAAGAGTAGGCCCCTTAGTGTTCATCTTACCAGCAATGGCACCCCAAGAAGAGCTTCTTTGCTCCTCAGTTTGGCACAAGCTCTGTCTTTACCACCTGCTGTAGGGTCCCGTTGTGGCCTGCACTTCCAGTTTAGGGATGGGTAGGGGGCAAGAAGGGAGATACCTACATGGATCCCCCACCCACCCGTCTTCAATGGGCAACCCCAGGTCTCTACTCTCTGATACAGAGCACAGAGGCTTGAAGCCAATCTTCAAAAACAGCAGAACAAAGTGCAACTATTTTTTGCACTTTGCACAATACATTCTGCCATTTAAATTGCCCCTTCAGTTTGTTTTATGGGCCAATAACATGAATCTAAACACCGGGTATAAATAGGTGGATACTTTGACTTGTAGCTGCCTTGAAATACTCCAAACCCAGAGAGGAGCAGCTGACGTTCTACAAAATCAAGTAAATGGTAAAAGCGGCATAATTATCGATCCTGCAACCCATTCGGCCATATTTCTGCGGGTCTGGTGTAGATTTAGTGAGTGATGAGAATAAAGCCGAACTTCTGTAATTTTAAGGCTCCATTTATCATGCCGTTTCTTTCCTCCAGAAGCTGCGGGCGCAGTTCCAGAGGGTCTATAACAAGGATGGGGACCACTTAAAAATCTTAATCAAGGATTGGAAACATATAGAGGGAGTTAAGCGAGGCACATATTTCTCCCGTCAGATTGTTATTCAAAGCAGAGAATGTGCCTGACAGCTCAGCATCTGGGAATAGCCGGGATATTATTAAAGACACACAAACAGTGGCCGGATAGTTCAGGTACGGTACAGAAGGAATGTTTCTTTTTCTGCCAAAACACTGGAAATTAATCCAAGCTTGAACGACTTTATTCTCAGTTGTATAGAGAAAAAAAATCCACCCACAGAGGTAACTGCTCTGAGCTTAGGGGAATGTGGAGAATATAATTGAAAGCAGCAAACTGAAATGCCTTCAATGTGCAGGAGGTGGGCTGGGAATAGGGCAGAGGTGCTCACAGAAGGGAGGCTGAGGCCCCATCAGGGTTAGCGCTGTGGTTAGGATTGACTCCTGGTGGCCTTAAATTGGACACAATTAGGAGGATAGTTATTGTATCAGGTAAGGGCCTTCTTTAAGGAGAAATGACCACATCAGTGGTCAATTAATGGAACCTTCCAAACTTCCCCTTCAACATTTGCCTGATTTCAGTCATGAAGCCCATCCTTTTGGCTCCACAGGCCAAGAAGAAAGCAGTTGCTGTGAGGAGAATGTAGAAGGTGCCCAAAAACCAGAGAAGATACCCATTGCAACCAATTAGCGATGAGCAAGGAAAATATCTAATTGGTTCTTACTGGTAACTGCCCTGGTGCAACATAACTGTTGGGCTAATAAATCAGACCCAAAGACTGAAGGCACTGAAGATTTATATAAGGAATGATGATGATGATGATGACATAATCTACGACAATGGAATGGCCAATTCTCTTTTTGTGAAGAGCAAAAGAATTCTGGCAGCAGAGTTTATGGTGGCTTGAAAAAGGGGTAAGAGAGAGACCAGAAGGTCAGCTAGTAGAACCTTTTGGCAGTCAAGGCGGGATAGAATGAGGGCTCAAATGAGTCTTTGCGTGGTATGAGGGATAAAGGGCCTTGTAGAGCAGTTTTGGTGATGTTCTGAAGACTTTGGCTGTTGGCCCATCTTGTAATGCAAAGTCTTGAGACTTAGTTACCAAGTGTGATAATACCTGAGACCAGAGGTTCCGAAACTGTGGTCTCAGAGGGAAGTCCATTACAGAAGTCGGAGTGACCCATTTCAGAAGTTAGGGAGGCCCAGTGCAGAAATTGGAGTCAACCAGTTCAGGAGTTAGGGAGGCCCAGTGCATCAGTTGTAGTCACCCATTTCTGAAGTTGGGGAGGCCCAGTGCAGAAATTGGAGTCAACCAGTTCAGAAGTTAGGGAGGCCCAGTGCATCAGTTGTAGTCACCCATTTCAGGAGTTGGGGAGGCCCAGTGTAGAAGTTGGAGTTCCGAAAATAAGGAGACCAGTGCAGAACTTAGAGTGACTCAATTAAAACATTTGGGAGGCCCGGTGCAGAAGTTGGAGTGACCCAGTTTAGAAGTAAGGGAAGCCCAGTGAAGAAGGTTGGAGTGGCCCAGTTCAGAAGTTCTGGAAGTTCAGGGCAGAAATTCTAGTGACTCAATTCAGAAAATTAAGAGGCCCAGTACAGAAATTGGAGTTGCCAAGTTGAAAAGTTAGGGAGGCTCAGTTCAGAAGTTAGGGAGGTCCAGTGCAGAAAAGGGTGTTGAAGCCATTGTTTTACTGAGTGACACACCAATAAGCCAAGGTGTATCTTTAGTTAACAGTCCTTAAAGATGGTTTTTGTGAGTGTCTGAGACCCCTCCTCAATGAGCCTGTGTGTCGTTAGTGCACCACGTGGCCTGTGTGTGTAGAGCCCAGTTTAACAGCCTCCTTGTTAGATACTTTAACTCCAGCCGTTAAGTAATAAATGGACCTTTTCTGCTCTTTACTAAGTCGGAACAGACTGTGTGGTATTGTTCTCAGGACACAATGTAACTTTAGTGAGGTTTTTTTGCCCAGAGCCAATTGATTTCATTCCTAAGATCTCCGTTTTTTTTCTCCCTATTATTAAGGATCTCCATTGAGTCTCTCGTTGCCAAAAATAGTCATTAATTACCTTTCACACATTATTAACTGGAGCGTTAGCATCGCAGCTCTGACACCTACGAATTTCAGCCAAGACGAAAAAAAATCTAATTTTCACGGATAAAATAAACACATTTTTCTGACAATGGTACTGAAATCTGATTGGAGCAAATGTGCGATTAAATACTGTATTGTACATTATAAGTGTAAGATAGAGATGAAGGGGATATAAGATAAATGTGCTCCCAGAGGTCGTCTATGATCAAGAGCACAAGGTCATGTATTATACAGGATATATTGTGATATTAAAAATAATAGAAGAATTTTAGAAATTACATGAGTTCTGTGAACTCTGAGTATCACTCATGTATTATAAGGGATAATGTACCCCCTACTGTAAATGATAAGGATATTAGAAGTCACTGAGGGGTTGTTCTGTGACCATATAAAGACACAAGGCTGCAGGCTGAGTTATACAGGGAACTCTGAGTATCACTCATGTATTATAAGGGATAATGTACCCCCTACTGTAAATGATAAGGATATTAGAAGTCACTGAGGGGTTGTTCTGTGACCATATAAAGGCACAAGGCTGCAGGCTGAGTTATACAGGGAACTCTGAGTATCACTTATGTATTATAAGGGATAATGTACCCCCTACTGTAAATGATAAGGATATTAGAAGTCACTGAGGGGTTGTTCTGTGACCATATAAAGACACAAGGCTGCAGGCTGAGTTATACAGGGAACTCTGAGTATCACTCATGTATTATAAGGGATAATGTACCCCCTACTGTAAATGATAAGGATATTAGAAGTCACTGAGGGGTTGTTCTGTGACCATATAAAGGCACAAGGCTGCAGGCTGAGTTATACAGGGAACTCTGAGTATCACTCATGTATTATAAGGGATAATGTACCCCCTACTGTAAATGATAAGGATATTAGAAGTCACTGAGGGGTTGTTCTGTGACCATATAAAGACACAAGGCTGCAGGCTGAGTTATACAGGGAACTCTGAGTATCACTCATGTATTATAAGGGATAATGTACCCCCTACTGTAAATGATAAGGATATTAGAAGTCACTGAGGGGTTGTTCTGTGACCATATAAAGACACAAGGCTGCAGGCTGAGTTATACAGGGAACTCTGAGTATCACTCATGTATTATAAGGGATAATGTACCCCCTACTGTAAATGATAAGGATATTAGAAGTCACTGAGGGGTTGTTCTGTGACCATATAAAGACACAAGGCTGCAGGCTGAGTTATACAGGGAACTCTGAGTATCACTCATGTATTATAAGGGATAATGTACCCCCTACTGTAAATGATAAGGATATTAGAAGTCACTGAGGGGTTGTTCTGTGACCATATAAAGACACAAGGCTGCAGGCTGAGTTATACAGGGAACTCTGAGTATCACTCATGTATTATAAGGGATAATGTACCCCCTACTGTAAATGATAAGGATATTAGAAGTCACTGAGGGGTTGTTCTGTGTATATATAAAGGCACAAAGTTGAAGTTCTCTTCACTTACTTAATTTCTAGTATAAAAATTATCTGCACATTTTTACAAGACAATTAAGAAGGGATTTAGGTGTTTCCCACCCTGGTGCTGTTCTTGGGGGTTAAACAGATGGGGGCAATAGCCTGAGACTGGAAGCGCAGTAGAAAGAACAGTGGGGTCTGTTACTGTGAGTCAATAATTACTGAGCTGACGGACTGAAAGCTGAAATCATAAAAAAAAGGAAGAAAACAGTCTAGTCCTAAAGGCTAACAATCTGGTGTCTGGTGTCACTGTCATGTGCTGAAATGTCACCGGAATGACCGAGGTTTGAGTCACTCGCCTGTGAACTCGGGGTGCTGCAGGGAGACAATGGGTCCATTCTGTTGGGGCTCAGACAGATAAGGAGCGAGGGGAGACCCACATGATCCAGTGACCCGTTCTGCCACTACAGAGAACTGACAGTTGGGTACAGTGACCTCCAGGGCGGGGGAATTACGTGGGAGGAGAGTTGTATCATAGGAAGCTGCTGCTGACGAGTTGTCTGTCCAATTTAACCCTTTCACCCCCTTATCCATCCAGGAGGCATTGAGCAGTCAAAATTGTGACCCAAAGCAAAGTCGTTTATACTAACAGGTGTATTCTGCCCAGCAACAGCCAATGACTGGAAGTAAAAAGGGCATGAGCGACCCGTAGGACTCCATCCTTCCTATTGCTTCCTCGGGTGCCCCGTCGTCATAGCAACAGCACTCTCAGGGGCTAATTTACTAAAGGGCGAACGCTGGAAAACATTCGCCAGCGGGACGTCATTTCGGATTTACCAAAGGTCGCTGGTGTAACTCCGCTAGCGAAGGAGATAGACTCTAGCGGTAATTCGCTCTCTAATGCCTGGCGAGTTTGCGCTCTGGCGAATGGACGTAACTACGCAAATTCACTAAGATATGGATTTTACTGAACGTTACCTCTTGCGCAAGACTTGCCTTCGCCACCATGGGGTATATTTATCAAAGAGTGACGTTAATAGTGACGTTCCGCCACTAGAGTGAAATTCCGCCACTCTCCATTCATTTCTATGGGATTTTTATAGGCGTATTTATCAAAGGGTGAACTTTCACTTTCACCCATTGATAAATACGCCTTTCGAAATCCCATAGAAATGAATGGAGAGCGGCGGAATTTCACTCTAGTGGCGGAACTTCACTCTTTGATAAATTTACCCCGTGAGAAGTGCAATAGAGTAGATAGGAGTACCTCAAAATTTAGTTGAAAAATTCCCAAAAAACGCTGGCGTCTTTTCCTTTTTTCAGGGTGATAGGCGCAAAAGATCGTAAATTTTTTGGGGTACCCGGCTTCCCCCCTACATTTAACTAACATATGGCACATAAACTATACACTGGGCTCATGTGTAGGGCAATATAACAACTTGATTTTATTTTATTAAGGTTCCCTGAGCTTGTGTAGTGTAATGTATTTGCTGCAACCACCATATGCAAATTAGTCAACTTCGCTTCGTTTGGCGCAGTAACACTAGCGCAAGTTCACCAGCGTTCGCCATCTAGGACGCAACTTCAGATTTTAGTGAATTAGCGTTGTCCTGGCGAATCTACGCCTGGCGAAGTGTTGCGCTGTGAGCGAAGCCGTCGATGGCGAATTTTCGGCGGTTAGTAAATTTTCCCCTGAACCTACAGAACAGCACCCTCCTGTGGCCTGACCAGGACTTGTTAAGTGAGGAAGGGCCACACCCTGTTGGCATTTATCCATCTGTCAGTTGATCTTCACTCAGCAACTGTCAAGTCCTGGGATCTGAAAGTCCTCCCGGTGGAAGAAAGGGATATAAAGAAAAAGAATTTCTGGATAGGAGAAAAGATTTGACTGACAATTTGGCAAAAGTATAAAATGCTTTGAATAAGGGAAAAACAGACCCAAAGTTGGTGGGGGAATGACCTGTCCCCCCGTGTGTCCCTGTTGTGGGTTCAGAGGTGCAGCGGTTTGGAATTTAAAGATTTAAATATGTAACAATTCACGTATTTTAATGTGTCTCTTATACAGGTATGGGACCTGTTATCCAGAATGCTCGGGACCTGGGGTTTTCCAAATATGAGTCTATGGAATGCAGCGTTTCTGTAATTCAGAGCTTTCTGGATAATGGGTTTCTGGATAAGGATTTGTGTGTTTCCCCACAGTGGTGCTCAGGGCCCAGGTCCGCTATCATTTTGCTTTACCCTAAACCCTCCCCAGGGATCACAATCAGGTCATGGCCATTTCTTTTCTTCCGGCCCATAGTCCTCCTGCTTGTGCCCCTTGGTCCCGTATGGAAGGGATTTGTGTAGAAATATCAGACGGTTCCTGTGATCCCAGGAGGTTCTGACCCATCCAACATGTGACTGTCAGTTTTCCTGGCAGAGCCCAGTCTGTGGGGACCCCGGTGCCCCTGTTCCTCTTGTTATTCTGATTTCTATTCTGCAGACGCCTCTCCTGTAAAACCAGAAGCTCCTGCAGAACAAACCCGCTCCTTGTCTGGACCTTCCTCCCCTCGTCGGCACCCGCTGCCCTTTCTTCCAGCGCTCTGCCCCGGGGACAGAATATCTGCGGCGGCACCTCAATGGCAGCTTTGTGCTACAACTGTCATCTCTGCACAGAACAAGCTTATCTTCTTCTCTCTGTCATCCCCTCGCTCTGCCATTAACCCATGAAACAGGCCGCATTCATGGCCCTAATAGGCTAGAGTGCTAGCTCTTCTACATCTGATTTTATCTTGTCCACTCTAATTCTAAGCAACTTTACAATTGGCCTTTTTACTCTACTTTCCCATTGAGCCCCTCTCCTATTCATATCCCAGCCTCTCCTTTAGATCAGTGCATGGTTGCTAGGGTAATTTATACCCTAGCAACCAAATGGCTGACACTGCAAACTGGAGAGCTGCTGAATAAAAAGCTCTCAAAAACCCCAAATAATAAAAACTGCAAATTGTCTCAGAATATCCCTCTCTACTTCATACTAACAGTTCATTCAAAAGTGAAGAACCCCTTTAAGGGCATGTTAAATCAGGATGTAAATAGTGATGGGCGACTTTAGTCCCTTTTGGTCGTATAATTTGTGAAACGTGAAATTTGACGCCCGCGTCAATTTTGAGGCTGGCGTTAAAGTCAATGGGCATCTGAATAACGTTTGACTCGCAACGGTTTTGATGCGAGTGAGTTTTCCGACTTTTTTTACGCCAATTTTCGCAGCAGTTATGCGAATTTATTCATCCGGTGGCGAAACGTGGAAATTAACTGCAAATTCGCGCCTGGCAAATTCAATCACCCATCACTAGATGTAAAAAAAAATGTGTCTGGCCTGCACCAAACCTAACCCGCCCCTTTCCAACCCAACCCAAGGTTGAGAAGGTACTTGAAGACCAGTCTGACCACTAAGTAGTCAAGGAAGTTGTCAGGAGAAAGAAAGAGGCTGATGTTCTTCTGCTTAGGAAAGATGTGAGAAAGGTTTCTAATTTTATTCCTAAACAGAAGAACATCAGCCTATTTCTTTCTCCTGACAACTTCCTTGACTACTTGCTGGTCAGACTGGTGGGAAACTGACCAGCAGGTGGCGCTGTTGTAACAAAATTCATTCATATTAACAGCACATGTATCCCTTAATATCTTGGAATAAAAACAAAATAAATAATGAATGTAAATTACAAAAGTGCTTAGAATAACACCCTCATCAATTTTACATTCACTTATTTTAAAGGTTTATTTATCCTTTAAGGACTGGCCCTGGGGATGTGACCAAGTGAGCTGTATATGTGCTTTATCTGGCCAGTGGTAAAAATACACCAAATCAGGAATAAAATGGAAATTCTTCCAAGTTTTCGTGTATTTTCTACACGGCCCAAACGCCCATTGTTTGTATGAAGTCCAGTGATGGGCGAATTTCTCCGGTTTCGCTCCGACGAAAACTTTGTGAATTTCCCCGCGAAATTATTGAAAAAATTGTATAAAATCAAAAATTTAGCCCCACGTCCACTTTTGGTTGTGCGTCCGAAAAATTGCTCTCGTCAATTTTGATGCTGACGTTAAAGTCAACGGGCGTCCGAATAGTGTTGAAGCGCGGCAAATTTTGACGCGAGCAACTTTTCGGACGTGCTCCAAAATTTTTTGCCGCAGGTGAAGCATGGGCCGCAAATTTGCACGGGAGATTCACAAATTTATACGCCGGCGGCGAAATGTGGAAATTCGCCGCAAATTTGTGACGGCCGAATTTATTCGCCCATCTCCAGTGAAGCAGCAGAATTGTTTGTGCAGATTTAGTAAGTCAGCGCTTTCATGTCGTTATTCTTATAATAACGAGATCATTGCGTTTCTTCTAGAAGTCGCTCCATTAACTCCAGCGCGTCCCACTTTCTCCAGGTCCCTCGTCGCAGCTTTACGGAATTCCTAAACCTCTAAATATCAACTGTCATCCCCCCCCCCCTGGCAGTTGCCTTTATCTTCTGTTCTTTTATATTAACGGCGGCTGTACGGAAGCCCCTCGGGGACACATGGAGAAGCTTTCAGCTCCACTTGTAAATGACTTTGCATGAGATTGGGAGACGGGAGCGGGTGATGGATTGCACCAGAGAGACGGGACATTTCTGATTCATAATTAGACGTATGGGAGAGAATAGAGAGAGGGATCAGGTGGAGGGGAGTAGAGAACAAAGGGAAATATTTGTAGAGGGGGAGTAAGGCCCATATGGGAGGGCCCTGCACTTACACATTAAAGGGAACCCGTCACCCAAAAAAATTATTCGAAATCCTATTTTATCACATCAGTTAAGCAAAATGAACTTTAATTACACTGTATAAATTATTTGAATCTTGTTTCCTTCAGTCTGGGAATTCATAATTATAACAAGCAGGCAGGAGCCATTTTTAGGACACTGTTATTAAGACAAGTCTTGTATCATCTCAGAGTCTTGTTTGTGCACCAGAATGGGGGACCTGATGTCCATCCCCATGTCCTGGTTACACAATTAAATGGTGAAGAGAACAGGGGAATGTGGGGAGAGCAGTGACATGTAGGAAGTGCTGAAGGGAAAGTGAAAGTAATTGTCTGCCCCGCCTCTATTCCTAAGGCATAGAGGAGGGGCAGCCAATATTTGATTGACAGCTGAGATATTCAAATACGTTTACAACAGCTAGGAATGCTTTAATGAAAAAAATAATTTGGATTTCCTGTTTCATTTGAAAAGGACTTTTATTTTACAGCTTTTTGTGTCTGGGTGACAGGTCCCTTTTAAGCACATTTTCTCATTAAACAGAAGAAATAGCCCGTTGGTTACAGTGTATAAAGGACAAGCCAATAAACAGCCCTATATCAAGACAAATACGACTATGGGACCTGTTATCCAGAATCCTTGGGACCTGGTGGGCTTTCCAGATAAGGAAAGGATAAGTCTTTCTGTACTGTGGACTCCATCCCTTAAGGGCATGGCTACACATACGGATCACCGCCGCGTAATTATGTTAGAGTAAATGCCATTACCTAAGCTTAAAAGGGTTAGTTCACCTTTAAGGTAACTTTTCTTATAGAATGGCCAATTCTAAGCAACTTTTCAATTGGTTTTCATTATTTTATTTTTTTTATAGTTTTAGAATTATTTGCCTTTTTCTTCTGACTCTTTGCAGCTTTCAAATGGGGGGTCACCGACCCCTTCTAAAAAGCGAATGACTTGTAAGGCTACAAATGTATTGTTATTGCTAATTGTGTCCATGCCCTTAGTCAGCTTAAAATTAATTTAAACATTAAATAAAGACAATTGGATTGTTTTGCCTCCAGAACGTTATCCAGAAGGCTCTGAATTTTAATCAACTAGTTAAAAATGATTTCCTTTTTCTGTGTAATAATAAAACAGTCGCCTGTACTTGATCCCAACTAAGATATAATTAATCCTTATTGGGTTTATTTAATATTTATATGATTTTCTAGTAGATAGTGATGGGCGAATTTGGGGCGTTTCGCCGAAAATGTAGCGAATTTCCCACGTCCATTTTTTTTTATGCTGGCGGTTTCGTTAATTTATTCGCCGGCGGCAAATCGGGGGAATTCGCGCCTGACGAATAAATTCGCCCATCACTACTAGTGGACTTAAGATATGAAGATCCAAATTATGGAAAGATCCGTTATCCAGAACCCCCAGGTTTCCGAGAATACTGCATAGCAAGTCCCATACCTGTGCCTTGTACTTGATCCCAACTAAGATTTAATTAATCCTTATTGGAGGCAAAACCAGCCTATTGGCTTTATTTCATGTTTATATGATTTTCTAGTAGACTTAAGGTCTGAAAATCCAAATTACAGAAAGATCCCTTATCTGGAAAATCCCAGGTCTGCATAACAGGTCCCATATCTGTAATAATAAAACAGTCGCTTGTACTTGATCCCAACTAAGATATAATTAATCCTTATTGGAAGCAAAACCAGACTATTGGGTTTATTTCATGTTTATATGATTTTCTAGTAGACTTAAGGTATGAAGATCCAAATTATGGAAAGATCCTGTATCTGGAAAACCCCAGGTCCAGAGCATTCTGGATAACAGGTCCCATACCTGTAACATATTGTCTGGTTGTCCTCTCAGTACCAGTAGGGGCCCTGGGACATGTGACAACTCAGTTATATTCATCCCAAAAAAGGGGGGTCGTTGCCATGGAGAAATGGGTCTGGATTTGGAGTGTGACTGGACATAACAGAATTTGGCAAATCCCTCCTTATTGGATATTTGTGGCTAATAAAATAGGACACATTGCGCCTTTATAAGGTCATGGAACTCCTCAGTGACTTATAATATCCTTATATTTTACAACAGGGGGTACTTTATTCACTATATCATTTTGTATCATATATATATATTTATTTCAGAACTACAGGTGATTTTACTAGTGGAAGGGGCCTGATCCGCAATCCTTACATCGGAGAAGTGAGAAACAGAATGCGGCTGCTGCTATTGTGCATCAAAGGGCAAGTAATATCTCGTCGCTGGTAATAAAGACCTTCCTTATAAATAGGCAGAAGGTCTTTGTCTCCCTCTAGTGGTGAGCGTTGGAATTTCACGGTGACCCTCTTGGCTGCTCTTGAGCATAAAAGATAGAATTTTACAAAATATAATATAAATAGCCATGCTGATCACTCCAGCTCAGCCTTGCTTTATGGCAGAGATTCTAAATATGAACTCAGTATATGGGAACATGTCTCACAAGACACAGGGAAACATCATTTATCTTCTGCCTGTGAACAAATGGACCTGACAGCACCATCCCACCAGGTATAGTTTACATACTAATTTATTGCCTGAAAAAATTTCCCACACTGGGGTTGGGCAGCAAGGATTCGGATGGGTGTTAGTACTGACTAAGTTAGCTGCTACTGAGGAGCACTGAGCACTAACACCCAACTGAACAGAATGGGGTCTGCACAGGCAGAAATGTGTTAAAAAAAGGCCGTATTGCCAGATATAGGCAAATATGGTTTGCCTATTAATAGTGCTGGCATTGACCTTATTTTTCAGCATTGACATTGATATTGTGCTTCGTTATGTCCAAATTGGGTTGATCCTTATTTGCAGAACAAGGAAATCTCGTCTCTGGACTCCACTGCCCTCCTGTGGCCAAATGAGGAAAGTCAACGCACTTTGTATTATTTTCTTCTCTTGCACATTTTATATCTTCAAGCTCTTGCTGTTGATTCCAATCTGCCGATGTCTCTAAGTTATTTCTCTTATATACCGGCGATATATCTGTGAATATCTCTGGACTTTACAATTCCCATTTGCGCATTTCCTATTGGATTTTCATATCACTTTTACAATGCTCCTTAGTGCTCTAGAATTTGCATTTGGACTCTTCTTAAAGGGGCGGCAAGAGTGCAATGAATAGGGCTTGTGTTGAACATAATTTCCTTCTATTGTTTTAAATCATGAAAATTCTATGGTCATTGGCATTTCTTAGGCTAAACAGGTCAACCAGGGAAACTAATGCTACACCATGTTTGTATTTTATCTAAAAGGGGCAGGTGCGGGGGTGGCACATTGGTGCTGCCCATCTAGGGTTGCCACATTTTCCCGTTTCTGGACAGGGGACTTGTGCTGACGTAACAGGGGGCGTGTATCTGTGACATCGCGGGGACTCCGGGGGGCAGGATAATAACATCGAGGGGCAGGATGACAATGCTGCGGGCTGACGTAGCGATCGTTGATGGCCCAATCACCACGTCAATCTATGGGAATCCTGCCTGGTTTTCCTACAGGGCAAGAAGTTTGACCTGGGCAGCCCTTCTGAAAACCGTGCGGTCCGGGTCAAAACTGGACAGGTGCCAACCCTACCTCCATCCTA
This sequence comes from Xenopus laevis, assembly GCF_017654675.1. NCBI lineage: Eukaryota > Metazoa > Chordata > Amphibia > Anura > Pipidae > Xenopus > Xenopus laevis. Next base: position 4,144,075 of record NC_054388.1, on the reverse strand, counting down.
CCCCATACCAACCAAGTTAGGGAGTAGGAGGAGGCAGAGGCTGCAATGGAGCCCTGTTACCTAAGGTTTACAGAAGAATGCTTTCTTGATTGTCTGACATTTCCACCTTGGATACCAAGTCCCCCCTCCATCATGGGACCTCCTGCTCACCCAACTCCTGCTATGGTCCAAGAAGAGACCAAGACTGGGAACCAGGAACTGTCTAGCTCCCTTATGGCCAATGAGGACTTCTTTCCTCCCTCTGGGCATTGGTTACTGACCAGGGACTTAAGTTGGCCATAGACGTAACAATTATGATCTTTCTTGGAAAAGATCTTTCCAAGAAAGATCGTTCCTTTCAATACACACGTGTAGAGCTGAATGGTCAGATAGACATATAGAAACAATAGAATTCTACCTGTATCTGATGATTCAGCACTAACAATGGACGATGTTTGGGTTCTTTCAAAGGCAACCGATCAAAATTTTCTGCCAAGCCCGATCGATGAGCCGACTGGTATCCAAGTCTTCTGCCGATATCGGTTGGCTCTTTTTCCATCATACATGCACCGAATATCGTAAATTCGTTTTGTACGATATTATCTGTGTGTCTATGGCCACCTTTAAGCAGTTGAGGAAAGTTAACCTTATGGGTCCTCTACAGACACCTTCATTAACCTTCAGGAACAGGAGGACTCAAGATCATGTTGCAGGCACTAATATAAAGTGATGCTAAACTGCACCATTGCTTTAAGCCAGATCTAACAACAAATAGCATTTTAGAGCTAAATTGGATACACATAATGGCTTCTTATAACCTTTTTTATTTGGTAAACTAGACCAAAAAGCAATACTTGGCCTGAATGGGAACCACACAAACAGAAGATACAACAGAAAATGAGGAATTGAAAACACAGCTCGATTTAATTTCCTTCAAATGAACAAAACACCGTGGGTCTCCATGAAAAACCAAAGAAAGTTCTGTACAGGAACAGAGAAGTTAAATGAAAAGCCGCTCAGGTTCCCCGGCTGAATAGCTCCGTATGCTCTAAGGGAAGCAGACAAGGTAAACTGAAGATTAAAGTCAGCTCCGTATTCTTCATAATATCCCCAAAGACCAAAGAAGGAGAAAAAGAAAAATAGATAAGGGCCTTAAAAAAGAAAATTCCGAGTTATAGAAAGCAGGATCAAAAAGAGCCCACGTCGTGCCGTTCAAACCATGAATTGTGAATGCAAAGCCAGGTGCCTTGTGAAGTGGTGAGAACAAGAGCGGCGCACGCTCCCTGCAGGAGACAGACCAGAATAACACTGATAGAGTCGGGGACCCCATGGGGGGGAGTAGCAAATAACCTGGTGTGTAAAACTGCAGATCAAAAGAATGAGACTTGGAAATGAAGCAGGAGGGTAGCGATCGCATTCCCTCGTACATGAGCATCAGGGGCCACCAGCTGAGACCAATCGGCTTGATTCCCAGAAATCCGAATGAATCACGAGCTGAAGCTGCTATGGAGAATATCCAGCAAACGCTCGGTTGGTGGGACATTAGGAAAAAACCCAATGGGCCCTGTTTCTTGTCATTCCCGCTGTCCGACCCTTGGCTGCTACTTGCATTGAGCCAGGGGCTCCTCTCCCACCCCAATAGTGGTCACAACTAGGGATGTAGCGAACTGCCGATTTGGTGTTCGCGAACGCCGTTCGCGAACACCGGCAAAAAATGCGAACGTTTGCGAACAGTTCGCGAACTTCGAACACCCGCTAAAATCGTTCGATTCGAACGATCGAAGGATTTTAATCGTTCGATCGAACGATTTTCATTCGAATCGAACGATCGAAGCATTCGATCGAATGCTTTTCATTCGATCGAATGCTTACAATCGTTCGAACGAATGAAAATCGTTCGATTTTTAGCGGTCGAAGGAATTCGAATGGTCGAATGATTTGTATTCGAATCGAACGCGAACGCAAAATGCGAACGTCGCGCGACGGTCGCGAACATTCGGCGGACGCGAGTGGTCGAAGTTCGCGCGAACAAGTTCGCCGGCGAACAGTTCGCTACATCCCTAGTCACAACATGGTGCGTGCGCATGGGCGAGAGAGGGAGGAAGATTACGTATAGGCTGCCATCAAGTTTGGGGCCCCTGAAGTAGGGATGCACCGAATCCACTATTTTGGATTCGGCCAAACCCCCGAATCCTTTGTGAAAGATTCGGCTGAATACCGTACCGAATCCGAACCCTAATTTGCATATGCAAAATGTGGGAAGGGGAAAAACATATTACTTTCTTGTTTTGTGACAATAAGGCACACGATTTCCCTTCACTGCCCCTAATTTGCATATGCTAATTAGGATTCGGTTCGGCCGGGCAGAAGGATTCGACATTTGCAAATCCAGGAGGTGCAAATGTCATTGAACTGATCATTGCAGTAGGATAATGTCTTCTTCTCTTTTTGCCAGGAGAACATTACCTTCCTGAAGGCACAGTGTAAAGTCTGGGGAGGAAGGAATATGGGATGATTCTGTTTATCCATGGTTTTGACTCAGGTTCCTGCAGGTTGTAAAAGAAAACGTTAACTCTAATAATTATGTGTTCCCATGGGTCACACTGCTTCCCCCCCCCCAAAAGTGTGCCGCAATTCCCTGCAGGCCTGGATTTGTGGAAAGGCTACATAGGCCTGCCCTAGGGTGGTAGAGTTTTAGGGGTGACAAGCTGCCCAGCCATATCCTGTGCTCTGAACCCAAAGAAATAAGACTTGCACCCACATGCACGAACATATGTAGGGGGAGGCAAGAAGTGGGGGGTGAAGAGTGATCCCCGGCCTAGGGGCCCCATTTTTATAAATCTGTCCCTGATTTCATAGGGCAGATTTACTTAAGAGCAAAGTGGCTAACACTAGAGAGCCAGTGTTGCCACCCGCGGGAAGCGGGATTGCCTGCAAAAGTCGTAACAAACTTTTCTGGGTACATTTTCAAACATATGGAACATTCATTTTACAGTGGGCTCATGTGTAGGGCATTATATTAACTCTCTTGTCTTTATTAAAGGTGAAGGAAAGCTACTGAAGCAGTTTATTGCCAATAGATTAGCCACAATAGTGAAAGCTATAACACTATATTTATTCTGCAGAATGCTTTACCATACCTGAGTAAACAGCTCTAGAAGTTATCTCTGTTTGTTTAGGATAGCAGCTGCCATATTAGCTTGGTGTGACATCACTTCCTGCCTGAGTCTCTCCCTGCTCACTTACAGCTCTGGGCTCAGATTACAGCAGGAAGGTGAGGGAGGGAGAGAGGAGTAAACTGAGCATGCTCAAGCCCTAGCCCTGGAGGTTTAAGCTGAAAACAGGAAGTCTGATACAGAAGCCCATGAGTACACAATAGAAGGAAAGAAATGTGCTGTTTCTTTGTGGACTCAGAGCAGCATTACTTTGAGGGTTTACTGGTGTAGCGCCTCTTTGCTTTGAAATGCTCGCACTGCTGAAAAGTCGCCAGCTTTCCGTGCCCAGGACAAAACTCTGCATATTAGTGAATTGCCGTATTCTGAGCACATTTGCGCCTATCTAAGCGTTGTGATGGGTGCGAAACGGACGTTGGCGAAAATTCGCTGCTTAGTGAATCTGCCCCCATGTTCCTACCCGGGAAAGAACAGGTCCACAGAGCTCACTGGTGGGGACAGAGGGTTCCCCAGGGATCACAACTTACTGTGCGCTTCCTGCTTGGTCCCATTTTAGCACCGAAATACCCCAACATTTAAAGCAAGATCTGTGCAGAATGGGTAGGAGTCTCGTGTGTGCAGTGCCCTGACCTCAACCCAAATAAACTCCTGTGGGAAGAACTGAAACCCGACTGTGAGCCGAGCCTGACCCACAACTTGGGTTGCCACCTGGCCGGTATTTTACAGGCCCGGCCGGTAAAAATGATGGCTGATCCCAATATAAATATATAGGAAGGCCGGTATTTTTTTTTCCAGAAATGGTGTCAACCCTACCCACAACCTCACTAATGCTCTTGTGGCTGAATGGAAGCAAATTCCACCAACAATGGTCCAATGTCTAATGAGATCCTTCCCAGGAGACCAAGGGATGTTACAGCAGCTAATGGAGGAGCAACTTGACGTGAATCCTCTTGGCTTGGGAACGTTGAACGGTCAGGGCTCTGAATACTTTTGTGTCTATTTGTACAGACAGACGAGACAATTTTATTGCCGGGTGTGGATAATGAGAGACCGGGGAGTTCACGGGCGCCTGCCTCGTTTTTACAGGCCGGTGAAATAACCAGCGAGGTGACAACCGTATTAGTAACTAACTGGTCTCTTCAGTGAAACGCTCTCAAGTTCCTCATCACAAGACCGGCCATTGGCTGCCGGCCGGCTCACTTGACATTCTGTTATATTTGTTCCCTACTTTATTATTATCCTTTAGTCATGACGTGGACATGAAGAATCACCACAGGCTGTGCGCTAACCCATAGGCCTACGCTTCAACCACATAACATTGTCCATAGCAACCAATCGGCAATTAGATTAGGACAGTCACCCACCAGTTAGCCAACATCTGATTGGTTGCCCTGGGTAACATTATTGGTGATTCAATGTTAATAAATATGGCGCTAAGTGTAAGGGGAAAGCAGTGATTAATGTTAGCGCCTTCCATCACTGTTAATGTCCATCTCTGAGGCGTTTGTATTTCTCCTGAACTAAAATCTCCCTGTGTGGGCAAATGGTTCGGCCTGGCACCACTGCATTCACTAGGGAGACTAAACCACAGGCGGACACTGGAGGGGGGGAGGTATCAGTACAGAATCTTGTACCAAAATGGAGTCTGAGGAAGGACAGAGAGCACAAGGGGCATTTAGCTTGCTGCAAGGCTTCTAGTACACCTCAACCATCTCCTCTCCTGCTAAAGGCAAAGCTCCCAGTATTATAGGGCCCTAAGATGTTGCTGGGAGGAGAGGGGCAAACACTTGGCCCAAGTGCTCCAGAAATGGGCAGAGAGAGAAGTAGTGTTCTCTGAGGAGAGAGAGTTAATATACAACACCGCCCACTTCTCTTTATTCCCCTTCCCCTCTTCACATGACAGCCGAATAACCCAGTCCCAATGTCAAGTCCAAGCAGCTATGGGAGGTGTAGTCTGCAAGCAGAGAGGAAGCGTCAGGGGAAGCACGTGCCGGAACTACAAGTACCACAGTGCAGCGCGCGGTCGGGCAGCCAATCACGTCGTAGCTCTAGATAGGGAAAGATTGCGCATGCGTCTTCGCGAAGCGTGTTTCGTGTGGAGGTCAGAGCGTAAGGAGGTGAGAGACCGGGGACATAATTAGCGGTGTGTGTATCTATAAAATATATCAGGGGGAAGGCGGGAGAAGGACAATGTTGAGCCTAGAAGCGGTTCCTGTGTAGGACTGTGTCTCTGAGGCATTCTGGGAAATCGTAGCGCAACTGCAACTCCCTGTCACAGCCTAAAGGTCATTGAATCCTCTGAGGCAGCGAAAGGTCTGTAGTGTGTGAGGGTATTTGACTTAGTGCTGCCCCCGGGGCATTTAAGTTCCCCCAGATCATTTTAGGGCCCTCCATGACATTTAAAGCCCCCCCAGGGCATTTTAGTGTCCCACATGGCATTTTATGGCCCCCCAGGGCCTTTTAGGTCCCCCCAATCATATCAGGGCCACCCATGGCATTTTATGACCCCCCAGGGCATTTTAGGTCCCCCAGATCATATTAGGGCCCCCCATAGCATTTTAGGCCCCCCAGGGCAAATTAGGGCCCCCATCACATTTTATGGCACCCCAAGAGCATATTAGGGCCCCACTAGTTTTGCTCATACATACACACATATATACATATAGGAGCCAGTGCCTCTGCAGCCTCAGGGTCTGCTCCCTTTGTACTTACACCCCTGGGAGTTGCAGTTGGGGAATCCTGGAGGTAGAGTCCTGCAGTGGGTCAGGTACCCGCAGGTTACCCAAAAAAGCAGGCACCCTGCAGAATGAGGGGAGGATTTTCAGGTGCACGTCTGTAATATTGTCTATATTTTACTCCTTTTAAAGTTATACAAAACTTGTTTCTGCCCCGCCCACTTTTGATGACGTCACTTTGGGTTTGCACCACCGTCGCCGAATATTAGAAAGGGCTGAAAGTGACGTTACCGCGGGCTGTGGCTCAACAGAGCTGACAATTACAAGAAGTAAATCAGGCAGTGTCTATAGGTGCTGGAGCAGATGATGAGAGAAGCTAAAATATAGAAATATTAGTTCTACTCGTCAGTAACGTGGATTGGAAGGGTTAACTGCTTCACCTCTCGCTCTCTCCGTCTAGTTTTGAAACAACGCCCACAACCAACACGGACCAATGGCAGCGCGGCTCTTTGAGACGATCGGGAAGCTCGGCCTAGGATTGGCTGTCGCCGGAGGGGTTGTGAACTCGGCATTGTACAATGGTAAATAACACCCGTTCCAATCCTTCCCACTTACATCTTAACTCTAAGATCCCAACATAAAGGGGCGTCTTAATATGGAGGCAGCTTTGTACGCTATACATGACAAGCTGGCCACTTTTATACTCTACATCACTGATCCCCAACCAGTGGCTCATCAACAACATCTTCCCTTGGATGTTGCTCCCAGTGGCCTCAAAGCATGTGATTATTTTTGAAGGCAAGTTTTAGTTGTATAAAAGGCAGGTGTACACAGCCAGTCCACATAGAGGCTACCAGTAGCCAATCACAGCCATTATCTGGCACCTCCAGGAACTTTTTTCATACCCGTGTTGCTCCCCAACTTTTATTTACATTTGAATGTGGCTAACGAGTAACAAAAAAAAAAGTTTGGGGACCCCTACTCCCAATCTCCATTGTTTATCATCAATCCTAACACCCCTTTCTTCCTTCTCTTTCAGTGGACGCTGGACACAACGCAGTGATCTTCGATAGGTTTCGAGGGGTACAGGATGTGGTCTCGGGGGAGGGAACCCATTTCCTTATTCCCTGGGTCCAGAAACCCATCATTTTCGACTGTCGCTCTCGTCCTCGCAACTTACCTGTCATCACAGGCAGCAAAGGTGAGTGGCTCATTCCACCTTTTTTAGGGTCAGTTTCAAAAAACCTTCTATGAAAGGGGTTGTTCACCTTTAAAGTAAATCTTCGCATGATGTAGAAAGTGTTATTTTGAGATAATTTGCCATTGGTTTTCGTTTTTTGTTATTTTTGGGTTATTTAGCTTTTTATTCAGCAGCTCTGCAGTTTCAGCAATCTGGTTTCTAAGGTCCAAATTCCCCTAGCAACCATGCACTGATTTGCATAAGAGACTGGAATATGAATAGGAAAGGTCTGAATAGAAAGATGAGAAATAAAAGGAGCAATAACATTTAGGGATGCACCGAATCGACTATTTTGGATTCGGCCGAATCCATCTTGGAAGATTAGTCCTAAACTGAATTCTAATTTGCATATGCAAATTAGAGGCCGGAAAGGAAAAAATTGGTTTACTTCCTTGTTTTGTAACACAAAAGTCACTTGATATCCCTCCCTCCCCAAAATTTGCATAAGCAGATTAGGATTCGGATTTGGTTCGGCCAGGCACAAGGATTCGGCCGAATCCGAATCCTGCTGAAAAAGGCCGAATCCTGGATTCGTTGCATCCCTAATAACATTACATTTGTAGCCTTACAGAGCAATTGTTTTTAGTTGGGGGTCAGTGACCCCCATTTGAAGGCTGGAAAGAGAAGAAGAAGGCAAGTAGAAAGAAAACTATAAAAAATATATAATGAAGACCAATTGAAAAGTTTCTTAGAATTGGCCAGTCTATAACATACTAAAAGTTAAGGTAAAGGTGAACCCCTCTTTTACGGGTGCTTGTTTTCTTTTCTTTTTTTTCTTTAACCAAAGACTTGCGCACTTCGTTTTCCAGATCTACAGAATGTAAACATTACACTGCGTATACTTTTCCGGCCAGTGGCCAATCAGTTGCCGCGAATCTTCACCAGCATCGGAGAGGATTATGATGAGAGAGTCCTGCCCTCCATTACAACGGAGGTCCTGAAATCTGTCGTGGTAAGTGGGATGAGGGAGCATCTTGTATTTTGTACCTTTGTTTTTGTGCAAAAATGAATGGGAAACGTCTTCCCTATCCCATAATAGATTCGCATGCAGAAGTAGGTGCTAGAGCCAGAATTTCAGTTATAGAAGTGTCCTAAAAGGGTCTTTAAATGTGTTGCATGGATGTGTGTGCCATGAAGTGAGTGAGAGCAGGAATGAATAAATATTGCCCAGGTCCATTGGGATCTTATGAATAAATGCCCTGGCCCATACTGCTAACAATCTATGTGGGTTCTGGTGTCCTAGGTGTTGGGGTTAGGGCTAGAGTCCTGCAACGGGTCGGGTTCCCGTGGGTTAGCCGCAAAAAAGCTGGCACCCTGCGGAATGAGGGGAGGATTTTCAGGTGCGGGGTAACCCACGGGTCTCATCTAAATGTCTTATCTTATGGAATATCGTCTAGATTTTACTCCTTTTAATGTTTTACGAAACTTGTTTCTGTCCCCGCCCAATTATTGCAGCAAGGTCACTTCCTGTTTGATGGTGGTTGCGGGTAAGGCAGTTCCGGGTCGGGTAACGGATCAAAGTGGCTAAATATGCGGGTTGCGATTCGGGTTGTGGGGTCGGGTCGGGTCTCAGAAATTGGTTCCGCGCAGGACTCTAGTTAGGGCCACAGGTGAGTGTAAGCGATTGCACTTAGGCAGTGGCATCAGTTCAGCCCTGCTATACCTTTTCTAAATTTTAGGGGGGGGGTGAACGCTTGCAGAGTATGTAAGGGGAGCAGGGTTCTAAGTAGATTGTCAGGCAGCAGACTGGGAAATTGTGCATTCCAGGAACACTTTAAAGGGATACTGTCATCGTAAAACATGTTTTTTTGCAAAACGCATCAGTTAATAGTGCTACTCCAGCAGAATTCTGCACTGAAATCCATTTCTCAAAAGAGCAAACAGATTTTTTTATATTTAATTTTGAAATCTGACATGGGGCTAGACATATTGTCAATTTCCCAGCTGCCCCTGGTCATGTGACTTGTGCCTGCACTTTAGGAGAGAAATGCTTTCTGGCAGGCTGCTGTTTTTCCTTCTCAATGTAACTGAATGTGTCTCAGTGGGACATGGGTTTTACTATTGAGATGTTGTTCTTAGGGCTAGTCCACACGGGGAGATAGCGACGCGTTTGCGGTCGCGGCGACAAAGCGCCGCGACAGTCGCCGCGACCGGCACAGGCGACAGTTTTGTATGGGCGCCTATGTAAAAACGCCTGTGCTAACCACACGAGGCGATGCGCTTTTCAACAGTCGCCTGAAAAAGCCTGGCGAGGCATTTTCAGGCGACTGTGTGGTTAGCACAGGCGTTTTTACATAGGCGCCCATACAAAACTGTCGCCTGCGACTGTCGCGGCGACCGCAAACGCGTCGCTATCTCCCCGTGTGGAATAGCCCTTAGATCTACCAGGCAGTTGTTATCTTGTGTTAGGGAGCTGCTATCTGGTTACCTTCCCATTGTTCTGTTGTTTGGCTGCTGGGGGGGGGAAGGGAGGGGTGATATCACTCCAACTTGCAGTACAGCAGAAAAAAGTGATTGAAGTTTATCAGAGCACAAGTCACATGACTGGGGGCAGCTGGGAAACTGACAATATGTCTAGCCCCATGTCAGATTTCAAAATTGAATATAAAAAAATCTGTTTGCTCTTTTGAGAAATGGATTTCAGTGCAGAATTCTGCTGGAGAAGCACTATTAACTGATTCATTTTGAAAAAAAAATTTTTTCCCATAACAGTATCCCTTTAAAGACAATGGTGTTTGAGACACTGTGCACTCGTTTAATGTCTAGGGGAGAGAATTGGGGTTCAAAACAAGCAACAGCAGCTCACACTTAACATTGCACCTGCATCAATATATTGTGGAGTTACATTACAAGAGCTTTTTCATGTCTTTGTGTATTTGTATTCATTCTCTGAAACGTGTGTTCCAGGCCCGTTTTGATGCAGGGGAGCTGATCACACAGAGAGAGCTGGTGTCCAGGCAGGTGAGCGAGGATCTGATGGAGAGAGCAGCCACCTTTGGTCTCATCCTGGATGATGTTTCACTGGTGAGGACTTCTCTTTACTGATCAATATACCACATGGGTTATGATTGCAAAATAACATTGAAATAGGATCCTAGAAGTGATGGGAGAGTGAGATGAAGATGATGGTGGTGCATTGTGGGAGGAACAATGTCTGTAATGCTATAAACGTTGTGGAAAGGTGGTTGTTTTTGGTAAGATAAGTACCTTATATACTCGAGTATAAGCCGAGTTTTTCAGCATCCAAAATGTGCTGAAAAAGTCTACCTCGGCTTATATTCGAGACAGTGGGCAGTAGCTGAGATTGCAGTCACTTTTAATCATTCCTATACCAACAGTTCACTTGGGGAGAGACTGCAATATCCCACAATGCCCTCTGTTGGTTATACGAAAGAATAACAGTGACTGCAATATCACACAGCGCCATCTGTTGGTTATATGAAAGAATAACAGTGACTGCAATATTACACAGCGCCATCTATTGGTTATACGAAAGATTAACAGTGATGGCAATATCACACAGCACCCTCTGCACATGATAGTGGGACAATGCACACAGTAATCCGTTTGGCAATTCTCTGTCACCATCAACTTTGCAAAGAAGTCCGGTTGATTGCTGGGGGGGTCGCTTTGGCGGAATGTGCGCTGCTGGGAGACAGGGCTGTAGTTGTGTCTAGGCTTATACTCGAGTCAACAAGTCTTCCCAGTTTTCGTAGGTAAAATTAGGTACCTCGGCTTATACTCGAGTATATACGGTAATGATGCTCTCTTATGACTTATGGATCAGTACATCAGAGCAAACCTGGTCATTCATATTCCTAAAGATTTCAGCTACTAATAATGTAGCTCGCACCCTATGCCATTATGCTCATAGGAGAATCTCAGAATAAAATAATCATTGCTGAGGTTGGCGGGAGTCACAGTAACCTGAGTGGGGCTCATACAGTTGCCTAAAAGCCGGCAAAATCCACAAGAAGAACAAAAGAAAGTACTGAGTAAAATATTTGCAGTAAGGATATTTTATATAATCACTTTAAATAAACAATTACTAAGGCGAGTGGAAGAAGGCCGTTTACCTTACGTGGCCCCAAATCTCAGTGGCCTTAAATAAATCCCATATACGTTTTGATGGCAAAGTGTCTGATTTGGTTACACTGCCCAAAATCACTCACGGTGGGTCCTGAAACTGACCTTCATGTGCTTCATTTATCTTCAATCCATTCAACTGTGATCTGTAGTCCAACCGCTTCTTCCGGTGTCTCCAAGACTTGGAGTCACAGGAAAGTCATCAACGGTTTTGGAATTCCCCAAGGTCTAAATTGGACTAATCCTAATCCCAGTTTCTTCCACAAATTGACCTGGGTTTGTAAACGCTGTGATCATGGATCCCCTCGGCTTTTGGTTTTTTTTTTAAACCGCATGTGATGTAGCAAGAAGATCGGATTAACTTCCTCCAAATGAGAAGACACTTTTGTGCAACGTCCGTGTCATGTATATGGCGTGTGCTGTAGAATTTACAGGTAACCTGCAAATATTCTATTTCCTTTATTCAGACGCATTTGACGTTCGGCAAGGAGTTCACGGAGGCCGTAGAAGCCAAACAGGTGTCCCAGCAGGAAGCCGAGCGCGCCAGGTTTATCGTCGAGAAGGTACACGAGTAACCGTTTAGTAGAAGGTTAATGGGGCACAAGAAACTGAAGAAGTAGAGATAAACGACATAAAGATGTAAAAACGATGTTCAGGATGTTTGGAGATGTGAAGTTCCCCAACCTTTTTTACTCATGGGTCACATTCAAATGTAGACAGAGTTGAAGAGCAACACAAGCATAATTTATGTTCCTGGGGGAACAAATTGGCTATTGGTGGCCCTAGACGTAACAATTACGATCTTTCTTGGAAAAGACGCTTTCAAGAAAGATCGTTGGTTTCAATACACACGTGTAGAGCTGAATGGTCAGATAGACATATAGAAACAATACAATTCTACCTGTATCTGATGATTCAGCACTAACAATGGCCGATGTTTGGGTCCCTTCAAAGACACCCAATCAAAATTTTCCGTCCAGCCCCATCGACGAGCCGACCGATATCCAAGTCTTCTGCCGATATCGGTCGGCTCTTTTTCCACCATACACGCAACGAATATCGGCCGAAAATTCATTTCGTACGATATTATCTGTGCGTCTATGGCCACCTTTAGATGGACCGCCTACAGGAGGCTTTATTTGGCAGTACAGAGTTTTTATGCAACTAAAACTTGTCTGGAATTCAAAAAGAATCACCTGCTTTGAGGCCCCTGGGAGCAACATCCAAGGGGTCGGTGAGTAAGATGTTACACTTGAGCCACTGGTTGAGGATCACTGCTCTAGTCTGTATGTCAGCCTGTATTCCTATTTACTGGTTTGTAATCGGGTCCGGACTGAGAATTAAAATAGGCCCTGGCATTTCAGGTACACAGATGCCCAATCAGCCCACACAGAGGCCCAAACATCTCCCACCAGCCCACTAAATAGTGACTGTCTATGGGACCTTATAGCAGCCCCTCTGGCATTTGCCAGAACCCACAGATTGTCAGTCCAGGCCTGTATGTAATAGGGATGCACTGAATACAGGATTCGGTTCGGGATTCGGCCTTTTTCAGCAGGATTCGGCCAAATCCTTCTGCCCAGCCGAATCCAAGTCCTAATTTGCATATGCAAATTAGGGGCAGGGAGGGAAATTGCGTGACTTTGTCACAAAACAAGGAAGTAAAAATGTTTCCCCTTCCCACCCCTAATTTGCATATGCAAATTAGGATTTGGTTCGGTATTCGGCCAAATCTTTCGAGAAGGATTCGGAGGTTCGGCCGAATCCAAAATAGTAGATACGGTACATCCCTAGTATGTGCAATTGAAATTGTGACCAAAATCCTACCGGTTTCTTTTATTCAGGCTGAACAGCAAAAGAAAGCCGCCGTCATTTCAGCAGAAGGAGACTCGAAGGCAGCGGAGCTCATTGCAACTTCACTAGCGGACGCTGGAGACGGGCTCATCGAGCTGCGCAAACTGGAAGCCGCAGAGGACATTGCCTACCAGCTCTCTCGGGCTCGTAACATCACTTATCTGCCCTCAGGACAGTCGACATTATTGCAGCTGCCACAATAATCCCACGACACCCCATTTTTTATTTCTGACTCATACGTAGGTCTTTGTAATTGGCCCCGTTCTATGAGATGTTCCAGAAGATTGTGTATCTCCTACTACATGAAATGGACTTCAGCCATAGAGCGATTTCAATCTTGTCCATATATAAATATATCAAATTTGAATTCAATACAATTGTTTCTTTTTTTTTTTTTTTCAATGACCCATTCTTGTTTGTAGCACTTATATTTGTCACAACTGAAATCTGGCCTTATATCACTTATCAATAAAATCGATCGCTACGAGGACAATGACCTAATGACACGAGTCGGCTCACTATTGTAGTTGATCATGTGTTAGTGGGTCATGTTTTAGTATCTGTGCAAATAAATTAAAAAACAAAGGAAACAAAGGGAAAGTGTTGGAAGGGTTACTGTCTGCTCTCTCTCATTTCCCTACAGAAATAGGGATTGGTAACACTAGATAGGTACCTAATATATAGAGACAAGAGGAAAGTGTTGGAAGGGTTACTGTCTGCTCTTTCTCATTTCCCTACAGAAATAGGGATTGGTAGCACTAGATAGGTACCTAATATATAGAGACAAGAGGAAAGTGTTGGAAGGGTTACTGTCTGCTCTCTCTCATTTCCCTACAGAAATAGGGATTGGTAACACTAGATAGGTACCTAATATATAGAGACAAGAGGAAAGTGTTGGAAGGGTTACTGTCTGCTCTTTCTCATTTCCCTACAGAAATAGGGATTGGTAGCACTAGATAGGTACCTAATATATAGAGACAAGAGGAAAGTGTTGGAAGGGTTACTGTCTGCTCTCTCTCATTTCCCTACAGAAATAGGGATTGGTAACACTAGATAGGTACCTAATATATAGAGACAAGAGGAAAGTGTTGGAAGGGTTACTGTCTGCTCTCTCTCATTTCCCTACAGAAATAGGGATTGGTAACACTAGATAGGTACCTAATATATAGAGACAAGAGGAAAGTGTTGGAAGGGTTACTGTCTGCTCTCTCTCATTTCCCTACAGAAATAGGGATTGGTAACACTAGATAGGTACCTAATATATAGAGACAAGAGGAAAGTGTTGGATTCATTTTCTATAAAGTTTATCACCAAACAAGAAAAACAAAAGGCACAAAATAAGCCGTAAGTAAACTGGAGCTGAAGCATTAAAAGAATATATAACCCTCCTGGTTCCAATTCAGGACCTTTTCCCCAGCAGAGTAAACTCCATTCATTACTAATAAATATATTGATATTGTCACTTTGTATTCCTCATCTTTCTATTCAGGCCTCTCCTATTCATATTTGTCTATTATTCAAATCAGTGCATGGTTGCTAGGGGAATTTGGGCCTTAGCAACCATCTACCTGCTGAAATCTTTCATCTTTCTATTCATATTCCCATCTCTTAGTCAAATGGTACATGGTTACTAGGGGAATGTGGGCCTTAGCAACCAGACACCTGCTGAAATCTTTCATCTTTCTATTCAGGCCCCTCCTATTCATATTCCAGTCTCTTAGTCAAATCAATGCATGGTTGCTAGGGGAATGTGGGCCTTAGCAACCAGACACCTGAAATCTTTCATCTTTCTGGCCTCTCCTATTCATATTCATTCATATGTATGGTTGCTGGGGGAATTAGGCCCCTAGCAACCAGATCAGAAAGGTGCTGATGAAGTCAAAAACCATATAAAGTAAAAAGCAATAGTGAATTGGCTCAGAATATCCCTCTGTACATCACACTAACAGGTCCTCGGCCTGAGTTGAGTCTGTGCCACAAGCTGTACATGCGCACTAAGCGACATCACGTGCCTGTGTGACGTTCATGATTCCACGCTCGGCGCATGCTTATTGCATTGGTCAGAAGGTCGCCTGTGGCGGATTCACAGCCATGCGCATGTGCAGAAGTTAACTCCTTTATCTTAAACGCCCTGACGTACGCAAGATTTCCACTGCCACGTTGCGCATGCGCTCTGTCCTACAATTCCAGGATGAAGCTTTCTCTTTCAGGGCGCACGCGCGCGTTTGGCGTTCTCTGCCCTCCCCTCGTCCTGCGCATGTGCAGTGCAGGGCAACACGTCCGTTGTGCATGCGCGGATCGCTAGGCAAGAGTCTGGAGTCTAGGTGATGCGCGCTCCCGATACGGACTGGGCAGCGGCCACGTAGCTGCGCGGCGCCGGGGGCGCGCACGGAAAAGGGGGGTCTGCTCGGTGTAGTGACGTGAACGGCGGAGGAGGAGGAGGCCGTGGGCAGCAAGGGAACTCCCCGGGAGCCATGGAGCGACAAATCCCGGGAGGGAGGGTAAGTGAGAGACGGAGTCGATTATTGTGCGAGGGGCGGGAAAATACAGGCTGAGGCCTAGTGAGGAAGGAGCAGAATAAAGGTGCAGCCGAGGCCTTGCTGTGAGGGCCAATGGATCACTTTAAAGCAGCAACAAGAACAACAACAGAGCAGCCGCCTCTAGTGCTCCGGCCTGGGCCTGTCTGACACCTACTCCTCTCCGGCTCTTCTTCCTACTTCTCTGTGTCCCACCAGCAGCACCAGCCTGTGAGGAAACCATTGTGTCCCACTGACATTACTACTACTAGTAGTACAGACACCAGGGACAGGCCTGACACTAACCCCTGCTCTGTAACTACATGGTCTGTAAGAACCTGCTCAGTCTGGTCAGTAACTTGGGGAGGAGGAGGCTTTGCTGCTGTTCATTCAACAATAGGGGGAATCCCAGGTCTCCTCCTGCTGTTGCTTTAACACAGGGCAAAGTCCTATTCCCATGAACTCCCTGAGACCCTCCCTGTTGTCTCCTAATCAGCACCCACACCATTACTCTCATATATATATATATATATAATACACAAAAGCCATGAATATCTTGTCAATGATATCCTTATAAACGGTGAGTTCTGATGTCATCAGTTATAAACGGTGAGTAGTGATGTCATTTCTGTCACATGACTCACTGAAATTTGTGTATTATAATAAATAAAGTACCCCAGTTGTAAAATATGAGGATATTAGAAGTTACCTCGGAGTTCCATGACTTGTATAAAAACACTCGGCCTTCGGCCTCGTACTTTTATATGGTCATGAAACTCCTCAGTAACTTATAATATCCTTATATTTTACAAGCGGGGGTACTTTATTCACTATATATTTTACAAGCGGGGGTACTTTATTCACTATATACACACACACACCTATCCTATTGTATAGCTCCTTCATCCCCAGTATTATTATTAGGGATGTACTGAGTCCAGGATTCGGTTTGGGATTCAGCCTATTTTCAGCAGGATTCAACTAAATCCTTCTGCCCGGGCCGAACCAAACCCTAATTTGCATATGGGTCACAAAACAAGGAAGTACAAAAAATTTTCCCCTTCCCACCCCTAATTTCCATATGCAAATTGGGATTCCGTTTTCGTATTCGGCCATATCTTTTGTGAAGGATTCAAGGGTTCGGCCGAATCCAAAATTGTGGATTCGGTGCATCCCAAAATTATTATCGTATAGGACCTTGATGCCCAACATAGAGTCCTGCAGCGGGTCAGGTACCCTGCAGGTTGTGGGTGTGGGTACAGACACGGTTCTGCGGGGTCAGCCCATGGGTCTTCTCAATAGTGATTTTTACTCCTTTTTTCTGATCACACCTATATCCTTTGATGTCACTTCCAAATTACAATGACAGCACTTGTTTCTTGATGGTCAGCGGGTACGGGTTGTGGATAAGGTATTTGCAGGTCGGGTAGTGGGTCCAAGCGGGTAAGAATGCAGGTCCAGTTTGCGGATACGGGTCGGGTACCTGTTCCAAAAAATGGACCAGCGCTGGACTCTACATTCGGTCTATTATCACCCATTATTTCTATTGAGATTATACATCAGTCCCTGACTAGTGACCATTGAATGCCCCTATTACATACAAACTCTCTATCTCTCTCTCTCTCATCAGTTTTATTACCCGTCTGTATGTTGATCGTGAAAATGTAATATTCGCTTCAGCATACTGAAATAAGAAATTTTCTAAATACAATCAATTAAATATTCTGTACTGTTTCTGACATAATCAAGTTTATGTTCACTATTCCTCTCTCAGCATCTGTTTCTCTTCATTCTCCCTTCATGCAGCAGTTGGGTGTCAGATATTCACTGACAGTTAGATCCAATATATCTTATAGGGGGGCTCCTTTTGCCTAGAAGATGTATTAGATCTCACTCAAATAACTGATTCCAGTACAAACAAAATAACTGCCTTCTGCACAAATCCTGCATGTAGAGAGACATGATGTCTGGTGATGTTCTCTTCATTCTCTCTTCATGCAGCAGTTGGGTGTCAGATATTCACTGACAGTTAGATCCAATATATCTTATAGGGGGGCTCCTTTTGCCTAGAAGATGTATTAGAACTCACTCAAATAACTGATTCCAGTACAAACACAATCTAACAAAATAACTGCCTTTTGCCCAAATCCTGCATGTAGAGAGACATGATGTCTGGTGAGTTTAATAGAGTGAGCTCTAATACATCTTCTAGGCAAAAGGAGCCCCCTATAAGATATATTGGATCTAACTGTCAATGAATATCTGACACCCAACTGCTGCATGAAGACAGAATGAAGAGAAACAGATGCTGAGAGAGGAATAGTGAAGATAAACTTGATTATTTCAGAAACAGTACAGAATATTTAATTGATTGTATTTAGAAAGTCTCTCATTTCAGTACAATGAACCTAATATTCCATTTTCATTTTCGCAATAGTTCCCCTTTAATTATATGTTGAATTTTAGTAGCCTTTGGCACATCTTAATAAAAGGCTGGTGTAAGCAAAACTGAACGCTTGGAGAACAGTAATGTCGTCTCAGTGTTCTTTTCAGATACAATTGCAGGGGAATAGCCGCTATTCTGTCTCTCTTCCTCTGAAGTCGGCGTGTGTGTTATGAAGAATGAAATTAAAAGGCAAAAGGAATTGTTTGTAATGAAACATTTTATCAGAACACAACTGGCAATTTATTTTGCCTAATGGGATTTATTTTCTGTAGTAGAAGCGACGGTGGCACCCAGCGTGTCAATTGTTTTTTTGCTGGTAATCTGCATATTCATATTTCTGAGTGTAAATTAGCAGTTTTAAAAAAAAAAAAGACATGGCATCAAACGGGAAATTAGCCAAACCTTGATTTCTATGGCTGGTTTAGAAGCCGGGCAATGATACCTCTGCAGGATTTGCCATATTGTTTGCTTTGGTCGTAGATCCTTCCCGTTATAGAGAGTTATTAGTAAATTTAATAACTTTTAGTATGTTCTAGAATGGCTAATTCTAAGCAACATTTCCATTGGGCTTCATTATTTACTTTATATAGTTTTTTTTAGTTATTTGCCTCCTTCTTCTGAAGGGGGTTCACTGACCCCCATCTAAATACAGATGCTCTGTAAGGGCTGGGACACACTGGGCGATTTGGGGAGATTTAGTCGCCTAGCGACTAATCGCAGCGACTTTTCTCCCCGAATGCCTCCCCTCACTCTGCGCCTGGATAAAATGAAAAGTCGCCGGCGCTAATCACACGCGGCGATTCATTTTCCGAAGTTGCCTCACGAGGAAACTTTGGGCGACTTCGGAAAACGAATCGCCGCGTGTGATTAGCGCAGGCGATTTTTCATTTTAGCCAGGCGCAGAGCGAGGGGAGGCATTCGGGGAAGATTGGTCGTGGAAAGTCGTGGCGATTAGTCGCCAGGCGACTAAATCTCCCCAAATCGCCCAGTGTGTCCCAGCCCTTAGGCTACAAATATATCGTTATTGCTACTTTGTGTTCTTCATCTTTCTATTCAGGCCTCTATTATTCATAATCCAGTCTGTTATGTCAGCCAGTGCATGGTTGCTAGGGTAGTTTGGACCATAGCAACCAGAAAGCTGCAACCGGAGAGCAGCTGAATAACTTGAAAAACCAATTGCAGATTGTCTCAAAATGTCACTCTGTACATCATACTAAAAGTTAATTTAAAGGCGAAGAACCCCTTTAAGTAGTCATATGCAAACGGTGGTACAGGTATGTAACCTGCTATCCAGAATGCTTGGGACCTGATATTTTCCAGATAACAGATCTTTCCATAATTTGGATGCCTAGCTTAGATAAATAATAAAACGTGTAATGTATTACACATGTGTGGAAGCTATTCTCCAGAATGTACAGAATGCTCTGGACCAGGGGCTTTTCCATAATTTGGATCTTCATACCTTAAAGGACCAGTAACAGCAAACATTTTCTAAAAAAAAAAAATGCGTTCGTATGCTATGAAAAAGACGCTAACACATATTAAACTTTAAAATCGCTTTATTAAGAAATAACTTAGCGAAACTCTGCTTGCGCTCCTCTTCAGAAAAGGCAATCACAATCGATCGTTCTGCGCTCCATTTTTCCTCCTTGGCTATCTCCTATAAGGAAGGCAGGGAGGAGAAATGGAGCACTGCACAATGGATTGCCGATCGCTTTCTGAAGAGAAGCGCAAGCAGAGTTTCGTAAGTTATTTCTTAATAAAGAGTTAGTGACTTAATATGTGTTGGTGTCTTTTTTTTTTTTTAGTAGCATACTAACGAATTTTTTTAAAACATTTTTTTTTGCTGTTACCGGTCCTTTAAAGCTACTAGAAAATCATGAAAACATGAAAAAAAACCAATAGGCTGGTTTTGCTTCCAATAAGGATTAATTATATCTTAGTTGGGATCAAGTACAAGCGACTGTTTTAAAAAATGTTAAAAATGAGGATTATTTGGATAAAATGGAGTCTCTGGGAGACGGCTCCCAATTTGGTGTTTTCTGGATAACTGGTTTCCGGATAACCGAATCCCATACCTGTATTGTTGTTTATGGAAATGTCACTGGCATCAGTATGGCAACTCCAATATGTATATGAAAACCCATATAAACAGAAAACTTTCCATGCACTGTACAGTTTATGTCCTTATCCTCATGTATAATTTCAGGCCCAGTTTGGGAATGATTCTTATTAAATGTTTCCCAAAGCTGTCCTGTCATGGATGAGTATTGTCTAACTTCCAGTTAGTTAGTTTAGCCCCTGACGGGCTTTCCCTATCGATATCTGGCCGAAAGTCGGGCAGGTTAGAAAATCCCGTCAAATTGCGGCCGCATCTTTTCGTTCATGCGGTCCCGTGATCCAACCGCCAGTTTGGCCTCCGTTCTGATCCAATTGTTGGGCCCTAACGATTGTGCAACAAACGCTTGTCCGTTTGTCTACCATTAACCATTCGGATTAAAATAAGTAGGAAAAATAACAAATCTGATGATGTTTTGGCCATTAATTGACAGACAGCAATCGTACAAAAGTTCGTCCGACAAATAGTAGTGACCGCCACCCGCTGATCTCGTCAGATCTGATATAAATCTTTCTCCTTTCTGATCAACTGAACGATTGCCATGGTGCCAAAAACGTTGGGACCCTCCGCACACAATCAGAAAATCTTATACGTTTTAATCTTGTACGACTTTATGTTTGCGCCTCTGACAAGCTTAAGGGTAAAACTTTACGGGTGCTTTTGATCCAATTTTGTGGGTCCGATTTTTTCAGCACAAGACCGCACAAGATTTTGTAGGATGCTACTAAATCTGACCGCCCAACAGCTACAATACAAAGTCGGATGGAGTCTTTGGTTCAGTAATCCCCAACCATGTTGCTCCCCAACCCCTTGGATGTTGTTCCCAGTGGCCTCAAAGCAGGAGCTTATTTTTGAATTCCAGGCTTGGAGGCAAGTTTTGGTTGTATAAAAACCAGGTGCACTGCCAAGCAGAGCCTCAATGTAGGTTGACTGTCCACGTAGGGGCTACCAAATGGCCAATCACAGCACTTATTTGGCACCCCAAGAATATTATTCATGCTAGTGTTGCTCCCCAACTCCTTTTACTTCTGAATGTTGCTCACGGCTTCAAAAGGTTGGGCATCCCTGCTTTAGTTCATGCATTTACATCCGACAGTCAATGTATCTGAATGAGGAAAAAAAAGTCTTTCTGACACCATCTGTTTTTATCTTGTCCGATGAAGACGCTGCATGCTGGGCTCCCATTCGTCAGTCATGTCGGATGGAAAATGTTTCATGTAGTTTTACACATCAGATTTTTCTATCAGTCCCATTTTATTTTGGCTTGTTGATCCGACACCATCGGACAAAAGCACTCATGGAGTTTAGCCCTAAAGACTTTGTCCCTGTATGAAATCATGATGTCCGTTTCTATTTGGTTACAAGTAACTCCCATCTCCTCTCCGGGCCCCATGTGGTGACATCGACTCGGCCATGTGTGTGATTCTTGGCTTTTTTCTGTCTGTTCGGCAGTTTCTTCTTGTGTTTCGATGATAATCTTTCTTCTTTAAACGTGTGCGGTTATCAGATTTTTCATACCTCATAGTTTCAGTAAAATTCGACAAAACACCCAAGAGAAAATCTCTAGAAACAATGTCATTTGTGAAGCTGGGTCCTCAACGATAAGGGTAAGAGCTCCATCTTCTCCTAGTTCACAAAGACTGGTAATTAAAGAGAGAGGGGTGGGTAAATCTTATGTGCATAAAAGCCCTCACAACACAATATGACATTGTTTGCTTTTGAAAACTCAAGGTTTTTTCTGCAGCAAGAGAAAATGCATAAAGCTGAAGATACACAGGTCGTTTTCTTTGCTGGTATTTATACACGAATGTAGAAAAATGGATGCGCTACCTGCAAATTAGTGGTGGGAAGGGGAAAACATTTTTTACTTCCTTGTTTTGTGACAAAAAGTCACGCAATTTCCCTCCCTGCCCTTAATTTGCATATGCAAATTAGATTTCGGTTCAGCAGGGCAGAAGGATTCGACTGAATACGAATCCTGTTGAAAAAGGCCTAATCCTGGCCGAATCCTGGATTCGGTGCTTCCGTAATTCCGACACTATAAACCACAACCTTAGTTGCTAACACTGGGGTCCTATGTTAGCATGTCCATACACGATAAGATCTGCCAATATAAGAGGTCGGCAAATGAGCAGATCTTTCCCCGATATGCCCACGAACAGCAGGGCAATATCATGTCAATCCGAACATTCGGTTCTTGGGCCGAACGATCAGATTACAACTAAGAGAATGGACACCAAGGGGTCGTAGGACTGCATCAACTAGCCGATGCGGTCCTCAATCGCAGGAAAAATCAAACGTGCCCAATTGAAATCAAAAGCGCCCAATCGATAGGCCGATTTTTGCTCTGATATCGATCGGGGGGACCCTTTGGAAGCCCCCCCACATGTGCAGATAAACTTCCAAATCTCTCTAAAGGATGACATCGGCAGCTTTAATCTGCCAGTGTATGGCCACCTTTAGGGCCAGCGGGATGGTACTCGCGGAGCTTCGTTTTCCGAAGTTGCCTCACGAGGAAAGTTCAGGAGACTCCGGAAAACGAAGCGCCACGAGTACCATCCCGCTGTCGATTTTTCATTATAGCCGGCGGGAAGGTAGAGGAAGGCAGTTCGGGGAGATTGTCGCCCCAAAGAAGAGGAGATTTGTCGCTGGGCCAACTAATGTCCCCTAATCTGCCTGTGTGCCCCTACCCTTAGACTCAAGCCACCGCCCTGCCTGCATGATGTTTATAAGTTCTCTGCAGGAGTTTCTTCTGTGTTTTAGGGTAAGGACACATGGGCAGATTCGGGGAGATTGTCGCCCCAAAGAAGACGCGATTTGTCGTTGGGGCGACTAATCTCCCCGAATCTGCCCCTGTGTCCTTACCCTTCTGGTTTTCTCCCTTGCTCCAAAAACATACAGGCAGGTTAACAGGCTCCTAATTAAACAGACCCTACTGTGTGTGAATGTGATAGGGCCATTATACTGTAAGCTCCAATGGGAAAGCAAGCTAAGGGTTTATTATTATTTTAAAGATAATTGTTATACATTTATTATAGGGCTTAATAATTACCTTATTACAATGTAATCTTTGAGTGCCTGAAATTGAATGCGTCATGTCCAAGAGAAGTAGAGATATGTCACTAATAAATTACTAATTTACAGATGTTGGTGAATACAAGTGGTTGTATCCCCTTGCTCATGGCAGGGCCCTGTTTATTGCCCTGTTATTAGTGATAATTCTGTGCTTTCTGTGCGGGTCAGGAGATAATTACTATGAAACGCCCTGTTTATTCCTGGTGGCAGAAGCCTGAGGATCTTGATGTGCCATTAAAAACTGAAATTTGTGCTGTCAAGGAGGGAGTGGGGCAAATGTTCTGTCAGCGAAAACAGGGGTATTTCTAGAATTCATCTAGAAAAATAAAAGAATGTAAAGGTGGCCATAAACGCACAGATAATGTCGAACAAAACTAATTTTCGTCCGATATTCAGTGCGTGTATGGTGGGAAAAGAGCCGACCAATATCGGCAGAAGACTTGGATATCGCTCGGGTCGTCCATCGGGCTGGACGGAAAATTTAGATCGGGTGCCTTTGAAGGAACCCAAACATGGGCCATTGTTAGTGCTGAATCATCAGATACAGGTAGAATTCTATTGTTTCTATATGTCTATCTGACCATTCAGCTCTACACGTGTGTATTGAAACCAACAATCTTTCTTGGAAAGATCTTTAACAACAAACACCGTTACATCTATGCCCACCTTAAATCATTTAAGCCGATAGGAAATGTTTTATTTGACTCGGAGGCCGAGCATTGCCTTTGAATAAGGCGCACAGCTGTATCTGTCCTCTTTTAAATTCTCCCTAGTGCATGGCTGCTTGAGTCTGTCGCTTCAGATTGTAATGACAAAGTCAAGCTGCTTTAACCATGGATCCTTCCATTGCATTGTAACATGCTTCACATTGCGTACTGTACTGTGCAGGCTTCTGATTGGCTGACCAGTAGTTGGGGGTTTAATAGCTTTATGATGGCAGGTAAAACATGGAACTCGTTCAGGCTTATTTATCAGCCAGTATAGGTTGGCCTGGTCACGGCTGTAACAGGGACATTGTAGGTCAGTTACCCTTTTATTTCTGAACCGGTCCAGTGTTCCGTTGTCCTTGTGTTTAGGGATCATGATCCTGCTAAAAAGATTCAGCAGAATATCCTGACAAAACAAACTTAAAGGGTGGTTCACCTTCAAGTTAACTTTTAGTATGTTATAGAATAGCCTACTCTATGCAACTTTTCAATTGGTCTTCATTATTTATTTTTTATAGTCTTTTTCTAATTATTTGCCTTCATCTTCTGACTCTTTCCAGCTTTCCAATGGGGGTCACTGAGCCCATCTAAAAACCAAATGCTCTGAAGTAATACAAATTTATTGTCATTGCTACTTTTTATTTCTCACTTTCCTATTCAGGCCACTCCTATTCATATTCCACTCTATCGATTAAATCAATTCATGGTTGCTAGGGTAACTTGGACCCTAGCAACCAAACTGCTTTAATTACAAACTGGAGAGCCGCTGAATAAAAAGCTAAATAACTCAAAAACCACAAATAATAAGAAATGAAAACCTAATGCACATTGTCTCAGAATATCCCTCTGTACATCATACTAACAGTTATCTCAAAGGGGAACAGCCCCTTTAAAGGGGTTGTTTACCTTTACACAAACTTGTAGTATGATGTAGAGAGTGACATTTTGATACAAATAGCAATTGGTTGTCCTTTTTTTAATTATTTGTGGTATTTAAGTTATTTAGCTTTTTATTTTGCAGCTCTCTAGTTGCTAGGGTCCAATTACGAGACACTAGAATATAAACAGGAGAGAGCCTGATTAGAAAGATGAGTAATTAAAAGTTGTGATAACAATAAATTAGTAGCCTTACAGTGCATTTGTTTTTTTTATATTGGGTCAGTGACCCCCATTTGAAAGCCGGAAAGAGTCGGAGGAAGATGGCGAATCATTTATAAACTGTAAAAAATAAATAATGAAGACTAATTACTTAGAATTGTCCATTCTATAACAAAAGTTAAAGTTAACTTAAAGGTGAACCACCCCTTAAGGGTAGAGACACATATGGAGATTCGGGGAGATTAGTCGCCCAGCGACAAATCGCCTCTTCTTCGGGGGACTAACCTCCCTGAACTGCCTACCCGCCGGCTAGAATCTGCCACTCGGAGTGCTTCGTTTTCCCAAGTTTACTCCAAAGCGATGTGAGTGCCATCCCACCAGCAATTTAGATTCTAGCCGGCCAAAGGGGAAATTAGTCGCCTGAAGAAGAGGCGATTTGTTGCCAGGTGACTAAATCTCCCCGAATCTCCACGTGTGTCTCTGCCCTTAATGTCTTCAGCATCACCTGTGAGTTCTAATCATTTGCACAGCCTTTTGTTTCAGGCAAATTTTGGAAATAATAATAATAACAAACAGGGACTTTATAGTGAAATAAAATGTCTTTCTTTAAAGCCGTTAGTTGCGGTTAATTATGTTTGTTGGTTTTAGGTATATTTTGTAAAGTAAATTTTAAAAATATGCAATGCCGTTTCTAGAGATGAGTGGAGGATATTGTTCCTTTGTAGATGAAAGAACTGTGGCTATCATTACTGATCATTCGCTTTTCGTTTTTTTGCAGGTAAGGTTTTGTAACGACCGCTCATTTTAGGAGGGTGGCTTGGACTCTCCAAATTCTAGAAATACTGGAATTGAAACCTGTGTTTGAAACTGCCATCCTCATCGCACATCCATCGCCTTGCAGGGGGTCTGTATTATCTGGAAATGTTGCGTCCATCCAATGTTCAACCTGACCCAATGGGGCAGACCGCTAATTCCTGCCAAAAAATGTTGGACGGTCGCCCGCCAGATGTTTCTGGCATGGTCGTTGATGACCCATGCTTGTTGAATATTCCAACCTCATTTTACCACAGTACAAACCAGGAGCTCGATTTGTCTAACAAAACTTTCAAGAGAGAAGTTGGTGGTCCGTACTCTGTCATGATGGACAATAAGATTGGAAAACCACATCTCCTTGAGACGGATCAACAAAACTTCTTCCAGGACAGCAAACCAACCAATGAAGTGCATGCTGTGAAGGGTGAGAGAGAAAATTCTGGGGAGTCAGAGGAGGAGGATGATGAGGATGATGATGACGACGACGATGATGATGATGATGATGACGAAGAAGGAGAAGATGAGGATGAGGTTAATTACAAAAGAGAACAGATTATTGTGGAGGTAAACCTCAACAACCAAACCTTGAATGTCTCCAAAGGGGACAAAGGTGTACCCAAGGATCCTTCACAAATCAAGACAAGCAGTGATGATGAAGGGAGAGATTCCGGAGAGGATGATCAGGACAGTCACGAGGATGAAGAAAACAATCCTCTGCCATTGGATGGTCAGACCAATATGCAGCATGGCAACCAGGACCAAAAAACAGAGAACTCCGACATGGTGGGTGGTGATGGAACCATACCTGCCAATTCCACAAAGGAACAGGGTAAGGGCGGGGAGGCTCCAAAGAGAAAGAAAAAGCCTAAATCACCCTCTGACAAAGCAAAATCAGAGGAAAAAGAGACCCTGACCTGTGACAAATGTCCCCGGGTCTTTAACACTCGTTGGTATCTTGAGAAGCACATGAACGTCACGCATCGGCGCATGCAGATCTGTGACAAATGTGGCAAGAAGTTTGTCCTGGAGAGTGAGTTGTCTCTTCATCTACAGACAGACTGTGAGAAAAACATACAGGTGTGTGCAAATTCTTAGATCTTAAACGAGTTCTTTATTGTTTAATTAACACAAGACTTGAGTCCTTATGGAAGGCAAAACAATCCTACTGGTGCTGCTTCATTATTGAAATCTTCCATACCCCTATTAGACTCAGCTTATAATGTACTGTACCTTTTAAAAGGTTAGATCACCTTTATGTTAATTTTAATATGGCTTATTCTAAGCAAAGTTCTAAATAGTCTTCACTTTATATTTTTTATGGAATTTGTCTTCTGCCTCTTTCCAGTTTACAAATGGGGGTCATATCTTGTATCCATTGCTCCTATTCAGTCTGTCATTCAAACCACTACCTGGTTCCTTGGGTAAATTGGGCACTAACAGCAGCCAAGATGGCAGCTAAGATGCCAAACTGAAGATCTGCTAAATAAAAAGCACACTTGTTCAAAAAAAAATAACATACGTTGCCTCAGAATCACTCTCTCTAAATCATTTATTTAGAAGCGAGCAATTAGTATAACTACTAGAAACGTAATTTTCTTGATAGGTTCCTTGATAGCTTTTTCAAGGCTAATAAATGACCCTGTCCTCCTGCGGTAGAGAACAATCTATTGCCTGAATTGGCCTGTACATATTTAAATGCCAAATGCTTAGGCTTCTATTTTTAATATTTAAACACATCTGACATAAGCCGGCTGGTAAGTCCTTATAAACACAATCGTGAACTGAAAGAAAAGTATATAAGTATATTAAGATAAAAAGATGCAAAACAAGAACCATAAATCAGTCATGAAGATGCCGAGCTTAAATAAATAAATAAATATAAAACGTAATGTATCACACATGTATGGAACGTTTGGGACCAGGAACTTTTCCATAATTTGGATCTTCAGATGCACCGAATCCAGGATTCGGTTAGGGATTCAGCCTTTCTGAGCAGGATTCGGGCGAATCCTTGTGCCTGGCCGAACCGAATCCTAATTTGCATATGTAAATTAGGGGCGGCTAGGGAAATCACATGACTTTTCGTCACAAAAGAAGAATTAGTTCCTGTCCCTAATTTGCATATACAAATTAGGGTTCGGTATTCGCTCGAATCTTTCACGAAGGATTCGTCCGAATCCCAAATAGTGGATTCGGCACCTCCCTACCTT
This sequence comes from Xenopus laevis, assembly GCF_017654675.1. NCBI lineage: Eukaryota > Metazoa > Chordata > Amphibia > Anura > Pipidae > Xenopus > Xenopus laevis. The sequence goes on along the minus strand of NC_054388.1, from coordinate 4,116,084 downwards.
AAATGTACTATAAAATAAACCCAATAGGCTGGTTTTGCCTCCAATAAGGATTAATTATATCTCAGTTGGGATCAAGTACAAGCGACTGTTTTATTATTACACAGAAAAAGGAAATTGATTTTAAAAATCGGAATAATGTCATTAGAATGGAGTCTACGGAAAACTGACTTCCCGTTTCTGGCTAACAAGTTTCCTTAGCTGAATTATACACTAGGCAAAAATAAGCTTTCGGTGAAATAGACATAAAGTCCCATCATTTTCTTCCATTGTATATTTTGGTGGCAAATCCAATGAAGTGGTGGTGTATTAATCAAGCTGACAGTTTACTGGGGGATACCTACATGCCTTTTATTTATCTTTTTTCCTTTCTGAGGCAGCAGAAATGTTATGTAGGAGATGTGATGCGTGCACAGCAAACTCTACCCTTGATTACCTGAGTAAGGGCTGGTGCCTAATTGGAAGTGCCATACGTATATACTTATACTCAATTGGTAGGAGAATGATGTAGGTTTGAAAGAAGAGAAAACTGGTGCCTGTAACAGTAAACCATCTACTCAGGAAACCCTCTTTATTAGAATAACGGCCCACAGTTAGTTTGTATTAAGTGACCAATTGTTTGCCGCCTGGGAATTGGCATACACCCATGGGTACACTCGGGGTCAGGCAATTATTGATTTAAAGCATTTTCAAGCAATAATTGCCTCCCCCCACCAAGTGCATCCACCTACTGAGCTGGCAACTAAATACACTGAATTGCCCTTTAGTTGGATCACTACATGGGGCCAGGCCCGTACACATACGCAGTACTTCCTGTTAACCCTCTACTGCTGAGATAGGGTTGTTTATCCCTTTCTTCCAAAGCACTTTCTATGGTAATAAATCTACCTGCTTTAAAGGTATCCATATATACAGAGATCCACTCATCTGGCGAGGTCCCCAAATGAGCAGATCTCTTCTCGATATGTGCACCTTAAGGTGGGCGATATCAACGATTTAATCAAGGAGAATTAGGGATGCACAGAATCCAGGATTCAGCCTTTTTCAGCAGGATTCGGATTCGGCTGAATCCTTCTGCCCGGCGTAACCGAATCCTAATTTGCATATGCAAATTAGGGGCGGGAGGGAAATCGCATGCCTTTTTGTCACAAAACAATGAAGTAAAAAATGTTTTCCCCTTCCCACCCCTAATTTGCTTATGTGGATTCGGTATTTGGCGAATCCTTTGCAGAGGATTCGTGGGGTTCGGCCGAATCCAAAATAGTGAATTCGGTGCATCCCTAAGGAGAATACCATGAACCGATTTAATGCCGAGTTCTAAGCAACTTTTTCATTGGTTTTCATTATTTCTTTTTAATAGTTGTATAGTTCTTTGTCTTTTTCTTCCGACTCTTTCCAGCTTTCAAATGGGCGTCACTGACCCCATCTAAAAAGCATGTGCTCTGTAAGACTACACATTTATTGTTATTGCTAATTCTTATCGCCCATCTTTCTGGTAAGGTCCTCTCCTGTTCATATTCCAGTCTCTTATTCAAATCAATGCATGGTTGCTAGGGTAATTTTGACCCTAGCTACCAGATTGTTTATAATGCAATTGAAAGAGCTGCTAAATAACTCAAAAACCTCAAATCATAATAAACGAGAACCATTCGCAAATTGTCTCAGAATATCGCTCTCTGCATCATACTAAGGGTCAGGGAGATTAGTCGCCTGCAAAGTTTCGGGCGACTTCAGAAAATGAATTGCGCTGAGTGACATCTTGCTGGCGATTTACATTTTAGCCAGCGGGAAGGCAGTTTGGGGAGATTAGTTGCCCCGAAGAAGAGGAGATTAGTAGCCGGGCGACTAATCTGCCTGTGTACCCTACCCTAAAAGTTAACTCAAAGTTGAACAACCCCTTTAAGAGAATTTAGGAAGTTGGGACCAGATGTTTTGCTCTAGATGGCTGATTTAAATGGAACTTTGCCCAATGGACATATCATATCTGTTTGCTTCAAAAGGAATAATACCAAGGGGCCCATTCCTCTATTAAGGAATAGAGGAAAAATAGTTCGAATTTCGAATGGTCGAATAAGGCTACTTCGACCTTCGCCTACGACCTTCGACTTAGAATTTTTTAAAGAGACAGTACTTCGACTGTCGAATAGTCGAAGATTTTTAGTTCGAATCGTTCGACTATTCGACCATATTCGAAGTACAGTCTCTTTAAAAAAATTCTTCGACCCCCTAGTTCGGCACCTAAAACCTACCGAGGCCATTGTTAGCCTATGGGGAAGGTCCCCATAGGTTTCCTAACAATTTCCTGATCAAAGGATTAAAATCCTTCGAATCGATCGAACGATTATTTGTTCGATCGTAGGAATATCGCTAAATCCTTCGAAGTCGAAGGATTTAACTTCGGTCGAATATCGAGGGTTAATTAACCCTCGATATTCGACCCTTGGTAAATGTGCCCCCAAGTGTATAAAAATGTATCTGTAACTCTAACCAAGCACTGTCCCATAAGACTGTAGGGCCCACCTTCCATAAAAGGTAAGCTGTAGGAAAATGCAGTGGTTGCTTAAATGGTGATAAACAGTGGGCAAATTACTCTCGACTCGTCTCAAGCAAGAAACACCATCAATAAATAGAACCATTTGTGCAGCAAATAAGAGGCTGAAAAATGGGATCTGCAAGCACATTGGCGCTATTCATTCGATACTCGCGTCCAAATATACCCAATTAATTCCAGTTTTGTATGTTGTGCACATGTAGTTCCTAACATTTGTGCCAATTGTGTGGAAGTTTTAAATGAGAACTAAACCCTAAAAATTAATGTGGCTAAAAATGTCCTATTTTATATAGTGAACTTATTGCACGAGGCTAAAGTTTGAGCTTGTCAATAGCAGCAATGATCCAGGACTTCAAACTTGTCACAGGGGGTCACCATCTTGGAAAGTGTCTGTGACACTCACATGCTCAGTGGGCTCTGATTGGCTGTTGAGAAGCTAAGCTTAGGGCTCGTCACTAATTATCCAGCAGAAAATGAGCTTCCCTGGCTGTAATATAAGCTGATGCTACAGGTTTGCTGATTATTCAATTCTGATGCTAATTGCACTGGTTTCTGTGCTGCCATGTAGTAATTATGTGTATTAATTACTAATCAGCCTTATATTGTGACATTTCTATTCTATGTGTACTGTATATTGTGAGTGGCTCCCTAAGCTCAGTAAGTGACAGCAGCACAGAGCATGTGAATCAGTGAATCAGCAGAAAAGAAGATGGGGAGCTACTGGGGCATCTTTGGAGACACAGATCTTTACTGCTAAAGGGCTGTGGTTGCCTTGGGCTGGTACAGAAGCACAAAACATCATGTACAACATTTCTACCTGCTTCTTTAGTTTAACTTTCCTTGTCCTTTAACCACATGAATGTCTGGTTGTGATAGATTAAAGGTATCTTAAAAAGATGAATTCTCGTTGTGCCATCTGGGTGTGTATATTGTGAAAGTTAATATAAATATGGTTACATTTGTGACACGGAGGAACCTAAACTGGTCCAAAGCTAGAAAAGCTATAGGTCCGTTTTGAGATATTTGAGAAGTGTTTGGTTAATGGGGCCGGTAACATTATGTGGTTACTTTCTCTGCCTTACAATAGAAGCCCTGTTTAACTACATACCCCACATGCATTCATTTTTAATCCAACCAGTTAATCTTCTATACGGTTTAAAGCCAAAATATCACATAGAGGCCCATTTATCAAAGGTCGAATTTCTAATTCATGTGTGTTTTTTTTTAACTCTAATAAATTCGGATATACAGTACTTGAAATTCGATTGGGAGGTTATTTACGAAAAAAATCAAATATTTAAAACTCGAACGAATATTAACCACCCCAAACTCGTTTCGATTCGAATTCGACTAACCTCGAATCAAGGTTTTCCTCAGAAAAAAACTCGAATGTCAGTAAGGCTATAAACATCTTCATATGGGTCACTGGACCTCTCCCATTGACTTATACGTGAACTCGGCAGGTTTTAGGTGACGAATAGTCAAATTCGGATTATTCACAGGGTATAGGTTTGATAAATATCGAAATTCAGATTTGAATTAAAATTCGAATCAAGCTTGGAACATTCACAATGTGAGAGTTTTGACACCAAGAAAATTCAAATTCGACCCTTGATAAATCTGCCCCATAATATTGGGTGAAAGGCCCAAACAATACTGTAGGGCTTAATGCCGGTGACTTGAATTGTTTTGTATTTCTAATATTTCTCTGACGTATAATTACAGTGTATCACATGTAACAAGACCTTTAAGAAGCTCTGGTCTCTTCACGAGCACATTAAAATAGTCCACGGCTACGCGGAAAAGAAGTTCTCCTGTGAAATCTGCGAGAAGAAATTCTACACAATGGCCCATGTCCGTAAGCACCTGGTCGGTAAGTTCCCGTTGCTTTCTCCCACGTTGCAGTGATGGCGCACATCAGTCGCGTCTTGTAAGAGTTTCAGACTCGTGGTCCAAGATTTGGTTGGGCGCTTAGCCCGAAAAGTGACGGACACAATAAAGCCTAACTGTAGAACTCATGCTGCTTTAGTTCCTGGAATACACCGTAACCGCAAATAATTGTTCATCCTGTTTTCATCATTAAAAAAATGTTCAATTGTAATGCTGTGATGGACTCTCCGCTACAACCATCGTTTTTTAAAGGGGACCCGCCACCCAAAGAAAATATTACAAATCCTATTTTATCACATTAGTCAAGCAAAATGAACTTTAATTACTCTATATAAATTATTTGAATCTTGTTTCCTTCAGTCTGGGAAGTCATAATTATAACAAGCAGGCAGGAGCCATTTTGTTTACACTGTTATTAAGACAAGCCTTGTATCATCTCAGAAGGTGGCCATACACGGGCCGATAAAAGCTGCCGACAGACCGAGTCGGCAGCTTATTGGCCCGTGTATGGGGCCCCCCGACGGGCTTCCCCGATCGAGATCTGGCCGAAAGTGATTGCGGCCACATCTGTTCGTTGATGCGGTCCCGCGATCCGGCTGCCCGTAAAGATCGGATCAGCCCGATATCGCCCACCTCAAGGTGGGCATATGAGGGAGAGATCGGATCTCTCTGTGTATGGCCACCTTAAGGCTTGATTTTTGATTGGCAGTTGAGATTTTTAAATGTGTTTACAACAGCTACGAATGCTTTGATAAAAAATAGAATTTGGATTTTATGTTTAATTTGAAGGACTTTTATTATACAGATTTTTATGTCTGGGAGACAGGTCCACTTTAAAGAAGAATTCAACCCATACCCTGGGTAGACCCCCTCCCTCCTCCCCCCCCAGCCTACCTGCCCCCCCCCCCCCGAGCAAATGCCCTTTTTTTTTTTTACTCACCCCTCCGTGCAGATTCTAGCCTCGGAGTTCACGGCAGCCATCTTCTTATTCTCTGGTAATCTTTGTGCATTGACGGCATTTTCGGCGCATGCGTAGTTGGAGTAAAATTCCGGTCCTGCACATTTCTGAAAAAGTCTTGGAAATTTTCGTGACTTTCGGTGCGGTGGTTTGGGACCAGAAATTTACTCCAACTGCGCATGCGCCGAAAGTTCCAAAAAAGACTGAAGAAAGAAGATGGCTGCCGTGAATTCCCGTGGCCAGAATCTGCACGGAGGGATGAGTAAAAAATTAGGGGCATTTTCTCGGGAGGGGGCAGGTATGCTGAGGAGGGAGGGGGTATACTCGGGTACGGGTTGAGTTCTCCTTTAAGGCAGTTACAGGTGTAGTACAGTTTCTCCCCATAGCCCTGGACTGTTTCTCATTATACTCTGACCCTGCATTAAAGTTAGAACTGTAATATATAATCAGAATGATTAGCGAATGTCAAGTAAACGTCATTCATTTTCCTTCTCATTTGCCGTTAGGATGGACTTTGCACAATACACACTAGGTGGCACCATTGCTACAAGTGATCCTGACCGGTGTAAAACTATTTCCATTCTAACCTCAACTATTCTATAATTGCAATAGTCCCAATGATATATTTTGTCATCAGATAAAGTTGGATTGGGCTTCATGCGGAGTCTATGTATTGAATGCCCTCACTCACCCCCATGGACGCTTGTAGAAATACATTTTTTTTGATGTTTTTGATTTATTTAGCTTTTTATCCAGCAGCTCTCCAGTTTGCAATTTCAGCAGTCTGGTTGCTAGGGTCCAAATTACCCTAGCAACCATAGATTGATTTGAATAAGAGACTAGAATATGAATAGTAGAGACCTAGAAAGATGAGTAATAACAATAAATGTGTAGCCTTAGAGTATTTTTCGATTGGTGTCAGTGACCCCCATTTGTAAACAGGAGAGAGTCAGAAGAAGAACGCAGTTTATTAAACTGTAGGAAATAAATAATGAATATGAATTGGCCATTCTATAACATACTAAAAGTTAACTTAAAGGTCAACCACCCCTTTAATGTTTGTGTTTTGGGGGCTTCCAGTCGGGCAGCTCAGTAATTACAGGTGCGGGATCTGAACTGTTACAATTTGCTACAGGAGTTGTTGGGGGGGGTTTGGAATATCGGCCACTATTGTATTCTAACAGCTGCCATTAATGATATATGCCCAGTATATTGTGTGTCAGCTCCCTGTTAAATGGCTGTGGTTGCCTTGGCCTGGTACAGAACCCCAAAACATAATGTGCTTTAGTTCTCCTTTTAAGGCTGGTTTGAGCAAGTTAAATGAAAATGTATTAAAAATGATCCCTCGTGTGCGTACTAAACATGGATCCAACAATGAATGTTCTTTCCTTTATGCAGCCCACACAAAAGACATGCCATTCACGTGTGAGACTTGTGGCAAATCGTTTAAGAGAAGCATGTCCCTGAAAGTCCATTCCCTGCAGCATTCGGGAGAAAAGCCTTTCAGATGTGAGGTAAGAAGTGACTGTTACGTTGCTTCCCCGCTTCACTTGTTCTTAAGAGGCCTATGTATAAAGCCTCAACCCCCGGCCTTCCCAACAATCCCTTTGCTTTGTTCTGCTTTACTGTAAAGCAGCTTTGTTTGTGAACCCACTGCTCCTTCATTCAGTAGGCCTCTTTGGTCCACCCACTGCTATGTTCCAGAGAATTACAGCCTATTGTGGGATTCCCGCTGCCTCCTATAACACAGAACTGTGGTACACTTAGGGCTCCCTGTTCCCTTTTTTCTTACTCATTTGACTCACTGTTATCTTTCACAACACATTCAAACCCTTTCGCTGGTGCAGTCCAATGTCCCCAGTTTCGGCTCAGCGTCCCCAGTTTCGGCTCAGCGTCCCCAGTTTCGGCTCAGCGTCCCCAGTTTCGGCTCAGCGTCCCCAGTTTCGGCTCAGCGTCCCCCGGTTTCGGCTCAGCGTCCCCCGGTTTCGGCCCTGCGTCCCCCGGTTTCGGCCCTGCGTCCCCCGGTTTCGGCCCTGCGTCCCCCGGTTTCGGCCCTGCGTCCCCCGGTTTCATCCCAGCGTCCCCGGTTTTAGCCCAGCGTCCCCGGTTTTAGCCCAGCGTCCCCGGTTTTAGCCCAGCGTCCCCGGTTTTAGCCCAGCGTCCCCGGTTTTCGCCCAGCGTCCCCAATTTCAGCCCAGCGTCCCCGGTTTCCGCCCAGCGTCTCTCCTCTGCTTGCTGCTGCCCTTTTGCTGTCATTTTTTTAGCTCAAATTCAGCAGGGTTTTTCAAACTTTATCTCCCCACCATCATTATTTCTATTGACTTTTTTCTAGTACAGTATTGTAAGTGTGTATGTGTAAAGTATTGATACATTGCAGATCTATGCGTTGTTGTGCCACAACTGAAATTATAGTCATTCTGTTTAGTTAAACTAAAGAAAGCGAATATCTAATTACTATGAGCATTACTGTGGCCCAGTCCCTGCTGCATTGCAGACCTTGAAGTCTTTGGTCAGGCCAGGGTATAATCTGTTTGTGTGTTCTCTCCCCATGCTTGTGTGGGTTTTGTCTGGGCAAAGTTTTCTCCATCTATATCTTTGTAATAGTAGGGCTCTTGCAAAACGTTTCAATCATCCTTTTTCTTGTGACCTCAGAACTGTGATGAACGGTTCCAGTACAAGTACCAGCTGCGGTCTCACATGAGTATCCACATCGGACATAAGCAGTTCATGTGCCAGTGGTGCGGCAAGGACTTTAACATGAAGCAGTACTTTGATGAGCACATGAAAACACACACTGGTAAGGCCAATTGCTAACATTGCTTTCTCTGGTGTATTCTGTTTAGCAAGTGAAAATGGCAACCTATTAAATAAAGCAGCTTCATTCCTTTTTCCCCATTATTTGAGCTTCATTGGTGCTACATAAGAATATCCTTTTACTGTAAATTACTGAATCTGTTGTCATTTGTTCGTGTATTCAGTGTCATTTTAAAATGTGCATATATCTGCCAGAAAGTGATGCCTTCAGTTTAAAAATCAGAGTGAAAGGACTCTCTCTTCACTAGATTCTGTGTTTCTTCTTTTAGGAGAGAAACCCTTTATCTGTGAAATCTGTGGGAAGAGCTTCACCAGCCGCCCCAACATGAAGCGCCACCGCCGGACCCACACGGGCGAGAAGCCGTACCCTTGCGACGTTTGTGGCATGCGCTTCCGTTTCTCCAACATGTTGAAGGCGCACAAAGAAAAGTGCTTCCGAGTCACCAGCCCAGTCGGTGTCCCTCCAGCCTTGCAGATTACACTCAACAACCCCACACTTTCCAACCCATCACAGGGTATCCCAAATCTTCCAAATGCCCATATACCACCCCCCAGCCCCACACCACCTCTGAACCTAAACGCTCTAAATCCCCTTCCTCCGCGTCCAATCCCACACCCATTCTCCCATCTGCATTTACACCCACACTCCCACACACATCACCTTGCAGTACCCCCTGTTCCTCACCTACCACCACCCCCAGCCCTCTTCAAGAGTGAAGCATTGAATCACCGGGGACAGAATGACGACAGTTTCCTACGACATCTGGCAGAGAAGACTAGTGCAGGCCAACACCATTAACACCAGTGCCAGATGTAGAAGTGTCACCCTTATGTGTGGGATTGCCCCACTCAGGATTATGTTGAGGAACACTTTCCTCTGATGAGGCTACAACAATACAACAAACCCTTGTCATTTGCAGAAAGTGGTAAACATCTAAAAGGGTGATTGCAAACCTTCATTTGAAAGCCAACATAGCCCAGAGCAATGCTGCACCAGTGGGGTGGCATAAACAAGAGTACAACATAAGCATTATTTTAACCTATAACAGGTCACCCCAATGTGGCACAGAGTCCGGTCCTGCTGGTGGTGTGGCTAAGTGTGGAGGAGACTAACCAGACCCTTCCGGGGTTATTAACATGGTTGAAAACGAGTTAAGAATTTACTTCACAGCGTTGGGGTATCTGTTCCCAGCTAGCTCGCTATAGAATGACTTTTTGGAAGGAGAAGACGACATGTTGGGGTCCATCCCGCTGTATACTAATCTCTCTGTTAAAGCATTAAAATACATTTTTTTTTTTGGATCTTCTCCCTTCATATTTACAGTCCCACGGAGTGTAAAAAAAAAATAGTGGTGTCAAGCCTCTGATGGAAGGGCGGCTCCTGTAATCTTATTTTACTACCGAAATTATTTTAGAGGATTTTTTTGTATAGACAGAATCTAGTCTGATGTATTTCAACAAAAGCTGTGTCATTTTTTCCTCTTCCTGTGTAGCTTTACCCTTTTGTCAAACTCAGCTGTTTTGTTTTTGTTTGGTTTTTTTTTATATTATTTGAAATAATCATCCACGTGGATGTTCAGAGATTCCCATTTTTTCTGGCATTCAATGACATATGTTGCTCTTTTGATTTGTAAACATGGTATGCATTTAGGGACCCCCTCCTCCCCCCAAAAAAAACTTTAAAAGTGCATTCCCCGTATGTAGTAGTGTAATCATCATGTTCATTTCCCCCCCCCCCACATTGCAATACCAATCACCCCACTTTTATACTGTAGCCTTAAATCTGCGATCAGTGTCTTATGATCACATGGGATTGCACCTTTAAAGCTTGTCCCGTTTTAGTCACTCAAGGCAACCATTGTTTAAATAAAGTCCTTCCTTTTCCACTTTTCTCAGTGACAAGTGTGTGGCACAAAAGGGTCGGCGCCAAGAGAGTAAAGGAAAAGCAATGTTTCCAAACAAGGTGTTCTTTTGTGACCAGTAGCGTCTCTCTAATCCGAGCCATATTAAAAAAGAAAAAGCCTCCGGTGTATGTAGCAATGGATTATTGAAATGTTATTCTGTTGTGTTGGATAAGCTGCTGTTGTCATTGAGTGTTCACTGCAGTCAGGCTTCTTGCTGGCTCACGTGTCGGGTAGTCGCTGACCCCGGTCTGTACCACTACGTACAGCTTAAGGGTAGAAGCATGTGCTCAGAGTTAATGGGATTTGATAAGCCTATTTTTAAGGTTTCAAGAGGTAACCTATGATCATTTGTGGGGCTTTAGAGTCTCGGGCTTTCTAACAGTCTATTTGGATTCTTAGTTTTAATAAAATCTTCTCAGGCCAATGGCACATGAGGCGTCGGCTCTATTTCCGAATTAAGCAGAAGCATTTATCAGTATGAGGCTGCATGTAGCTTCATGTTAAAGGGATACTGTCATGTGAAAAAAAAATGTTTTCAAAATGGATCTGTTAATAGTGCTGTTCCAGCAGAATTCTGCACTGAAATCCATTTCTCAAAAGAGCAAACTGGTTTTTTATATCCAATTTTGAAATCTGACATGGGGCTAGACATATTGTCAATTTCCCAGCTGCCCCAAGTCATGTGACTTGTGCTCTGATAAACTTCAATCACTCTTTACTGCTGTACTGCAAGTTGGAGTGATATCACCTCCTCCCTTTCCCCCCCAGCAGCCAAACAACAGAAAAATGGGAAGGTAACCAGATAGCAGCTCCCTAACACAAGATAACAACTGCCTGGTAGATCTAAGAACAACACTCAATAGTAAAAACCCATGTCTCACTGAGACACATTCAGCTACATTGAGAAGGAAAAACAGCAGCCTGCCAGAAAGCATTTCTCTCCTAAAGTGCAGGCACAAGTCACATGACAAGGGGCAGCTGGGAAATTGACAAAATGTCTAGCCCCATGTCAGATTTCAAAATTGAATATAAAAAAATCTGTTTGCTCTTTTGAGAAATGGATTTCAGTGCAGAATTCTGCTGGAGTAGCACTATTAACTGATGTGTTTTGAAAAAAACGTTTTCCGATGACAGGATCCCTTTAACCATTGGCTCTGCTGCATTCAGAAGAAAAAATAGCCGTTTCATTTTCTCAAACTATGGATGGTATTTGGGCTAGTTTTGTCTTTACATATCTTCTATAAGAGCAACTGGTTAAGTGAGGCCGATATTCAGCATGCAGTCAGTAGAACTGCAAATACACCGTTCAGCTGGTGTCTGGATTTAAACCAACAGCAGCCATGTTTTGGGCACATACCAGAGCGAAGTACGTGATTGGTCATAACTATTCCACCCTTTACCCATTGTTCATAATGAGTAAATGTCAAGTACAAATGGGAACACTACATAAGACCCGGGCAACTTTACAATTTTAATGTGAGAATTAAAGTTGAACTAAAACCTGCAATTTAAATTGTACACCATCATAACCGTAATAAGCCATGTTGGGCAACGGTCTGCTTGTTTGGCGACTTCTGCCGGTGTCTGGCCACCCTTACCTATGAGCTCACTGCTTCACTGATTTGTTAGACCTTCATTGTACTTTGCTTCTACCCAACACTTTAAACCATTTTTCACACACCGTTTGTGGACACAAAATGTGGGGGGTGGTGGGGAACAGTCAGTAATTGTGCCTTTTTTTTTTTTTTAACCATAATGCTTAATGGAAATGACGAATGTTCCTGAAGGGGTATTCACCTTTTAGGCTTAAAGTATGAAGGTGCTGGAGATGTGGGTCTGTCTCATTTATTACCTGTAAGCCATCTATTAAAACACTAACTCTTTAATGCTGTTCCTGACCTACCCCGCCCCCTATATTTTATTTTTTTCCATCATATTTAATTTATTTATTTATTCTGTATGTTCGAGCAGATCTTTAATATTCCGCAACCGTGCTTCCATCTCTCTGTCACCCACCATTTGGCAGCAACAGAAGTCAAGAGTCGCCATTGTGATAGCAGAATCAGAGAATACAGGGGGAGCCACATGTTGGTTCCCAAAACTTTGCAACATGTGAAATGTTAGCGGTAGGAATAGTGCTGTGCCAAACCCACTACGTTTGCCCTTGTGGATTCTTCTACTGTCATGGAAACCAATGCAAAACAATGAAATATATATTATATTATTATAGGGAGAACAAACAGCCTATTTGCATTAAGAACGCAGTACGGGCATATAAGGGCAGCTTATTTGATGTCACTTTTTTTTTACATGTCTGTATATAGCGATAAATTAATATTTTAAGGTTTTTTTTAGGTGGGAACTCTGAATTCAAGCAGATCAGGTACTTTTCTGTTTTGTTTTTTTTCAGTTATAAAACCTGAGTTGTAGACTTTGCATCCAGATTTAATATTGTTAAACCCACACAAAGATATAGGAAACAATAGAATGTTACTACTTATTTGCAAATTAAGTGTAGCTATTTAAATGTAGACTTCCCCCCCCCACACACTTACCGGCACCATATTGATGATGATGATAATAAAAGTGTCATGTTTAATTGACTTTGGATGTAGGACTTGTGTGTAGGAATCGGGCGTAATCTCAAGGTCGAATATTCTTAACGTGTAGCGACTGCTGATTCACTCTCTCTCTTACTCTGTGCTGCTGTCTCCACACCTGCCGCCCCCTCGCTTCACTTTCATTGCGATCTGTTGATTTCTCCCAATTGAAAGAAGTGTCATCAGACTGGAATAAAAAGAAAAAAAAAACTAATCAAAAACACAAAAAAACCTCTTGTGTCTGCTTTGGTTTTCTGTTCGGCACGGCGAGAGCGTCTCCATTCTATTTTACTTAGCTTTAGCGATGTAGCTGTACATACAAAAAAAAATAAAATGGCGCGTCTATTTTATTATGTTTTCATGGGTAAAGCCATCCTGGGGTCATGTGCCGTTCTTACACTCAGGGTTTATTGCTTTTTAGGTCCAGTCCTACAAACATTTCATCTAATTATGGCATTAAAGGAGAAATACAGCTGAAACAAGGCTAGATGAACTGTATATACTGAGTTTACTGGGCCAACCTAGATGTTGATATTAGGGATGCACCGAATCCACTATTTGGGACGTGATATCCCGACGGGTTCAGCCAGGCACAAGGATTTTGCGGAATCCGAAATCCTGCTGAAAAAAGCCGAATCCTGGATTTGGTGCATCCCTAGTGATTATAATATAAAAAGAATTGGTCAAGACCTTCAATGTTGTCAAAAGCAGCTCCCCAGGTTTGATCTTTTTAGGCCGGTGGCACTGCACATGCTCAGTGTGCTGCTTGGGGAAAAGCTAAGCTTAGCTTGAAGGAATTACTAATCAAAATGTATTATGAACTGTATATTGTGAGTGGGTTCCTAAATTCAGCAGCCCAAAACATGTGCAATGAATCAGGAGAAAAGAAGACGAGGAACCACTGGGGGAATCTTTAGGGGCACGGATCTTCCCTACTGAATTATTGTGGTGGCCTTGGGCTGATACAGAACCCCAAAACTCGTGCTTTAGACATGGCTAGACCAAATTTCTCCTTTAAAGGGGAAGTGCCGTACAAAAATGAGGTAAATGCTTTGTGAAAGCAGAAAAGTGGATATTTATAGCTCTTTTAGTCTATGAGTTTGCTGTACAACTTACATTTATCATTATGGGTTTTTTTAATGGCCCCTCCAGCCAATCATACTTTGCAGAGATGTGTTTGGGCTGCAAGGGTCATTGACCCCCTACCCAGCCTATCAGGGTAGCCATTGCTGAATCCTTAGTTGGTTCACAAAGATATTGGTGGCCATAAACAGGGCCACATCCTTCCTTTGGGTCAATGGTTTTGAGAGAGAAACTAGCTCTAAAAAAATGCTGAAAAGGCTGAATTTAATGTCATGCGTGGAGACTACGCTATTAATTCTGTCTGTCTTGAAACAATGCAGCAGAACCTGCCTTGGCTGGAGGAGATCTGACTTCTGCTCCATTGTTTCATGAAAACCTGGAATACATAAAGGACAGACTGATCCTGCTTTCAAAAGCCATTACATTTGCACAACTGAAAAGCTCGGTGACCGCACAACCCCTCGTTGCAGTGTTTGCTTGTATTTATACAATGTGTTACTGTTCTGTATTTGGCTACGTCGCCTCGTTTTTAATTCCGTCAGCATGCAGGGGCATTGTTGGGATAATAGAGCTCCCCGGCCAAACAGTCCTTATCAGCGGTCACATCTGGTTATGTGTTAACAGCATCCAATCTGTGACCTTCAGAAGGATTAAGGAATTAAGCATTTCTCTGCATAATCACTAAAAAGCCCCCACCAGTGCAGCTGAATTTCATACATCGTGTAAGGGGGGGGGTGATAACGTTTTCATAAAGATATTAATGTAGGTGTATAAAGATAATATATAGTAAAATAATACACCCTTTATATAAGAACATATTCCTTTCTTTATATGAAATTTCGCCATGGAGTCTATTGTATGCTTGAAGGCTGTGGTCCCCAAACTGGGAGGGAGGGGAGCTCAGACTAAAGGCAATTTAGGGAGATTTGTATAGAATGTCCAAATTTGGGAAGCAAATAGATGTTGAGATTTTTAAAAGATCCGATCCTCATCGCGAGACCACGATTTTCTCGATCGTACGAATTGACCATCAACTAAAAAGACCAATTTGCCAGGAAAACAAAGGGGAGCTGCTTGGCCCTGCAAACATAGATACATTGCACTGGGACCGACAAAGGTTTTTTGACCTGGCCGATCAATTTCCTGAAAATCGTAAGATGTACGATCGTTCGAATCTCACTAACCGCACGATAATTTCGAAGGATTGGTCAGACTTCTCAAAAATCGGTCGTTCGGCAAGAAGAATCGTCGCGTCTATGGGGAGCTTTATTCAGTAACTTGATATTCCTGGAAGTATGCCTGAATGACAGATCCAATTATGTCTGAAGTCTATACACACGGATATTATCGTACAAAACTAATGTTCGTATGATATTCGGTGTTTATGGTGGGAGACGAGCTGACTGGCATTAGATATCGGTCGGCTCCTTGAAAAATTTTGGCAATAGGCTTGGATGAATTTGACCCATTTGTTTTGCCAAAAATTTGCCGCCAGCGAAATATCGGCAATGCCCATTAAAGTCTATGGGTGTCAAAAAAATGTTGACGTGAGGCGAAATTTTTTTGATGTGCGTCATTTTTTTTGACACACAACGCCATATAAGTCTATGGGCGTTGGGTTGTTAATGATAACTATGTACCCCTTGCACAGAGGGGGAGGCAGAAACTCTATGTCCTTATGATAATGCCTACTGCTGCTGCTCCTTATTGGGGGGCTATCATCTAGGCCTCGGTCATACTATGGGTTTCTCTTATTACATTTGGTGGTAGTATAGAATGGTGCACATGAAGTCTGTTATTGGACAGTCACACCGGTGCTGGTTGCATGAGCAAGGCCTGCTAGGCTCAATACAGAAATAATTGGGGAGCACAACATTTACCATGCGTACAAGGGGTGGTGGGCCTGTTTTGGAATACACCGAACCCCAGCTGTGGCTTTAAATGCCTGTGGCTATGTAGCCTTTCTATTTTAATCCCTTGTTCCAAACAAGCCCATTGGCAAGTACTCGAAATCCTAATTAAAGGACAAGCGGCTACTGCAAGCTATACATTAGAGTGTCTAAAATAGTTGTGTAATTGAAAGCCCCCTGAAATTCTAACTTGCTCCGTTGTCTGCCCAATCCTGACCACAGCCTACCTTGCAATTATCTGATCGGGAGGTCTCGCTGAACGAAGGGCGTTCCCCCTACCCAACAGAAAAATCTCTGAGGCCCAGTGTGTCTCTATGGGTTTTGTGGGATTATTCATGCCTCTCATTTCTTCTTGGGTATAAATAGAAGCTGCCTTGAAGAATGATTCCATGCTCCTGTTTTTTTAACTTAACCCTACTCATAAATGAGTTTTAATGATACCTGCTCTTTTTACCTCCATACTTATTTAGTAGACCATGGTCGCTTTCTGCAAAGACAGGTGCATTTATCCTTGTATTTTTAGTTACTACATATCAGAACTACCCTACTGCTCCCTTATTCACTCATTTTCTCCTGTATCCGCTTGACTCTCTTTAAGTTTTAAGTCCATAACCTTTACAGTTCATTGTGTTCTTTTTCATTATTCATAAAACTGGGTATAAAGTATAACTCTATTTTACTTTGATGCATATAAACCTACAGTAAATTGTTAAAGTTAGAAATAATAAAAACGTGTATTATTGTACATAAACATATCTGATTCCACACCTTGAAAGTAAACCGTTACTTGTAAGAACCAATTCCCAAGCCCTCCTTATGCTCACAGTGCAATGCAAACCCTCCCTCACCTTGTTCCTTTGTAAAGGGATGAATTCTGGGACTTGAAGTCTTTGTGGACATTAAGTCCCATCATTTTACAATGGAACAAGACGAGGGATAGGTTGTGTGATGTTGTAAGCCTAAGGAAGTGTTGGGAAATGGTCCCTGTATGCACTATGATAAGCTTTCATGGTTTCCTTTCAATCTGTGAAATGTGTAGGGAAAAAAATTAATTTATATCTACCAATTCATATAGTGTTTATGCACTTTTGTACCCAACTGAATGAGCTCATGTCAAAAAGGGGGCGGAGTAAATTTACCCTTTAATTCTCTAAATCCATTCTTGATTATTAAAGGTGTCTTTCGGGAGCCAGTTAAGGATGTGTAACTGTCATTCTATTTCTTCTTGCTTCTATCGAAGGCTTATACTTTACTGTAACAAATTCTCCCTTCGATAATATTTGCAGGTTTCTATTTCAGGTTTTTTTAAAACGTTTCCTCCATGTTTGCACTTTCTTGGTCTGGTTGTTCTAAAAATGCAAATATTGAATTCTTTTGAATAGTATCCTTATTTTTTTGGACCATGAAATGAGTGGAAAGAAATACCACTCCCAATTCGCAGTTTTCTCTCTACAAGTCCAGCCCCCACTTTGAGGTTTGTGCTCAATATGGCTCATGCAAGCTCATTGCTTGATTTATGATCAAGGTTGTACAATCTGGGTTTTTTAAGATTTATGATGTAAGGAACTAAATCAATTGGAAGTTTCATCTTTCCAACTCGGATCTACCAAGACTGGGAATAGGTGGGAACTTGGTACTCTATTTTATTTTTCACCTGAAAACTGGAATATTTTGTTTTATAGGCAAATGCCTGCCCCGCTATTTTTGTGACATCATTTGCGGGGCGAGTCTATAAATAGAAGGGGTAAGCCGGGTGCGGGCGGGCACTGGTCGGGTCGTGTGTCGGTCGAGATTTCCTCAACCCGCACATGACTAGCACACAAGTAGATACAGTCTTGCAGTTTGGCCTACTTTGATTTTGAATGTGTCCAAACAGAGACAGACTGATGCATAACTGACTGACTGCTGGAATTCTTGAGAACATGTTGCATTGTGGGTAATAAAGTAACTTTGTATAGTGCTCTTGTGTTTGTAAATGGGACTTGGTAGCCACCTGCTTGGTCCATGTGTGGTTGCCTTGATCCCCTCACGTGGATCCCTGTGTCTCACACAAGAGGGTGAACCCAAGCTGCTCCCAAAGCTCCACCCCATATATTGTACTTTATAATAATTGATGCAGGTGTTTGCGTGTATGCCCATAATATTGACACATTCACATAAGTCACATTTTTGCTGAGGAATAAGATGTTGCCCTTAGGAATTAAGTGTCAGATTACTAAATTTCAGATAACGAAGTAAGCAAAGGGTAATTGTCCTAGGAATGTGCCTTAGGTTACAACAGTCATGGCTACATCCTATTTAATATAGGCCTGATTTACATAAACAACATCAGCCGTGTGAGTACAACTCCCAGTGACCCAGTCTAACCCGCACTCTGGCTTACTAGTAGCTTTGCTGTTTGTTTCATAGCTACCGTCATCATAGTTCCAACGCAGAAGAACTGGGTTGTTTGTAGCACATACATTTTTGTTGTAATGCATACAAAAAACTGACAAATAGTTACATATACGATAGCTGAACACATGGGGAATTTGTTATACAAGTTTATTACTGTATAGATGTCAATCATCCAGAGAGACAAGATGATGGACATTCTAGTCATTTAGTGTCTGGAATTAAAGCGGGTAAGTTACAAGCTCAACGGTAGGGGAGTAAGAGCATAATTCACAGACCTTGGGTAAGTTACAAGCTTAACGGTAAGGGAGTAAGAGCATAGTTCACAGGCCTTGGGGTCTATAAGGGCAGAGATACTCAAGAGATACTGCACCATTACACCAGGGGTTGACTTTGAAGGTACTGGAAGTAGTGATGTGCGGGTTGATGAAATCTTGACCCAGAACCTGCCTGCCTTCTGCTCTCTACTTATAGACCCGCCCTGCCCCACCGAAAACATCACAAAAGGGGTGGGCAGGCACGTGCCTATAAAGCCGGTAAGTATAAGGTTGCGTCCCACAGGTGGTGTGCCGATGTTGGCCCAATCCACTGGTCCTGTGGGTATCAGGCCATTGCACATCACTAACTGAAAGGTATCTCTTGATGTTCCTCAACATCCAGAAAGAAGACAATGTAGGCACGTGGTGTGGAAAGACTGTATAATTTTGGGAACAGTTTGATCTGTACATATGCTCATAAGATCAAAGGATCCAGGCAAGATTCAATAATATCTAAAACAGGAGTGCCTATATTTTACTAATGTGAGGTCTACTTTTAGTGATGTTGTCCCATTATAATCTACATCCATAAAAGCATTGTTAGCATTCTGTTCCATGGATAATATTTCTTAAATATTGTATTGATTTATGAGAGTATTTATATTGCTATACTTAACACTAACTATTTAACGTTTTCTTATGTAATAAATATCTGAATGACAAGCATGAAATAGGAAGGTGATTTAGACAAGCTGTCTCTTAGACAGTGTCATGAGATCTAATGATCACCAGCTAAAAGTCTATTGGTAGATCCTGATCTACCTTTTGGGCACCCGTGGTCTACAGTCTAAGTCATTGCCAATTACAGATGAAGAAGTGTCAGCAGTGAGTTGATATGAGACGTGAACGGAACCAGGAATTATCCCGAGGCAGTGAGCGCAGAGTCAGCAGGATTTCTGCCATCAACAGGTGGTTAAGGAGGTTTTGATGCTTAAACATAAATTATTCAATATCTCAGAGGGAACAGCAGAACCTTTGGACACTTAAGAAAAATGGAGACGGGGAGTCAGTGCACACGAGATAAAGACGAATCAATAAGAAAGGTAAACCAAGAAGCTGCTTAATTATACATACCCAGTGAGGGGAGGATCACTTTGTCCCAGTGCTGCTCGTTAGGTAAACAGGACAAAATCTGTAGTAAAAACAAGACATTTTTATGAGTGTATTAAATCGTTAATTTCATATACAAAAGGGGGCGGGGCAGGTGCGCACCTAGAAATAAAAGCTGTTTCAGGCCGGCCCACTTATAGTAGTAAAGAGGACAGCGTCACTCTCTTCATTGTGTCTTCATGCAGTGGGTGGAGCCAGTTTTTGATTGACAGTTAGGTCTAATCTTGTTTCTCTGCGTGCAGTTTTTTGTTGGTTTGAGTTGGTTATTTGAATTATTCTGCTAAGAAAATTTAGCCCCCCTAAAAGATGTATTAGACCTGCCTGTCAATCAAAATGTGACCCAGACGTCGGCATGAAGAGCGACAGGTTGTGGAGAGTCAGATACTGAGGATAAACTTGATTATTTCTTAAACATAACATAATATTTAATTGTTTGTAGGACCGCCATCAGGGGGGCACTACTGTACTGGGCCTAAAGGGGGCCCCGGCTGTGTTGCACCTTTTGAAATAGCCGGGCCCCCTCTTGACTGTCGAGGCACATCTGCCTCAGTCCCGAACCACTGAAGTTCCGAAGACTCGAAGTCATGAAAGGAGCCAAACTTGAAGTCCTGAAGCCACAAAAAAAAACAAAGTCACGACCCGAAATCACAAAAGGAGCCAAAGTTGAAGTCCTGAAGCCACGAGTTCAGTTCTGCTGAACACCAATGTGTGTGTTTTTTTATTTTATTAAACCCCTGGCCACCAATATATTATTTTAATACTCAATGGGCCCCTGCCACCAATGTTTTTAAAAAAAAAAATCTCTGGAGGCCTAATGTTTTTTTTTAACTTGTAAGGGGGGGCTGGCATCAACATTTTTTTTACTTATGGGGGGCCCCGACCACCAATTTCTTTTAACTTGTAGATGAACCCTGACCACAGTTTTTTTTTTTTTTTTTAAAAACTTTTATGGGGGGCCCCGGCACCACAGTTTTTTTTTACTTATAAGGGGGCCCTGACCATCAATAGTTTTTATAACTTGCGTGTGGGGGTGGGTTTACTGTTTTTAGTGCTGATGTCTGTGTGGTCTTTTAACTGTGTTGTATGGGACTCCATGATTTCTAATAGAGGCCCTGATTGTATTTATAAAGTGTTTTATTTCAGTATGAGGAAGCTTAAATTTTCACGACAGATTCCTTTAAAGGAGAAGGAAAGCCCCAGGGCGTGAAATCGGAAAACTTCGTGACATTCGGCGCATGCGCAATAGAGCTGTACCGGTACCTGTTCCTACTGCGCATGCGCCAGAAGACGCCGGTCAGAGCAGGAAGAAGACGCGCGTGGGAGAAGATGGCGACTGCGAACTCCGTGGACAGGACCTGCGCAGAGGGGTGAGTAACAAGTTAGGGGCATTTGCCCAGGGGGACAGGTAGGCCAGGGGGGAGGAGGGAGGGGGGGCATCACAGGGGAGGGGTTTTGCGCCCTGGGGCTTTCCTTCTCCTTTAAGGGTGCAGCACACAAGGGAGGGAGGAAGTCTGGGTCAGTGGGGCTCACTGAGTTTTTTCCCAGCATCCATTAGGCCAGTGGCATAACAAGATGTAACACAGCAAGTACAAGTGTACCAGGTCCGGCTTTTTTTTAAGCTTAAAGTTGGGCCCAGTGGTGCTTCAGTTTCTCGATTTGCCTGGCCCCCCTTAAGACGCGAACTCTGCCGAAAACTGCCACCGAAAAGACCTGAAGCTGCCGAAAGCTTCTGAAAGGACTCGAAGAGGAGAATAAACAAAAGAATGAAGAGGAGGAGAATGAAGAAGAGCATAAAGAAGAGAACGAAGAGAAGAATGAAGAAGAGAATAAAGGGGTGATTAAAGAGGAAAATAAAGAAGAGAATAAAGAGGAGAATGAAGAGGAGAATGAAGAAGAGAATGAAGAAGAGAATAAAGAGAATGAAGAAGAGAATAAAGAGGAGAATGAAGAAGAGAATAAAGAGGAGAATGAAGAAGAGAATAAAGAGGAGAATGAAGAAGAGAATAAAGAGGAGAATAAAGAGGAGAATGAAGAAGAGAATAAAGAGAAGAATAAAGAGGAGAATGAAGAAGAGAATGAAGAAGAGAATGAAGAAGAGAATAAAGAAGAGAATAAAGAGGAGAATAAAGAGGAGAATGAAGAGGAGAATAAAGAGGAGAATAAAGAGGAGAATGAGGAAGAGAAGAATGAGGAAAATGAGGAAGAGGAGAATAAAGAGAATAAAGAGGACCTTTACATGCAAGTTCCACTGAACACCAATGGTCTTTTTTTCTGTTTAAACCCCTAACCACCAATGGTTTTTTTTATTTTACTTGTAGGGGGGCCCAGAAAATGTCGTTGTACGGGGCCTCACAAATTCTGATGGCGGTCCTGTGTGGGGGAGCCTGGGCATTTGAATAAATGATACATTTAGTCTGTTTTGTTTATAAATGCACCAATGGTCACTAAATCGTAGGTATTTCATTGCTATAAAACTCAACATGATTGTTTTGTTGAGCTGAGGTAACAGTGCGCCGCCTCACAAACCAATATTCCTCTCATAATGACAAATACAATGAAGAGCCAAAAACCTGCGTCAATTTCTGGAGTTTCTGTAGTGTGTGAGTGACAATCCTCACAGACACACGGTCCCCTCACAGACAGACAGACACACGGTCCCCTCACAGACAAACACACGGTCCCCTCACAGACAGACCCACAATCCCCTCACAGACAGACAGACACACGGTCCCCTCACAGACAAACACACGGTCCCCTCACAGACAGACCCACAATCCCCTCACAGACAGACACACGGTCCCCTCACAGACAAACACACGGTCCCCTCACAGACAGACCCACAATCCCCTCACAGACAGACACACGGTCCCCTCACAGACAGACCCACGGTCCCCTCACAGACAGACAGACACACGGTCCCCTCACAGACAATCCCCTCACAGACAGACCCACAATCCCCTCACAGACAGACAGACACACGGTCCCCTCACAGACAGACCCACAATCCCCTCACAGACAGACAGACACACGGTCCCCTCACAGACAGACAGACACACGGTCCCCTCACAGACAGACCCACAATCCCCTCACAGACAGACAGACACACGGTCCCCTCACAGACAGACAGACACACGGTCCCCTCACAGACAGACAGACACACGGTCCCCTCACAGACAGACACACGGTCCCCTCACAGACAGACAGACACACGGTCCCCTCACAGACAGACACACGGTCCCCTCACAGACAGACACACGGTCCCCTCACAGACAGACAGACAATCCCCTCACAGACAGACACACGGTCCCCTCACAGACAGACAATCCCCTCACAGACAGACAGACACACGGTCCCCTCACAGACAGACAATCCCCTCACAGACAGACACACGGTCCCCTCACAGACAGACACACGGTCCCCTCACAGACAGACAGACACACGGTCCCCTCACAGACAGACACACGGTCCCCTCACAGACAGACAGACAATCCCCTCACAGACAGACACACGGTCCCCTCACAGACAGACAATCCCCTCACAGACAGACACACGGTCCCCTCACAGACAGACACACGGTCCCCTCACAGACAGACAGACAATCCCCTCACAGACAGACAGACACACGGTCCCCTCACAGACAGACAGAAGGTCCCCTCACAGACAGACAGACAATCCCCTCACAGACAGACACACGGTCCCCTCACAGACAGACAGACAATCCCCTCACAGACAGACAGACACACGGTCCCCTCACAGACAGACACACAGTCCCCTCAGACAGACAGACACACGGTCCCCTCACAGACAGACACACAATCCCCTCACAGACAGACACACGGTCCTCTCACAGCGGCTACACCTGACTAAAACGCCTCAGATATGGGCGTCACTGCGCTTCCCGCCCACTCTGCAGCTTGTTAATGGGAATAGGCGTGGTCAGAGAGCGATATGGGCGGAAGCTTCCGTCCTCTTGCGGTGTCCTCTGATCGGCAGAACCGGCCGCCTATTGGCTGACTTGCTGGTGATGCAGCCGGTTCCAGTCCTATAATAAAACCTGCGGAGAGGAGCTAGAACCCATCAGTTGTATCCACGGCCAGAGAAGAGAGACCTTGGGGTACAAAGGTAAGTGACATCTCCCCTCCACACATGGAACATCCCGTATTGACCTTCAGCGTATCCCAGTACCGGTAGATACCACTAATGGGTCTATGGGGGGGGATAGGAAACAGCAGAGACTGGAAGCGACCACTAGAGATGGAGCTCATGGGGATGAGACCCTCAGTCTATTTCTCAGAGGGGTGGGGGATTTATTCTTTATTCTACACGTTCTGTGTTATTGTTACAGTGGTATGTCCCTAGTAAGTCTTATACATGGTATGGTCCTTATTCCTAGTAAGTAGCAATGGCAGCCGCCTGTAGTAAATCATTATGGATGGAGGCTTTACAGTAATGGGCATAACAAGTAGCTCTAGTAAATATTCATGGTTTTTTTTATCAGATATGTGCTCCCTAAAGAGGTTGCTCACCTTTAACATTAACTTTCAGTATGATGTAGAAAGCGATATTCTAAAACAATTTGCAACTGGTCTTCATTTTTTTTATTGTTATTATTTGAGTTATTATTTTGAATTTTTATTCAGCAGCTCTCCGGTTTGCAATTTCAGCCGTCTGGTTGCTAGGTTTCCAATTCCCCTAGCAACCAATGCGCTGCTTTGAAGAAGAGACTGGAATAGGAATAGGAGAGGGCTGAATTGAAAGAGGAGGCATAACAATAAACATGTAGCCTTATAGAGTATTTGTTTTATTGATGGAGTCATTGACCCCCTTGTTTAATGGATGGAAAGTAGGGATGCACCCAATCCACTATTTTGGATTTGGCCGAATCCTTGGTGAAAGATTCGGTCGAATTCCGAACCGAATCCTAATTTGCATATGCAAATTAGGGCCAGCAAAGGAAAAAGTGGGAAAAATTCTTCTTTTGTGACAAAAGTCACGTGATTTCCCTACCTTCCTCTAATATGCATATGCAAATTAGGATTCAGTTCTGCCAGGCACAAGGATTCGGCCGAATCCTGCTGAAAAAGTCAGAATCCCGAACCGCATCCTGGATTCAGTTCATCCCTACTGGAAAGCGCCAGAAGAAGAAGGCAAGTATTTAAAAAAAAATTGGACAGTTTCCTAGAATTGGACATTCTATAATATACTATAAGTCAGTGATCCCCAACCAGTAGCTCATGAGTAACATGTTGCTCACCAACCCCCTTGGATGTTGCTCCCGGTGGCCTCAAAGCAGGTGATTATTTTTGAATTCCAGGCTTGGAGGAAAGTTTTAATTGCATAAAAACTAAGTATAGTTCCAAGTAGAGCCTCTTGTAGGCTGCCAGTCCACATAGGGGCTACCAAATAGCCAATCACAGCCCTTATTTGGCACCCCAAGGGACTTTTTCATGCTTGTGTTGAGCCCCAACTCTTTTTACATTTGAATGTGACTCACTGGTAAAAAAAAGGTTGTGGACCCTGCTATAAGTTACCCCTTAAATGGTGAGATGGCACCACTAAGTCTTACAGGACTGACGCTGGTACTCGGTCACTGCTATTGCTGGTGGCACTTGGGATCAGTAAGTGTATCAGCATGGCACGCTCTTCTGTTACGGAAATAATAGGAAGAGGGCAGTGGCAAGTAGTATAGATGAGTGGTAAGTACCTTGAATGTGTGGTGAATTAAGCCTCACCCAATGGGCATAGTAAGTGTTACTCATTGTCTTACAAGAGGTTCTGGTCAAACCTTTATTGCGCCACAATGATATCAAACCATGGTGTCCTTATGATACGCCAGCACTAGTTCTTTGTGATGAGACGGCCCTGTAAGTGATATTATGGGTGGGGTGAGAGTACAAGGTGATAGTTATCTGTTGGTGGCAGCACAGTAATGGTGCATCCTATTACAACGGACAATACCTGGGGTTACAACCTCACCCCTAAACACATAGATATTCCAGTGTTTGAAAAGTTCCAGCTCAAACCTATAGCTCTATAATCACCTGCCATACTTGTGTTACACAATCAGAATGAAGAAATGCCCCAATGGCTTCACTGTTGGACTGCTTGTTATCTGCAAGTGTACCTATGGACAGGTGCCTATGGGCACTTGTTACTATGTCAACTGAATCACCTAAAGCACAGGTGCCGTACTCAATTGGAAGCTACAGTTTTTCAAGCACTTTCTGCCCCTCAAACACTCTACATTCCGTAAAAATGAAAACATGTTTTTTTCCCAAAACACATCAGTTAATAGTGCTGCTCCTGCAGAATTCTGCACTGAAATCCATTTCTTAAAAGAGCAAACAGATTTTTTTTTATATTTAATTTTGAAATCTCACACGGGGCTAGACATATTGTCAGTTTCCCAGCTGCCCCCAGTCATGTGACTTGTGCTGGTTTTGTAGTTTTGATTTTGACTGTACCACCTTGGTACGTATGGCATCTCATATAGGCAATTTTAATAGACCCCAGTTGCTCTATCCAAACTACTTCATCTGCTGATTTTTCCATTAAAGGATGGGATATCAGCAGAACCTCTCTTCTCATTTTTCAATCATCTAGGTCAGTGGTCCCCAACCAGTGGCTCATGAGCAACTTGTTGCTCTCCAACCCCTAGGATTTTGCTCCCAGTGGTCTCAAAGCAGAAGATTATTTTTGAATACCTGGCTTGGGAGCAAGTTTTGGTTGCATAAAAAAACAGAAGTACTGCCAAATAGAGCCTCCTGTAGGCTGCCAGTCCACATGGGGCTACCGACTAGCCAATAACAGTCCATCATTTGCACCCACACATGCCTGTGTTGCTCTCTAACTGTTTTATTTACATTTAAATGTGGCTCATGGCTTGAAAAAGTTGGGGATCCCTGATCTAGGTTATTCCTGATAGGACAGGGCTACCCTTGAGACAGCTTGAGACATATTTTTTATCCAGCAGACCCCAAACAGTGCTCTTTAAATAAGCACTAAGCATGTCTGAGCCCCTTTTTGCTCTTGCTTTTCTCTCCAAGGTGTCTGTTAGTGACTCCTTATGACTTCAACCTCACTCACTCAAAGAATGAGCAAGTTAGCAAAAAAGCATGCTAAGAGTGATTGTGCAAAAAGGAAAATAAAGTGTATTTGAAAGGATACAGTTTCTGCTGAGTAATGACACCTTGGCTAACAAATAGAAGCTGGAAGAATATTATCTATAGGCAAGTCGGCAGTTTGATATCAGCTCAGCCTTTATTCCCTAGGCCTCACATGCTTATCAGACTGGTCTCACCCATTGAATACATCACTGCCGAAATGTTCATTTGAGTTCTATAACTCTGCAAACTGTAACTATGACTATTTTTTCATCTTGCAGATTTTAAATATGGCCTCCTCCCTCAAGTACCTCCTGATATTTGACTTTGATGAAACGATCGTCAATGAGAACAGCGATGATTGTGTGGTTCAGGCTGCTCCAAATCAAGAACTTCCGGACTGGCTGTCCAGTTCTATCCAGGATGGTTTCTACTACCAGTATATGCAGAAGGTGTTAAAGTACCTGGGGGATAAAGGGGTAAAGTTGGCAGATCTCAGATCCGTATATGAGAAAATCCCACTCTCTCCTGGAATGCCTGATCTCTTCCGATTCCTTATGAAGAAACAAGATCGATTTGAGATCATCCTTATTTCTGATGCCAACGTGTTTGGAGTTGAGAGTTCCTTAAAGGCTCATGGGTTTCATTCACTGTTCCGTAGAGTCATTAGCAACCATACTAAAGTGGAAAAAAATGGGTACCTTTCTCTGGAGCCATATCACACACATACATGCCCTAACTGCCCAGCCAGTATGTGTAAGAGGAAGATCGTAACAGAGTACCTTGTAGAGAGATCAAAAGATGGCGTGACCTTTGAGAAGGTGATGTATGTTGGTGATGGAGCCAATGACTTCTGCCCGTCCGTTGTGCTAACTGCCACAGACGTTGCCTTTTCTCGGAAGAATTACCCCATGCACCAGCTAATCCAAAAAGAGCAGCAGAAAGGAACCTTCAAAGCAAAGGTAGTTCCATGGGATTCTGCTGATCTAGTTCGGGATTATATTCAAGAGCTTCTCAACAAGTCCTAGGAACATCAGGTCATTGTACGTCAGCATGAAGACTTTAAGCCACCAGAAATTGGAACATTTCTGGTTGATTTCTCTATGCATCTTAACTACCCCTTCCCCTTATTATCTTTAGGGTTATTAGGAAAAATAACAAAGATACTTCAACTTGAAAAAAAAAAACGGTTCATGAAAGTCTTGTGGGTTTGGTGTAGTCCTGCCGAGAGTGATATTGCTGTACAAGTATTTACACTTTCTTTAGGAGATGGTTTTATATTGACCAAGCTTCACTTTTCGTCATGCTCAAGGAAAAACTCCAGCCTCAAAAGTTCCTGTTGCTGAAGAACAATCTGAAACATCACAGGAAGGACAGGTCTTCGGAATAATCTCTTCAGGCAAGAAGAGGCTGGAATGAAAGCAAACATGGACTGGTAAACTACAGGGTCTTAATATCATAAATCATTGTGTTCTTCCAATAATGTCTATTTTTGAAAGGGAACAAATTGAATGCTTTGCATAACAGAATTCATGAATGATATGCCTATTTCTATTCTATTGTATGTCAAATTGTGCTTCCATTGTACAGGAATGTGCCACGAATGAAAAGTTACAGGGCAAAAGACCTTTAGGGGGCTAAAACATGGGCATACAGTATATAAGCGACTGACTTGGCCAACTGTTGACCACTCTATGGTCTCAATCAATATTTTAAATCAGTTTCAGATCTTGATGGGATAGAGTGAAAACTACTAAGGACTGTGTGCTTGTTGGATGTGATCACAAGGGTTGTCTGATTATTGACCAGAGGGCCTGATTATTGGGATAACCCAAGTTGGGTGCTCAAACACGTCCTCACTTAACCATTCTACTTTTGCCCTACTTTTGATGGTTTTCTTAAAGGTTCTTTCCCTTTCACTATTTTAATGAATGCTATTTTATATTAAATGGAACATATATTTATATATCATGGTGCTGCACACAGAAGAATACTGAAATGTAAAGAATTATAAACACTTTAGGGTTAGTGTAATAAAAAGGAATAAAACTGGTCTAGTAACCAGAAGCAACCAATCAGCAGGAGGCATTCAACACCTTTCATTGCTGTGTGTTACTGGTCCTGCTGCAAATCTTTGCCCCATGGGCATCTTGTTCCAGCGAGCAACCTATGCAAAACTGCAGTTAGTTATAGTTCGATTTATCTTTGGGTTCAGCATTCTTTTCCTTTTTGTTCACATTCTCTCCAACAGGAAAGAACATTGATTATGAAGTCATTTTTATTGGTACGTTTTAATGCCGGCCCTACCCCAACTGTCATCCTGCTGCGATTATCTGCCTTGGGGGGCGAGTTTGTTGTGACAACCAAACTGCCTCCTTTTAATGCCATCGCTATAAAATATGTTTTTAACCTTTTTACCCACCTGCCTTTAGGTGGAATATATTTAAATGGTTGGGTTTTGCGCTTATATATATATGAAAAAATCCTACCACCTTGTCATTATTATTAAGGATTCTAAGAAATTGTATATTTTTTTAAAAAGTTGCCGGCTTTGCCTGTTGGCTTCATTTGTATTTGCTATTTTATCATTATTTTGGTCTTTTAGGATCAATAGGAAATAAAATGTATAATTTTAAAACCACATGAGAGTTTAAATAAAAATGATGTTTATTAAATGAATCTTAAAGGGATACTGTCATGGGAAAACATGTTTTTTTCCAAAACGCATCGGTTAATAGTGCTGCTCCAGCAGAATTCTGCAAGTGCAAATGGATTTTTTTCTATTTAATTTTGAAATCTGACATAGGGCTAGACATATTGTCAGTTTCCCAGGTGCCCACAGTCATGTGACTTGCATTCTCATAAACTTCAGTGACACTTTACTGCTTTACTGCAAGTTGGAGTGATCTCACCCCCCCTAGCAGCCCATCAGCAAATCATGCCCTTCCTTTTGCACCAATGGAAGAGTAGAGAGAACACAGAACACTAATGCTCATGATACCTTAGCTATAAAATAGGAGTTTGTTATTATCATCAGAAATACAGTTTGTGCAAAGCTCTAGCTCACAGGGTAATACTGTATGTAGGCTGCTTTCTTGGGATGCATATATTTTAATTGACAGTAATGCTGAACCAGTTCTGTTTATGTTGTCAAATTATTTTCTGTCAGTTTGATGTCCTTGAACTCAGGATTTGTGACCTTCAAATTTGAGGTTGTAATATCATATGGCTTCATGTTGTTATTTCTCCTCTGCTAGATACTACTACCTCTCCATTCCACTTACATGGGACCTTAAGACCATTAGTTCCTGATGGTCTCTATAATTCCTGTAAATTCTCTTCCCACTGCTCATAATAATCACTTCTTAGAATTGTCATGTTCCATATTGTTCCTCTTATTGCTCCATAAAACCTTCCTTGTTAACTATTCCTATTTATTAATATTCCCCTCCCTATAACTCCTATTGTTTCATATACCCCTCCTATAACGCCTCCTATTGGTTTATGTACCCTCCATATAACTCCTCCTATTGCTCCATATAACTCCTCCTATTGCTCCATATACCCCTCCCTATAACTCCTCCTACTGCTCTCCATACACCCCTCCCTATAACTCCTCCCATTGCTCCATATACCCCTCCATATAACTCCTCCTATTGCTCCATATACCCCTCCATATAACTCCTCCTATTGCTCCATACACCCCTCCCTATAACTCCTCCTACTGCTCTCCATACACCCCTCCCTATAACTCCTCCCATTGCTCCATATACCCCTCCATATAACTCCTCCTATTGCTCCATATACCCCTCCATATAACTCCTCCTATTGCTCCATATACCCCTCCCTATAACTCCTCCTACTGCTCTCCATACACCCCTCCCTATAACTCCTTCCATTGCTCCATATACCCCTCCATATAACTCCTCCTATTGCTCCATATAACCCTCCATATAACTCCTCCTATTGCTCCATATAACCCTCCATATAACTCCTCCTATTGCTCCATATAACACTCCCTATAACTCCTCCTATTGCTCCATATACCCCTCCCTATAACTCCTCCTATTGCTCCATATACCCCTCCCTATAACTCCTCCTATTGCTCCATATACCCCTCCCTATAACTCCTCCTATTGCTCCATATACCCCTCCCTATAACTCCTCCTATTGCTCCATATACCCCTCCCTATAACTCCTCCTATTGCTCCATATACCCCTCCCTATAACTCCTCCTATTGCTCCATATAACCCCCAATTATACTAAGAAATTGCTGAACTATTCCAGGTTTAATGGTGCTTTACATTACTGACACAGCACAAAGCATGGATTTAACCATGTGGATCAATGAGAGTTAATAATTAAGATCATTGATTCTTGCTAAAGCCATATAAGCTGTTTGTTATAATAAAGAACAGCGAATGTATAGCAAATAATATAGAAACATATTTATATTTGTATTCCAGCATGTGACTTTATATATATATTTATCTATATCTACAATTCTGTAATAAACATGGAGTAGACATGTCTTTGTGTGACTATTGAACAATATTAAAGGATATTTTAACCTGTTATTTAGTAACTATTTGTCATATTCGGTGGAGCCTTCTCTGATCTCTCTCTGAAAATTTCGTTTGGGTCATGTGACACAAGTGACATCACACTGGTTATGAGTGATGACATCAATAAGTACCATTTCTAAGAATCTGTTTTTTCTGGTTCCTCGTGGCTCTTGAGTTATAAAAACTGAGTTTCTAATAATAAATGTGCTGTTTTATGAGACATTTCCATGTAAATGAAATAAAAATGTCTCAAGACCATTTATGTCCAGTCCCCAAATGCAGTAAATGTCTTTGTACATGGAAATCAGCAACAGCTACACTACTGGATGCAGCCATCCCTCGCACATTGGTGGTACAGGTATGGGATCCATTATCCAGAAAGCCATTATCCAGAAAGCTCTGGAAAAGGCCATCTCCCATAATCTCCATTTTATCCAAATAATTCAAGTTTTTAAAAATGATTTCCTTTTTCTGTGTAATAATAAAACAGTCGCTTGTACTTGATCCCAACTAAGATATTATTAATCCTTATTGGAGGCAAAACCAGCCTATTGGGGTTATTTCATGTTTACATGAGTTTCTAGTAGACTGAAGATCCAAATTACGGAAAGATCCGTTATCTGGAAAACCCAATGTCCTAATCGTTCTGGATAACAGATCCCATACCTGTACTAGGAGGTTGGTGTGAGGGCCAAAGGGGTAGCAGAAGTGGGACACGGGCAAGTGCTTGAAAACAGAAACTGGTTAATGGAAGAGCTCAGTGTTGGAGTTGGAAGCAATTTTGGGTAACTGGAGTCGGAGTCATAAACTGAGGAGTTGGAGTCACAGTCAAACGATTTATATACTGACGCCACAGCCTGGAGCTTTGGAGTTGGAGTCAGAGGCAATTTTGGGTACCCGGAGTCGGAGTCAGAAATACCACAAACTATTGAGTTGGAACTGAAATCATCATCATCATCATTTATTTATATAGCGCTGTCAAGATACGCAGTGCTTTATGTACCGACTCTACAGCCCTGGGTAACTTGCCTTAAAAAAAAATGAAGTGGAATATTTGGCTCAGCTGAACTAAAAGTGAGAGTTAACACTTTTTTTTTCCAATGTTTTTTTTTTAAAGAGAATTCAAAAAACACAGAGAGTCCGCGGAAAGGAAGTCCGTCTATAACGTTTGGTGATTCAAAAAAATGAATGACTCTCTCTCTATCCTGTGACTTGTTTCCTCATTCAAAATCTGCACTTTCACCCACTGCGACCTCCACTGTTCTCTCGTCCTTTTCTGCAGCGTCAGGGGTTATATATTAAACTGTGCAGAGAGCTGCCCTCCAGTAACCTCAACAGATACAACCTAGAGAGCCCTGGAGACAGTTTACATAAGGATTGTAGAGGTCACCAAGGAGTTCCATGACCATATTCAGTCCTTGCAGATATGCAGAAACCTAAAGCTGGCCATAGACGCAAAGATCCGATCGTACGAATCGTGGATTCGTACGATTTTCGGACCGTGTGTGGAGAGTCCCGACATTTTTCGTCCGTCGGAGATCGGTCGTTTGGTCGATCGGACAGGTTAGAAAATTTCTGTCGCCTGCCGATAATATCTCTGCGTGTATTGCCGATCGTACGATTTTCAGAGGGAGACTGTCACTAGTGTTGTCAGACATAAGTATCGTACGATTGCTGTCAGGGGCAGAACATTGGGTGATCTGTTCTTATTTGATCGGAATGGTAAAGACTTTGATCTGAATGGTTAGTGGAGGTTCGGGAGATGGGAAAGTCCGATCGTACGTTGATTCGTACGATCGGATCTTTGCGTCTATGGCCAGTTTAATACACGGATTATTTCACAATTAATAAACCTGTAATTATGGATGAAATCTATACATTACCAACAAAGGCTGAAAAGTTCCGACAACCCATATCTGCCAGATATTTGCTTAACTAAGGGTGGCCATACACGGATAGATCCGCTCGTTTGGCGATGTCGCCAAACGAGCGGATCTCCCTCCGATATGCCCACCTTGAGGTGGGCAATATCGGGCTGATCCGATCGTGGGCCCTAGGGCCCAACGATCGTATCCTAGCGTTCGCCAAACGGGCGGTCGGATCGCGGGACCGCATCAACGAACAGATGTGGCCGCGATCCGACGGGATTTTTAACACCATCCGATCGAGATCTGGCCGACTTTCGGCCAGATCTCGATCGGGGAAGCCCGTCGGGGGCCCCCATACACGGGCCAATAAGCTGCCGACTTGGTCTGTCGGCAGCTTTTATCGGCCCGTGTATGGCCACCTTTAGAAGTAAACCCTAAAAAAAAACAATATTAAAGTGCTTTTTCTAAGCTATTATTTTTGCATTTCTCATTAATTTTTTTTCAGTTTGAGTTAATTAAGTTTTTATAAACTGCTGATATAATGAATTTTGTAACAACAGCACCACCTGCTGGTCACTTCGCCCAACTGTACAGTCAGGGATATATCTGCCCAGAAGGAAAACAGACAAGTGTTCAGGTGTTGATCTGCTCAGGACGGAGATGAGAAAGGACATCTGAGGCTCCCGGTCTCCATGATTGTTTAATAGCAGTCGACCTTTGTCTTTGTGCCTTTACAGGGTTGTGGAACTCCTCGGGGGCATATAATATCCTTGTATTTTACAATAGGGGGTATATTATTCACTTTATAATATTATAATCTTAAACATTACACTGAATATTTACCTGATTTATGATTAACAAATATTTGAGCTCATGAGCTATTTTTATACTTTTTAGCCAAGATCAAAATGGAATTGATTTTTTATTTCAGGTTGGAGGTTACATTATTCCCCTCTGAATTCCTCCTGGGAAAAACTGCTTGGCTCTCGGCTTTTATTCCATAGCAGTTTATTGACTGTGACAGTTTTATTTTAATGTTTTTAATTTTTATTTAGTCATTTTTATTTCCTCATTTGTGTTACATTTTGTTCTATATAACGACCTTGATTTTTTTTTTCTCAGTTTGATCTGATTTGTTATATAATTATATTTTGTATTTGTCTATCTTTAAAGTCATTCGTTTGCAAGACAGAGGTGGAAATGGATGCCCCGGGGCTGGAGGTGGAAAGAGATGCACCAGAGTCTTTGGTGGAAAGAGTTGCATTAGAGCTGGAGATGGAGAGAGTTGCACCAGAGCCGAGGTAAAAAGAGTTGCACCAGAGCTGGAGGGGAAAAGCGTTGCACCAGAGCTGGAGGTGAAAAGAGTTGCACCAGAGCTGGAGGTGAAAAGAGTTGCACTGGACGTGGAATAAGATTCACCAGAGCTGGAGGTGAAAAGAGTTGCACCAGAGCTGGAGGGGAAAAGAGTTGCACCAGAGCTGGAGGTGGAAAGAGTTGCACTGGAGGTGGAAGAAGATTCACCAGAGCTGGAGGTGAAAAGAGTTGCACTGGACGTGGAATAAGATTCACCAGAGCTGGAGGTGAAAAGAGTTGCACCAGAGCTGGAGGTGGAAAGAGTTGCACTGGAGGTGGAAGAAGATTCACCAGAGCTGGAGGTGGAAAGAGTTGGACTGGAGGTGGAATAAGATTCACCAGAGCTGGAGGTGAAAAGAGTTGCACCAGAGCTGGAGGTGGAAAGAGTTGCACTGGAGGGGGAAGAAGATTCACCAGAGCTGGAGGTGGAAAGAGTTGGACTGGAGGTGGAAGAAGATTCACCAGAGCCGGAGGTGAAAAGAGTTGCACCAGAGCTGGAGCTGAAAAGAGTTGCACCAGAGCTGGAGGTGAAAAGAGTTGCACCAGAGCTGGAGGTGGAAAGAGTTGCACCAGAGCTGGAGGTAGAAAGAGATGCACCAGAGCTGGAGGTGGAAAGAGTTGCACCAGAGCTGGAGGTGGAAAGAGATTCACCAGAGCTGGAGGTGGAAAGAGATGCACTGGAGCTAGAGACGGAAGTAGATTCACCATAACTGGAGGTGGAAAGAGTTGCAACAGAGCTGGAGGTGGAAATAGCTGTACTAGAGGTAAAAAGTGATGCACCAGAGTTGGAGGTGGAAAGAGATGCACCAGAGTCTTGGGTGGAAAGAGTAGCACCAGAGCTGGTGGGGGAAAGAGATTCACCAGAGCTGGAAGTAGAAAGAGTTGCACCAGAGCTGCAGGTGGAAATAGCTGCGTTAGAGTTGGAAAGAGTTGCACCAGAGCTGGAGGTGGAAAGAGTTGCAGCAGAGCTGGAGGTGAAAATAGGGAAATAGTTAGGGACTTTAGTTGTCTGAATATCCTTTGAGAGCATTGTCTACATGTATAAATACACAGAAAATGTTATCAGCATCTGTGGTTTACCATCCATTGGAGGTACTTCTGAAGCCCCTGCTAAATGTCTGCTGGAGGAGGAGGAGGTGGAAGGCTTTCCAGTGATTCGGGATAGACTGGGAATGAAGGTTCTGCAAGAAAAACCAGGATGACCAATGAGCAGCTGTTTCACTAATCCAGTGAGGTAAAACAAAACATTAGTGTTTACTAAGTCAGACCTAAAACAAAGGGGAATGTCCTGTGCCCAGACATAGGGTTGGGCACAAATTAAAACTCGCAATTCAGAGAATGGAGAAAAAAAATGAGTTCAATATCAAGTGGTTGTATGGCGTCATCTAGTGTTCAGTTTGATGACTGCAATGTTATTTATTTAATTAATACCGCAGAGACAGTGGGTCCAATGCTTATTTCATGATCCAAGGTAACAACATAAGTTTGGGTTGGTCGTTAGACCTGGACCATACGCAGCCTCTGTAATTGCACAACGGCCACAACCTGTGCTACGTGGACTCATTTTATTGATAAAACTCAGTACCTACCGTTCTCTGGTTCCCAAGAAGTGTTATTTGTTTCTTCATGAGCAGATGGAGGAGGAGGAGGGAGTCCAGGATCACAGAAGTCCAGGAGTGAATTGGAGGCTGAAAGTTAAAGGAAGGAAGATGAAGCTAAAACTGTGGAATGGTATGGACATAAAGGAGAATAGTGTTACTTATGATTGTGTCTGTAACCACTGATTTACCTGCAGTCCCCCATCATCACTTGTTTCAACACTTTACTTCCATAACTTTAGTAAAGCATTAGAAATCTGAGCTGTGGAGGCATCTAACACACTTCTCATCCTTATTTACAGTAGGGGGTACATTATCCCTTATAATACATGAGTGATACTCAGAGTTCCCTGTATAAATCAGCCTGCAGCCTTGTGCCTTTATATGGTCACAGAACAACCCCTCAGTGACTTCTAATATCCTTATCATTTACAGTAGGGGGTACATTATCCCTTATAATACATGAGTGATACTCAGAGTTCCCTGTATAACTCAGCCTGCAGCCTTGTGCCTTTATATGGTCACAGAACAACCCCTCAGTGACTTCTAATATCCTTATCATTTACAGTAGGGGGTACATTATCCCTTATAATACATGAGTGATACTCAGAGTTCCCTGTATAACTCAGCTTGCAGCCTTGTGCCTTTATATGGTCACAGAACAACCCCTCAGTGACTTCTAATATCCTTATCATTTACAGTAGGGGGTACATTATCCCTTATAATACATGAGTGATACTCAGAGTTCCCTGTATAACTCAGCCTGCAGCCTTGTGCCTTTATATGGTCACAGAACAACCCCTCAGTGACTTCTAATATCCTTATCATTTACAGTAGGGGGTACATTATCCCTTATAATACATGAGTGATACTCAGAGTTCCCTGTATAACTCAGCCTGCAGCCTTGTGCCTTTATATGGTCACAGAACAACCCCTCAGTGACTTCTAATATCCTTATCATTTACAGTAGGGGGTACATTATCCCTTATAATACATGAGTGATACTCAGAGTTCCCTGTATAACTCAGCCTGCAGCCTTGTGCCTTTATATGGTCACAGAACAACCCCTCAGTGACTTCTAATATCCTTATCATTTACAGTAGGGGGTACATTATACCTTATAATACATGAGTGATACTCAGTGTTCCCTGTATAACTCAGCCTGCAGCCTTGTGCCTTTATATGGTCACAGAACAACCCCTCAGTGACTTCTAATATCCTTATCATTTACAGTAGGGGGTACATTATCCCTTATAATACATGAGTGATACTCAGAGTTCCCTGTATAACTCAGCCTGCAGCCTTGTGTCTTTATATGGTCACAGAACCCCTCAGTGACTTCTAATATCCTTATCATTTACAGTAGGGGGTACATTATCCCTTATAATACATGAGTGATACTCAGAGTTCCCTGTATAACTCAGCCTGCAGCCTTGTGTCTTTATATGGTCACAGAACAACCCCTCAGTGACTTCTAATATCCTTATCATTTACAGTAGGGGGTACATTATACCTTATAATACATGAGTGATACTCAGAGTTCCCTGTATAACTCAGCCTGCAGCCTTGTGCCTTTATATGGTCACAGAACAACCCCTCAGTGACTTCTAATATCCTTATCATTTACAGTAGGGGGTACATTATCCCTTATAATACATGAGTGATACTCATGAGTTCCCTGTATAACTCAGCCTGCAGCCTTGTGCCTTTATATGGTCACAGAACAACCCCTCAGTGACTTCTAATATCCTTATCATTTACAGTAGGGGGTACATTATCCCTTATAATACATGAGTGATACTCAGAGTTCCCTGTATAACTCAGTCTGCAGTCTTGTGCCTTTATATGGTCACAGAACAACCCCTCAGTGACTTCTAATATCCTTATCATTTACAGTAGGGGGTACATTATCCCTTATAATACATGAGTGATACTCAGAGTTCCCTGTATAACTCAGCCTGCAGCCTTGTGCCTTTATATGGTCACAGAACAACCCCTCAGTGACTTCTAATATCCTTATCATTTACAGTAGGGGGTACATTATCCCTTATAATACATGAGTGATACTCAGAGTTCCCTGTATAACTCAGCCTGCAGCCTTGTGCCTTTATATGGTCACAGAACAACCCCTCAGTGACTTCTAATATCCTTATCATTTACAGTAGGGGGTACATTATCCCTTATAATACATGAGTGATACTCAGAGTTCCCTGTATAACTCAGCCTGCAGCCTTGTGTCTTTATATGGTCACAGAACAACCCCTCAGTGACTTCTAATATCCTTATAATGTATAACAGGGGCGCATGATGTTTTATACTTTTCCTGAATAGAAACAAAACCTTCCACTGTGGTGGGGTTGGGAAATCTGACAGTATCATTAATGGCCAGAGGAGGAGAAAGGTCACTGAATTCCTGGTCTGAGATGAAGTGGGGAAAATTGGAAACAGTCCAATGAAATTAGAGAACAGTATCACAATTACATCAACATTTTCCTTTTTCTGTGTAATAATAAAACAGTAGATTGTACTTGATCCCAACTAAGATATAATTAATCCTTATTGGAAGCAAAACCAGCCTATTGGCTTTATTTCATGTTTATATGATTTTCTAGTAGACTTAAGGTATGAAGATCCAAATTACAGAAAGACTCCTTATCCAGAACACAGCATAATGCCAGCTGTAGAGGGAAAGTGGCAGATGAAACTCGCTGCTAAATCAGTGAGTAGGGAATAATACAGCAGAATAACTGTAGGGGGCAGTGTTGCATTAAGGTAGAGCAGTTCTCTCTGATACGGAGCAGTTTCAATAACAAAAACAAACAGCTAATTGAATTATTAGACCAGGGCAAACATTGCACATTATACAGCTATTAATTATTAAGCCTTTGACTTCTGCTTCCTGAACTATAGAACATTTCTTATTGTATTGTATATGGGCTCGGTGTGAGAATTAACTGTTGGATCTACACATGTACATGACTGTGTTTTCTGTTTATGAATGTCCGGGTGTTTGGGTGGTGAATGTCTGGGTGTTTGGGTGGTGAATGTCTGGGTGTTAAGGTGGTGAATGTCTGGGTGTTTGGGTGGTGAATGTCTGGGTGTTTGGGTGGTGAATGTCTGGGTGTTTGGGTGGTGAATGTACAGGTGTTTGGGTGATGAATGTCTGGGTGTTTGGGTGGTGAATGTCTGGGTGTTTGGGTGGTGAATGTCTGGGTGTTTGGGTGGTGAATGTCTGGGTGTTTGGGTGGTGAATGTCTGGGTGTTTGGGTGGTGAATGTACAGGTGTTTGGGTGGTGAATGTCTGGGTGTTTGGGTGGTGAATGTCTGGGTGTTTGGGTGATGAATGTCTGGGTGTTTGGGTGATGAATGTCTGGGTGTTAAGGTGGTGAATGTCTGGGTGTTTGGGTGGTGAATGTCTGGGTGTTAAGGTGGTGAATGTCCGGGTGTTTGGGTGGTGAATGTACAGGTGTTTGGGTGATGAATGTCTGGGTGTTTGGGTGATGAATGTCTGGGTGTTAAGGTGGTGAATGTCCGGGTGTTTGGGTGGTGAATGTACAGGTGTTTGGGTGGTGAATGTCTGGGTGTTTGGGTGGTGAATGTCTGGGTGTTTGGGTGGTGAATGTCTGGGTGTTTGGGTGGTGAATGTCTGAGTGTTTGGGTGGTGAATGTCTGGGTGTTAAGGTGGTGAATGTCTGGGTGTTTGGGTGGTGAATGTCTGGGTGTTAAGGTGGTGAATGTCTGGGTGTTTGGGTGGTGAATGTCTGGGTGTTTGGGTGGTGAATGTCTGAGTGTTTGGGTGGTGAATGTCTGGGTGTTTGGGTGGTGAATGTACAGGTGTTTGGGTGATGAATGTCTGGGTGTTAAGGTGGTGAATGTCTGGGTGTTTCGGTGGTGAATGTACAGGTGTTTGGGTGGTGAATGGCCGGGTGTTTGGGTGGTGAATGTCCGGGTGTTTGGGTGGTGAATGTCTGGGTGTTTGGGAGGTGAATGTCTGGGTGTTTGGGAGGTGAATGTCTGGGTGTTTGGTTGGTGAATGTCCGGGTGTTTGGGTGGTGAATGTCTGGGTGTTTGGGTGATGAATGTCCCGGTGTTTGGGTGGTGAATGTCCGGGTGTTTGGGTGGTGAATGTCTGGGTGTTTGGGTGGTGAATGTCTGGGTGTTTAGGTGATAAATGTCCGGGTGTTTGGGTGGTGAATGTCTGGGTGTTTGGGTGATGAATGTCTGGGTGTTAAGGTGGTGAATGTCTGGGTGTTTCGGTGGTGAATGTACAGGTGTTTGGGTGGTGAATGGCCGGGTGTTTGGTTGGTGAATGTCCAGGTGTTTGGGTGGTGAATGTCTTGGAGTTTGGGTAGTGAATGTCCGGGTGTTTGGGTGGTGAATGTCTGTGTGTTTGGGTGGTGAATGTCCGGGTGTTTTGGTGGTACATGTTTGGGTGGTGAATGTCTGTGTGTTTGGGTGGTGAATGTCTGGGTGTTAAGGTGGTGAATGTCTGGGTGTTTGGGTGGTGAATGTCTTGGAGTTTGGGTGGTGAATGTCTGGGTGTTTGGGTGATGAATGTCTGGGTGTTAAGGTGGTGAATGTCTGGGTGTTTGGGTGGTGAATGTCTGTGTGTTTGGGTGGTGTGTGATGTGTGTGTATCTTGGGTTTGTATATTTGCTATCTTATATTTGGTGCAGTCCTTACTTACTGCTATTTGCTATGTGGTTTTCATCCTGAAGAAGAGCAAAGGGTTCCTGAGGGACAACAGGAGGTGGAGAAAGAGGCTGTTCCATGATTGTAGTGTCCACATTTGGAGAAGTGCTGTTCCACACTCTGCTAGGGAATTAGAATATGAAGAGAGGCTAATTTTTAAATCACTATATGGAACCAACATAATGATATTATCCTTAGTCCGGTAGCACCAATTAAAGAGCATCTAGCATGTGTGAAATATTTAATTACCACATCGGTGTTGTGTTTAACTAAATCATTTATGATAAAAATATGTTTTCGATATTAGGAACTCTAGAAATCACCCCACACACACATTTAAAGCCAATGGGAATCATTGCCAAGCTGTATGCCTATCCCTAGACTGGACCATTGAGTTTGAATGGGAGAGGAGGCCATTTCTAACATTAAAACCCCCTCTGACAGAGTGAACCCCCCCCCCCAGTTTTCTATAACCCTGATGATCTGGTTCTTTCAAGGATAGACAATATTTGACAGGGGCAACTTAAGAAACTTACGGCGGGGTTGTTGAAGGTGTCATCTCAGGTATCTGCGGTGGAAGAACTGGGTCTATAATTCGAAGACTTCTCCTAAGGATTCCAAAATACATGATAGTTAAAATCTGCAACTACACCAATAATAGAACGACTTTCCCTATATGCAGCCATAGAAAAACGCCCTTTCAAAGTCAACAAAGTCACCCTACAGTTCCCTTCAAGAGCACTGGCCACGGGTTAAAAGAAAACTATAGACTGTATAGATCTCAGGTTCATTTATCGTGTACTTACCCCAGTGTACCCTGTGAGTTTGTCAGTGATTTGAAACTAGTCCTGTGAGACATGGTTCCTGTTTTCGATAACCGAGAGTCAGATTCCTGGCGAAAAGCACAAATTCAATGTAATTACAACAATGTTTGCGGTAGGAGGGGTCAACCCAGGGGT
Organism: Xenopus laevis; assembly: GCF_017654675.1. Taxonomy (NCBI): domain Eukaryota; kingdom Metazoa; phylum Chordata; class Amphibia; order Anura; family Pipidae; genus Xenopus; species Xenopus laevis. The sequence goes on along the minus strand of NC_054388.1, from coordinate 4,074,417 downwards.
GGTTTGGGGGTGGGTATAAACATGATATTAGAGGGGCTCTTTAGGGAACCAGTGTTAAGGAAGGCTTGACTGAGTCAGTCTAAGGTAATGGTGGCTTAGGCAAGGCTAAAACTGCAAGCTAGTGACAACTCTCTAGAAACAAATTGAAAATAATTCTACTTTTAGCCAGGGTCGGACTGGACCCGGTGGGCCCGTCCGTCCGGACCTGATTAGCAGGCCGCTGATCTCCCTCCCCCTATTTGCTGAAGGTAGGCTTAATTTACTCATGCTTGGGGGAGAGGGGAGGGTGGATGGTGGTGGCCCATGTAGGGGGGTGTGGGGGCACGGCAGGGGCAGCCCTGGTGGACCCTTCACCCACCAGTTCAATCCTGTTTCCATCACAATAGTCACACTCTTAACTGCTGTTAGGTTGACTGGGTCCCTAACCTGAATAAGAACCATGTGAGCCTGACAATCAAGCCACAGAAGGTCATGGACCCTGGAAACCAGGTGGCACTTTATAGTCAATGTTTGAGGAGGTAGATTAAACATAAATAAAGAAATAAAAAGAAGTATTGGCCAACTGCAGTGGGTTAGGATACCCCTCTAAGACCGTGATTATTAAAGTCTCTGTTGAAGCTACAACCATTGGTCAGGGCTTCCTTAGCTCATGAAAAGAATCAGTGTATCAGTTGTTCAGCCATACTTCCAAGAATGTCTAAACTTAACCCCAAATGCCACCTGAATTGACCTTCAAGCTTCAGGTGTATCTAGAAGAACAAATGTCCATTCTCCTGAAAACTTACTCGTACTGGCCTTCAGACTGAGCCACTGTACCAAACACTTCTAGGGAAGACCACCGCAGTTCGGCATCCACTCTTCTTAGATACTGCGTTGTTGATTCTGAATTTTGCTATACTCTCCCCCTACTTGAAAACTGGGGAAGATTCATCAGTGGATTCAGAGACAAGAATTATGGACTTTTAGGCCAGAAGATGTCAAGTCTATTGCACAGCAGGAGCACTTGGTAGTAGGGCTAGCACTCAGTGTACTGTACATAGGGCTTGGATTCTTTACCTAGTGTGTTGACTTGGTACTTTGTTTGACTTTCACCAGATATTCAGTCCTTGAGGATGTCTTGGCCGGTGCATATCAGATTATTTCGTTACAACAGTAAGATGTGGGCATTGTTGAGAATGGGGATCTTTCTCACTGACTTGTAGCACCTATTTATGTCCTCCCAAACCACTTCTCTATCTGCTCTTACTCAGTCCTCGCCCTGTGGTTAACAGAGGCGCCGGCAACACAACTGCTTACTAGAATTAATGAGTTTTCTGTTCCTTAAACGAGTCCCATGTCAACGATTTGTGCCCTTTACCTCTTCACTTGAATGGGTTTAATATAGGCATCAATTTGAATTCACTCAGTATTAAGTGTCACTTAGAACCAGCCATTGAACTCACCAAGGAGAAGAAAAAATTAAAAATCCCTGAACCTTGTGTAGGACAATAAATGGGCTGCCATTGGACAAAAGGAAGCCCTGTACTTATCTACAATCATAGGGCAGATGGTAAGCATAAGACTCCACTGCCCAAGTTAGGGGTCAGGAAGGAGGGATACCTACGTGCCTATACCATAGACCCAATCACTGGCCAGGTAAACAATTAATAAACAATATTCTTACCGTAATTCCATGGCCGGTTTGATCGAGGATTTTGGAATTGATTGGACTTCTGATATACGCAGGGCGTGGGGCTTGATTCCCTTCACTCAGTATTTTCTGAGTGTGCAACTTTTTCTTACTGCATGTCAATGGCCCTATTTTCTGGCGGGATGCCTTCTCCACTCGAATATCTACCAGCTTCAAAGGAAGAGTCAGGCATCAAATGATGGTGGCATGATGATCAAATGGTGATCAGCTACTCATCTGCCGTATAAGAACTATCTAGACACAGTGAACCTCAAAAATCTATACACAATGAAAATTAGGCAACTCTGCCCTTGGGCAGAAACCCCTAGCAACCAATCGGTGAATAGATTTTCTTTTCCAGGTAGAACAATTGAAGTGTACATTTAATTGGTTGCCATTTGTGGGGTTTTTTAGGTGCTCACTGCCTCACCATGTATCCCTCAAGCTTCTAGTCAAGCTACCCATATAATAGTTAATAATCATCTTCCCTTGCAAATCAGCGTGGGGGGCTAAACACAATGAATTTAGGCTCAGAATATCCGTAATTTATGGACACTAAGGAGTGTCCCCCTGTTCTCAGATGTCAACATCTACAAGGGCAAATGTGTGTTTTCCATGCATCGGTTCCACCACAAAAACCATATTTGAAGGAGCTTCCTCATTGATAAAAACAGAAATGACACTTAGCATTCTAGTTTTTTCCCAAGTTTATCGAGGTCTATATGAATTGATGGGAATTGCCTCAATGGAAAAAGTGCATGCCAAGATCAGGGCAATCCATTGGCCAATCTCAGAGACGTGGTGCCAAAAGCTTGCTTATATTGATAGGGTTCCACTTCTTCCATTACCAAGCACAAACTCTCTCTCTCTCCCTCTCTCTCTCTCTTTCTCTCTCTCTCTCTCTCTCTCTCTCTCTCTTTCTATATATATATATATATATATATATATATATATATATATATATATATATAAAAACAGCTCTTGCATACTGTACTCTATTATATATGAGTTGACAAAGTGACCTATGACTGACCTGTGAGATGTTCCTCACTCTGTTCTCATGCTGGTGAAGGATCTGGCTCTGCTCCTGCAGTATCAGTAACATTTCTCTGGCCACCAACCCCACATGAGAGGCCACGCTGGCCAGTGTCTGAGTGACCAGTGACATGGTGTCCTGCAATGCCTTTTTTTTGTCCGAGGCCTGGGAGATAAGAGGTTAGTAAGAGCTGTTAGAGAGAAAGGGAATACTATGGGAAAGCCTTACTAAATACTGTCTGGTAGAGACTGCACCATCTTGCCATCCTACTCTGAAGATCACAGGATTCTATGGCGCTGGGGCCACTAGTTTGCCAATAGCTGGAAAATCAGAGGCTGTTAATTGTTGTTGAATGTCTTCAATATAGGATGAATACAATAAATAGTCCTCTTTGGTCTATTGTCATCTCATAAACAGGTAGTTATCAACATCGACAAAGACCTCCAACACAAACCACCTTCAGTGGCCATCTGAACAATTGCCACCACCGTAGCCACCTTAGGAGACTGTCCAATGAGCTGACAAGCTTTGTCTGTATGTCCATGACCCCAGTTTCTGGTTTTTCTCTCTACTTCTAGACATCAGCCCCTACATTTTCCTCCTAAGAGTCCAGCACCTACTCACCTCCATGTAGTTCTTCTCGCAGTAGTCGGCAACATTGTGCAGGTTGGTGTAGCTGTCTCTCAGAGCCTGTCTCACTGCAGTTATTTCTCCGGGGCTGTGTCTCTGTGCCTCTCCCTTAGAGCTGTTCTCTGGTCTCATGTTAGACATTATTTTGTTGCTGCTCCCAGTGAACGTGTAGACGAGTGAGAAAGAGACTGCGCCTCGGAGGTACTTCCTCACTCAGCATTAAACCACAATGCAAAGTGTGCTGAGACACAGAGATCTGCATTATATGTATGTTCTCACCACAGCTCTTCCCATTACTGCCCATCCGTTGCTTATCAGCACATGACAGTTGCCACATGCATGCGGTGCAGCCACTTAGGGGCCTGTGTGAAGTTTTGACTTTGACCTCATATTGTGTATTCAAATGCATCTTGCTTTAACATGTAAAAATCGCAAGAGCAGAACTTCCTTTAGTGAGTGGGAAGTAGCAACACGGGTCTCTGCTGTGCTGGGGAAGGACATTATAGGGCAGGGATCCCCAACCTTTTGAACCCGTGAGCAACATTCAGAAGTAAAAGGAGCTGGGGAGCAACACTAGCATGAAAAATGTTCTTGGGGTGCCAAATAAGGGCTGTGATTGGCCATTTGTTAGCCCCTTTGTGGATTGTCAACCTAAATTGAGACTCTGTTTGGCTGTACACATGGTTTTTATACAACCAAAACTTGCCTCCAAGCCTGGAATTCAAAATTAAGCACCTGCTTTGAGGCCACTGGGAGCAACATCGAATGGTTTGGAGAGCAACATGTTGCTCACGAGCTACTGGTTGGGGATCACTGGTCTACTGAGTTAAATAGAATTATATTCTTGAATTAGGCTTTTCATGGTGTTTATGAAATTGAGCCTAAAGATAATGGAAAATGAAACCACTTTCTTATAGAAAACAGACACACAACCATTCACAAGATGTGCACACTTAGACTTTCCACACATCAGGAAACAAAGGTCTCACAAAGAAACACAAAGTCTGATTATTTATATGAAACTCAAACCCAAAAAATTAAAAGAGACCACCAGGATCTTACAATGAACTAATAAATTGATACATTAATTTTATATTTTCTGTGTTTTTTCAGATATTCACAGTTTCAGACAGGTTTAGGCTGCTAATAGCAGGTTTTCAGCTCAATAGCTCTCTTTGAAGGTCAGAGACCCTAACTGTCTATGCACTTACTGTATTCAGTTAACCTCATGGCTGCTGCCAAAAAGCCTCATATAGGCTGTCTAAAAAACTGCAAATACCATAGAAACCACAAGAAATTGAAAATTAATGTATAGTGCTTAGAGAAGCACCAAGAGTAAGTTTATTTGAATTTTTTTGTGTTTGGATCCCATTTAAGCTAAATGGCCCCTGTGTGGGTACCTTCTGAACATGAGAAAATTGTTACACAACCACAAAAAAGTCCTGCAATTAAAAAAAATGTAGGCCTACATACGGGCAAAGACCATATAGTCTTCGTGTTCATTATGTAGGACCTGGAGCTTCAAATCAACTTGAACTTAAAGGGGACCAAAACCCAAAAAATGGATTGACTTTACAATTTACATTAATTGTCTGTTTTTAAGCATTCATTTTAAGCATTAATTGACCTGGTACAGGAGAAGTTGGACAGCAAGGCATTAGCTAATGGTTTGACCAGAACTGCCCATATGGACATCTGTCATGTATGCAGATTGATACTGGTATTTGAACCTCCATCATTATCCTCTTATGAAATCCTGATAATAAGATCAAAGAGGATTCTAAGTGATCTGAAGGTTAATATGGAGTCTCTTTGAGCAATGACATGACGCCTTCCCCATCCAGGACACATTTTAAGAACATATGTTGTTCCTCTTAAATTGCTACCACATATGGTTTTACGAATCATTGAGTATCAAATCCAAGCTTGCTTTAACTAATCATAGAGATGCCTTGGGGTTGATCATTGTAGCTTATCTAGAATTTTGGGTTCTGGCTTGTAGAGTAAAGACATACAATAGGTAACCCTACCTATACATAAATAATGTGTAATGGGGTAATGTGTGGAGTAATAATGTGTTCTCCTCTGACACATTTCAGCATTGTTCCCATAATGATTTTGAATTATCATAGGTTATTGTCAGGCAAGGTCTCAGAGCTGCCATAAGCTCAGCAGGTGCATGGCCATTGGAGCCTTTTAGAGGAGCATTATCCTAAAATTGAAACTGATAAGATATTTTCCAATGTATTTCTATTACCTGGGTAAACTTTTCTGAATGAAAGCATCCCAAAGATTAGCAAAATGACTTCTGGAAGACCTCAACTTGCCTGTCTCAAAAATTAAGAATATACCTGCAATGGTGCCATTGTCTTTCTCTGCCCATGAGACAGCTTAAGAGATCTTCTGCCCAGTTGTGTCCACCACCATAAACCCAATAATTAGTCATAAGGCTTTACATGACTTTCTGGGTGATTCTAAATATTGGGTTTTGGCTAGGATTGATGGCATTTTGTACAGTTGTACCCCTTGTAACCGTCTTACAACTACTCTACTGCTCAGGAAGCCAACAAGGGAAAGCCATACTATAGGTGTTGACAGAAGATGAACAGGTAAAATCTAAGAATGGGTGTTGGAAAGGAAAATTAGAGGCAAACAGTCTGATCAGGCAATCAACTAGATTGATTCATGGAAATAAAAACAGAAATTTTAGATGGTGGGTTGAGGGACCGTAGAGTTGGTCATACTCAGGCAAATTGGCTCAACGTACAAAATCTGTTTATCAGTAGCTAATTTAATTTAGTAACACACACATAGTATTGTCATCTATTTAAATATCATTATTGTTATACACAAACAACTTCAGCACACATATATTCTCGACAGTGATACTGAACTCTAAGCAGGTAAGACTTGAAAGCCGTTTATCAGCTTAGGATTTAGAAGGATGACTTCCATCTGTAGTCTTATATACAGTGTAGCAAAGACGAAATCAGATCAGAGACCAGAAGGAGTCTGAGAGAGCATTATCCCCCCAGAGACGTATATCTAGTGAAAAGAAACCCTACCCAAAGATTCCTCTTTCATCCGTGTCTCGGCTAAGGCACTCAACGGACAATGGCTCAAGACATGACGGAGAAGGATTTACTGAAGATGGAAGTGGAACAGCTAAAGAAAGAAGTCAAAACAGAGAGGGCACCGGTAATTTTTCTTTATTTTTCTATTTAAACAAAACATTACTTGTGTCAAACTGTCTATTAATAATTATACAACCTTCACCTGAGTCCTATTGTTGCTAGATGTGGAAGTTTTCACAGAGGATGTGGAAGTGGAGTTATAGTATCAATTAACTTCATGTCATTGGGAAGATAATAATTCAGTCCTGGTGTTTAAAAAAGTCCTGATTCTATGTTACCAATCAGTGTGGATTGCAGGTGTTAATCTGTATCAGTATCACCCTGATGGCAATGGGTTTGTGACAACACTTAAGAGAGTTTTGGTTCTTTATTGAGCTCCTCCAACTTGAAGAACCTCTCATAGGTCTCTCATGGTAACCTCTGTTGATCTATATAACATTACTTACTCCTCCATACATGCTAACCTATGATGAATATACCCAATTTCCTTAACACGGTTTGCCTTATAGTATAATTTTCAATCGTAGTTTACTGAGGCAAGCACCCTATAAAGGAGGCAGCAAAGGATGGGGGTTTTTGTGGACAGCCTAAGGTTTGTGGTGAGGTTTGTGTTTAAATCTGTTTTACTCTCCTCAGATATTATTGGAACTGCAGTAGTGGAAAATCAGGAACACTGCTATGAGCTAAATTAGTCCCTTAACAAATGTTGGGCCTCAATGAGCGTTGAACCAAAAATTTTGAAAACCACTGGCTTACATACATTCATTAATATGGAGAGTATAGGTTAGAAGTTCTTAGACCCATGCTCAAGCCTTGTCCTCTACAATATGTTCTGGATATCCTCAAAGCACCAGAGGAGGATCAATGAGAAGCTGGTTCTGGTTAGGAGCTAGCTACAGCAATACATGATGGAGGCTCACAGCGATTGGCTTCAGCACCATATACTGCAGTGTAATCAATCTACATCTGCCCATAGCTTGGAGATATATATATATTTATATATAAAGATACAGTTAAGAGCACTCACGGGTGTAGTGAAAAAAGGCTTTTTATTGGAGTGTTACAATCTACCCCACATCAACGCGTTTCGGTTCCCTCTGAACCGTCGTCAGGATGTGGGGTAGATTGTAACACTCCAATAAAAAGCCTTTTTTCACTACACTCAAGACACAACCATTGAGGGATGTAGGCATTATGAAGAAGGTTTTGGAAGCCATGTTTTTGGATCTATAATAGGAATGCAAAGAGGCATGTTTAAGAATATTTTTTTTATTTTTCTGGGTGGTTGCATTTCAGAGATCAAAACTAGCCCCTAATGCTTCCCAATCACCAGTAAGCAGTTACTTTTGAAACAGTGTTCATAGAGGTTGATGAAGTATGACTTTCAGGTGCAAAGTACAAGTACATAGTTTGTATAAATGCAATACCATTGAGAATTCGCTTGTAAATGAAGACTTTAAACTGTATGTGATGTTTTTAAAGCATCAGAAGAACATTATGTCTACGTTCATCCTTGGAGCCCACTACAACTGCAAGAACATAGACATACCTTATCAATACCATTAAATACGGCTTATAGTTGAAGCTCCACGGTGTTGGGAGATTGAGTGGTTTGATGACTCAATGTGGGACTCATTAGCAGGACACCAACGTCAGAAAGAATTATCCCAACATATGTTTTAGGATTCTAATTAGTCTGACCACAATCCAAAAGCTGACCAATTTTCAAAGCCTTTATAGTCTTCAGTTGTTGAACTCTTTTGTCCATTCTACTCAGCTAAATCCAAAATTGATGCATGATTTGGTGTATCCCGACTTAAAACCATGGATATAGTATTTGAATTTTTCGTCATTTTTGACCACTTTTGTATTTACTTTTTGAACGACATTAATAATGACTGTGTTTCCTTTCAGGTTTCAACATCTTTATCAGAAATTAAATCTTATATTGAAACTCGTATGCCAGAGGACCATTTGATAAAAGGAGTTCCAGACGACAGGAACCCCTTTAAGGAGAAAGGCGGATGCTCAATATCCTGATGAAGGGCAAAACAATCTCCAATCGGATCCCAACATTGGACTTTCATTCGTTGCTTGTATCTCACTTGAAGCTGTCCTGTTCTATTCTTAACTATCAAGAAGAGAGAGCTTAAAAAATTGTTTCGTTTCAGATTGATTGGTTAGGTCTGCTCAGGTTCATTATATATGTTCATTATTAGTGATGTGTCTCTGAAAAAAAAAAAAGAATTACCAAATTTGCTACTGAATCCTTTATAATTTGCAACTGGCTGGATTTGTTTGATAAAAGGAGCCTTTCATACAAATTTTTTGGTGCTGCTCATTTTATATATGGGTCTATTGACACCTGCCTTCGTATAGATTGGTTAAAGCAACTTTAAAATTGGCTACACCTTGACCAGAGCCAAACAACATCTAAAGAGCTTGTTTCCAATACTTTCGAATCATAGCTTTTGAAAAGCCAAGTTTGATGATATTTTAAGTAGGATGCATGCTACCTAACGCGTTTCACTAAAAATATGGCCACTGGAGACAAATTCATTGGAGAATCTTCCTCTTGGTGCAACATAATCACTCTACTTATAGTCTCCCCTTTATTCTATAAAAAAATTTTCCGAAAACTGGAAAAAGAAGGTATTTGGGTTCTTTTTAATTCTTTTTTTTCCTATTTAAAAGGGAAAAGGGGCATTTTTGAATTTTATTGGGTCTAACGCAACCATCAGGTCCAATAATAATGTAAGTTTGTAACGTTATCAACGGTTTGTATAGATCTCAACCACACAGGAAGCAGTGAGGGGAAACCATAAGTGCATGAATATTTTTGAGGCCTTGTATTTATAAAAAATTTTTTACAAAGGATTTCCTTAAAATCCACCAAACATGTCCATTATTTGGAACTCAATGAGCCTTGAAAGGACCCTACTGGATGACAATAGGAGTTTAAGCTCTGTAGGAGAATACATTGTGTGACATTGCGTCTAACCTTGTTCTCTGCTGCTTCTCGGACACCTTGTGTGTTCACATATAAGCCAGTTTAGGGTCAAGTCCTTCACTAGGCTTAGTGGCATGAAATGTGACGTGTATAGGAAAGTGGCCTTGTCTGAGCCCAAAGCTGTATCTCAGATTTACTTCTCATAGGTTTTGACATTTGCCTTCATCTTTCCGATTTCATGCCTTAGAAACTCATTACCTACTTTACTGATTCTAAATATAGAAAAATGAAGCCTATCCCTGACTCCAGGTGGAAGGGTGTCCTACACAGAGGAATCCCAAAATCCCTTGCCTTAATCACTTCCTAAGCTAAATCCTGGTACACAGATGTCCATCCATGGCATCTTAATTGGCCTGTCATGGACTTTGACATTTATCTGCGTCAGTTCTTTTTTCGTGTTTAAAGGATGAATCCATTGAGTGGTCAATTGACAGTGACACATCTAATAGGCTAAAGTGGTCCATCACAGTGACAAAAAGGTAACAAGGAGCTTTTACCACTGGTACTGGTGCAAGTGCTGGCGCATAAGTTGTGCCCATACATTGGATTTGCAATTGCATTACTGTTATAGGGCTGTTGAACCCCCAGCTTGCGGTATATCAAATACAGCATTTCTTCTAATAATATTTTATAGGCTTCAAGCCTGTAAGCATGTCAACGAGTATTTCAGTTTCTTGCAAGGTTTATTACTAGTTGGAAATGCTTTGCCCTGGGCAGTTGATTCACGCCAAACACAATGTCTTATTTTTAAATGACTGCCTACAGATGGAATGCTTGACATGGTTGCAACATATTTAAGGCGAGGCAAATATTATTATTCTAAATGAAGTATGTTTTTTTCTTCCCAGTAAACCATGTGTATAGTTACCATGTCATGGTAATCATGCTCCCCTGGAATTGTGGGGTCTTTGAACTGCTTCTCTTCATGTAATTGAATGGTAAAACCAGAACAACCGCCATATTGTATTTTTCAACACTAATCCCCCTGAACAACCCCCACCACAGTGAGAGTTGAGGTGCCCATACACTATTAGATCGCCAAACGAGCGGATCTTAACCCGAAATGCCCACTTTCAGCTGGGTGATATCGGGGGAATCTGAATAGTCCTGATTACAATGCTACAAATGGGCACCGACTGGTTGCATGACCACATCCACTAGCCGATGCAGTCCTGGATCGCAGAAAAAAAATCAAACTTGCCCGATCTGTATCAGGCAGATTTTTTGGCCTGATATTGATCAGGAGGACCCGTCGGGAGCCCCACACACAGACAGATAACCTGCCGAATTGGTCTAAAGGAAGCCCGTATGGCCACCTTTAACTCCCAAAAACAGCCTTGCTCTCCCTGCCTCGTGATCTCCAAATGCAGAATTGTGATGGCAACCACCATGTTCCCCTTCATCACTTGAGGTCCCAGGCTCCCTAATGCTGATCACCAAGCAGGAGCACTCCCATTTAAACCTCATCTTGTTCTGGATTCACTGAACAGTTGACTGGTTGGAGATTCGTGGCAGGGTGCAGGAGACAAGAAGTCCTGCTGCCAACCTTGGAGAGATGTCAACCAACCCCAAATCAAGTGAAAATTAAGTCTGGGATTTTTTAAGCCTATCGCCTAATGGTAATTTAAAATAAGAGCTCAAAAACACTCAAAGTGGATCATTATCACCTTTGTAGCATTGGTTTGGTTGATGTCTCTGCAAGACTGGCAGCAGGACTTCCAGTCCCATGCACCCTCACCCTGGCACTACTCTTCCACCAGCCAATTGTTCAGTGAAGACAAACAAATTCAGGCTTAAATGGAAGCACTCCTATGTGTGAGCAGGCCTGTTTTCTGGAGTCACTTTGATGCAATTGAGCAGGAGGCAGTTGTTCAAAAAAAAATCATGGGGGGGGGATAGTTCCCCTAAAACGATCATGAGAATTTGATGCAGAATGAAGACCTTATAATTAGTTTGATATAGGTACATTTAAGGCAGTCATTGGTGCAGTGAATGGCTGCTACAGATCTTGGTGTTGTCCAACTTCATTCCACACACTCCCCGCTCCCCACAACCCGGCTCATTAAACTGGGAGTGGTAGTTAACAATAGTCAAACGTTTAAAAGGCGTCTACCTCCACTATGGCTGCTGGGATTTGTTGTGCATTTTCCTCCCCAAATGTCAACCTCTTTTAGAGTTAATTCAAAGACACTTAGAAAAAGGAAACTGGCAAAGTGCCTTACATTGTCTTTAGTAGGAATGCGCCTCCCATCATCTCAGGGGAAGGCTGGTAGCTGCGCAACCAGTGGATCAGGAGGAACATGTTGCTCACCAACCCATTACAAACCTCAAAGAATGTGCTTATTATTGAATTCATGGCTTTTGGTTGCATGAAATACAGGTGTACTGCCAAACAGATCCTCTTGTAGGCTGCTAGTACACGTAGGGACTACCAAATGGCAGCCTTATTTGGGAACACGTTTCATGTTTGTTTTGCTCCTCAACTCGGTTTACTTTTGGCTCAAATGTAAAAAAGGTTGGGGTCCCCTGCTCTACGTCATACTAAACATTCATTTTAAGGCGAACTCCATGGAGAAAGCAGCCACTCCAAGATCATTAAAGTGGCCTTCTGGAAAACAAGAAATGGTCTAAGCCTTTTGTGACTCGGAAATTCTTTGAACTCCTATTTAACTCCAATAATGGGCCAGATTCAATCTGACGAGAAAATCTTATCGCTCTATCTATCTTTATCACATGAAAATGCTATTGAAGCCTATGGGAAAAACTGGAAGTAAATCAGGAGAAAAGTTTTAGTGTTCGTGCCCCAGGGAATGCTGCTTTCTGCCAGATCAAAAATCCCGGTGCTCGGAGCAGAGAGATAGTTCCAGGAGATGCTCCTGAGCTAAGGAATGGTCTACAAATATTCAACGTTAAACGTGCACAGTGTAATGAAAGAGAAAGGAGTAATTGGGGGGGTGCTGGTATTACTTTAATGCCCAGATTGAGATCCAAACATCTCCTGTTTTATTTATACTCTGCCTTGTAGGCAGCTGGGAACTGGTTTCTGCAGCAGTTACTCAGGTAGAGGCAGAGTTGGGATCAGGTGTGAGCAGCTAACTTACCTTAAATGCAGGTTTATTGTACAGAGTAAATCATCCTCCACAGGCTCTGGCTCTGATGATCTTCTTCTGCACTTGGTCTGGATTAAATCCAAAGTAATGAAAATGTTCCGTCTGAAGTGGAAACGCCTGTATTCTAGGTTTGGGCCATGGAAATGCCTGTTTGGGATTCTCTTTGGGATTATTGTAGTCTGTGCTTTTCTGCTGTACACGAAAATAGGGTTTATTGCAACAACCACCGCTCAGCACGCCCAGGAACAACTGCCCCCCTTGTATTCTGATGGAGAACTCAAGTCCAGGTTCAGCTACTATGATCTCAAGTAAGTTCTTGAAAGTGAAATCGAGGTCTCTAACTAAGAGTAAGTGAGATATAAATGTGTAACTAATCACATCGCTTGCCTTGCAACATGACTTTGTACGGAGGCTGCAGTATTGTACAAATAATGCCTTCGCAGGGGCCGGCAATGCATGGAGGGTCCTACTGGACCCCGGGCAAAATCAAGACTGCCTAGGAAGTATTACTGTGTGTGCATTATAAACCTAAGGCTTTCTGCTTTATTGACTACTTAAAGGCGCAGCAGTAAGCCCCCAAACATGTAAACGATTTTAACTTTAATGATTTTTTGGGTTTAGTTGAGGGTGACGTTTGAGGTGCTGTGGAAATCGCTTCTGTGGGTGAAAGTTTCTCATTTACTCCATGGGGAGAATTTGCAGAGGCAGAGTAATCAGCCATTGGAGCCATGAATCTGGTGTTTTTGGACACTTTAGCGTTATATTGTCATTCCAGAACACCATTGTCATGAAACCATTAAAGTCATCAGCTTTGATAGGGTCAGAGAAATATATATGTGCCTAATGGTTCTGTGGGTTGCTGCACATTACTCCATACATCAGATAATGTCCTTTATGACCCATATTCTATATTACTTTATATAGAACAGACAAAGGACTTTCTATTTTCTTTTTATTACTTTCCCCAGCGTATATTTGCATATTGAAGGGTCCCTTATTACGGTTAATTCGATTTATATCTGGGCACCTTTCCAGTGGCTGCTCTTGGGTATTGGGGTTCCCTAGAGGGGTTTGAAGGGTCAGAGAGCCACATCAGTAGGGGAATATAATTAGGATCAAGGAGCTTGAACGTTATGAGGTATTTGGGCCATGTAGGTGCATTTGAAGGGCCCCTGGGATTGTACCTGCGCTTCTATACAATGAGGAAATAGATTATTTATTATACTTTGCGTGCAGAGGCAATCATAAATGACAACTTTTTATTGTACCAGTCACTTTTCTTATTATATTAATTATTATTTGTATATATAGAAATTATATATCCAGTTCCTGCTCCATTGAAGCCAACAGTCTAAGGTCCATATTTAAAACACGAGGTTCAAGTTCAAAGACCAGATCATCAGCCCTTTTTGTTATCGGGTTGAGGGGAGCAAGGGCACCCTACGGCTTTTTTAAATATGGCTGCCATTTACTGACCATTACACAGTGGGCAGAAATCTTATCAACCATCTATCTGAAAATATCTAAGGATCAATTTTGTATTGAAATAGTGAATGGGTCACTGACGTCAAGCAGAGAGAGCCTTGGCCAGGTTTGGAAGGCAGGGGGGTCAGGGTTACTGTAGAAAATGGGAGGGGGTATATAAAGGGTTACAGGAAGGGCTGCTTCCTATTCCCTTTGCAGCAATGGGAGAAAGGCCTTGCTTCCCTACCATCCTGGAATTGTTTGGTGGAGGTGGTGTCAGTCAGTTGTGGTGGTCTCAATATTATTCTCAATAACAGTGATGTAATAAAAAGCCTTGTGTTTGCCACGTGTCTATTAATCTTTAGCAACCAATTAGCACGTAGCAGTTACTGATTTAGTTGTTTGAAAGCAATCGTTTGATGTCAGACTGGGACACCGTGGGCCCACCTGAAAACCTTATACCAGGGGCCCACCTGAAAACCTTATACCAGGGGCCCACCCAAAACCTTAGACCATGGGCTCATCCAAAAACCTTAGACCAGGGGCACACCCAAAAACCTTAGACCATGGGTTCCATCTTTATTCATACTTGTGTATCCAATGTTTCAAGCCCTAGTTAGGGCATTGAACCATTGACTTCAATTATCTGGACTGAGGTGTTGTCAGGATATTATCAGTTTTATTCTGCTTAATAGGACTGATGGCTCAGTGGTATACTCCAGTAGCATCTCCAATGAAAACCCTTCTTCACTCCCCATCACTTACTTAGAATTACTATTTATTCCATTGCCACAAGCCCTCAGAGGATTTCAGACCTGCCCGATAGTTATCTGACCAAACCCAAGACACATATTGGACAGGAAAGTCATTGTTTTGGACACGATAGTAGTTCATGTTAGTCCAGCATGGCTTTATTGTTGTTTAAAAAAAGAATGAGATGTGTATAAATGAACCCCTTCCTTCTGTCAGCTGTTGCCCGTGTCTCAGTTTTACAGATTGGGAGGTGTTCATAATGCAATGTATTTAACAGGAGCAGTAAATGCAATTGCTCTGAAGAACCAAGGCGGTGGGATTTGATGGAAGCCTAAATGGCCGACATGACTGGTGGAACAGTGACTTTTTCAACTCGATCATCCAGCAACTGCCACCTGATACTGAGAAATCAGAATGTTTTTTGCTGAGTTCCAAAGGGAGGTGGCTAAAAGGTTTAATGTAAATGAATCAATATAGTCCATTAAATACAGTAATACTGGCGGCTGCTTTTAGCTGTATCTTTAGCCCTTAATGTGCTACGGTCTACAGAAAGAACACAAAAGTGCCAGCCGCACAATAGATCCGTGTTTGCCAGGGTTCCCTTTGATCTATTCCATGTCACAATCAAGACCTGCTCTGAGAGAGGCTGAAAAAGGCGTTTGCATGCAATAATAAGGTGCCTCACCTCAAAGTGATTAATAATAAAGTGATTATAATGTAATTCTACTGATGGCAGGACTGATATGATGCAACCATTGCATAATCTGGGAGACTCTATACCAGGGGTCCCCAACCTTTTTAACCCGTGAGCCACATTCAAATGTAAAAAGAGTTGGGGAGCAACAAAAGCATGGAAAAGTCCCTTGGGTGCCAAATAAGGGCTATAATTGGCTATTTGGCAGCCCTATGTGGGCTGGCAGCTTACAAGAGGCTCTACTTGGGACTATAATTCGTTTTTATACAATTAAAACTTCATTTCAAGCTTGAAATTCAAAAATAAGCCCCTTCTTTGTGGACCCTGAGAGCAACATACTAGGGGTTGGAGAGCAACATGTTGCTCACGAGCTACTGGTTGGGGATCACTGCTCTATAGGGAAGGTTTAGCATGGAAAGGAAGAGAGGTGTATGGCAAAATCCTAGATAAGTAGAATAAGGTGCATGGAAAGCATCAGTGAATGGGTATATAAGGTAGAACTTTGAGAAGAGAAGTGTTCTGAAGTTGCTCTGGTCAGGAAAGAGACCAGAAGCCTCAGAAGACCTTTTCCATCTCTTTGGAACATCAGAACACTTCTCTGTTTTCCTTTCAAGGGTAAATCTCTCTGATTGTACAGTTACAGGAACTGACCAGCACGTGGCGAAAGTTCCAAAATGAAATATTTCTGGAAAATACTTTTTTTCCAACATGATCAAAATAAATAGAACCTATTCTAGAAATGCATTCTGCCTGTTTATTTACCTAAAAAAAGAATTTAGCATTTTACAATCATTGGTTTGCTTTTTGCACTTAAGTTAAAATAATCATATTGAGCTTGGTGTAAACAACCCCCACCCTTGCTCCATTTGCGATGTCTCTCTTTGTCAGTTTTGTAATCTTAATGTTGAATCCAATGCAGCCTTTACCAAAATAGCCAGTGTCTCTGCTCCGCTGAGAGAAGCATTGAAGTGTTTAATCTCAAGAAATATCTGAATCCAAATGACGCTGAAGCTATGAAAGCCAGAAGAAAGAAGGAGCATGAGCATTACAGCAAGAGGTAAACCTCATTAATTCAATTAATGTATTGACTTAAATCGCCTGTAGCTGGATTCTTTTATGAAGTTCCCCCAGATTTTTGAATTATTTTATGAAGTTCCCCCAAATCTTTTTGTGGTTAAAGTTGTTCTGTATAATTTCCTTTAGGCATCATTCCCATGATATTCTCATGGCTGCTCCAAACTCCCCCCTTGGCTATCCAGCCCATGGTATCCAAGTTAAACCTCTTCATACTCTCCTGCTACCGGGTAAGAGTTGGTAATGGTTTTATTACTACATCTGGCTTCTTATCAATGTTGATGGCTGGATTACAAGATAACCAGGACTAGGTAAACTCTTGTCTGGCAAAAGGTACCAGTGTTGACTGGATGATGTCCACTTGTCAATGTAGACCAGTTATCCAATGTGACTTGTGTCCTCTATTGACTGAAAATGATCATTCCATACAAAGACATTTGTTGGGTAACTACTGAGCTGGGGATGATCAAAAGCCTTCAAAGCAACATGCATAGCACCTATTGCTTTGGTTATAAGATTTGTGCTGCTTCAGAGCTGCCAAAAAACTTCAAACCCAACTTTTCATGGAGAAAAAACTTCAACAATTCAAGGGAATGAATGGGCGGTATTCTGCTGAGCTGGAAACGGCCTGATCTTCATAGACGACTCCATGCTCCAGCTTTACGGGTGTGGACATGTAGGGACTTGGCCTATCCGGCATATTATTGAGAGATTCAGCTCACCTTACTAAGATCCTATTACTGCAGTTTTTTTGTTTACCAAACATAGTTATTTATGAATTAGATATACTCCAATGTGTAGCACTAAACAAAACCAAGCAGGTGGCCAGATCACCAGGCAACAGAAATAACAGAATTAGATCTTCTTCAATTATTTTCCTTTTGGTGTATATTTCTGTCATGTAGTATTCATGTTTCTAGCCTTAGATATAAGACTTGTCTGCGCAAGGTAGTGTAAGGGGCAGTTGAAGGGTGGTGGCAGATGGAGAGATTAGTCACCCAGCGACAAATCTCCTCTATCACGGGCGACTAATTCCCCCAAAATACTTTCCCGCCGGCAAGAATGTGGATCACCAGCGGGATGGCATTCGGATCACTTCATTTTCCGAAGACGCACAAAGTTGCCTCACGAGGAAACTTCAGGCAACTTCGTTAAACCGAAAACGATCCATATGCCATCCTGACAGCGGTTCGCATTCTTCCCAGCGGAAAGGCATTTCGGGGGAGATTAGTCACCCGCAGTAGAGGAGATTTGTCGCTGGACGACTTATCTCTCCATCTGCCGCCACCCTTACAGATAAAATCTCATATGTATTATATTTAATTAGGAACCAATATGCCAAAGAGTTTACTGTGCAAGTTCCGCCTGAAACATGTGCTTTATTGGATTGATAATTAATACACCTTCCGCCTTCTCTATATATATAAATGCACCTATATGTTTTCCTTCTAGGGTTACAAGTCAACGACGATCTTCAGGATTACGTGGTACAGTACAAAATATTTCCTGCTTTCATTTAAAACCTCATGAAGTCAGTTTGGCTTCAACCAGCAGTTGCCAAACCTGCCCCTGTTTTTGATGGACTTGTAGCAGCCCAGGTAGAGCCCTAACCAGGGTATGAATGGGAAAGTCTGACACATACTAGTAGGCCAGTATTCTGACTTCCAAGAACTTGTTCTTGTTGTCTTTGAATTAGAAACCTTGATGTCACGGCCCGGTTTTGTAGAACTCATGCAAGAGGTTCAAAAAGTTATGGAAAAAAGAATTGTAGGGGGACACTGATGGGATGGGAGAGTCTTTTTTCAGTAGTAGTTTCATCCATCGGCTGTTCATAAGGCTCTTCTTTTGTTGTTTTCATTTAGGTAACATTAGAAGCTTCCATGGGGACTTTTGACACCCTAGTGAATACATTGAATATAAGCAAAAACATTGTTTCTGGGAGAGGAGAAAAACGTTTGGTTATACGTACACCTGACCTGAATCTACTGAACCACATCCTGCGCCACGTTACCTACACCAGTTCCGTATACGATATCGACAGTCTGGATATCAGTAAGCATTAAATAACACCTCTTTTACATTCCTACTAGGCCACAGTGTTATATCAATTGTTAGAACTCATCTACAAGGTGCAGGGCAGGGTGCAAAGAAAGGGCATAAGCCGCCATGTTTCTGCACACTTGCTCCATTTGTTACATGGAAGTGCAGAGATCTGCATCTGGCGGCATTTGGTAGCACTGTGTCCATGAGGGGCAGACATGGAGGTTTTCCCCCTTCTCAACCTCTAGATTGCTTATCATTTAGACCAATTTCTGAGCCTTAAGGCTCACGGTAAATATGGAACTACATGGCAACTGCCCTCACTGCACCCTACTATTCATGCCTGATAAACGGGCAGAGTTGAACGTGTGGAAAGCAGTTTATAGGTTATATTCTTCAAAAATTCCCTAAAAACATTGCTTGGGACCCATTGGCTATGCCACTTGTGAAGAGAGAGAGAGAGAACAAAATTCAACAGCTTTTCCCATTCAACTGCAAAAATAAATGTATCACCTAGAACAGTGGTTATTGTCTGCCCTTTATTTATTTCAAAGTCCCCTTGAAAGTCTGGCGTTTACCCAAAGCTCAAAACAAGGTTACAGATAAATGAAAATCTTAGTATCAGTCCTTCAACCACTGGTCCAAGATTACCTAGAACAGCACCCTAAATGTATACACCTACACTAGGTTCCTAGGATATAAGACCTCCCTTGTATACATGACATCATTCTGTTTCCTATATTGATGACACAACATACCCAAAAGTACTGCTAACTTTTCTAAATATTGTTGAAAATTTCTGTTTTTCTGCAGTTGAATTCACTATGGATCAACACGAAGCTAAGATTCCAGTATCAATCCGACAGCCACCAATGATACGTTTATATGACCCAGGAGCAGGTAAATCACTTAAGACCATACAATATTGTGAGGGTTTGTCAACCTGGGCAGAAACCAAAATATACCGTTTTCATTAACAAGTCAGGAGGAAGGCAACTGGTGGGAAGGGATCATAGGCTTAAAGTGATGAAGGCAAGGTTACTTCTTTGGGACAGATAATGGTGTGGCTGATATCTGGAGGCTGATTCAGGAGCTCAGAGGACCAAGAGATCACAGTTAAAGGAAACGGGAAAGTGGACGTCACGTGGTGGCAGCGGATTAGGATTTAGAGGAGTTGGTTTGGGTTTCAGAGTGGAGGAATTAGTTGACTGGCATGAGAATTTCTCTTGATGGTGGAAAAACTGGTCTTGTACAGACCAATGACTTCATCAGTTAAAACATCAATGGACTAGGCATAACTGCAGCTGCTGAACTCCTTTTACCCTCTGCTGAAGAGGGAATAAACCCAAGGATTAAAAATCCAAAATAAGCACCTGTTTTAAGGGCTTTAAGGGTGTTTGTTGAGCAACACGTTGCTCACTTGCCCCTGGTTGGGGATAACTACTCTAGGTTAAACACAGGATGGAAAGAAAAGTCGGGACTGAGAGTATTGTGTAGAGCAGGGCAGGGGTCCCCAACATATTTTTAACCATAAACCAAAACGTAAAAAGAGCTGGGGAGCAACACAAGCATGACAGTTCCTGGAGGTAGCCCCCATGTGGACTGGCAGTCTACAGGTGGCTCGGTTTCGCAGTACACCTGGTTTATATGCAACAAAACTTTCCTTCCAAGCCAGGAATTAAAAACTATTGAGGCCACAGAGAGCAACATCCAAGGGGTTGGTGAGCAACATGTTGGGGTGTAGAGCTTATAGACTATTCAATAGATTTCAATTATGTTGACTGTTATCTAGCAGTAGAATATCCCTCAATCCCTCTTATAAAATATATTACAGATAACCAAACTCTTTCTTCTTCCTTTATAGAGCAGAAGATTCAGTCCTTGCTCACAATAACCACCAAAACCTTCCTGCGCTATGACAAGCTGCGAGCGCTGATAAGTAGCATTCGCCAGTACTACCCGGATATCAAGATCATTGTAGCAGATGACAATAACGTGACAGAGAAGATTGACGATGAGAACGTTGAACAGTATTTCATGCCATTTGGAAAGGTTTGTGCTGATCCCAATAGAAAACTATTGACAGCGATGGGAGTCATTTACAAGAACGATGTCCTTACCAATTTCTCATTTATTTGCGTTCAGGGACATTTCAGCCATAAGTCTGCAGGGGCAGGAAAGAGAAGTTGCTTTCACTCATGTAGAAGGTCTTGGGCCTTGGTCAAACTTATAGCTTGTCTTACAGGGCTGGTTTGCTGGAAGAAATCTCGCCATATCTCAGGTGACCACCAAATATTTCCTTTGGGTGGATGATGATTTCCTCTTCACTGCGGACACCAAGATCGAAAAGCTGGTGGATGTGATGGAGTCAACCAACTTAGATGTGGTAAGAGGATTCTGCAGTTCTTTCCTGTTTTAAGTATTTTTTTTGATTTTCACTTAAAATTAACATGACAGCAAATATTATGCAGATGAAAAAAATGCAGTTCCTTCCTATGAAGGAAGAGGGTCATTTGCATTATATCATGCTATAAATGTAGACAACCTACACATTTTCTATGTAGTGGGTTTTATACAGTATATGGGGTATGCCATACTACTGTATATTTATGTTAATGCTTTATGGGAAAAATGTAATAATAGGTTAAGGGTTCCTTCAATAATATGTAAGAGGGAATTAAATATTTGCTTTTAAATTGTGAACCTGGACCAAATCTCTGAATTTCCCTGTCACCAACATGGTTGTGTATCTTGGAAAAGTCCCAGTAATGGAAATGTAGTTATTATAGGTATGGGATCCACTATCAAGAGTCTGGTTGCTGCAGTTGGGAACAGGAGTCTACACAGGAGCCCAATGGTCTAGAATTGTTTTTATTTGTCCTTTTACAATTGTAGTAGTGACATTCTTTTTGTTTAATTCAGGTTGGAGGAAGTGTGGATGGCAACCATTTTAGCTTTAGACTCCTGCTACAGGACGGTGGTGAGGAAGGGGACTGTCTGCACTGGAGAGGAGGGAGCTACCAAGATATTAAGGGCTTTCCAAAATGTGTGCTGACCGGAGGAGTTGTCAACTTTTTCTTGGCGAACACGGACCGCATCTTAAGTGTTGGATTCGACCCAAAGCTCAACAGAGTGGCACATACTGGTAAATATTCTGTATTTATAAATGGCAATTTTATAAGTTCATCAATTCTCCCAACGTGGAGATCAAATGGATCGTGATCACATATATTGAAAACCATAGGTTTGGCTCTCTTTGGTGGTCACATATACTTGGAATGATAGCTGAATGACTGTTGGACAGTAGAGTAGATGTTCTTTTTCTCTTTAGGAATAGTTTACATAAGTACATGCTATTTACACTTTAGACTGCCAACAGTAGATGATGTTGAAAAGTCCAAATTGTACATACTAGTTTTTGTGTTACAGAGTTTTTCGTTGATGCGTTGGGCCGACTACGCATTGGATCTTGTAGTGATGTCATTGTTGGGCACCAAAAAAAGGAACAATCCGCTTTCGGCTCCAAGGATGAAAAGGCCAGAATGTATGATTCCTTCAGAACAAACACCAATGAACAAGTAACCATGAAACTTATGCTTCATTACTTCAAGAACAGATTGAGCTGTTTCACGAAACATTAAAACTGCTGGAATTGGGAAAGGAGGTTTAATATCTCAGGGAGCAGCGGTTCAAGTGTTACAAGACCAGATGTAAGGGTTGTCCATCAAGTTAATTCATGTGATCCAGGGTCTAAGAGAAGTTTGATTGAATGTTGACCAACCAAGAGCTTCATAGCCATATTACATAGTATCGCTAAGATGAACCTTAAGTGACTTGATCCAATGAACACTGGATAATGTGTCCCTGTGAATTTTACCGGGCAACAGGTATCCTTATACAGAACAGACAAAATTGCTAGTGTGTCAAATAGACATTGACATTGATTGTCACCAATGGGGAGATGTCTTGGGACATGGACTCTGTCTCTGGCAATAATGCAACCCCAGCACGTAGATGAATGCAAATATGCAGAAGGAATATTCTTTGCACACAAAAACAAGTTGGGAAATGAATGAAAGTTTAATAATGATCGTATTAACGTTACTTTATAATGGTGGTAAAATCTAATTGTAAATTTAAGGGCATCTCTATATTTTGAAAGTATATTTCACCAACAGATCATTTATTTACTATTATGTGACCTATCAAAGAGTCAAACTGATTCATACACGTTAATAAATATTTCATTTGACTCACTAGCTCCCTTGATGGTCCTTCCCAGTTTATGGCAAATGCTTTACTTTAATGTCATTGTAGATGTTGGGGTTGATGGATGAGCCCCCTTCTCTGATGGGCATTGGGCTAACACACATATTCCCTGGGGTTCTACCACCCACCAACTTCCTAAGTGGGACAACAGTTGACCATGCAAGCTAGCTCTGAATGTCTCTTAATCTTTTTTCTGTTTCCATGTGAGCAACCACTAATGGGTTGTACCTGCAAGTACTCTACTGTCCAGCAACACAATTCTTAATTCATTTGATTCTGGTCTGTGAATTTGTACTTATGTGAGTGGACACTAATGAAACACACATAAAAAATAGACCAATACCAATGTTTTTTCCATTCAGCGTTGGCATGGAAGAACACAGACCCACTGGGTTAGAGAATTCAGTTAATTCTTACAAACCCCTTACATCAAACACGTGTAGTACATTGTAGTGACTACCTAACCCTATGGAATTCTAGTTTGGACTAAATTAGCAATAAAATGTTGGTTATATAAACAAAATAGCTTTCCTTTTAATATATGTGAAGATTTAAACACATTTCAATGTTACAAAACAGCCTTATTTTTGATGACCAGCTTTAAAGAATGTCCTCCTTATAGCTTTCACCAAAGCTTCCTTTACATCTCTGTTTCTTAGACTATAAATCAAGGGGTTCAACATTGGAATGAAGATTGTATAAAACATAGAAGCTATACTGTCTTTGCCCACAGAAAAAGATGTGGCAGGACGGAAGTACATAAAAAAGAGAGCACCATAAAACATGCTCACAGCAGTAAAGTGTGAGGTGCAAGTGGAGAGGACCTTCCGTCTTCCACTTGCTGAATGCATTTTAAATATGGCATAAATGATGTAGCCATAAGAGATAATGATGACGAGTAGAGAGAACCAGGAAGTCATGATACCAAAGACAACTAAAAGAATTTCATTAATGGTCGTGTCTGAGCATGATAGTCTCAATAATGGTGGTATGTCACAATAAAAATGTTTAATAATATTGGATCTACAAAAGCTTAATGAGAAGGTCCCTGTGGTATGAACCAAGGCATTGAGAAGGCTGCCCATATATGCTGCCCCTACAAATGTCATGCATGCTTTGTTGTCCATAGTAACATGGTAGTGTAACGGTTGACATATAGCCAAATATCTGTCATAGGCCATGATCCCAAGAAGGAAGCACTCCATAGCCCCAAATGTCACAAAGATAAACATCTGGGCAGCACAGCCGGCCAGTTGGATAACTTTCTCTTTCCTCAGGAAGTTTGCTAACATTTCAGGCGTTATTACGGAACTGTAACAGAGATCGGAAAATGAAAGATGACGAAGGAAGAAGTACATAGGTGTGTTTAAGTTTGCCTCCGTCTTGGTGATGACCATAATGCCAACGTTTCCCAGAATAGTGGTAATATAGATGAGAAGGAAGGAGAAGAATAGTATTTGCTGTAAAGTTGGGTTATCTGTGAGACCAGATAAAATGAAGTCCTTTGCAGAGCTCTGGTTTTCTCTTCCCATGATGTCACTGTTAATATGATAATTAGACATTATACACTATACATCCAAAACTATCTAAATACATCTTTAGACAATAGCAACTGTACATGTCACCTTGAAGAAAGTCTTCAGTTGGAGCACTCAGTGTTGAATAACCAATTGTCCAAACTGGGCCCCTACTTTACTGGACCCTACTAAGAGCTATTCATCTCCCTTTTGGCCTCCACCAGTCCTGCTGACTATGTACCATGTTGGGCCACATCACCCATCCATCTGTCTGTCACCCTACTGGGCCCTGATGACTGCACTCTACTCAACCAAAGTTTATTCTTGTAGACTGCCTGATTCCAATGAAGAAATGTATGAGATTTGTGTGTGTTTGATAAAGAAATGTATGAGATGTGGGATTTAGGACCTGGGATTTAGGAGAATTCCTAAGTGTCACATCTACAACACTAAGAATGCCATTGTCCGAGAGGGGTCCATTGGTGTAAATTCACATCTTTTCTCCAAGTGAAAATTTTGTTATTTTGAAAGACACTTAGATTTAATACATCGTCTAGACCAGGGATCCCCAACCTTTTGAACCTGTGAGCAACATTCAAAAGTAAAAGGAGATGGGGAGCAACATTAGAATGAAAAATGTTCTAGGGGTCAACCTACATTGAGGCTCTGTTTGGCAGTACACCTGGTTTATATACAACCAAAACTTGAAATTCATAAACAAGCACCTGCTTTGAGGCTACTGGGAGCAACATCCAAGGGGTTGGTGAGCAACATGTTCCTCACGGGCTACTGATTGGGGACCACTGAACAATGGGAGCACTTACCAATGTATTGCACCTAAATGTCTATCAAAGTCTGACTCTGACTCAGATTACTGAGAAGGGGAGTAACTTGATCATTTCAGAAACAGTGCAGAATATTTAATTGATCATACTCTTGATCATATTCACAAGACCCTAACAGTTCAAAGGTCCTGCCACTTGAAAAACAGTATTGTTCATCCATCAGCACAGTCAAGTGATTGAGAAGAAATTAGTATTTATGAGAACTCTATAAAACTCAATTAGGAAAATAAATAAATAGCACAAACCAAAAACATCAAGCCTTAAAATACTTTTTCTGGAACCTACAGCATAGCCTTCAGTAGAAGAAAAGATTCAGGTGGCCTTATATGTTGCTTCTGCTGCAGTCTATGCCATAGGTTCCAGTAAAGGTATTTTAAGGATTGGAGTCCATAAAACAATTCAGGCACATTACAATGTCCCTTTAGCTGGACTAATGACTGTGTCATTGCCAGATGTTTTCATTTCCAAGCTCTAAGTCAACAATTGCTGGGGATCTGCTTTCAAGGAGCCATCCAAAAACAATAGTCCTCCTGAAATCAAAAACTTGCTAGAAGCGAAACCATCAAAATACATCATCTGAGTGTGAATATATATAAACGAGTCACTTGCCCGGAAAAGTAATGTTTGTTTCTTAGAACCGCAAAGCCCTTTATATTGTAGAGATTGCCTTATGGGGAATGAAATCCATGCAATTAATATCCCCAGAAGATTTAATTCTACAAAGTGTGACACAACCCAGAGCAATTATGTCTTCATGGTGTTTTCATTCCAAAACCTAATTTAATCTTTTATTTTAATTAATCATCAGGTGGCTGTATTAAAGCCTGTGGTTATCCAGACTGGGCTATAGGCTGACAATTTGGTACCATGTGATTTGGACATTCACAGATGATGGTCAGACAGAAATGCTGCCCACTACCCAATTAGTTCAGATGTGTAGTTTTGATGAGTGACATATTATGGAATGGGGTTCTCTTATTGGTTGGTTGAGCAAGTTAAGCTTTTTCAACCATACTGCCCACCAGATCAGGGCAGCAGCAAGCAAATGTATACTCAACCAGTTCCAACCTACCCCAGTAATTTTGTTCCAAAAAAAAGCACACTCAGTCCAGGGTATATTTATAAATGGGCCTGGCCTAACAGTCAGCATGCCACACCCCCACCCACTCTGACTACTAACTCCGCCTACCTATTAATTACGCAAGGTGGGTCTGCTGTATTATAGTTATGCCATTGGTAAGTCTCACTCCAGACTCCTATCCAGGGGCGTAACTACAGAGGAAGCTGGCCCTGAGGCTACAGGAGGACCCAGGAGGTATAGGGGGCTCCATTAGGCTCTAATAAATGAGCAATTTTAACATATATTGGTAAAACAGGACAACCTCTGGATATGTTGGGGGCCCTAAAATGAATTTGCTGTGGAGCCCCAATAACATCTAGTTAAGCCACAGCCCCTATCTTCTGGGACCAATAGCCAAGGAGGTTGTAACTGATCCAGTGTCGGACTGGGACACCAGGAGCCCACCCAAAAACCTTAGACCAGGGGCCCACCATAAAAACTTAGACCAGGGGCCCACTCTCAGTACTATTATTCTTCTCTTCAATCAACCTCTATTCTCCTAGTCTCTTTTCTTGTCATACTATAATCTATTATTCCATCTATTTAGCCTCTTTGTTCTCATAGAAATAGGGAAAGGCCATGAAATAGGCCAACAGTTTAGCAGCATGAGGGGCCACTGACAACTGGGCCCACAGAGAATTTCCTGGTAGCCTAGTGGGCCAGTCCTATACTCAACTGATGTCCTTTATGCAACCAGTGCCAACACTGGCCCCTCACCGCCCCCTGCTGTAGTAGTTATCACCTTTCTCAACAAAAACACCCATATCATTGCCCTACTTAGTAACACAGGTTGAAGAAAAGTCACACATCCATCAAGCTCAACCTTTTATGTCTTTATAAAACCTGCCCAACTGCCAGTTGATCCAGAGGAAGTCAATAAAATCTCCATGAAGCCTCTCCAATTTGCCTCAAAGAGGAAAACAATTCCCTCCTGACTCCAAGATGCAATGGGACCAGTCCCTGTATCAACTTGTTAAACACCATCCAACCCCTTCTTATACCTATCTAATGTATCAGCCTAAACCATTGATTCAAGGAGAGAATTCTACAACTTCCCAACTCTCACTTTAAAGAACCCCTTCTGAATATTTAGACAAAACCTCCTTTCTTCTAATCGGAATGGAGGGCCTTTTGTCAACTGGAAGGACCTACAGTCAAATAAAACATTAGAGATTATTATAGGATCCCCTATATAGTTATACATGGTTGTCATAGCTCCCCTAAGGTGCCAATAACAGGATTTTTCTTTTTACATTTCAGCTATATCTAAGCTATAAATTATAAACATTAAAATCCAGAGATGTGACATTCTGCCACTAGATGCTCTCACTGTCACAGCTGTTGTGATCCTAAACCATCACTTTGCGCCGACCTCTTCTGTGTCAAGGGCTCAATGTTCCACATATTTTTAGACCTTATTACAATGGCGTCATAATAGAACTCCACGTGCCTATTGCAAAATCTGAGAGCATAAAAAAAAATCCAGGAATTTCTTAATCAATGACTAGTGAAGTAGTTGTATGTGTAGAAGGCAGAATAAACAGGCTAAAGCAAATCAAAACCTGTGAGCAGATAAATGAATCGATCAACAACATATATAAATGCAGACATTCGGGCTAAAATCTGTCACTACCAATAAATAACATCATGAATATGCAGCCAATGAACACTTTGCACAAATGACATGACACAGATTGGATTAATTCAATATATAAGTAACTATAGGACAGCAGCACCTCAGGAGTTTCAGTAGCTATTGGGTACATATGTCTAGTCCAGAGGTTCACCAAGGAGATGGTGGAGAAGAAGCAGAAGGAGGAGGCAAGAGAAGCAGATATGTAAAAACTGTGCCCTAGTAATGGGCAGTACCAGGTCTGGACTAAGAATCAAAATAGGCCCTGGCATTTCAGGTACCCAGAGGCCCAAACAGGCCACACAGACGCCCAAAAAGCCCCCTCACCAGCCCACTAAATAGTGACTGTCTATAGCATGTGACAGCAGACCCACAGATCCAATCTGGGCCTGGGTAGTACCACATTTTGACCAAAATATGTAAGCTCGCATGCCAACATCAAGGCCCCTTATTTAACAGTCCTAGATCTCTTTTTAGTTGCTCTGTGAAAATGTTCAGTGCTATTTAGTATAGCAGACTAAAGCTCCACTGTGGACTGTGTGGAAAGTAAAAGGTTAGTATCTTTGATGCATTTGACCAGCATAGGAACTTGCGTATATAGACATTGAATCCATTGGAGATGACTTTGCTGGACCTTTAGTGCAGTGAATGGGCCATGATATACTTCTACTTGCAGGATCATAGGGGGCCAGGGGGACACTGGAGAAAACAAAGGTGGACCCTGCCGACCCAGAACAGCTTCCCACCTGAAACCATGGGCACTCCACCTGTCCTCCCATTTGGGAGTAAAGTAGAAGATACATGCAGGGGGGTTGTGGCGTTGGGTATTCCATGGTGGGGACCTCACAACTAGGGCTAGGGCAGTTGAGGTCCAGCCTGTGCAGAGAGAGAGATAAATCCATTTCAGTGTTGATGTTCCAAAGAAGGGATAATAATGTAAGAGATTCAGAGGTATGTGGCCCCTTAATTTAATTCCTTTCCGAGAGGGGTTAAGCAACATGGTGTGGCAATAGTTTTGAGTATAAGTTTGATGTAACAGTAGAATGAGTAACATTAATGTTGTGTAAGACCTTTAACAAGCTGAAACTGATCCTACCCTGCTGGACTACTTTATTCCAGACATGAAACCTATACATTTCATTTAGCCTTAGCAGATCTTTTAAATTAAGTTGTGAAAATGTTCAATGATCTCTATAATAGTTGTTCATTCCAGCTTTGTTCAAAATAAAACAAGTGGCCATGTATATCTCAATATCCTTTGGGATTCGTTTTTGTCTGTCAAACAATCAGGTCCTCATTTTCTAATTTTGCCATATTGATTGCTGCTTTAAACCCCCATTACATTCAATTTCCCTTCTAAGTCTAGATCCTCAAATTCTATTCCACAGAGTTTCTCACTGATCCCTTTTATTTCTTTCAAGTGTGTGGGCAGAAATTATCTTTGTTTGTGGTGGATAGGTCAAAGTCAATATTGCGTTTAAGTAGCCAGCTGAGGGGGACAGAGGGACTCATTTACAAGGAACCATACACAATAAGACACAAATATGGGATGGGACCTGTTATCCAGAATGCTTGGGACTTGGGGTTTTCCAGATAACGGATCTTTCTGTAATTTGGACCTTCATACTTTAGGTCTACTAGACAATTATGTCAACATTGAATAAACCCAATAAACTGGTTTTGTTTCCCAATAAAGATTAATTATATCTTAGTTCACATCAAATACAAGGTATTTGAAAATGTTAATTATCTGATTATCTGATTATAATAGAGTCTATGGGAGACGACTCTTCCGTAATTTGGAGCTTTTTGGATAACATGGTTTCAAATAACGGATCCCAAGGCCTCTGTCACCAAAAACACAACTACAGATGTATAAAAACTGCCATAAAGGTGGTGGCAACCAGTCCCCCATAAAACACCATCTGGGCCAAAAAAGAAGAAAAATGTTGAATTCATATGTCTGTAGTCTTGCAACTAGAAGTAACATCTGTTTTCACATACTGAGGTCCCAATTCTTACAGCTACTTGGAAGGGTCTGATGAAGTCCATTTCTTGTGGTCAAAACAAAGTCAGGCCCCACTCGGCACTTTTACATATATGAATAATATGATTAATTATGGCTAGACATATGTCTGAGGCATCTATTTTTTAAGGAATGATTTACTGTAAACATTTATTAGTGCTCTGTGGCATTGGGTATTCCATGGTGGGGACCTCACAACTAGGGCAGGGCCCTGAGGGAGCACATTGAGGTGGCAGTCTTGGTGGGACCCTCAAGTCTGACAGTGTCTACTTTAGTCTGTAATTAATAGGTCCACTTGGAATTTATCATCTTAAATAAAGGCATTTTACCTGGTAAGAGTAATAGTGTACCAGGACTTTCAAGGAATACAATGAACCTAAGCCAACAATCAAGATGTGATCCAATATACTGAGTTGAGGTCCAGCCTGTGCAGAGAGAGAGATGCCATAAATCCATTCCAGTGTAGGGGGCCGATTCATCAAGGGTCGAATATCGAGGGTTAATTAACCCTCGATATTTGACTAGGAACTAAAATCCTTCGACTTCGAATATCGAAGTCGAAGGATTTAGCGCAAATGCTGCGATCGTACGATCGAAGGATTATTCCTTCGATCGAACGATTAAATCCTTCGAATCGAACGATTCGAAGGATTTAAATCCAACGATCGAAGGAATATCCTTCGATCAAAAAAACTTAGGCAAGCCTATGGGGACCTTCCCCATAGGCTAACATTGACTTCAGTAGCTTTTAGCTGCCGAAGTAGGGGGTCGAAGTTTTTTTTAAAGAGACAGTACTTCGACTATCGAATGGTCGAATAGTTGAACGATTTTTAGTTCGAATCCTTCGATTCGAAGTCGTAGTCGTAGTCGAAGGTCGAAGTAGCCCATTCGATGGTCGACGTAGCCCAAAAAATACTTCGAAATTCGAAGTTTTTTTACTTCGAATCCTTCACTCGAATTTAGTGAATCGGCCCCTTGATGTTCCAAAGAAGGGATAATTATATAGGAGATTCAGAAGTATGTGACCCCTAATTCAATTCCTTTCTCAGAGGACCCCACTCAGCTCAGAATATTGTTATGGGTGAATGAGAACATGGCCAAAACCTTGCTATAGTTTCATATTTATTCAAAACAGTAATTATTCATTGACTTCTGAATCTCAGCCTGAATTATAATCAGATCAGGCCACCTTTCCAATGGATGGGCCAGTACCATAGTTTGGGAACCACCGCCTTTGGGTTATGTTTGAGACAAATATTGAGAGATTTCAGCCGGGCTCATGTTGATATAATTCAGGCTGTTTATCTCAGTAAATTGTCTTTCATAAGTGATGAAATATGTTTTAAACTCTTGCCCCATGTGATTAATTATGGTTTGGCGTATGTCTGAGACATCTGGGTTTTTTTTTTAAAGAAGGCTTTACTGTAAACATTAATTATTGCTCTGAGATCCTAGGTGAAAGCACTAATTATACTAATTATCTGTGTAACATAGTGGTTTCTCTTGTTTAGATTAGCCAATCACAATAAACGTTTGTTTCCTCTGAAACATTAGATTCGTTTTTAAATGGACATAAGCATCAGTTGCATTGAATCTATATATCTCCAACAATTGACTCATCACTACTGAGCAGAGGGAGAGTATGTTATTGCAAGAACCTTTAATGAATGCGAATTTAGCTTTGTAACACCCCCTTTGGAACAGATCCCAGCCAATAAACTCCTTTTGTATCCAACCAAGAGTCTTTCAGTTCTTGTTGTATTGATTTAAGCCAGTGATCCCCAACCAGTAGCTCGTGAGTAACATGTTGCTCTCCAACCCCTTGGATGTTGCTCCCAGTGGCCTCAAAGCAGGTGATTATTTTTGAATTTCAGGCTTGGAGGCAAGTTTTAGTTGTATAAAAACCAGATGTACTGCCAAACAGAGTCTCAATGTAGGATGACAATCCACATAGGGACTACCAAATGGCCATTCACAGCACTTATTTGGCACCCCAAGAACATTTTTCATGCTTGTGTTGCTCCCCAACTCCTTTTACTTCTGAATGTTGCTCACGGGTTCAAAAGGTTGGGGATCCCTGATTTAAGACAACTCTTCCTTAGAGATCATTTGAGGAGCAATTTATCTAAATGTAGGCGGGATTTCCATGCAGGGATGAATTTCTCCAGTAGAAAATTGGGTAGATTCGTTTGTAAAAGAGTTTGCGATATGGTAAAAATGGTGTTATTAATTTTTTTTTTTATTGTGGTTTTAAGGAAGTTATAATCAAATATTATGACCCCATCGTTATAAAGTTTGGAAAAATTGTTTATTTTTAGGGCTGGAGTTATTGGCAAATATTAATTATAGATAATAACAATGCAAATAGGTAGAGCATATTGCTTAATGTTAAAAATACCCTTCAAAACAGTGGTTGTGTCTTTCATCACTGTTGATTAGCTGTTTACATAGGAGTAGTCCTTGGAACAGATGCTCTTCACTCTTATGCAACCCATCTTTGGGATATAAATATGGATAGGGTGCCTAACCAGCCCTCAAATTCAAGATGAAGATCTATTTGCTGTTCCTAGTTGCCTTCGCTCTTGCTGGTAACAGCTGGGCATTGGATAGATGCTCCGTAGTGAGAGCCATTAGAAGAGGGGGCGTTGTTGGCATTAAGGGTTATACATTGGGGGACTGTAAGTATCTCTACTTGTTGCTGCTTTAAAAAAATCACATTTTGCCTTTAATGAAATACCTAGTTCTTTACTTCTTCTAGATGTGTGCTTGGCTTATCATGCAAGTCGATACGATACATCTCTGAATCGAAGTCCAACAGAGTATGGCATCTTCCAGATCAACAGCTACTGGTGGTGCGATGATGGAAAAACCCCACGACGCAAAAATCTGTGTGGTTTACCCTGCAAAAGTAAGAAATATCATATGTAACATATAAAGGGTTCTGAGCTTCTTTACAGATTTATGAAAATCGGGAGGGGGGATGCCTTTCTTTTTTACATTTTGCAACTATGAAAAAATTTAACTGGACAATGCCAGAGGAGCAAATTCCTCAAAGATCAAATCTTTTTCCTGATAAAATCTGGTTTTCATAATTTTGAGGTTTATTTCACATTTATGAATCATAAATTCTAAAATATGTTGACAACATTCTGAAAAAAAATTATTAATTTTCTTCAGAATCAAAAAAATCTTTCTGATTTGGCTCAAGGAGTATATCAAGGAGAAAAATTGTCTGGAAATTTGGCAGTGTTTTCCTAGTATTTTGTCCTGAGTGAAAAGTCATGAAAAAATGTTTACTGAGTTGCTGGACAATGCCAGGGGAGCAAATTCCTCAAACATCAACTTGTGTTTCCTGGTAAAATCTGGTGTTTTTCATAATTTTGTTTTTTTTTTCACATTTATAAACCTTTTGCCTATATTCTGAACTATTTGACAACATTCTGAAAAATGTCATGAATTTTCTTCAGAATCAAAACAATCTTTCTGATCTGGTTAATTTATCAAGGAGTAAATCAAGGAGAAAAGGAGAAAAAATTGTCTGGAAATTTGCCGGTGTTTTGTCCTAAGTGAAAAGTCATGAAAAATGTTTACTGAGTGTCTGGATTTTCCCAGAGGAGCAAGTTCCTCAAAGATCAAATAGTTTTTCCTGCTAAAATCTGATGGTTTTCATAATTTTGAGGTTTATTTCACATTTATGAATCCTAAATTCTGAAATATGTTGACAACATTCTGAAAAAATGTAATGAAATTAAATTTTTTATCTTTCTGATCTGGCTCATTTATCAATGAATTTTGCCGACTTTTTTCTCCAGTTTAGAGTAGCTGAAAACCATCCTGAAAAACTTCAGATTCAAGGAGTCAATCCAGGGAAAAGTTTTTAAAACTGTGGGAAATTGATCGTAATTCAAGTATATGGAAAGGATTTACAACTCAGTTTTACTCTTTTTTTTTTTACTTGTGCTAATAATGCTTAATATTTAATTCAGATGATTGGCAGTAAAAAGAAAATAACAGATATGATCCGATTACTTGAAAGTCATACAATAACATGCTCTTTTTCTGTTTATACATTTTCATTTATCCTCTCACGACTTGCAAATAAAAAATATAACTGAATAAATCATCCTTTGCAAATATTTATTCAAAGGTGAGTTAAAGATCAAACAATTATAGCTGGAAAAATGCAAAACACATAATTATACAGTAAAATTGTATAGTGTGGAAAGATAAATCAAGGAAGAAATTAATTTAGCAATTAATATAAAACTCAGATAAGTACAACACACTTTTCATTGAAGAATGGATAATTAGATTTGAATTTGTAACAGTTGGTATTTTGGGGGGAGGCTAAGGCTTTCTAAATCTCCATTATTTTGCGACACTAACAAAGAAAAGTTATTTAAAGGGATACTGTCATGTTTTTTCAAAACACATCAGTTAATAGTGCTGCTCCAGCAGAATTCTGCTCTGAAATCCATTTCTCAAAAGAGCAAACAGATTTTTTTATATTCAATTTTGAAATCTGACATGGGGCTAGACATATTGTCAGTTTCCCAGCTGCCCCAGTCATGTAACTTGGAGTTGGAGGGATATTACCCCACCCCAGCAGCCCAAAGGCAGAACAATGGGTAACCAAATAAAAGCTCCCTGATAGATAAAAGAACAGCACTCAATAGTAAAATCCAGGTCCCACTGAGACACATTTAGTTACATTGAGTAGGAGAAACAACAGCCTGCCAGAAAGCAGTTCCATCCTAAAGTGCTGGCTCTTTCTGAAAGCACATGACCAGGCAAAATGACCTGAGATGCACCTACATTACATTAGAAATAAAAACGACACCATAAAAATTATGACAGAAACCCTTTAATCTGTAAACAGTGAACGTCTATATCACAACCGGTAAGAAAGGAATACGTCAAAGTTCTGTAAAGGGACACTGAAACATGTTCATTTTAATTATAAGTGAGCCCAGAGAGGTAGGGTAAGGAAAGTTTAGCGAAGACATTATATATGATAAGAAAAATTGGTCTAATTATAAAAATAGTATCATGATTTTCTATTTTTAGACTTATTAAATACAAACATCTCAGATGATGTGAAATGCCTGAAAACAATTGTGAGTGATCCCAATGGTCTGGGAGCTTGGTAAGTACAGTTTTTTTTAAAACATACTCTAAGCGGGTTATTTATCAAAGTCCGATTTTATCTCAACATTTTCTGCTACAAACTCAAACTGAAATCCGCTCGGGTTTTTTACGCTTAATCATTATTACATTTTCCCGAAAATTAGTTTTCCCGGGAAAAAATCCAATTTTCACATTTTTTTTTTTTGTATTTTTCATCAGAATCCTCCATCCTTGGGATTTAATAAATTCCCGAAAAATCCTTTATTTTTTAAAAGTCTGATTTTCTTCTAAAAAAAAAAATTACAAATTTTTCGGGATTTTTGGATTCGGAGTTTAGTAGAAAATCCCTTAAGCTTCTTTTCCTTCCCACCTTTGGCTCAGGACTGAAAATGTAGAAAGGCGCCTTCTTGGCATATTGAGCTGCATTTGTCAATTCTACGTTACATCATTTTCAAAAAGCTCCATCCCAGGTGAATTCTGCTTCCCCTTATGTATTAGACAGTTGTGATTGATTATGGTTAGGCTGCTGGGGGGAAGGAAAGGGGGTGATATTACTCCAATTTGCAGTGACTGAAGTTTATCAGAGCACAAGTCACATGACTGGGGGCACTTGGAAAACGGACAATATGTCTAGCCCCGTGTCAGATTTCAACATGAAATATAAAAAAATCTGTTTGCTGGTTTTAATTCAGATTTCTGCTGGACCAGCTCTATTAACGGATGCCTTTAAAAAATATGTTTTCCCACGACAGTATCCCTTTATATACTTAAAGAAATGAAACCTGATTTACTAATGTGACACAATAAGTATATAAGGTTTTCGTTGGGTTGGATATTTTTATCTTTTCTGAGATTCTGCATTTTTTTCCTTCACCTTTTGAAGACAAGTCTCGGTCTCCGTTTTTCTACTGCAGTTTTCTAAATAAAAATAAAATCTCAGATTTTTATCATTTTGCCACTGTTAGTTTGTATCAAAAAATGACATAAAGGAGATCCGTTTTGTAACAACGCCATCCCATTACCCTGTTCATAACCTTCCATTTTATTTTTTTTATTTCTTCTTTTTATAGGAATGCCTGGAAAAACAATTGTAAAGGAAAGAATGTCAGCTCCTATGTCAGAGGATGTTAGTCCTTGGAAAACGGAAGAGCAGAAAATTGTCAGCTGCTCTTCCTATGTAACCGGTTTAACCCAATCTAAACTCTCTGTCTCTGTCCTTGACTAATGATTCCCTTACTTATTAGACTCTCAATAAACCTCTATTGCACTAAGGCCAGTTATCCTTTGAGCTTTCACTTTGTTTTCCTGTAATATAGGATATATTTGTTGTTACATGAAATCTATGGTGTGCTCCTTTCATGTAAATATATTTTTGAACACATTATTTATAGTTCTATCAGACTATCAGAAATGGATATCCTGGATGGTCTTAAGATGGCCATAGACGTAACAATTACAATTTCTCCTGGGATAGATGTTTCCAGGTAAATTGTTCTCTTCAATACACACGTGTAGAGCTGAATGGTCAGATATACAATAGAAACAATAGAATTCTACCTGTATCTGATGATTCAGCACTAACAATGGTCAATGTTTGGGCACCCAATCAAAATTTTCCGTCCAGCTTGATCGATTTTTAGGAGATATAAGGTACAGTGATCCAAATTACAGTCTTCATCTGAAAACCCCAGGTCCCAAGAATTCCCTCATTGCTTGAGGACAACTCAGTATTTATTTGGCCCAGAAAGGTCCATGACGTGTCTCTGAAATTGGATCAAAATAGAGAAGGCTTCATGTGGAGAAAACCTCTTTGTGGTGGTATGCTGCTCAAGAAATTGGCTCGATCTAATATTCTAAACAATGAAGACACCCCAGTTTAAACCCTTTTGTGAACACAATGACTGTAGGACCACTTGAAGTTATTATTGTTTTTAATTCTTTTGCGTTTTCGAAACTCTCCAGTTCAGAAATCTGCTTACTAGTACTCTAGCAACCAGGCAGTGGTTTGAATGAGAGATTGGAGGATGACTAGAAGAACAACTGAATAGATTCTATAAATACATGTTAATAATAATAATAATAATAATAGATTAAATATACTATATAACAGACAAATACATTTTTGCCAGAGACTCTTATTTTATAGTTAGAAAGAGTCAGATGAGAAAGACAAGTAATTTAACATTTATCATAATAATGTAGACCAACTGAGATGTTGCTTACAATAGCACATTCTATGAAATACTAAAAGTTACCGTAAAAGTTGTCCACCACTTTAATCTATTAAAGTAAAAGTTTGAAAAGAGCTGTCCCTGGGTGGTCTTGAACCACCAAACTTTCAGTTAACAGCCGAACCGATTGCACCACAGAGAATCACATGCAGAGTCCTCTTTGGAACTAAGTTGCAGCTCTTCTTATGTCAACCTGAACCCACCCAAGATGGAGACTCGGATGGAATCATCAATGGTTGCTAAATTGAGTACAGTCATATTAATTGATGGTCCATACAGATGTAGGACATTCTAGTGTATATATATAAATTTCAGATATAGCATATCTTTGTATAATAGAATGAGGATAGGTTGTATCACATTGTACAGCTGCTTGTATTGAATTGACAATCCCGTAGTCATACAATTCCTTGGATAAATCATTTTATATTATCAAGTATGTATAAAGCTCCAACATAGACCACAGCGTTGTTTGTAAGATAAAACAAATGAAGGAAAATAACTCAGTGACAATTCAACCCCACCTAGGGGCAGTTGCATCAAGTTCCTTCCATAGGAAGCCAGTGGTCCACTTAAGCCCACATCATACTGGGCCACCTTTTAGCTCTTTTTGTTTCATAGTACTGTGTCTACCATAAAAAGCCAATTCTCCTTCAGAATCAACAGCAGCTTAGTGAAGGGCTTGTTCCGTTACACAGATACATTTGGTTATTATTAACCACAGGTCAACAAAGTGATGTTTCCTTTCATCCCAGACACATCATTGACGTTGAGCAAGTCCTGACTGCTGGAACTGGCTCACAGTTGTGTATGATGACACAATTGATCATGTGTATATTTACTTTTATTGTCATTCTTCACAGACAATACATCTCAACAAAGATTAGATTACAGTATTGGTGTCTCCATTGTAATGAA
The DNA here is from genome assembly GCF_017654675.1 of Xenopus laevis. NCBI lineage: Eukaryota > Metazoa > Chordata > Amphibia > Anura > Pipidae > Xenopus > Xenopus laevis. The sequence continues at coordinate 4,036,117 of NC_054388.1, read as the reverse complement.
AGAACCTATAAAGGAGTTCCTGGCCCAAAGAACCTACAATCTATTTATACTGGCTGAATTAGTTCTTACAACAAACCAGTATGGCTGACGTGTTCTCTATAGTTTGCAATATTATCTACTTTGTTTTTGTTTGTGCCATTTAAGCAATGGCAAAGATGCTTTGCGTGTTTTGCATAGTGGTCTACAAACCCCCCAACAGATGTTTATATTGCCAGCAGTTTTTGTCATGCGGAAGGTGGCACCTAAAAGGGAACCCACAATCAGCAGGAACCCAAACAGACTTCAGGTGCATCCCCTAAAGAACTTGGCCACAACTACTGTGCTGAAGTCTTGGGGGCAAATTCATCAAGGGTCGAATATCGAGGGTTAATTAACCCTTGATATTCGACTTGGAAAATAGTTCGATCGTACGATCGAAGGAATAATCGTTTGATTCGAAGGATTTTAATCCAACGATCGAAGGATTATTCTTCAACCAAAAAATTTAGCCAAGCCTATGGGGACCTTCCCCATAGGCTAACATTGGGTTTGGTAGCTTTTAGGTGGCGAACTAGGGGGTCGAAGTTTTTTCTTAAAGAGACTTCGACTATCGAATGGTCGAATAGTCGAACGATTTTTAGTTCGAATCCTTCGATTCCAAGTCGAAGTCATAGTCGAAGGTCGAAGTAGCCCATTCGATGGTCGAAGTAGCCAAAAAAAACACTTCGAAATTCGAAGTATTTTTTCTTCTATTCCTTCACTCGAAGTTATTGGTGTTATTTCCAAACCAAGAATTTAGCAAACCAGAACTTGAACGTTTTTAGGTGCCATTCCCAGTCGGGATAGGCTGATCCATGTTTTTGTAAAAGTATGCATGTATTCTCAGAATAAATATGGGATTGTGTAGAGTCTGTTTCTACAACCTGTGTTCAAAGACTTTAAATCCTTTCCACTCCCTCAAACTGGTCTCTCTTTTTGTCTTCTGCCTTGGACCATTTCATGGCCTTGCAGAGAATTCCAGATGCAGATAGGTTGGAGGAATTGTATCCAGTTCTGGTGGCTGATTCCTAATTAACCGCAGCTGAGCTAATTAGCCAATTACCTGCAATGCTGCCCATACCTGGGAGAGCTCCGGTTCCAGGATTCTGGCTCTGATTCTGTATTCACTGACATCCACAGGCAAATAACTGAGCTTGGTGCAACCATTTTTGTCCCAGGTATGTTTTTCAAGCCGAGTATTTTCTGCTAGTGCAGAATAAGTGGATTTGATATTCCTTGATTTGCTACATGGAGACTAGAGGAGATCAAATATAATTTCTGGATTGTTACACATTATTTTATCAGTCTAGTATGTTAGTACTGTGTTTATCATACGAGTTGCACCATATTGGTTATTAATAGCCATTCTGTGTAACACTGTATCTCTGCAAACCCTTTGCATTTAGGGCCACTCAGTACCGTATATACTCGAGTATAAGCCGTCCCGAGTATAAGCCAAGGTACCTAATTTTACCTCCAAAAACTAAGAAAGCTCATTGACTCGAGTATAAGCCGAGGGTGAGAAATGCAGCAGCTTCTGGTAAGTTTCAATAAAAAAATTGAGGGTTTCTGCTCCCATTGGAGGTGCCGGTGAATATTCTTGGAGACTATTCTTGGACGCTGGTGACTATTCTTAGACGCCGGCGTTTTTCGCGCTTGGCCTGAGTATAAGCCGAGGTAGAGTTTTTCAGCATATTTTGGGGGCTGAAAAACTCGGCTTATACTCGAGTATATACGGTAATTGTATACTGTGTATAGCACTACAGGTCCTTTACTGTATGTTCGAGCCATTTAGTTGGAAAGGGTTGATTTTCTATGTCTAGAACATACTGATACTGGTACCACTGCAGCTGACCATGGATGATCTTGTTGGTTGAGTTGTCAGTGCAAGACCTTGGTATCTAGAACATTCAATATGTTAGATGTGTTCTGCTGCATATGTTCGATCCCAGCCTTTGAGTTGTAGGCCGTTTGATATACTAATGCTGTATAGGGTTGCGTTGTTTTGTTGTTGGAGGCCATGACAAGCATGCAACCTGCATTTCGCAGAGATTTTATGCAAATGGCAAGTCCATAACTGTTTCAGATCAGTTATCCTCAGTATAAAAGAACAATAATTGATTTGCTAATGGCGTCAGTGACCCCCCATTTTAAAGCAGAAGTAGAGAAAGACCCCACTCTGTAAAAAAATAGAATGAAAAGATGCCGTCCCTGGGTGGGCTTGAACCACCAACCTTTCGGTTAACAGCCGAACGCGCTAACCGATTGCGCCACAGAGACTTGTTTGGATTGTGCTTTTCAGAGGCATATGAGCCACCGCAACAGATCACTGGTTTTGGTATCAGTTGTAACACTGGAAAGTGTGATATCATTGGGATGCAAGGTAGTCACTAAATACATTTGAATCTGTTATATATGTAAGCACCATAAGAACTTGATTTGGGCTTGACCCACAAACTTCTCAGGTGAAGCGCAGAACTGGTTGTTTTAAAAAAAATTAGGCTAGTTCTGCAACTTAATTTGCGTTGTATGACATAATGGAAAGTGTGCGACAGGTTCCACCGAGATTTGAACTCGGATCGCTGGATTCAAAGTCCAGAGTGCTAACCATTACACCATGGAACCCAACCTGATCATGTTTTCTGTGTTGCAACTTAGACCCTTTGATAAAGTGCATTTAGGGACACTTATTGTGCCAGGTCAACTGTGCAAGGTATCTTGGGTCACAGAAGGGATTCTTAACTTACATATTAAGACCCAAAAGCGGGACCTTTTCTAGTTGGGTCTCAAAAAGGTCATAAATGAAAGAGCACAAAATATTCAAAAACTGTCTGGCAATATAAGTACCAGAAGTTTGACAGGTAAGCTGTTGAGCCACAGCCTGTTTTGGTCCAGAAAACCCCAGCAGATGTCTAGATCATAGTTTCTTGCAGAAGTTTTTGTTATGGAACCTAAAGCAAAGCCCGTAGTCGGCAGGATTCGAACCTGCGCAGGGAAACCAAGTCCATCGCCTTAACCCACGAGTCCCCAACCTTTTTAACCCGTGAGCCACATTCAAATGTAAAAAGAGTTGGGGAGCAACAAAAGCATGGAAAAGTCCCTTGGGTGCCAAATAAGGGCTATAATTGGCTATTTGGTAGCCCTATGTGGGCTGGCAGCCTACAAGAGGCTCTACTTGGGACTATAATTCGTTTTTATACAATTAAAACTTCATTTCAAGCTTGAAATTCCAAAATAAGCCCCTTCTTTGTGGACCCTGAGAGCAACATACTAGGGGTTGGAGAGCAACATGTTGCTCACGAGCTACTGGTTGGGGATCACTGCCTTAACCACTCGGCCACGACTACTGCACGGGTGTTTATTAAACAGGAATGCAGAATACAGTACTTTGAGATCTTTAGAGGCACATAAAACAATTACTACAGTGATCCCCAACCTGTGGCTCGTGAGCTACATGTTGCTCTTCCACCCCTTGGATGTTGCTCCCAGTGGCCTCAAATCAAGGGCTTATTTTTTTAATTCCTGGCTTGGAGGCAAGTTTTAGTTGTATAAAAAACAAGTGTACTGCCATACAGAGTCTCCTGTAGGCTGCAATTCCTCATAGGGGCTACCAATAGCCAGTCATAGCCCATATTTGGCATTCCCAGGAACTTTTTGCATGTTTGTGTTGCTCTCAAACTTATTTCTACATTTGAATGTGACTCAAAAAAGGTTAGGAACCCCTGCATTACTCGATAACATTTTTAGCAATTTCGAATTTGCCGCATTTATTGTCAGGAAACTAAAACAACCACGTAGTCGGCAGGATTCGAACCTGCGCGGGGAGACCCCAATGGATTTCTAGTCCATCGCCTTAACCACTCGGCCACGACTACCTCTGTAGTGTTTGTTGGGATACCATAACTTTCTGCTGTCAGTCCAGAGTTCCTTGGGCAATACTGGATGTGACATGGATGCAATGTTAATTAATGTAATCAGAAGATACTGAAAAAACAAAGTAGTGGTCATTTGAAGAAACTTTTGATAAACAAAAATAATTTTGGGGTAATTTATCTTAGCAGAGTTGAGAAGCATTACAGTTCGGAGTAGAAAATATGTTTTTACGAAAGAAAGAAAAATGCTAAAAAAACATGTGGGGGGGGAAAAGTGTTTCTGCCCGGTTTCGAACCGGGGACCTTTCGCGTGTGAGGCGAACGTGATAACCACTACACTACAGAAACCTTGTTGTAAGCTTTTTTAACCCATCTGAAACCCACAATGCACAAATAATTTTGGATGACTCAACACGCGTGAAATTGCTGCTGCCATTTTCTATGTCGCATATAACGGTTACATGAAAGTCAGGTTCATCTTTATAGCTGCACCCAGAATTCCGTTCACAATCCCTGACCTGATCATGTAATCCAGACTATGGACATATATCGACAGTATTGTTTAAATGTAAGAATGTGATATGCAGTCAGATTGTGAATTGATCCCAGTAACACAACACAGGTTCATTCAATGCTTAAATAACTTTCCTTTGAGCAACAACAAAGGTTCCACCGAGATTTGAACTCGGATCGATGGATTCAGAGTCCAGAGTGCTAACCATTACACCATGGAACCTCCACATGATATTTTATTGAGTAACGTGGAACAGATTACACAATCTGCCCGTCCTTGTGTATTGTAGTGATGTGCGGGTCGAGTTTTTCCCGACTTCCGACTTTCCTTTATAAACATGCACCAACCCACCACTGCGATGATGTCACAAAGGGGGCAGAACAAACAGGCACAAAGCGATGAAGCTGGAAGGTGGCAGTTGAAGGTGGCAGGTGGGGAGAGCAGAAGGAAGGGCTCGACCCGGACCTGCCCGCCACCCGCAAAGAGGGGTGCGAGGTCGGACCTGCGGGTGCCGAGGGTATCGGGTCGGCCCGCAAATCACCAGTGTATTGTATTGTATTTTGTGTGCGCAAGGGGAGCTTTCTGTTCATTACCTTATGGGTGCCTTTCTATGGTGGCTGAATATCCCAGAATCCAAGAATAATTAAAAACATTTCTTTATTTTTTGTTTTCGCATAAAGAGATAAGTGTGTAACCATGGGAAAAAATATGATTACTGAAATATTTTAGAAACAAAAAGATACAAGACTTAAAATTACGGAGGACAAAAAAATAAGTGTTTCTGCCCGGTTTCGAACCGGGGACCTTTCGCGTGTTAGGCGAACGTGATAACCACTACACTACAGAAACCTTGATGTTTGCCCGTGCCCCTACATGCAGCAATAGTGGAAGATGTGTGAAGTCAATCCTAGCTAACAGACTATATGTACACCAAGTACTTAAAGCTTTACATTTTTCCTAAAAATAATCTTCCCCGCCATGGGAATGGCTTTAGAGCTTAGTCTGTTTGGATCTTGGGCAGAGACAGAGCAATATTATTTTTGACTGCCTGGGGTCAGTGACTGCCATTTTAAAGACTTCAAAATTCAAAATCTTCAAAAAACGAAGACCAACTTAGAGAGACATTATAGAAACATTCTAAAAGGAAGTCGTCCCTGGGTGGGCTTGAACCACCAACCTTTCGGTTAACAGCCGAACGCGCTAACCGATTGCGCCACAGAGACAACCATGCTGTGGGTCACTTAGCTAGAGCAGAAATTTGTCATCAATGGGTCAGGACTTTCAAATGTGATCCAATGGTGCTTTGATGTGGTCCCTATAATAGTGTCACATTTCTTGCTACAATAAAAATGAGTGCTTGCCCCTGGTCCATTCCCTTTAATGCTTTTAGTGCTGGCAAAACAACAGTAAACATTGAAAACTCCTGAGAACACCTGATCTTACACTAGCATTGGCTAAAGGATCAGCCTTTAATACATTTCAACATGAGGTTTTTAAACAAAAGTGCTTGACCCTCATCTACTTGTCTATCTGAGCATATGGTAGCGAGGTTGTCCAAACTGTCAAATGAAAAAGGAGGTCTCAGACAGGGGTTCAAAAGGGAATCTTTGCAAATTCTTTAGGACAATGTCAAGGTCTCAGGAGGGTACACATTTTGTCTGGAGGCAGCTTTGAAGTATATCCTAATTAGATAATGTTCTGCCATAAGATACATGTAGAGACTCCTAGGGCTACAATATGAACCTTAAGGGTAAGGGCCAGGGCCGCCATCACAAATCGCAGGGCGCCAAACGAAAAAATTTCTTGGGCTGCACCCACCACAAGCCCCACCTACAGGTCCACCCCCCCACCACACACTAAAAAAAAAAAAAAACATTGGTGGCTATGGTTCCCACATGTTATTAAAAATATATTGGTGGTCAGGGCCCCCCATTAAAAAATATTGGTGGCTAGGACCCCACATGGGGAAAAACAATTGGTGGCCAGGGCCCCCCACTTGTAAGAAAATTGGTGGTCAGGGCCCCACCACACAACAGGGACCACAAAGGATTACCTTTAGGGGGCCCTGCCATGTTGCCCTTACTTCATTAGTGTGGCCCACCTGCTGTCAGTGAGCTGCCAACTACAGAAGGGAGGAGGGGAGCACAGGTGGCTGCATCTTCTTCCAGTGACAGCATTTTCTTCCCTTATTGGTCACAGAATTTGAAGTCCTGGTTAAGCTGCATGGTCATTGGATGAGCTGGAGGAGAAGTTCAAACCTCAGCTATCCAATCCCTGAGCAGCTCAACCGGGACTTAAAATCAGTGACCAATAAGGGAAAGGAATGGACAGAAGATACCTCCCCTTGTGCTCCCACCCTGCCTTCCCGAAGTCAGCAGCTCTCCGAAAGCAGGGGGGCCTGGCTAATAAAGTGTGGCGTGGCTGGGCCCCCCCTTACCTTCGGGGCCCCCTACAACTCTCCCCACTGTCCCTCCCTGATGGCTGCCCTGGTAAGGGCACACGCTAAGATTTGGGGAGATTTAGTCACCCAGCGACAAAACATCTCTTCTTCGGGCAACTAATCTCCTCGAAAAGCCTTCCCGCCAGCTTCATTTTCCGAAGCTTCGCCCGAAGTTTCTTCATGAGGCAACTTTGGCAAACTAAGATTTCCCAGTGCCATCCCACCGGCGATTCACATTCTAGCCGGCGGGAGGCATTTCAGGGAGATAAGTCGCCCGAAGAAGAGGCAATTTGTCGCAGGGCAACCAAATCTTCCCGAATCTTGGCATGTGCCCTTACCCTAAGTGTGTTAGGTACTGGGTGTTTATCAAAATCTTTTTATATTTTATTCCTAGTTTTGCAGTAGGTTAGTCATTCAAAGAGCCCCATAGGCTTAAGATATCCCTCTCAGCTTCCAACCCATTCGTTTTAGGACTTCTGGCCCTTAAATGAAGAGATACTTCCTTTTGAGTATTGGCCAAGGTGGACAAATTGAGATCTGTGCCGAGTCTTTATACTAAGCTCTCCGCGGCCAAGCTGGAGCAAATACAATTATTATTGTGCAATGCTGTTTGAATGCAGTTAACCTTTACCCCAAAATAATGCCTGCCTACTTACTGAAACTGTGGATTCCAAAAGAATATAGAAAACAATATATAAATAATGCGTAAGTAAAGTTTATTTGCGAAACTTACACAGTAGTATAGAATTTGGGATTATTTCTTGGGTGAGAGGTTTGAGGAGACACAAAAACGTTGTGACTGATTTGGTAACTGTACGAACACCCACCCACAATGAAATATTTAGCATCCTCTTGTGTATGAGCTTAGGTCTCTTCCTTTACAGTATCTGCTCCAAACGCTCCTAAAACATAAAGAAAGACATATGAGTAGGATGTTATCAAATGCAGACAAAGGAGCATTCTATCAGTCTGTTGGTCTATCGGTGTATTGGAAAACGCCAACTGTTGAAGATATGTATCCTACTTTTTAACCTCATCAATAAAAGCCATAACCATATTTGTGATGTAAATTTGCTAAACCAGCCCTTGAGGTTTAGGATGAGGTTAAATCAGGTAATGCATGATGACTGTTCAAAGAAACAAATACCTCAACCTTTTTTTTGGCCAATTATGGATAAGTATTGAAGATCTGCCACTCAGATGCTACATATGATTCACATCACAGTCTCCATATCTCATTGTGACTTTCCCTGGATTGGAACTTAAGGTGAACATACATGCTTGACCATACATGCTTGACCATACATGCTACAGCTACGATCTATCCAAGAAAACACTGGCACTCAAAGGCTAGTTTTCTTGGACAGTTTGCTGAGGAGGGTGCCGATCCCTCCAACACCGTGCACCAGGCGCTGAATTGCTGAAGGCCAGGGTGTGCGAGCGGGCTACAACACATTGCACAGCTACGATCTATCCCACGACCATCGGTCGTACGAGAGATCTTTTCTCCACTCTACTAATGTTCAGAGATGAATCTTCAGAGATGCACATGAAAACAAAGATTCTTTAGCTCTATCTGATGATTCAGCATTAATGTTATCTATGTTACTCCACAACCCCCTAGACATGATGCCAACGTATCAAACTTGCAAATTCACTTACCAAGCACTGAGTCCATTGGGGTCTCTCACAATCCTTTTAAGACACCTCACATCATCCTCAATGTTACTGTTCAGTAAATCTAAGAATGAAAAAGGCTAAAATAAGTAGACGTTCCCCTCAAATGTCACCATAATATCCTTCTTGCCTTTCGAAATTGTTGATTTGCACGGGGCACAATCCCCAAAAATTCTTAGAATATCTATGTAAAAACAAAACACTGGGGGTCTCTAGAAAGGTGAAGCTGTTCCATTAAATTGTATTGAGACGAGTGATCTCTTACTTCTACAAGACATTCCACAGAGGTTCTTGCGCCCTACGGTTCTACCATCATCGCACCACCAGTAGCTGTTGATCTGGAAGATGCCATACTCTGTTGGACTTCGATTGAGGTAAGTGTCATAGCGGCTGGCTTGATAAGCTAAGCACACATCTGCAGGAAGAAATTGTATTTGGAAGTAAGGAAAGGTAAGAAGAAATATGTGGAAACAATCTTGGTTTGGAAGAAGGCAATAAGATGAAACAAGAAAGCCAAGACATTTTGGTGAAGAAAGGGCAGAGTATAAAGAAAATAAGAATGAGATGAACAATCAGATAAGATACTTACAGTCCCCCGTGGTATATCCTTTGATGCCAATAACTCCCCCATTTCTAATCGCCCTCACCACACTGCACCTATCTAATGCCCAGCTGTCAGGGGCAAATGCTGCGGTGATCATAAGCAAAACAAAGACCTTCATGTTAGAGCTCTGCACTGGGCCAAGTTCCTACTCTGTATGGGCAGTGTCCAGATGAGCTGCACAGGGTACATCAAGCAAGTCACATTCCCTATTTAAATACTATCCACAGTACAGACTGTGCCCACTCAGAGACCAGAATTATTTGCCCTTTGCAATATTTCCCACTTCCAGTAAAGCCATTTTCATTTCATTATCAATGACCTGCTGTGAAAAGATGACATTATCAGATAAACTGGTCACAAGAGCAGCTTTCCCAAAAATTCTTGTCATTGACCTCAAGGGTCTGTCTAAGAGAACGGCCATTGGCAGCACATTGAACAATTTTTGCAAAAGCCTCACGGAGATTACAAAATAGATAAAAAGTAAAATAGAACAAGACTGTTTATTGTGACTACCAGTAATGTGATGCAATTTATAGTATTTGTGATGAAATTTATATAGATGTGGTCTTGGGTGCTGAGAAGAAACTTGTTGGGAGGTACAAAGTTACTACAAGTTTATCCAGGTTCAGATAATGGCCAAGATCCAGTTCCTTAAAGGAGAACTAACCCCCCCCCCCAATAATAAAACCCCCTACCCACTACCCTACATAGTCCCACTCCTTCACATAGGTGATTACCACTGAACATTACTCATGTGTAGGTGCAGGGTAAGCACAGTGGAGCTCATGGACGCCATCTTCTGACTCTTCGGGTCCTCTTCCTTCCCTTCAAAAAATTCCAGCACTTTTGTTGCATGCGCAGTTGCTACGAACTGGAAGACTGCGCCAACTGCACATGCGCCAATATGGCGTTCACTTCCCGAAGAATACAGAAGAGCTGGAAGATGGTGCCCATGAGTTCCGCTGATCTTACTCTGCACGTATACATGAGTAATGAATATGGTGCAATCACCTATGCTGGGGGGGAGCAGGGAGGGAGACTATGAAGGGTTGTGGGTTTTATTATTGGGGGGTTTAGTTCTCCTTTAAAACTGTGGGTTCCAGTGCTTATAGAACACATTTTACCTAGTAAGAAATCAAGGAAAATGAAGAAAGAATCACAAATTTTCCCCTACTTTTTTAATGTACTGTTAATGATTGGGATTGTAAGCTCCACTTAGATTTGACGCTCCATTGCAGATGAGGTGAAGTGAATAATAAACAATATCTATCGGTAAAGGTGCCGTGTTACGTGTCAGCCTTATACAATATGAAGGATAATTACAATTACAGTCCTGGGGACAGCGAGCAGAGGGGAAAGAGAAAAAAGAAAAAGAGAAGGAGAGAAGACAAGAGATGGGGATAACATGAAGAAAGAAGAAAAATAAAGAGGGATATTATTAAAGGGGACAGAAGAAGGTTTGAAGGAAGTATTAAAAGGAGACAAGTTTGGAGAAAAGGTGGAAAGGAGATGAAAAAACATAAAGTGATACACATGTAGAAAATCTAAAAAAAAATTTGGAATTGGTCTTTGATCTGGTATAACTGTCCATATAGTATAAAAGGTCAAAACTGGCCAAATTGCTTGAGCCAATCTGTGTAGCAGTTAGTTAGTAGACCAGTCAAAGGCTACATCAAAGAGAAGAGACAGGTTAGTAGACCAGGTGTGAACTGCTAGTCCAGGGGTCCCCAACCTTTTTTACCCGTGAGCCACATTCAAATGTAAAAAGAGTTGGGGAGCAACACAAGCATGAAAAAGTCCCTGGGTGCCAAATAAGGGCTGTGATTGGCTATTTGCCTGCAGGAGGCTCTACTTGGCACTATACTTCGTTTTTATGCAATTAAGCCTAGAATTCAAAAATAAGCCCCTGCTTTGAGGACACTGAGAGCAACATCCAAGGGGTTGGAGAGCAACATGTTACTCACAAGCTACTGGTTGGGGATCACTGTGCTAGTCTAAGGAGTCAAGTGTAAAGGTTTATAGTAGAGATAAGATATGCCAAAACTGGGTATTCTGTGAGATATTAATGCTTCCACAATCTGAGTGATATTTCTACTGACGTTGCGTTAAGGCACATTCACTTCCCAGTACTGTGTCAGCCCTGAAAGTCAAATCTCCTTCATTTCTGGTTAGTGAATGGCTTTTTCCGTTACATAGATATAGCGGCTTATTATTAACCATATGTCAACAAAAGTCACATTTCCTTTCATCATAGGACACTGCACAAGTTGTGACTGCTATAACTGACTCACAGTTGTCTATGATGACACAACTTTTACTGAACTCTCTTCATAGATAGCTAGTACTTTGCATAGATTACGGTATTGATGGTCTCCTTTGTAAATAAAGCACCTTTTAAGGAGGTTCTGGCCCAAAAAAAGTGAAGGTCCCTTGGATCTTGCCATCCCACTGGGGTTACCCAACTATGTGTAAGGTCACAGTAGTTGATAGATGATCTAGGTTCTTCTAACAGAGTTGAGGCTCCAAACATTACAAGCCAATAAAAAACTTCACTCTGGAGAACCACAGAACTCATCCAATCACATTTGTAACGCACAACATGTTTCTAGTGATCCTTCATCAGGTGTTCATTGACTTAATGAGTTACAGTATATGGTTCTCCAGAGTGAAATGTTGACATGTAATGTTTGGATGGCTTGATGAAGCCACTACTTTGTTAGGGTGGTGACACACAGGGAGATTAGTGACCAAGTGATAAATCTTCACTATTGTGGGCGACTAATCTCCCTGAAATGCCTTCCCACTGGCAAGAATGGGAATCACCGGTGGGATGACATACATGTAATTTCAAAGCAACACACATGCCATCCCAACGGCGTTTCCCATTCTTGCCGGTGGAAAGACATTTCGGGGAGATTAGTCGCCCACATCATTGGATTTTCTGATGGTTATCATGTCCAGATTCCTCTTTTTATGATATTTTTCATTACTTACTTATCCACTATAGCTAGAAATGCTTCCATGATAGGGGTAATCTGCTCAAACTCCCACCTCCGCAAACCCATGTACTTTTCTTGGGAAACTTGTCCAGTCTAGATATCTGCTACACTTCCGTCATTTTTCCCAAGTTGCTGCTGCTTGATAACAGATGCCATGTGTCCTACCAAGCTTGCTCCACTCAACTCTACTTTTTTGTTGGCTTTGCAAGTGCTGAATTCTTCTTTATTCGTTATTGCTTATGACCGCTACATTGCTATCTGCAAACCACTGCACTATTTTTACTATCATGAGTAAAAAGGCGACAGCCTTGTTCATTATCGGTACATGGGTGGCTGGCCTTTGCAACTCAGCAGTCTTCTGCAGCTCGATCACAGAGCTCCCGTTGTGCTCACACCATAAAATAAACCATTTCTTCTGTGACATGGCTGCCATTTTAAAGCTCACATCCCGGGGGAACCCACAGAGCGGAGATCATCATTTACAATAAGGGTGTTCTAATAGGTTTGACCTCCTTCTCCTTGACTCTCACATCTTATGTCTATATCATTTCTACCATTCTGAAAATCAAGTCTGAAGAAAGGCGAAGTAAAGCCTTCTCCACGTGCGCTTCTCATTTAACAGTAGTCATCTTGTTTTATGGCACCATAATGTGCATGTACATGAGGCCAACCTCTCCCTACTCTTTACGTCAACACAAGAATTTTTTTCCCTGTTGTATGTGGTTATATCCCCATTGGCAAATCCTCTGATTTATTGCCTGAGAAATAAAGATGTTAAAAGCGCTATTAAGAAAATTCGGAGTACAGAAAATACAAGGACTATAGCTATTAATAAACAGTATTAAATAAAAATCTAAAAAAACATTTGATGTGCATAATTGTATTACCTAGAGTATTATAGTGTTCAGTCATTGTGAATGTGCTCTTACATTATTGGGTGAAAGTGTTTGTGTATTCTGGTTCTCTGGATCTAGAAAAATCTGGGTGCATGAACATTGTTCCATAAAGTGGTCCAGTTTGCACATATTTTGGATAGTTTCCATTGCAAATGGCTGTAATGCCCCATGTTTCTCTAGATCCATGAAAGTGTTCATATTCTAATGCAATATAGATAGTTGCAACATAGATGTAATAAACAACATGTTCCTACCTCTGAGAATGGCTAAGCACCTTCAAACATGGAAGGAGCCATCAAGCTACACTAGAAAGGAATGGCATCACAAATGGTCCTCATATTAAATTCAGTTGAAGAAGCTGAGTAGGTCCTTCAGATTATTAAGATTCTGGAAAACCAGGAGAAGATTATGGGAAAGAAATATTTTAGGCTGGAAATATAAACACCACTTTCAAGAAACTTGAAGCTCTAGGGTAAAGGTTGACTTGATCCATCTGGAGGGTCAAAAGCAATCATGGGGGGGCAACCTGAAAATCTAGTGTAACTACAGCTGAAGGTTTATCTTCTGGAAAAAGTTTTACACACCAAGGAAAGCCAAAGCACACATGCATAATCCACACTTCATCGATATAGTGTCATTTAAAGTATTTCCTTGTCTGTAATGCAGAATAAAGTGATTTTATAGTTGTCTCCACAAGGTGTTGCTGTAGCACCACTTTTTCACAGGATAACTGATGAACCTAATGCAGCGTTGTACAGTTTGAGAATAGAGCCAAAATAAGTGCCACATCAAATTGTATTATGTTGCTGCTGCGACTTTTTGGAAAATGTTGACAAAATTTCCCCATAGGCCTTTTTTAGGCAGAATTTTTTTTTTCATGACAATTGTGCAACTAAATGGAAACCGTAGTCGGCAGGATTTGAACCTGCGCGGGGAGACCCCAATGGATTTCTAGTCCATCGCCTTAACCACTCGGCCACGACTACTACATGGGAACCACTTTCAAGTGGCTACTTAAAGCTGCACAATAGAGATAAATTCAGGGCCACTATCCAAAATCGTGGGGCCCCTTACAAGTTCTTTATATGGGACTAGGACAAAAGGTGGAACTTGATGGATGTTTTTTTTTTTTCAACCACAGCTACTATGGTACAAACTCAAATTATTTTACTGAAAAGCAGGGTTGTAACCATGGAGGAAACTACTGGGGGACCCAGGAACTATTGAGGGACTGTTTATAAAAAATGGTTTCTTTCCAATTTAAGGGGATTAAACGAAAGTGGGAAAGAAAGAAAGTGGGAAAGAAAGAAAAGAAAGAGGGAAAGAAAGAAAGTGGGAAAGAAAGAAAGAGGGAAAGAAAGAAAAGAAAGAGGGAAATAAAGATAGTAGGAAAGAAAGTGGGAAAGAAAGAAAAGAAAGAGGGAAATAAAGATAGTAGGAAAGAAAGTGGGAAAGAAAGAAAAGAAAGAGGGAAAGAAAGAAAGAAAGAAAAGAAAGAAAGAGGGAAAGAAAGAAAAGAAAGAGGGAAATAAAGATAGTAGGAAAGAAAGTGGGAAAGAAAGAAAAGAGGGAAATAAAGATAGTAGGAAAGAAAGTGGGAAAGAAAGAAAAGAAAGAGGGAAATAAAGATAGTAGGAAAGAAAGTGGGAAAGAAAGAAAGAAAGTGGGAAGGAAAGAAAGTGGGAAAGAAAGAGGGAAAGAAAGTGGGAAAGAAAGAAAAAAGTGAGAGAAAGAACAAAATGAGAAAGCAAGAGAGATAAAGAAAGTGGGAAAGAAATAAAAAAGAAAGAAAACGATAAAGAGAGGAAGAAAGAAAAAAGTGAGGGAGAGAAAGAAGTGCACTATTCCCATAATGCAGTGGGCCTAATCTGTCAGAGAGGAATGTGTTCTGACTCCCAGTGTCCCAGATAAGGGGAAAGGCAAGAGCGGAGAACGAGAACACAAATGTGAGGCTGAATCTTTTCTTTTATTCACTTACAACATTGTTAGAAGAACAGACGTGTCCCTCTATGAATGCCTGTGTATTTATATATATATATATATATATATATATATATATATATATATATATATATATTTATGGTACAGCAGAGAAGAATGCCATTAGGAGCTGACAATGTTCTGCTTTCTGGGTGGGTTGAGAGAAATTATTTTAGGGGGGTGAAGGAGATTTGTTTCCTCTCTGGCTGGAGATGTGTCTGTTGCACGTTCCTGCTCCATGTCTGCTTTGTTCTGTCTGCACCAGTAATAATAAGCTGATTTTGCTCATATAAACGTTTCTTATGTATATAAAATCTTTCTATATCATGTGATAGAGTGTACGGAACACAAATTCCTGAATCTTCACGATTACATCAATCTTTGTATAAAGGGTCACTTTTTAAAAGCCTTAAAATATATCTCCTGCTCCTGAAAGCAACCCCTTCTTACAACCTTCCCCCAGATTCCATCTACTACTGTCTACCTACATCTACTACACTATATACCCCTCCCTATAACTCCTCCTATTGCTCCATATACCCCTCCCTATAACTCCTCCTACTGCTCCATATACCCCTCCCTATAACTCCTCCTATTGCTCCATATATCCCTCCCTATAACTCCTCCTATTGCTCCATATACCCCTCCCTATAACTCCTCCTATTGCTCCATATAACCCCCATAACTCCTATTATTTAAGTGATTTGGTGGCAGTGGCTGTTACCAATTTGTACATATAACACACTGCAATAAAACATTAAAATATGACAAATCAAATATTTGATGTTTGCTGTGATTTTGCTGCCAGTTGTTATTCCTTTAAACTACAGCTAGAGAAAGCACACAGACCAGGAATTTTAATCCTGTTTAATCCTATTAAATTAGAGACTCATACTAAATATCACAGAGCAGTTGAGAACATAGGACTCTATGGGAAATGGCATTACGATATTTCAGGGCTTCTTTCTTGATAACAAATTTCTGGATATTAGATTCAGTTATTCTGTTTACATTCATGTTATTCAATGAAAACAAATGTAGCCGAAAGGAAAAGCCGCACAGTCCCTGGGTAAAGTCTGTTAATGATTTGGGAAAAGATAAACGGAGGTGAGTAATGTTTATCCTCTTACGTAGAAGTGCGAGGCCTACGCGGAAGTATCTCTCAAGCAAGCTCAGCCTCGCCGTATTATGCTAGGTAAGAAAATGTGAAATTTGGGGTTTTGCTGAAATAGCAAGTAGAATTTTCCACTTGCATCTGTTGTATGGGAAATTTTGTTGAAATTTTTGTCACTTAGTAGAAGACAATGTCCATGGCAAAACTCTTCGGATGTGGAACATATTGCAATAATTTGAAGGCAATCTGCTGCTTGTATTGAATGAGGAGTATTGCTGGGTTGAATATTAGGGAAGGAAGCTGTTTGTGGTTGAGGCTGCTTTTAAAAAAGATTGAGTCCGATTCAGCACAGAAATGTTGAAATGATCAACTCCAGCTGACTTGTATATGATTTCCTGCAGCATTTTGTAGAACTTGAGGGACATCTTCTTCTTTTATAACGTTGACCATGAATTTACTGTGTTCATTTACGTCGGCAGTAACAGTTTTATGAGAGGCTTCTATTTAATCCTGTCGTTTAGAACCAAGCACCTCCCTCTGCTTCTCCAGCATTCTGTACATTCAGTTTTCCTAGGTTACCCAACTATTATGTCTGTATACAGAATGGCAGACTGTTAAAATGGGACGGGCTTTAAATAGAACCTCGTAAAAACACCACTTGCGTCTGTTTTCTGCCCAGCATCTCTTTTCTCATGAACGTGAGCATTTAAAATAGTCATGCACCTAAAGTTTAGTGAGGCTTGCCCTCAGGCTGGTACATTTTTAGTAGAAGAGGAGCAAAACTCAGCATGAGAAGTAACAACTACAATTGTTATCCTTACTGTGAGTTCAAACAGGCCCCACAGCCCAATAAAAAAGTAAATGTCTATAGAATTTGCCAGTCTGGGCCTGCTGCGGGGGGTGTAGCCGAAAACTTGGCACCTTCCAAGCGATTCTACTTTTTGTTCTCCTGTGAAAAGTTTAAATGGCTTTGACTTCACTCCCAATGTCTCGTCTGGTTTTTAATCAACTGTGAAATATTCTAACAATATTAGACATATGATAATAGGAGCTCCAGAGATGAGGCAAATAGCCCAACTATCTAAAATATTACATTACCAACAGTCCTTTTATTTATTTGCAGTGCGCAGATATTAGCGTGAGATAAAAACTCCTGGTTTTGCTTTGTGTTCCAGATGATTCATGAATTCATGTGAATTTGTCAAGTGAAATGGAGACTGTGGTCATTGTGGCTATTGGTGTCTTGGCCACTATATTCTTGGCCTCCTTTATGGCGTTGGTTGTGGTTTGCAGGCAGAGATACTGCAGAACAAAGAACCTGCTGACACATTACAATAACAAGTAAGTGCTATTTGGTCAAGTCTTTTTTACTTTTCATCTTATTCCATCCCAAGATCTACAACAGAAACCATTTCCAGATATGACAGCATGCATGGGACAAACTTTTCAAGTAACAGAAATATTATCTCCCAAAAATCTTTAAAGAAAAAATAAAACTCAACAAAGAATTAGGATAAATAATGCTACACCTTACGTTTAAGATTCTGTACCTGCCCGAGGTCACTAAAGCCCTTCAGCAAATAAGATCTGTCCGTCACAACATCAAACTAGGATTTTTTTAGGCTTTAGTCCTCAAGTAGTTCTAATAAAATAAATTATAACAACTTCATAACAGACATTTTAATTTCAGTAGCAATTAATCACTTCTACTCTGTTGTATTTTTTAAAGACCAACAGTGGATTTAATTGGAGCCATGGAAACACAGTCAGAACCATCCGATCTGGAACTGGATGATGTGGTCATCACAAACCCTCACATAGAAGCCATCTTGGAAGATGAGGACTGGATTGAGGATGCCTCGTAATTTTCCAGATAACATTGCTCTTTTATTTAATTCTCATCAATTGCTCTTTGATTCAAGGAGATGGTTATATTTTTGGCAGATGCAATGCATTGTTGTTTGCTTCAGAATTCTGTATTTGTATGATCGGAAACATGGGATATTTTGGGCTTGGACCATTCTTTTTTTTTTTTTTTTTATAACAAAGAAAACATTCCAGAAAGAATAGGGTAAAAGCTCACCAGTAGAAACAAATAATGACCAATTCAGTCTTGTGTTTTAGCTGTTTAGAACACACAAAACACATTTTAGTAAAATTTAGGGTAATCTCTTTCCCTTTACTTTAATATAATCTGAATAAACCACATGAAAATTATCCATTAGTTGGCTGCCCAAATAATTAATTCTGTTTTCATTTCCAGAGGCCTGGTGTCACACTGCATAGCCATTCTCAAGGTACGTTTCATGCCCATAATATTATAATGTACTATAAGAGGAGTAATATGTAGACATTTATATAAAGGTATATAATAAAATGTAAAGGGGTTCTATGGAGCAATACGAGTTATAGGGAGGGTTATATGGAGCAATAGGCGTTAGAGATTATATGGAGCAATAGGAGGAGTCACAGGGAGGGTATATTGAGCAAAAGGAGCATTTTATCTTGACAACCAATGTTCAAGAACAATCATTTTGACCAACAAGATATATATGCAGATGCACAAATTTTAAAGGGGTGAATGAAAAGAGATGCTTGGAGATGGAAAACAAATAAGACACCACTATGATAATGAGCTCATGGATATGCTCTTTTTACAGATATGCCATACTCTAACAGAAAGGTTGGTTGCTATGACCATGGGATCTGGTGCAAAGATGAAATCCCAATCAAGCCTTAGTGACATCATTATTGTTGCAAAAAGAATCAGCCCAAGGTGAGGCTTCTCATTATCATCCATAGCCACTTTGGTACCTGCAATTTCTCACATGCTGGAAGGGCAACAAGTTCTCATCAACTGTTGGAAAAGGAAAACACTTGTGATTTTATTTCTGTTTCAGAGTTGATGATGTGGTGCGTTCCATGTATCCTCCACTTGACCCTAAACTGCTTGATGCAAGGTATGTCAAGTTGATTAAAGTTTAACTGTAGCAGTATAACCCAACATGCAACAAAGTTAAATGGAATGACTTACTTCCAACTTGAGTAGAGTAGCCTTAGTTGTAGGAAAACTGGTCCTTTTTAAGGTCCTGAACCAATATATTGACTATTCAGATATTGTTGAAACTATAGTAAAATGACTGTTAAACCATTCCTGTATCAGTAATCTTGTTATGAGCCGAGAAGGACCTTGACCAAAGTTAGAACCACCAGAAGGGGCTGAACAGCAATTTGTTTTGTATGGTTTAGACCAGACTGTTTTGTTTGGTTCACTATGGTTTTCTGGAGTAAACAGGCTGCATCTGAATTAAGCATATTTATCTTCTTTTCCCTAGAACCACTGCCCTTCTGCTCTCTGTCAGTCATCTTGTACTAGTGACCAAAAATGCCTGTCATCTGACTGGTGGGATGGACTGGATTGACCAATCGCTTTCTGCTGCAGAGGAGCATGTGGCAGTGCTTAGAGAAGCTGCGTTAGCAACTGAACCTGAAAGGCCAATGACGGGAGCCGACAATTTTCTGCAGGAGCAATCTGCCATCTAACCAGTAGTTTAAAACAAATCAATGACTGGCTGGTTTGCCTATGGTGGACGCACCCTGTGTCCTAAGGCCTATCTTTTATTTCGATGGCTTTTTACATGTTGTATCATATTTCTGACTAAATGGACCTCATGAAGAACCTGGTCATGACTTCTTCTGTATATTGAAAAGATAAAGGTTTACAATTAGAAAAAATGGCCCAAAACATGTTTTAAAACTGATTGTGAATACGGGATAGACCACCAACTATTTCGTTAACATAATCCTCAAAATCTTCCCGGTTGCTTTAAAAAGGCACAGCGTGGTTATTAATACAAACCATACAACAGACCATCCAAATGCACATTGCACAGTTCCCTACTATTTCCAACTATCCTCCATGCCAATCATGCGCTCACATTATTTCGTTGAGCACCTACAACCAGTTTCGTCCTGATATCTTAAGCAGAGAGATACTTAAATGCCACCCCCTTTCAACAATTCACAGATCCATGGGCAAAAATGATTTAACACATTTTATATAACATTCCAAGAAAGATTTCAAAAGCCAATCAAAAGACTGAGATTCATGGCAAGGCCTCTGCATTCCAGCCTACCTTGCTATTCTCACCAGAGCCTGTTCATACTTGAAGCAAGAATAACCCCATGATTTTTTCCATGATGCACTGAATCCACTATTTTGGTTCTTCGCTAAAGATTACGAAATAGTGGTGGGAGGAGAAAACATTTTATACTTTCCTTCCTATAACCCCCAACTCTCTATCTCCTTAGGTCAAGGTATATCTTGGTTACTTTTCTTGACAACATTCTACATTTCACTTGAACTACATGTATTTAACGTCTCCTGTTTTGCCATTAAATGTAAACATTTCCCATTATGCCAATACAATGTAAGAATATCATTATAAAGGTACTTTATCATTTGTCTCAAATGGTTTACCCGAGCACTGTATCATACATATTAGCATGCGTATTTAAACATCTCCTCTTGATCATTTGTATAAAATAACTTATTGCTTAAAGAAATTGGGCAGTGAAGGTAAAACTTTTTTTTAAGCTTATAAAAATGCATGTTTAATTATTTTAAAAAAAATTTCACTCGGCATGAAGCAGTAAACCAGCTTTTTAGCCTCCCATATTAGATTTCTTGTACCTTACTTTAACAGAAAATCTTAGACTGTAAGAGTCTAATACGTCTATTACGTTCTACTTCCATACCACCATTCTTCGTTTTATTTATTCTTTTGAGATGGAGGAGGTAGGACAGACAGTTCTGAATCATTATCCCACAAAGTGGATTTGGATATGGCTTAAAATATCCCAGTATATTTGGGAAGTTAATTTGTTCGTTTTTTTTTTTTTACTAGAATTTTATTCTATTCTTCTTTATCTGTGAGAATGTGGTCCTTTGATTGGATGGCCTTAATTTTAAACCAATATTTAATTTATTTTAATTTTACTATAATATAGAATGCTATAAAAAAAATTTAAGTTTTTGAATTTTGTATTCCTCTTGCCAGCTCTATTAAAAGAAAAAAAATTAATAATTAAATGACAGAGGAAGCCCTAGTTGCCTAATAAAAAGAAAGGCACCAACACTGGAACTGGGTCATCTCAAACTTGGATATGCCATTAACAACGTTCATATTTACTTTTTACCCAAATTCTAAAAAAGGCTTATTTTCATCAACTAAAATTGCATTCCTATTTTATAGAGTCTACAAACATTGATAAATGGTTATGGATTGGTAGAAATTTTGGCAAAATAGTGTAGCCCCAGGCAGGTGCAGTTTTTCCAACAGAAAATATGGCGGTGCAGAACTCACAAGTACAATACTTCAGCTTGGTGGTTTTTTTCTGTTGGGCAAGGATTTAAGGCACAAAAATATATTCCTCTTTTATAATACTTCCCTTAAAGAGGCAGTTACCTTCAAGAGCAAATTAAACACAGAACAATAAACATAAAATTGATGTAAACATTTTATTTCAACTTACTTTGCAAAATAAAAAAAAAACTGAAATAAAAAATAAATTCATGGTCCCCCTCTATTTTCCCCCCCACCCGCTCGTTCCCGGTCTCTCAAAAAAAAAAAAACAACTATCTGTAAACGTTGCCGAGATTGTTCAAATATTTCGATAAATATCTATTGCTTGACAAATTTCAGTAAACCCGCTCACACCCGAAATGTCCACAGATTCCTCATCCCGTGGTACTTCAGCATTCAGTTAGTTGATACCCAAGTTCACAGCATTTCAGTATAAATATAAAGCGCCTGGGCTTCACAGAGCAAGATGCATAGAGGGCTTCAGATGTTATTTTATCCAGCTGATAAAATTCACCTATCGTTGGACCACCCAAACTGGCAAATTGTGGGGCAGACTGAAAACCTTGTATGCGATTATATACATAACATACGACCGGCTAAAATGCAGCCGCTCCCTTTCAACGTGGTGTTCAACAGGTGCATGCAAAATAAACACATTTTGGCCTTATGGCCACTAGGAAATTAATAGGGACAAGTGGTGGGGCCAAAGATATTTTTAATTGTGAGACCAATTTGCACAGGCAATTTTTTTGCTCCTGTCCTCTGTTGCGTTACACTGCATTTGTAGCAGGGCACACAGATAAGACTTTAATAGAAATATTAAAGGCTAAAGTTCTTACTGGTGCCCGTAATTCTCACTTTACGAAATTCCCAATTCCTTATCAGGCCCATATGACGTACAGTAGAGCTAGAATACTTGTACAACTAGTTGGGGTTGCCTAATCAGCAAAACATAACCAGGGATGGACCACTTTAGGTGCAAGCATGAATAATCCCAAAACTTGGCATACACAGTCACATCCACTGATTTAGACAATTTGCCAAATGAGGTGACCTTTGCCGATCTGCTAACCAACAGTGTGCCAAATGAGCATGATCTTGATCTTTTGGCCACCAGATTGACAATCAGATCACAACTGGGACCAGTAAACCTGTTGGAAGAGGACTGCATGAAGCACATGATGTGGCCCTCTTCCAACAGGATAGATATTTTCAGCCCGATTGGTTGGAAAGGCCACTTGGATGTACAAGTACTCGGGGCAATAAGCTGCAGAAACATTCTGCTGATTTTATCTGGCTAGCTTTGGGCATAACAAAAGCTTTAGGGTTGAACAATTCTGCAGTTAGCACAAAACAACATTTATGCATTACAAATCCACATTGAGGTACAGATTAGTGATGCGTGGGTGGAGAAAAACCCGACCTGCACCTGACTATCCCATGCCCGCATCCGGCTTCTACTCTCCATTTAAAGACCCGCGCAGATGACATCACAAAGGGGGCAGGCGCACGTCTATAAAACAGGAAGACGGCAGTGTAAGGATGCGGGATTGAAGAGCAGGAGGAAGAGCTCAACCTGAACCCCCAATGGTGTGCCGAGAAGATCCCATGGGTATCGGTTCAGCCCACACATCACTAGTACAGATCTGTCCCACCCCCACATTAGTATCGAAGCATACGACAGCTTGGGGCAACAGGGTTGGTGCAAAAAAATGCCTCTGTGCACAAGCCTGTATGCATCTTGCAATGCGACATACATGTAATAAACATTGCTGTCTTTTTCCTGAAATCTAACACATACGGACTTTGGGCGACACAGGTTTTATATCTATATATTTATACACATATACATATGTGGGTGTATACATATATATATATTATAGAACCACATATATATATATATATACATGCACAAGTAAAAATATATACATATGTATATAGCTGATGGCAATTCACTGCAGACAGTTGCTCATTTTGATACTTTTTTTTTTTTTTTTAAACATTGCATTGCTGTAGTGTATAAATAAACCATTAAAAATACATACAGGACATTATGAAAATAACACAGGAAAAAAAACAAAAACGATAATGGTTAAAAAAGAAAAAGGCAATAATACTTCCAAGATTATCTTCAGTCCGTTTCCAAAGGAATAAGAGTCCTCAAAAGTCTCATGGTGAAACACAACCCAAAACCAGATTGTTCTTCCAAGAAAAAATGAAATCCAGAGATTAATTATTCAACGTCTGCGATAAAAATATGAGGTTGAATCGGTGCCACGTCGTCAACAGAACCTCAACACAAGTCTTTCAATGTGGATCTTGACAGGACCAACAAGCTGCTTCATTTTCTTTCTTGATCTTTAAGCAGATGCATAACTTTATTTATCCAGCAGCAAAAAAAAAAGGAAACTAGAAACGAATTTCCGTACGTTTATTAAAAAAAAATGGCTTTAAACAGTCACAGAGATGTAGGTTACAAGTTTTCAATCTCTCTACCAAAGAGGGGGGAACACAGTGAATAATGAAATATAAATCGTGCATATTGTTTCTTGCGCGGCGCAAAGGAAAGCAGAATTTCTAAAGTGATTTATTGCACTGCTAATTCATTTACAAACAGGAACATATATATTTCTATAGATATTTATAGATTTTCTTTAATACTGATTTCAACGCATTTACCAGTTCTATAAAAAAAAAAAAAAAAAGGGCTTTAATAGAGAATATACCGGAGCTGAGAAAGAGATACTTATATCTAGGCAAGACATACGAAGAATAAAAATCGATCCAGCTTGTTAATGGGGAGCGATGAAAGATATAACGGATATTGCGTATTTGAAAACATGGATAGAGTTAGAATAATATAAGTCACCTGTACGGGTTAGGATAACATTAAGGGGAAATGTTTACTATTTATCAGGGCTATTGCCTCCAATTACAAAATCGGGAATCAGTATAATCGTTAGCAAGAGGCAACAAAGGGAACAAAATTGGATCAAAATGACATGCATTTATACCCGAAATGGGGTAATAATAAAAGGCAGAATGTTCATCCAGGTCTAGTAAAGCATTGATGACCGGCACATGCTACTTGTTGTTTTACCGGACCAGCAGTAAACTTTGCACCTTTTATTACATTACACCAGACGTCGGAGGAACAGGTCCGGAACATATTTACCCATCTCTAATCCTAGAGGTTTTTCATATTGCCCCGGTTGTCTAGAACTACTTAACGATTTACGGTGACTGTAAAGGCGGCCATACACGGGCAGATTAAAGCTGCCGATATCGGTCTTTTAGACGGATTCGGCAGTTTATCTATCTATGTGTGGGGGCTCCCGACGGTTCCTCCCGATCGATATCAGGCCAAAAATCGGCCAGATATCGGTCAAGTTTGATTTTTTTTCTATGATCCAGGACGGTATCGGCTAGTTGATGCGGTCCTGCGACCCCTCAACGCCCATTCGTAGCATTGTGATTCAACCGATATCGCCGAGCCGTTAGTGGGCAAATTGGGTTAAGATCCGCACATTTGGCGACCTTGAGCGAAACTTATAGTGTACGGCCACCTTAAAGGAGAATTCACAATACATTTCCGGTCTCAAATTACTTTTCGTGACTTTCGGCCCATGCACAGTTGTTTGGGACCCGAAATGTACTCCAACTTACTACATGTACAGAAAATGCCGTCAATACACGACCGGAGAAGAAGATGGCTGCCATGAACAGAGGCCAGATTTTGCACGGAGGGGTGAGTAAAAAATTAGGGGCATGTTTTTTGTTTTTTAATTACGGGTCAAATTCTCCTTTAAGACTTTTATTGTGTGGTCATATGCCGTCTTTGATCTGCCTTTCAGTCTGCAAACCATGACTTTCATTTCCACTCCATATTAAACGTCTAGCGTGGTACAAAGTTTACAATTAAAATAGATATGGAGCATCATCAATAAATCCAGACTATCGGCATTACATTGAACAGGTGCTCATTTTTGATACTAAGGGCCCTTTAAAGTAATTTTAAATATTGTAATCTAGTAAAATAACAGAGATTAAGGTTATATTTTTTACAAACTTGCCTTACCCCGTCCTTACCAACAATCAAGCAATAGAATTCTTGTATGTCAGTAAATCCCAGCCTGTGCGGCTGGCCCTGAGCAGTGGATAGGGGGAGACCAGCCTGAAGGCCATGTAGGGTGATATTTAGGGAGAATGCTTTTAAAGCAATTTTAGATCCTGCTGGAAGTACTACCTTTACTTAGGGTGAATTTGTTAAGAGATCTAGAGACAGACGGCCACACACTCAACAATTACGATCTTTCCTGGAAAAGATTTGTTCGAAAAGACACGTGTAGAGCTGGAATCATCAGCTATACAGGTAGAAACAATAAAATTCTATTGATTCAGCACTAAAAATGGCCTATTCATACGGATAATATTGTATGAAATGATTTTGGTGGAAGACAAGCAGACTGATATCTGCAGAAGACTTGGATATCGGCCGGCTAGAACATTTTTTATCAGTGCCTTTGAAGGGACCCGAACATTGCCCGTTGTTATTGCTGAAGGATCAGATCCAGGTAGAGGTACAGGTAGAATTCTATTGTTTCTATCTGTACATTGGACGATTCAGCTCTACACTTGTATATTGAAACAAATGATCTTTCTTGGACAATCTTCTCCAGGAAAGACCGTAATTGTGACGTCTACGATCACCTTTACACAGCAGCCGATGACTGGTGACCTCAAAAGGCGCTCAATCAAAATTTTACCTCGGGCCTATCAACGAGCCAACCGATATCCAAGCCTTCTGCCGATAACGGTCGGCTCATCTGCCACCATACATGCACCGAACATCGTACGAAAATTTGTTTCGTAAGATAATATCGGTCCGTATGGCCACCACGGGTTGGACCTTGAAAACGGGACTTAAAAACGTTTCTGAAAACCACTGACGTATTACAATATTTAGTTCAGCGCCATTCGATATCGAAGCGTAAGGAATAGAAATTTGAACATTAGGTTTACAGGAATCTAAACCCAATACATTACTAACCCATTGCAGGTAGAAGTTCATTATATTTCCGACTACACAGATTTCTGAACTAAAGGAAAAAAACCTGTAAATATAGTTTGGTCCTAGAAGTCCCTGAACCATAAGGAGTTTGTGTTCAGTATTATAAATATATGGAACGAATGTTCAGTATTATAAATATATGCAACGAAAAGTAACCTTTGTGCCTAACAAGACTTCCATTTTACCTTCTGCTTTATCTTCACGTTGAACATAGAGAGAATATTTTGGGCTCGACCAACAACCTTTCCTAAACTACATGGCAAATGCTGTCCCATCTTTATTACGATATGTGGGGGAGCAAGATGCAAGAATCTGTGTTAAAACAGGTTTTGGGTCAAGTTTAAGCCAAATGAATGTCTACGAAAGAAAAATAGTATTGTCTTCTAAGGATATAGTCAATATCTCTGATTTTGCACTTTGCTATAAAATTCTAGACACTTCTATAAAAACAACCGTAACACAAAGGTTTCTTTTTATTATATTGAAACGATATTGCGACATACATATGTTCCTGAATGCTGCATGAACAGTAAAAATGAGGTATATCAAAAGGAAACAACTGTACATACATAATTTGACCAAAAAAAAAAAAGTTCAAATCTTGAGTAAATTAATTCTGTTAATTTAAAGCTATTGCAGAGAAACAAACATAGAGCTAATGGAATAGACTACGGACGTGACCTACTTTGAACATGGGACGTCAATGTGACCGCATGGGAAAAAGAACCGGTTACACCTTAAATGAACGTCACGTTTTTATAATTCTGCGACCTCAGCTTTAATATTTGTACCTGAGCCCACAAATTTGAAACCCAGGTTTTAATTTTTTTAAAGACCATGGGCATTTATATCCTTGTCCCCCCCCTCAATATCTCAATTAATTGCAAAACATTTATCTCCCAAATTAAATGTTTTGGCTACCCCTGGCCCTCCCTCCCTCCCCCTTTTTCTAACTAATTTTGATTAAAAATTAGATACAGGCTGAACTATCACAACACTTTATATATAAACAAAAATTTTGCATTGACAGGGCATAGGTTACATAATTCTTATTACGATTGTGTAGAAACATTCTAATGGCAGTGTTATCAAAATAAAAAAAGACACCATGTTTTTTTTTGTTTGTTTTTTTAAAAGACCTCTGGAGCCAAGTAATACGCTCAGCCTCACCTGAAACTCTGACTACTTGGAGTCTTGACTCTTGCACTACCTGTGTCATTAACATCAGATAGTAAATTTGTGTACCCTGAGAATTCTGGAGTTGAAGTCCTCAACCTGTGATCCACTCCCCCATCAGTGGTAGTGTTAAATGAAATTGGCACCCTGTTACCAGATTTGAATTGAGAACCAAATGCTTGTGCAAAGTTCTCTATCTGGCAGGTAGCTCTCTGTCGGACATCTTTCTGTTGCTCTAGCGTACTTGCCAACTCCTGAGGTTGAAGGTGATAGCCTGAAGTAGACTCTAGGTTCTTCTGCTGATCTTTCTGCCCATTCAATTCCTGAGATGAAATCTGATAGGTGGCAGACGCGTCTAAAGTTTTGTGTGGGTCAATTTGGTCAACCAGCTCCTGGGAAGGAGTCAGCTGTTGATGCGTTGCCTCCAAGGATAAGGAGAACCCTGTTTGGGGACCCACCACCATTCCAAAATGTGACTTTGGTAAGGTGGTTGGCAATACTGACTGACTGAATCCACAATCGAGAGGAGATGTAGTGTATATTTGCTTATCAGAAAACAAATTATGGTTTGCGAGAGATGAAGACAGGCTGACAAACTGTAAACCGGGGCCAAGCGGAAAAGTAGCGGTATGGCTTGTTCTTTCCAAAGCTTGCTGAAGGTATTTCGAGTACTCTTGAAACACGTTGGCCTTGTCGTTTTGGGACGACTGAGAATCTGAACAGATGTTTTCCTCCTGTACCAAATCACTGCTGTCGCCTGCCGTGTGTAGATCGACATGGTGCTCAGAAATGCTAAAATTAACATCGGGCTGGCCGACCGACTTGTGCGCGTAATGATCCAAAATACTCTGAAGTACCTCGTCGGGAATGACAGACTTGTCTTGGCAGTTCTTTATCTCAACATTCAGCGACTGTGAGTCTATAAGAGTCAATGGGTTGTCTCCATCCATAACACTGGAAACTGCAGACTGAATAACGGACTGCTGAGACACCATGTGGCCTACATTCACTGCATAGGCACCGTTAACACTAGCAGCCTGCAAATACCGTCTCTTTTTTAGGAACTGCATTGCATCGTCGTAATTGCTACTATGACCTTTGTTACCTGAACTTTGCAGAAGGTTCATAGTGTCTACACCGGCATTTTCCACCATGTCCAAGGGGCTATTACTCTTGTCTGAATGTTTGTGAATAACCATATCGGATGACTGAGCCTCCAAATGGAGGTCGTTTTTCTCGTGTTTCCCCCTTACCTTCTTGAAAACTAGTTTTGGCACCTTGACATTTAATTCATCCATGCCAGATCCGCTGCTGGAAGACACTAGAGGAACATCCACTGCATAATTTTGGATATTAAGTCCAGGTGTCAAATGGGCCTCGTTAAGTTTGATGTTTGGCTTCTGGTCCTTGTGTGCCGAGCCATTTCTGGACTTGCCTTTCTTTCGCCCAGAAAAATTCGAATTTCCCTGAGATAAGTCAAAATTACCCGACAAATTATCCAGACTTGGGTTTGATGACCCAGCTTCCATGGATCCTTTATTGATGGTTTCAACACATGTTCTCTTGTGCTTCAGCAACCTATCCGTTCTTGAGAAGTACTGGAATACAGATTGGCAAACAAAGGTATTAAAATAGACCCATTAGAAAAATAAAAGACAATAAATAAAGTTGTCTTACACATACTACACAGAGTTATATGTTTTCAGGCTGCTTTGTAGAATACCATTCTGCTTTTTTTATCCTTTTATAAATAATGTTTAATTTAAGGAAACAGGCAAACTGCGGTGAAATCTAGTTTCATTTGCCCCTATATATCATCCGACATATAGGGATGCCCACTCATGTAGTCAGTTGCCCACAGAGTAAATCCAAATGTCAGAGAGCCAACTGCCAGCACTCTTAAAGGGATACTGTCATGGGAAAAAAAATTTTTTCAAAATTAATCAGTTAATAGTGCTGCTCCAGCAAAATTCAGCACTGGAATCCATTTCTCAAAAGAGCAAACAGATTGTTTTATATTCAATTTTGAAATCTGACATGGGGCTAGACATTTTGTCAATTTCCCAGCTGCCCCAAGTCATGTGACTTGTGCTCTGATAAACTTCAATCACTCTTTACTGCTGTACTGCAAGTCAGAGTGATATCACCCCCTCCCTTTCCCCCCCAGCAGCCAAACAAAAGAACAATGGGAAGGTAACCAGATAGCAGCTCCCTAACACAAGATAACAGCTGCCTGGTAGATCTAAGAACAACACTCAATAGTAAAATCCAGGTCCCACTGAGACACATTCAGTTACATTGAGAAGGAAAAACAGCAGCATGCCAGAAAGCAATTCTCTCCTAAAGTGCAGGCACAAGTCACATGACCAGGGGCAGCTGGGAAATTGACAATATGTCTAGCCCCATGTCAGATTTCAAAATTAAATATAAAAAAATCTGTTTGCTCTTTTGAGAAATGGATTTCAGTGCAGAATTCTGCTGGAGCAGCACTATTAACTGATGTGTTTTGAATGACAGGATCCCTTTAAAGGGTCAACCTGAAGATTTCAATGGAAAATTCACACTAGACTAGGTAATTTGGCGAATGGGATGGCAGGAGGTTGTCAAAACAGCTACTTAAAGGGCTTAAAGTCATGGAACAGTGGTTAGGTATTATACATCATTACATATTTTGAAAATTTAAATACACAAGCTGGTCTTGTTAGTCATTGACAGGACAAGTAATCATTAAAAACACATTTCCACAATTACTATTGCCTTACCTGCTGGCATGTATCGCATTTGTATGGCTTTTCCCCACTGTGAGTCCTCTTGTGCCTTTCCATGTGGTATTTCTGTATAAACTTCATGTTACACTGATCACAATTAAAAGGCTTTTCTCCTGTGTAAACAAAATTTAGAACATGTATGTGGTTCCACAAATAGTAGGGCAATGCTCATAGATCCTGTACGAACATATACACTACACATTATCTCAAATACCGTGTTTTAAAAAAAGGCAAAACATAAAATTTCACATATCTGTCGGACATAGCTCAAAAGATTCCTTTGGATCAAAATCAACTTTTAGTTTAGTCAGGAAACCCAGCGATATTACGCTAATGTCTCATGTGTAATATTTACCCTATACACTATGGCATAAGCAACATTACAGCTGCCATGCAGTAACAGAATATTCAAATCGGACAAATAGACTGTTCGTATTCTATAGATTAACTTTAAAATATTTTGACATTACAAAAAAAATTAAATAAATAAAAAGACGCTTATACATACCACTGTGAATTTTTTCATGCCGCTGTAGCAAATACTTCTGAATAAAACTCATATTGCACTGACTGCACTGAAAAGGTCTTTCACCTGAGAAGACAATGAAGGGGGGAGCAAAGGCTTAATAGGAATTCTCATTCTAACATATAAATTGCTAACGTGTATTAAAGCACCGCAGTTTCAGATGGGAGAATGTGTACAGGAAGAGTATACAGAGACAAACGTTTATATTTGGGGAGATTAGTCACCCGGCGACTAATCTCCCCGAACTGCCTCCCTCTGGCTAGAATGTAAATCGCTGGCAGGATCGGTGCTCTTCATTTTGCGAAGTTGCCTCACGAGGATCTTCGGACAACAATGTACTCCAGCTGGCGGGAGGCAGTTCAGGGAGATTATTCGCCCCGAAGAAGAGATTTGTCATCAGGTGACTAATCGCCCCGAACTGCCTCCCGCCAGATAGAATGTAAATTGCCGGCGGGATGACACTCAGAGCTGTGTTTCCAAATTCGCCTGAAGTTTCCAACTTCAGAAAATGAAGCGATCAGAGTGCCATCCCACCGGCGATTACATTGTACCCAGCAGGAAGGCAGTTCGGGGAGATTAGTTGCCCCAAAGAAGAGGAGATTTGTCTGAATCTGATTGTGTGTCTCTGTCCTAAAGGGAACATAGTCATTTTTTGAATTGAGCTCATACCACTGGATTTATGTAAATATTGTGACTACACACTATCTGAATGGCCAAAAATATATCTGCACTGGACTTTTATTGGTTGAGTGATTCAACCATTCCCTCACCATGTTTCAAGTCAAACTGATTTTGAGACTAAAACACCCTCTGCTTTCCCTGCTGGTCGGTACACATCCAGGACTGCCATCAGAAATCACAGGGCCCCATACGACAACATTTCCTGGGCCCCCTTGGCTGCGCCCACCGCAAGCCCCACCTACAGATCCACCCCCCACCACACAGTAAAAAAAACAAAAACAATATTGGTGGCTAGGGTTCCCACATGTCAATAAAAAATAAAAAGATATTGGTGGTCAGGGCCCCCCATAAAAAAAAAAAAAAAAAAATTGTGGCCAGGGCCACCCCAAATTAAAAAAATTTGTGGCCAGGCCCCAACCCACATTATAAGAAAATTGGTGGCCAGGGCCCCTTAAACGTTCATGCCTTCCCGAAGTCAGCAGCTCTCAGAAAGATGGGGCTAATCAAGCAAGTGTGGCATGGCCAGGGCCCCCTTTACCCTCGGGCCCCCTACAACTCTCCCCCCCTGATGGCTGCCCTGTACACATCTTACCAAAGTGATTTTAAGTCTCAAAGTGAAGCCAAGTCCCACAAAATAAGGAAGAGAATGAGTGACCAACAGCCTAAATATTAATGACAGACTAATGGTTTCCTTTCAATCTGAGCAACAACAATGCATATACTAAAAATGAACTAACTAACATATATAATATATATTATTTTTTTGCTTCTCTTTTCAACTATGTTCAATTGACTGGGATAATATCAAAAAGGGAACAAAAAGAAGGACTAAAAAATTTTTTATTTTGCTTTCGTTGTTCTACCTGTATGGATGAGGACGTGTCTCCGCAGATGATAGGAACTCCTGAAAGCAGCACTGCAGTGTTCACAGATATGAGGTTTCTGATTTGGAGATAAACTAGCAGCATCACCATCACCACCTACAGACTGGAGAAATAAATAAGACAGTGTTTAGTAGAAATAAGGATTGTGCAGAATGGCTCCCAGGATCTAGATCAAGACTTTACTGCATCGTTACCATAAAATGTTCACAGTAGAAGATCCATCATTAGAATAATAACCTTTTAGAACCTGTCACAGTCCCTAAGTTGGAGAACTCTTTATAACTGAATGCATTTGTATCAGAATGTCAAAAAAGCGTGTTTTCTCACTTATCAAAAATATATGATTTATCTATAAATAGGCTTTCTTTCTTGTAGTGTGTGGGCGATTAATGACATGAATGGAAAGGGGGGCGCGATTCTTTACCTGTTCTAAAATGATACATTTAGTTGATCCATTTGTTATTTGTCCCTAGAGCAGAATCCCTGAGTTTCATTAAGGCAGAGAAACGCTCAGATTTGGGGAGATTAGTCTCCTCTTCTTTGGGGGTGACTAATCTCATCAAACTGCCTTCCCGCCGGCTAGAATGTAAATCGCCGGTGGGATGGCACTTGGGAGTGATTCGTTTTCCGAAGTTTCCTCGTGAGGCAACTTCGGAAAATGAAGGGCTCAGAGTGCCATCCCACCGGCGATTTATATACAATATATTGTAGAGTATATACAATAGTTTCTACTATTTCACAGATACTACTGAGAAATGTATCAACTAAATGAAGCAAATTGTAACAGTTCAGATGTTACTGGATCAATGAGCTGCCTGATGAGTCAATTGGAAAAACTCTGTTTATGCTGAACAATCTGAAAACAACTGAAAAAGAAAAGTTTGGAAGCTGTAAGCCCCTTTAAAGGGATCCTGTCATCGGAAAACATGTTTTTTTCAAAACGCATCAGTTAATAGTGCTACTCCAGCAGAATTCTGCACTGAAATCCATTTCTCAAAAGAGCAAACAGATTTTTTTTATATTCAATTTTGAAATTTGACATGGGGCTAGACATATTGTCAGTTTCCCAGCTGCCCCTGGTCATGTGACTTGTGCCTGCACTTTAGGAGGGAAATGCTTTCTGGCAGGCTGCTGTTTTTCCTTCTCAATGTAACTGAATGTGTCTCAGTGGGACCTGGATTTTACTATTGAGTGTTGTTCTTAGATCTACCAGGCAGCTGTTATCTTGTGTTAGGGAGCTGTTATCTGGTTACCTTCCCATTGTTCTGTTTGGCTGCTGGAGTGGAAAAGGGAGAGGGTGATATCACTCCAACTTGCAGTACAGCAGTAAAGAGTGATTGAAGTGTATCAGAGCACAAGTCATATGACCAGGGGCAGCTGGGAAACTGACAAGATGTCTAGCCCCATGTCAGATTTCAAAATTGAATATAAAAAAATCTGTTTGCTCTTTTGAGAAATGGATTTCAGTGCAGAATTCTGCTGGAGCAGCACTATTAACCGATTCATTTTGGAAAAAAAATTATTTTCCCATGACAGTATCCCTTTAAGGAAAAAGGAATAAGCAAATGTGTAAGTTCACAAAGTACAACATGGCTCTTACTCTAGAGGAGTCACTCCGCCTGCGTTTGGATTTTGCTTCCTGAGCTTCAGAGTTTAGCCGCCTCGTCTTCTTGTTGTTGGGAGGACTCTGCCCTGGGTCAAAGCCGTTTTTCTCTGTCCTTATTAACAGCTGTGAGGAGACATTGGGAATATAAGGGTTAACATACGGATGCCAATCTAAAAAAAAAAGGGCTGAAATGATTAAAATGAACTTTAAGTTTGCTAAATAACTGAAGCAATTAATTCTACCAACAAGTATGTGGCTGTGCTGATGAACAGCCACTCATGATGAGAAGCATCCATTCAGCCGCCAGCCAGATACCAGACAGGGTTCACTGCTGTACGGACACTTTAATTTAATCGAGAGACTATGGACAGAACAATGTCCGTCACTGCTTGGAAATGGCTGGCACACGCAAACCGGAGAACAATTTCTATGAAATACCATTGCAAAAAGTGACAGTTGTGCCTTGACAGCTGCCGTGTTCAGCCAGACAACAACTGTGGTCCTCGTACTGTTAGAGATAGTGGTGTGCGGGTTGAGAAATTCTCGACCCGCACCCCCTTTTTTTTTGTGCCGCAAAAGGGGCGGGGACATGTAGCGCAATGGCCAGAAGACGAAGAAATGTAAGTTTCCACCGGAGGACTTTTGTTAAGGGTATTACAAATTACTGGCAACTACATTACCGGTAAACATGCAACACCGGCCCCGGCAGGTGTTTTACCGGCTAGGCCGGTAAAATACCAGCCTGGTGGCAACCCTAATTACTAGTAAGAGCCATAGTCCTTAGTGCACTACATCAAATTTTATACACAAAAGAAGACCATCAGAGCAGCCTCTTTCTTTCTCCTGACAACTTCCTTGACTACTTGCTGGTCAGACTGGTGGGAAACTGACCAGCAGGTGGCGCTGTTGTAACAAAATTCATGCATATTAACAGTACATGTATCCCTTAATATCTTGGAATTAATTTAGAAAAAATAATGAATGTACATTGCAAAAGTGCTGAGAATAGCCCCCTCATCAATATTACATTCACTTATTTTAAAGGTTTACTTATCCTCTAGGGTCTGGCCACACGGGCAATTTCGGGGAGAAGTCGCCAGGCGACAAATCTCCTCTTCTTCGTGGCGACTAATCACCCCGATCTGCCTTCCGCTGCCTTTCACCAGCTAAAATGAAAATCGCCTGGGGGCGGGCACTCTGAGCGCTTCGTTTTCCAAAGTCGCCCATAATTGCCTCACGAGGAAACTTCAAGCGACTTGGGAAAGCAAAGTGCCTGCCCCCAGGGGAAGGCTGATGGGAGATTAGTTGCCGAGAAGAAAAGGAGATTTGTCGCCTGGCGACTAATCTCCCCGTGTGGCCAGAACCTTAAAGTCAATAAGATAGAGGGAATCTACCGCATAAACAAATATGGTAAGAATGGCATTGAGGGGAGTTAGTTAATGTTTCAGTGCGACAATGCAAATGGTCCTTTGGCTTCTCAACAGATTTACTGTATATACTCGAGTATAAGCCATCCCGAGTATAAGCCGAGGTACCTAATTTTACCTCCAAAAACTGGGAAAGCTTATTGACTCGAGTATAAGCCTAGGGTGAGAAATGCAGCAGCTTCTGGTAAGTTTCAATCAAAAAATTGAGGGTTTCTGCTCCCATTGGAGGTGCCGGCGTCTCGTTTTTGGATGCCGGCGACCATTCTTGGAGACTATTCTTAGGCGCCGGCGACCGTTTTTGCGCTTGACCTGAGTATAAGCCGAGGTAGAGTTTTTCAGCAAATTTTGGTGGCTGAAAAACTCGGCTTATACTCGAGTATATACGGTAAGTAAAGTTCCGCATGGTATGAACAGCGGGGACAGAGAATTCACCAGCTTATGTTCCATTAAAGTACAGGTATGGGACTGGTTATCCAGAATGCTTGGGACCTTTTCCTGGATAAGGAATCTTTCCATTATTTGGATCTTCATACCTTCACCCTACTTTAAAAATCATTTAAAGATTACATAAACATTAAATAATCCAAACAGGAACCCGCAAGTGGCCCGAGGACATACTGCGGAAGTCGGCCCGTCTGACCCATGGGCTTCGGGCCGGGGAGTAGGTGTGTGGACGCGACCAGGGAGGTCTGCCGCTGCCACAATAGGCTTTACACGGAGCGAGTCTGGGTCGGCCGTGTTTTTACCTGGTGTCCAGTCCAACCCTGATAGCACCCAGGCTGCGTTTATAGAATATGGTGCAAACCCTGGCAATTACACTGCCTTTATCTTATTATTTGTTCATTCAGATTTCTACTACAGTTATACAAAACGTATAAAAAAAACCCAACATATGCACTACTCCCAGCTGGACGGCTTCCGGTTGAAGCAGGCGCATTTCACATTGGCCTGTAAAACACATGCCTTACATACCTCTCTACACTGAAAAGAGACTGTCCATGCATATATTAATCCATGGGGACAGATGGAACAATAATTGTTATGCAAATAAGGAGGCACGTGGGATACTACTGAACAGAGACAAAACACTCGGCTTGAATCCTGCAGACCACCCACATCTGCAGGCCAAAAAAAAAATACATCTCCAGCAGCTAAAACAAGTTCCTAGGAGGGAATGAACCGTTACATAATGGCATTTAGAGCAATGCCTCTGAATTATATAAATGTTTTTAGATCAGAAAATCAAAATTCCGAGCTTAAGAATGAAAAGCAAAACAAAGTCAAACAAAATGAACCTTCAATTGTTACGACTATTTTTCCATGCCTACGATTTTAACGAGACACAAGGCAATCCAGACGTTGAAGAACCTCAATTTACACCAGGGGTCCCCAACCTTTTTGTACCCGTGAGCCACATTATGGGCTTTGATTGGCTATTTGGTAGCCCCTATGAGGATTTGCAGCCTACAGGAGACTGCTTTGAGGCCACCGAGGGCAACATCCAAGGGGTTGAAGAGGAACATGTTATTCATGAGCTACTGGTTGGGGATCACCGACTTACAGAATCATATATCATCATATATTATAGCAGCTGTGGGGAAGAATGTTTACAGCAATAGTTCTGCAACATCCAGAACAGCAGTGTTACTTTCACCTTGCCACAGACAAAGATGGAGTCGGAGCTAGAGTCCTGCAGCGGGTCGAGTACCCGCGGATTATCAGCAAAAACATGCGGCATCCTGTGGGTAGAAGTTCCGGCTGCGGGTCGCGCCGCGAGTCTTCTCAATAGCGTTTTTACTGCTTTTTTTCTGATCATGTCTACTTCCGATGATGTCACTTCCGGTTTACAAGATCACTTCCTGTTTTGTACTGCTCCCCCCGATTACGCCTACTTCCGGTTTACAATGACAGCACTTCCTTATTCTTGATGGTCAGCGGGACACAGGTCCGGGTTGCGGATAAGGTACTTGCGGGTCACAAAAAAAATAGACCAGCACAGGACTCCAGTCGGAGCACATGATTGCGTGCCTTCCCTGTTGATTCAGGGCCCCCATTCATCAACAAACAGCCATGCCATAGGAAATTGTGGTCTTCCAATATGAACAGGTACAATGGAATAAGCCTTTCATACAAAACACACAATGCAGTCAGACACACAGAGGGGGTCGCTTCTAAGCAATCTATTCCGAAGCTTAATTAGCATTTTTCTTACCCTTCTTTAGCTATATCAAGGCTCAGCTCTTTGGCATCCTACAAACTCATCCTAAAGATGCTGAAAGTATGTCCCTAAAATGCCACCGACGCTTAGGTTGTATTCAGTATGGTTCTTTAGAGACAGATGACAGTTAATTCTAACCACATTATATCCAAACGAGCCAATGGACTGCAGCATTCAAACTAGAGGCTTCAAGCAATCCGCAGTGACAGCTGGGGGTTATTTTTTTTTTTTTCTGTTCCATCCCAAAAATAAATCTGTCTGCTCTACAGACATTCCACAACCCGAGTGACTAGATCAATAAGAAAGGGCTGGCAATTGCTCCTAAAATGCTACCGAGTAACATTTCAAAGGCTATGGGCTGGTCTAGATATCTGGGCGCAATTTGTATACGTCGGCCTGATGTAGAATTAGATTGGGCTCACAAAGCCATCAACATCTCCCCATTGTGAAGAAGTGTGGTTGTTATCCCATTTGAAAATGATAAGAAAAATTTACTTTCACCCTTGTGCTTAATCAGTTCCAAAAGTATCAGAATTAGCATTTTCTAAAGGGCGGTGGGCGTGCGCCCCCCTGCAATCAAGCCTGGGATAATGGGGTGTAGCAGTTCCCTGAAATCGGTGCTAATACTTGAGTCTTGGGCACCACAGGTACAGGTGACTGGGCCTTCACTGCTTCTAGGGGGCAGCAAACAGTGTGTAATCTTAATCCGCACACTTCACTGACAAAGAGCCAGAGGGTCCAGATTTGGCTCCCCAAACCCCACCAGGTAGCCATACACAGGCCGATAAAAGCTGCTGACAGAGCGAGTCAGCAGCTTATTGGCCCTTGTGTGGGGCCCTCCGACGGGCTTCCCCGACCGATATCTGGCCAAAAGTCCGCTAGATGCCGATCAGGCAGGGCTAAAAACCCCGTTGCATCTGTTCGCTGATGTGGCCCCGCAATCCGACCACTCGTACTACCTGCATTATATCGCCCACCTCAACGTGGGCATATCGGGGAGAGATCCGCTTGTTTGGCGATCTCTACTTATAAGGCCGCCTTTAGTTTTTCAGATGCTCTGCTTGCTATAGATGAAGAGTTCAGTTCCCCTTTAAGATATCCGGCTTTGCAGACACTTGAGTATTTAGGGAGTTAAAAATAGAAAGCAGGAAAAAGTTCAAATTAAGCAAAAACCATTATAGAACAACAGACTCCTGATTTAGAGCCGAATAAAGAATCTTCAAAAGTATATCAAAGTGGTTGTTCACCATCCAACACTTTTTTTTTTTTGCAGTTCAGTTGGTTTCAGACAGAGAAAGAGTTTTTTCCAATTACTTTCTATTTTCTACGTGACCCTTGCAAGTCTAATTGTTTTACCTTTCTAAAGCAGCTCGGGGGGGGGGGGTACATTTAGTTGATACATTTCCGTGTCCCTGCAGAGAATCCCTGATTTTCATTAGGCAGTTGTCAGAATTGATACAATAGTTGTGAATACTCCAGAGATGCTGCTGTGGAGAAATGTACCGACGGAACGTTATCGACGGAACGTAGCGACGGAACGTAGCGACAGAACATAGCAAATTGCAACGTTCCATTTGCTCTTTCAGTTCAACCCCCCTCCATGGGGTCCAGTATTTGATAATGGCTCCAACGCCTATAACAAGGTTGAAGATATAGCAAGAGAGTTCCAAGAATACCACAGACATTTGTTCAGCCCAAATCTCACTATAATTGACCTTTAAGCTGGACTCAATTATGTAGGAGAGCAAACTAGGAATTATCCTCAAACCTGACCCTAATTGGCTCTTTGTCTGAGCCCCTCCAGCCACAATCTCAAGCACAGACATGAAGGATTTTAAATCGGTCTTTCATATTACAGGTATAGAATCTGTTATCCAGAAAGCTCAGAATTACGGAAAGGCCATCTTCTATAGATTCCATTGTAATCAAATTTTCAAAAATGATTTCCTTTTTCTGTGTAATAATAAAACAGTCGCTTGTACTTGATCCCAACAAAGATATAATTAATCCTTATTGGAAGCAAAACCAGCCTATTGGGGTTATTTCATGTTTATATGATTTTCTAGAAGACTTAAGCTGGTCACAGACACGAAGAAAGTCGTACGAAGCAAAGGTTCGAAGTCGTACGATTTCTGGAGAAGGTGTGGAGTGGCAATCAGTCATTTACTCGATCGGACAGGTTAACAATGATATCTTTGCATGTATTGCCTGTCTGATGATATGAATGGGTGACTGTCACTATTTGTTGGAAATAATGTTTGTACGTTTGCTGTCCAGCCCAGAACATTGTCCGATTTGTTCTTTTACTACTTTATTTAATCTGAGTGGTTAGTGGCAGGTCAGAATACTGCAAAGGCAGATCGTTTGTTGAATACGAGGCTAAACTCTTCTATGGCCAGCTTTATGCGGAAAACCACAGGTCCTGAACATTCTGTATAACAGGTCCCATACCTGCATAACTATATGGCATGCCAATGATAAAATACACACATATGAAAAAAAACGAAGGTATAACGTTAAACAATTTAAGGAGCAACTGATAAACAGAGAGGCAAATTGCCAGACTACACTTCCTGGCATTTGAGGAGTAAAATTAGCAATCTTGAAGTGAAACCAGAAAAAAAAAAAAAAAAAAGTATTTTCTTTTCTATAATGAAGTCAAAAGTAGCCTTTAGAGCAGGGACCCCAACCAGTAGCTCGTGAGCAACATGTTGCTCTCCAACCACTTGGATGTTGCTCCCAGTGGCCTCAAAGCAGGTGCTTATTTTTGAATTCCAGGCTTGGAGGCAAGTTTTGGCTGCATTACAACCAGGTGTACTGCCAAACAGAGCCTCAATGTAGGTTGACAATGCACATAGGGGCTACTAAATGGCCAATCACAGCCTGTATTTGGCACTCCAAGAACATTCATGCTAGTGTTGCTCCCCATCTCCTTTTACTTCTGAATGTTGCTCACGGGTTCTAAAGGTTGGGGATCCCTGCTTTAGAGACATTTGGCATCTTATCTGCCCGTGTGTGGAGGCTTCAGACGGGTTTCCACGATCGATATCAGGCAAAAAAAAAAAAAAAAAATCAGCCCGATATCGATAGGCAGGTTTGATTTTTCCTGCGATCAAGGAGCGCATTGTCTAGTTGATACGGTCCAAGATCCGTCGGCACCCATTCCCTAGGGCCGAACGTTCGGATTAACCAGATACCATCATGCCGTGGGTGGACAAAACTCTATGAACAACACATGCAATGTCCCATGGCGCAGCTTCTTGTCCTTTCTTTGCTCACACCTCTATACAAACATCAGCTCCTCTCCCAGGTATCACATACACGGGGTGGAAAGTAGAGGAGCGGCTGGTGCACATCTCCCAACGGAGAAAACGCCATTTGCGCTAAAGTGTAAATATTACCTCGATCACCAGCATCTAACACAGTTTAATGTAACGTAATTATTGGAAAAAACGTTATTGGCAACTGAAATAATGCTTGATAACAGGTATACTTGGGCGCTATGTTTTCTCCACTCGTGGCAAAAAGGCAGCCAAAAAGACTCCACTTTTGGTGATGGTGTACGATCGACAAAAAGCATCTGACGAATCGGACGTAGTCCCATGGTTTAAAAAATAACGAGACTGATGTGTAAACTACGTGAAGCGTTTTCCATTTGATACAAAACGCCTGTCGGATAAGAATGCAGCAAGTATCATCATCCAAGATGGCGTAGGAAAGACTTTTTCTCCTTAAAATACACTGACTGTCGAATGTAAACCTATGAACAAAAGACTACATCCGATTTTACATTCTAGCTATGGGAGAAAAAATTTTGTAGCATCCTACGAAATGTTCTGTTGATGAATGGCATGAGCCGATAAAATCTGACCAAAATCGCCTGTGGGGTTTTACCCCAACACCCGTATTTTGTAGAAAATGCTTTACTGGGAAGTTCCAGCAGGTGCAAGATATTATTGAGTTGGCACTTGCATTCTCGTCTGGGCAATAACATGGTCTACAGATCAACATCACTGACCAACACTAACTGGACAATTGCTCTCTAATCAGAACTTGGGGAATACATTTTTTAAAGTACAGCATAACCATGTCAGCATTATAATTACTGTATGATTGAATCCATTTTAAACAAAAAAAACAAAACAAAATAGAAAGACGTACGTACATATCTCGTTACGAGAGGGAATGTCGTGGAAGGACAAGAAAGGTCTCGTTCATGGAGTGTCTTTGTGCAGACAAAACAAATAATGCATCATTCTGTCGGCAGCTGGACCAGTAATCGAATGATTTTGGATGCTTAAAGGTGGCCATATATGTTAAGATTATTAAAGGACCTTTTCGTTATCGTCACCCAAGCTTATATCGAAACGATCGTTATAATGTACCATTTGTCCATGAACTAAAAAGACCATTTCAAAAGAAATCGTCTAGTTGAAGCCAGAACTGTGGGTAGTTGCCTGCTTGGCCCTGAAAATAATGGATACATTTCACAGTGACCAATGAAAATTTTCTAACCTGCCCAACTGATTCTCTGACCGATCGTTCGGTGACCACTAACCTCACAATAATTTGATGGATTTGTCGGATTTCACCAACAT
Organism: Xenopus laevis; assembly: GCF_017654675.1. Lineage (NCBI taxonomy): Eukaryota > Metazoa > Chordata > Amphibia > Anura > Pipidae > Xenopus > Xenopus laevis. Next base: position 3,993,682 of record NC_054388.1, on the reverse strand, counting down.
TGGTCTTTAAAGATAGAATAATCTTAATGTCTATGTGATCTTTTGGCAGGGCTTCGGACATCTCTTAAACAGGTTTATGGTTTACAGACTGCAATTTAAAAATAAAATATATACAGGTATGGCACCTGTTATCCAGAATGCGCGGGATCAAAGGTTTTCCCGGATAACAGATCTCTCTGCAGTTTGGATGTTTATACCTTAAGTCTACTAGAAAATAAACCCAATTGGCTGGTTTTGCTTAAGGATTAATCATATCTTAGTTGGCATAAAGTTCAAGCTACTGTTATTATTAAAAACAAAAGTTTTTAAAAATGTTGATTGTTTGGAGTCTATGAGAGATGGCCTTTTCGTAAATCTTTCAGTGTAGAAATGACCTGGTTAATCGATGACATTACCACTTTTTCATTGAAATAAACCCAGTGATGCTTCCATCTAAAACCCTACAGGCCCTCCATGTTTATAGGTGTATACGGATACCCAGAAGATAAATCGCATTCAACGAGGACTTGTAATGCCCAAACTAGAAGCTGCACTTCCGTTGCGTCTTTCCATCTGCTCTAGACTGAAGAAATGAACACGGGCATTCTTGTTCCAATTTGAGCATCATTTACATCGTTAGAGAGACACGGGCTGAACATCCAACGCTACACAACTGGGTAAAGATATACAAATGGTAGCCTAGCCGGCATTTGCTCTGTAGAACATGCAGCGGTAAAGACAAAAGATGGGCCAAAGAGGTCTTCTCCGCAAACCTTTCCCTACATCTGCAGTCACTGCCAATCTTGCCTGAGCAATGTGCCAGTATTTTGTCAGGCTACTACTTTTAGCCTGTGTAATGGAACGTTCTGTGGAGTTATATCTATATTTATACACGCATCGACTGCAAATAATGAAGCATGTGCAAGATACAGTTGACATGTCCTGTTCTCACGTGTGTAGCAGTAACGCTGCTGTCGGACACAAGCAGGCTGACAGTTTCCATAACCTACGCTGCATCTCCCAGGTTGCCGTTTGGGGTTGCTTTGGCGTCTGCAATTTTTAGTTTAATCGGTGGTGCCAAGTTTTTGCCAGTGCCTTGGGAAATAATTGGGAATGACCCAATGTTGTGCCAATGTTATGAGACCCACTAATTGAGCCTTGGCATAGATTCAGGCTCAGTATTTGCATTTATATTTGACACCCCCCAATTATTGTTTTAGATTGTTAGCACTATGAAGCAAGGTCGTTTTATCACTTGGATCAATATTTGCATGTGATCTGTAGGGATGCACTGAACCTTCTTTTTGGGATTTGGTCGAAACCTTCATAAAAGATTCGGCTGAATACCAAACCGAATCTTTGCACATGCAAATTAGGGACAGAAAGGGAAAAGTGGGGAAAAAATTTCCTTTTTCTGTGACTAATAGTTATGTGATTTCCCTTCCCTAATTTGCATATGTAAATTAGAATTCGAATTCAGCTCAGCCAGGCACGAGGATTCAGCCGAATACTGCTGAAATAAAATGGAATCCCGAACCGAATCCTAGATTTGGTGCATCCCTAGTAATCTGTATAGTTGATGTATCTGCCAATACAGGTATGTTCAGGCCTGGACTTTTCCATAATTTGGATCTTCATACCTTAAATCTACTAGAAAATCATGCAAACATTAAATAAACCCAATAGGCTGGCTTTGCCTCCAATAAGAATTCATTTATATTTCAGTTGGGATCAAGTACAAGCTACTGTTATATTATTACAGGTATGGGATCGGTTATCCGGAAACTCGTTATCCAGAAGGCTCCAAATTACTGACTGGCCATCTCCCATGGACTCCATTTTATTCAAATAATCAACATTTGTTTTAAATGATTTCCTTTTTCTCTGCAATAATAAAACAGTAGCTTGTTCTTGATCCCAACTAAGATATAATGAATCCTTATTGGAACCAAAACCAGCCTATTGGCTTTATTTAATGGTTACATGAATCTCTATCGACTTAAGCTATATAGACCATTATCCAGAAAACCCCAGATCTCAGGCATTCTGGATAACAGGTCCCATACATGTACAGATCATTTTTATTGGATTATAATGGAGTCTATGGGAAGCAGACTTTCTGTAATTCTGAGTTTTCTGGTTTTCCAGAGATCGGATCCCATAGCTGTATTGTACAGCCCTGGAGAATATGTTAGCACTTTATAACTAAGTGTTAATCACACACACAATTTGAACATATTCCATTAAATTTGTATACTCATACACGTTGTCTCCCTGCCGTGTGTGACTTGATATATTAAGGTTATGTGTGGGTATGTATAATATCCAGTTATGAACTAACTACATGTATCATCAGCGTCTTGCTCTAAATGTGTGGCTGAGTGGGTATATATAGCTTACAAATGTATACCCTGTAGTTTTTTTTGTTTTTTTTAAACCACTGTATTTTGGGAGGAACATCATGCACAAAATACAGGCCGAGCTTTTTAACAAGCACCAGAGGTCTGGTCACTCACTAAGAGAAGGATGAGCTCTATGAAGAGCTGGGCCTAAATGTTCAGGCACTGAAGCTCCTAAAATGCAATGACTTTGCCACTGGCAGGACACTGGGTACTTGGGATAGAACCTCTAAATAAATAAAGAGAGAGAGGGGCCTGGCACTGGAATGATTGAGATATAGAGAGATATAGGGATTAATTTGTAACATTATATGAAAATAAATCACTTATTAACTTCAATTACAGTGTGTGCTGATCCTTCATTTGCTATTTACCACATCTTTGATCGTGCGCCACTGGCTTAGCATTGTTTATATAGGGAAGCCTGGCACTGGAATGATTGATATATATAAAAATACAGGGAAGCCTGGCAGAAGTAGAATATATATATTTGATACTTGTGCCAGGCTGAGAGAGATATGGAAGCCTGGCACTGGAATGAGATATATATATGGAATATATATGGAAGCCTGACACAAGTATAATGTATATATAGAGAGAGAGAGATAGATCGAGAGAGAGATACAGGGAAGCCTGGCACTGGAATTTCATATAAAAGGTATGGGACCTGTTATCCAGAATGCTCGGGACCTGGGGTTTTCCGGATAACAGATCTTTCAATCATTTGGGTCTTCATGCCTTAAATCTACTAGAAATTAATTTAAACATGAAATAAAGCCAATAGACTGGTTTTGCCTCCAATAAGGATTAATTATATCTTAGTTGGGATCAAGTACAAGCGAGAGAGAGAGAGAGACAGACATACATACATACAGGGAAGTCTGGCACTGGAATGATTGATAAAGATAAATAGATACAGGGAAGAATGACAAGTATAATATAGAGAGAGATAAATATATATAATGGCAGGGGTATAATATATAGAGAGAGGAATGGCAGGGGTATAATATATAGAGAAGAATGGCAGGGGTATAATATATAGAGGGAAGAATGGCAGGGGTATAATATATAGAGGGAAGAATGGCAGGGGTATAATATATAGAGAGAGGAATGGCAGGGGTATAATATATAGAGAGAGGAATGGCAGGGGTATAATATATAGAGAGAGGAATGGCAGGGGTATAATATAGAGAGGGAAGAATGGCAGGGGTATAATATATAGAGAGAGGAATGGCAGGGGTATAATATATAGAGAGGGGTATAATATATAGAGAAGAATGGCAGGGGTATAATATATAGAGGGAAGAATGGCAGGGGTATAATATATAGAGAGAGGAATGGCAGGGGTATAATATATAGAGAGAGGAATGGCAGGGGTATAATATATAGAGAGAGGAATGGCAGGGGTATAATATAGAGAGGGAAGAATGGCAGGGGTATAATATATAGAGAGAGGTATAATATATAGAGAAGAATGGCAGGGGTATAATATATAGAGAGAAGAATGGCAGGGGTATAATATATAGAGAGAGGTATAATATATAGAGAGGGAATGGGTATAATATATAGAGAGAGGGGTATAATATAGATAGAGGGGTATGATATATAGAGAGAGGAATTGCAGGGGTATAATATATATGCAGGGGTATAATATATATAGAGGGGTATAATATATATATATATATATATATATATATATATATAGAGAGAGAGGGTATGTGCAGCAATAATAATAAGTCGCAGGCAGAGGAACAGGGATTTGCCTTTGTGCTGGGGACAGCGCAGGGGCTGCTGGGAGTTGTAGGCTTCTCACCTCTCTGTTCAGTCCGAGCTCTGGGATCAAGCCCGGGCCTCCCACCGTCACTTCCACGATCTCAGCCGGTCTGTCCCCGTAGTACCGGTACTGCTCGTGCTCCCCGAACTTCTCCTGTTTGATCCCGGCCAGGCCCTGCAGGAAGTCGCTGTGATGAGGCGGAGAGCCCGGTTCCTTCTTCAGGATCATGTCCCCGGGGCCCGGCAGCTGCGCAGGAGTCGGAGGCGGGAGAAGGTCAGAGCCGAGGCGGGTGAAGGAGGTGACGGGAGGGAGATGACTGAACATGATCATACTGGGAGGGAACGTGGGCTCCATGACTCTCTGTGGGAGAGAAACAAGGACAGACGCACCGAGCAGGCCGAGGCCGTTACAATATCCCGGGAAATAAGCCGCAGCCCATCCTCACACTCTCCCCTCGCCTTCTCCGACCCACAACGTCTCGCGGCCTCGGGGCGACACCGTCATGGAACACCGGCCTATGGCACAAACACGACGCCCGAACGCTCCACAATAGAAGCGGTTCAAGATTCCAACTGCGCAGGCGCCGAGGGCTGTGGAAACCAGCGGCGCATGCGCCCGCGTTGCAGCGCGACTAGCCGCGCTTGCGCAGAAGCGGCAGTGCCCTTGGCGCGCACGCGCGTTGCGTTCCAAACGGTGGCTTTAAAAATGCATGTTTGAGTACGCAGAACGCGCGTGCGCCTTGAGCCGTGTCTTGCCATTTGCTCAAAAGGCAGCGGTTCGCGGCTCCTGAGGCGCATGCGCACACCCAGGAGGACGTCTGCCTTCAATACAAAGAGCTGTTTACATAATAGGCATTGGCCCTCGTGAGAGGACTTTTGTCTGATAAAAAATGACTCACTCATGAAATAAACTTACCAATTAATTCATTGAAAGCCAACCAACCAGCTTCAACCTCTCCCTAAAATAATCATTGATGCCATTTGGTTTCTCCTTAGGTTCTTGTCAGCCATTACAGGTCTCAAGTGGAATAAAGGCAACTGTGGGCCCTGCAAAAAGATTATAGGGGCCCCAGTCATCTCAATAAATATGTGGCGACCCTCAAGCAGGTGACAGTGAAGAAAATAAGGCGGCTTTAGGCCTACCTCAGATTGTGCGCTTTGCCAGACAGGCCTCCATTTGTGTCAAGGCCGCAAAGGCCCGGTCCTAGGATTTCAATATTGGAGGACATTGGGGGTTGTTCTGGGTTTTGGGAAACCAGGTGTGACACAGCCTTCCAGGGTTGGACCGGACCCACTCCCTGCACTTCTTCTTCTTCCTGCTGTTCCTCCCTTCTCGGGACCTGGGGTTTTCCCGGATAAGAAGACTTTCCAAAATTTGGATCTTCATACCTTAAGTCTACTAAAAAAACAATTCAACAATAAATTTGCCTCCAATAAGGATTAATTATATCTTAGCCGGGATCAGGTACAAGCGACTGCTTTATTATTACACAGAAAAAAATGTAATCTTTTTTTAAAGCGTTGACTTATTTGATTAAAATGGAGCGTGTAAGAGATTTCGTCTGATTCCTGTGTGTGATTTCTTGCCTGATCCTGACTCTGATATTTGGTACCTGCCTGACCTTTTTGCCTGCCTCTGACTACGTCTTGGATTTCGATTTTGTACTACGTTGCTCTCACGGTACTGACCTCAGCCTGTCCTCGACTACACACTGCTTGTTCCCTATTCCACTGTTCCTAAGCTCTGGTTCCCTTGCCTGCTCAGAACTCCTTCCTCTAGTCCTCTCACAAATAAGACCTGGTGGCATCCAAGTAGCAGAGGGCTCCTCCCGAAGCGAAAGGCGGATGTGAAAGGCAGAAAGTTGAGCCGAGACCGGGGCCCCAGGCGTCTCAATACATATGTGGCAACTCTCAAGCGGCTTAAGGCCTACCTCATATTGTGCGCTTTGCCAGACAGACCTCCATTTGTGTCAAGGCAGCAAAGGCCCGGTCCTAGGATTACAATATTGGAGGACATTGGGGGTTATTCTGGGTTTTGGGAAACCGGGCGTGACACTGCCTTCCAGGGTCGGACTGGACCCACTGCCTGCACTTCTTCTTCCTGCTGCGACCTCCCTTCTTCGGTCCAGTCCCAACAAAAACACAGTGCATGCGGGGAGGGGCCCTAAGACAACAGCCCCAATGGGCACTGGGTCCCCCTAGTCCATACCTGCAGCATTCCCATAATTCATAGCTTTCTAGATCACAGGTTTGTGGATAACAGAACAGGCTGCAAAAAGAGTAGAACCTTACTACCCACCGCTACATGGGAGGCCACAAAAAATAAAGATTTCCTGTGAAGGTACCAGATTTATATATATATATATATATTCATTATGATTCATTATGATCCCTTAGGAACTTTGGTTCCAATAAAATGTTAAAGCAATTAAGATGTTTCTGTCGTAGAGTTTTTACAAATAAGGGGTCTGACATGTTTTTGGGGGGTGCTTTTTGTTGAACCAGGCACACCCACATCTTTAAGATGAGCCCGATAAATGAATTAGCCTTGCCCCCAAAACATTTAACCATGACCTTAACCCTATAGTCTTTTGAAAAGAATCCTAAATATCATGTCATAACCCAGAGATCTTCAGACTTTTGTTCTCGGAATTTGGTCAGGTCTTATAGCAGAGCACACTTTGCTGTATAGGCCCTACGTATGTTTAAGGAGTGCCTGCTGCTCCTTTTATCTCCGGCGCCGCCGGCAAGATGACAATGTGTCGAATGTTTCGCCAATGTGCGAAATTGGCCTTGACACCAGGGCCCTGCAGCCATTGCCCGATTATAGATTTTACTTTGTGGGTTCCTGGGTGCACTAACTACTATTTTCTACTGATTTCTGATCCTGACCTAGGCCTGTTTCACTGACTATTGAATAATTGCTGCCTGAACTGACCTTTGCCTGGACTTGACTTACTTCTTAACCCCTTGGATACCTCAAACTGTTTTTGGTGCCTGCTACTTCCTCCTTGGTCCATAATTCCCAACCGAAGCCTTCAGGCCCTGACACTGTGGTAGGTGGTACAGGGTTGTATTGTGGCCTCTTTCACTGTGCTTTGCACCTTACTCTGCATTTTCAATCTGGCATAGAGTGCAGATATGCCCATGCCCATGTGGAAAATAATTAGTGCATGCACTTGCATCTGGGCATAAGTAAATGATTCCTATGGTCTAAAGCATTGATCCCCAACCAGTGAACATGTTGCTCACCAACCCCTTGGATGTTGCTATCAGTGGCCTCAAAGCAGGTGCTTTTTTTTTAATTCTTGGTTTGCAGGCAAGTTTTGGTTGCATAAAAACCAGGTGTCCTGCCAAACAAAGCCTCCTGTAGGCTGCCAGTCTACATAGGGGCTGCCAAATAGCCAACCATGGCCCTTAGTTGGCATCCCCAGGAACATTCTTCAAGCTTGTGTTGCTCCCGAACTCTTTTTAGAATTGAATGTTGCTCACAGGTATAAAAAAGTATGGGGAAGTATATTTGTCCCTTTCTGTTCTCACTATCGACACAATGTAGCAGAAGCCAGCTGATTAAGAGACCAAAAAGCGTACTAGGCTATTGTGTGAATTGGAGTCTAGGCTGAAAGGGAGCTGACTTCTGTTACATTGTTTCAAAAGTCTCAACCAGCAGTACTCAAAGGGGAAAAAACCAAATACTCCTCTCAATTGCAATTATATCTGCAAATAACTTGAAAAAACAAAGAAAATTATTATTAAATGTCACACAGGCTGTTGGGATAGTGTGGGTTGTTTTGGGCATCTGTGTCATTAGATTGCTGGTCCCGTATAAGAATCTCAGTCCAGATAAGACTGTGAGTATCAAACCCTCTACACTAGCAGTATCATCTTCTTCTGTTTGCATCCGGGAGCCTTGTGTTGGCTCCAACGTGAGCACACTCAGTGGATTTTGGCACAAAATGCAAAGTCTTGAGGATGCCAGCATCACAGTTGTGTAGCCTCTCTACTAATTTGTTTCAGTGATCCACATGGGTAACCTCTGAGCAGAAGAACAATATTTAGATAAAGACCTGTAGTTTCATCCTTCAATGGTTTTCTCCATTAAAAACTCACAGGGAAGAATGAGACCAAATACTCCATGCGGTGGCATGTGCTGTAACGCATAGGGACCCACTACATGACAACAGTATTAACATTTCATTATGGGAGTCAGCACTTAATGTTCAACGTGAGGTCCTGTCTCTAAAAGAATACCTTTAAACTTACTCTTCCCTCTTCAGTTCATAGAACCAGCGGCTGACACTTTTGTCTAACACATTACAGTGAAACCACCAGGATAACGGTGTTTGTACACTCTCTTACCCTATTCAATCATTGATAGTTTCCTTTTGTTTAGATGTAATGGATTTAGGCAGGGTGGGAAAAAATCTCAAAGCTCCCTCAGCCTTGTGCCACAGAAATGCTAATGAGCCGCCATATGCCGGATCGCATGCATTGTCTCATTGTTAGGAAACTCTGCAAAAGAAACCCTGAGCTTGGTTTACACAGGAGACAAATTTCCTGCAAGTCATATGCAGGTTACAAATCATTATTTCCTATGACATCAATTATACTAGCATTATGTCATTGTTTCTTTAATTGCAATTGTTTTTGTAATACAGTTTTCTAGTTTGGCGATAAAGAGCATTATATTGCAATATTATCTAGGCGTTGTCCTAATCAAATATCATGGTGTTTCAAATGTCATTATCTTATCTGCAGGTCAGTTCAAACTGTCAGGGGGAAAAATGGAAACTATTATATGGAAATACGGGACAACCATTTTTCATAGATTCCTATTTGGGCAAACTGTTTAAATTTTTTACTGATTTAAATGTTCTCTGAAATAATAAGACATTGTGCCTTGATTCAGAACTGGGGCAGTTTAAACGCCTGCAGGCGAGAGACGCATTTGAAAAAGCAACCCCATAGAGAAGGAAGATTAAGATAACAACCTGCCCAGACATAAGCGTTATAGTAGTTATTTGCATCCTGGCCTACTACAATGACAGACAATGCAGCAAACGAAAACAAGTCAAGACAAGAGGTCAAAGGCTCCAGCGTGTGAGTGGCTGCAGTCTACACTAGTATGGCTGCTCCCAGAACAAAGAGAACAGAAATATAAAGATCTAGAGTTCCTGGAACTAAAGCTGTCACATTTTGTATTTTGTCCTTTCCCTGAATGAACATGTCTAACTTTGCCTTTGAAATTAGGTTTCAAAAACCTCTGCTGTAGACAATAATATTTGCTATTGTGATCTGTGGAGACATTTTCAAGGACTAGGTACTTGCTTGGTCAATCCTTCAGTCCACTGTTGCCCAACTTAAAGGGATCCTGTCATCAGAAAACAAATTTTTTCTCAAAAGAGCAAACAGATTTTTTTATATTCAATTTTGAAATCTGACATGGGGCTAGACATTTTGTCAATTTCCCAGCTGCCCCTGGTCATGTGACTTGTGCCTGCACTTTAGGAGAGAAATGCTTTCTGGCAGGCTGCTGTTTTTCCTTCTCAATGTAATTGAATGTGTCTCAGTGGGACATGGATTTTTACTATTGAGTGCTGTTCTTAGATCTACCAGGCAGCTGTTATCTTGTGTTAGGGAGCTGTTATCTGGTTACCTTCCCATTGTTGTTTTGTTTGGCTGCTGGGGGGGAAAGGGAGGGGGTGATATCACTCCAACTTGCAGTACAGCAGTAAAGAGTGATTGAAGTTTATCAGAGCACAAGTCACATGACTTGGGGCAGCTGGGAAATTGACAAAATGTCTAGCCCCATGTCAGCTTTCAAAATTGAATATAAAAAAATATGTATGCTCTTTTGAGAAATGGATTTCAGTGCAGAATTCTGCTGGAGCAGCACTATTAACTGATGCGTTTTGAAAAAAAAAAATTTCCCATGACAGTATCCCTTTAAGAAGGTTTGTCTATTATTATCTCACGCTTGCCACAGATCAACTGAATTAAGCATACAGTTATTTAATTTCAGATTTATTCTTAGTAATAAGCCCATGTGTGAAGACCTTGAATAGACCTTGAATTTGACTAGTGCACCAGACTTTATTTGACAAATAGGAAAAACAAGTTGGCTTGCCACCATTCCATCACCATCAACTGGACATGACTTGGGTCTTGGGTCTGGAAATGCACAGGCTATTTGGTCTGTTCTTCTACATAGCAATCAGCCCATTGGTTATTTGACAGAGCCAGGCAGTTTGGTCAAAATGCTAATCTTTAGGCTATTGGAGGAACATGGCCAGGTTAAGTATCTCTGCTGAGAAAAGTAATAAGGTAGTTCTGCAAATAAAAATGTAAATATTTAGGGAAGGGAAGGGTTTTTCTGTGCACACAGCAATTAATACATTCATAGGTTATGGTCTGTCTAAATCAAAGTAAATGGACGATAAACTCAACCTTTGAACAGGGTCCATAAATGGAAGATAAACTCAACATTTGAACAGGGTCCATCATCCATTACATTTCTATATGAAGGCAGCTTGGTTTTTCAATGTTCCTGCTCTGCTCTGAAATATTTCCCTGCCAGCAGGACACTTTGTACCACCGAATAAGATGCCTAGTATGTCTCAAAATTCCTGTCAAGAGCCTTATGTGCAATATGTTATAAGCAAGCTTCAGCTGCTTTCCCAGGCTTGTCTAAAGAATTGAGCTTTGATTGTCTATAGCAAGTCTTTGTTGTGCAAATGAAAAGATTAGTTCACTCAACAAAAACTTGCCCCAGGAAAACAGCAAAACAGCCAAGCAGCCATTGGAGGTGCTAGCCCATCTCCAGACAACATGGAGCCGTCAGTGCAACACCATAAGGAAATGACCTGTTACCTTCGGACAATGACAGAGCGAGGAAACTGACAGCAATAAGTTGTATAAATTCCCTATCAGTCACTTGTGTGCATTGAGGATCAACATTTAAAGGTTACTGTCTTCTCCTGTGAGTTCACCAAACATACAAGAATGGAGGACGTTGAGGTGCAGAACTTTCCTGCAATCTTCTTTATTTGGAAAAACACCTAATAACAGCTAATAAAGAAGATTGAAGCAAAGTTCTGAGCCTCAGCTTCCTCAATTCTTGTTTGGTGAATTTCCAGTGCCTGGGCAGGAGCACAGGAGGTGAGCAAAAAGCGGAATATTGTTACTACAACTTCTGCGACAACTGTACACATAGTATTCTCCTGTGAGTTGAAGTGGATGACATTGTGGCTTTGCATCTGTTCAGTCATAACTGAATGCCATTGGGGAATTGTCAAGGCAGTTGATAACGTTCCAAAGCATGACAACATTCTTCTAAATCAAGAAATGGGCCATCAGTTAAAGAGGCAGTTTCGTATGATGTCAGATAGTGTGACATTTGATGGTGAGACGATAGTACTAAAGGGATACTGTCATGGGAAAAAAAAAAAAAATTCAAAATGAATCAGTTAATAGTGCTGCTCCAGCAGAATTCTGCACTGAAATCCATTTCTCCAAAGAGCAACCAGATTTTTTTATATTCAATTTTGAAATCTGACATGGGGCTAGACATTTTGTCAATTTCCCAGCTGCCCCTGGTCATGTGACTTGTGCCTGCAATTTAGGAGAGAAATGCTTTCTGGCAGGCTGCTGTTTTTCCTTCTCAATGTAACTGAATGTGTCTCAGTGGGACCTAGATTTTACTATTGAGTGCTGTTCTTAGATCTACCAGGCAGCTGTTATCTTGTGTTAGGGAGCTGTTATCTGGTTACCTTCCCATTGTTCTTTTGTTTGGCAGCTGGGGGGGAAAAGGGAGGGGGTGATATCACTCCAACTTGCAGTACAGCAGTAAAGAGTGATTGAAGTTTATCAGAGCACAAGTCACATGACTTGGGGCAGCTGGGAAATTGACAATATGTCTAGCCCCATGTCAGATTTAAAAATTGAATATAAAAAAATCTGTTTGCTCTTTTGAGAAATGGATTTCAGTGCAGAATTCTGCTGGAGCAGCACTATTAACTGATTCATTTTGAAAACATTTTTTTTCCCATGACAGTATCCCTTAAGGATTATTTGCACCTTTTTGTTGCATTCTGAGTGTTGGATAACATGGTGCAGATAAAGCACCAGCAGTGAGATGATCTGCTACCACTGCATTGTTCAGTAGTCTGTGCTTTATTTGTCAAGGCTGTATGCCATATGACGCACTCGGAGGGATTCTCCTTCACAAAGACAGCACTTTGTAGCTGTTATTGCTTCATAATGCTGCACACTCTGTCAAGTTAGGTCTTAAAGGATAAGGTCACATAATGCAACTTTTCTCTATGATTTACTATCTACTCCATTAGAGATGTATGTCTGAAGAAATAGAGACTTGATTTGACAGCAAGTCCTACAGTACCAGTGTTTGGCCAGTAACACAGAAAAATAAACTCTCGTAGTCGGCAGGATTCGAACCTGCGCGGGGAAACCCCAATGGATTTCAAGTCCATCGCCTTAACCACTCGGCCACGACTACAACTGTTACCTGTGCCAACAATACTTCTTTTTTCTTTTATCTCAGTAGTATGAAAGCATTTGTTTGCAATCTAAGACTTCCAATGACTGCTTTCTAGTATTACAATGCTAGCTAAAGCACCAATGATTTAGAGCCCTGTCAAATATATTAGTCTATTTCTCTTAGCCATTCTGTAACGACAGGAGAGCTTTGGGGAGGAAAGAGGATTATTTATTGAAGGACGGAACAATGTATGACTTGGTAACTTAATACCCTACAAGCAGTGGCATAAGCACCTTTACAAACACAGAATACACAAAGATTGACTTACTTATGTCTCAGAATTTGCATGTTTTTTCCAGTTGATTGCAAAAAACTAGGTTATTCCCAAGGAAAGGGTTAAAGAGGTGTAGCTGAACACCTTGTCAGACAGGGGAGTTCCTCCTCTTCCTCTATGTAAGAAGAAAACCTGTTACAGCTAAAGCCAGAATTTCAAAGCTGTGGGCAAAGCTTTCCAACAAGAGCAGAGACACCAACCTGCCCATTGTCAAGAGATGATGATGATCCACTGTGGCACTTTTTGACACTTTATTATTTCATATTACTATTTAGGGTGAAAAAGACTTCAGGCATTAGAAAAATCCAGGACAAGATCACTATATGCCTAAGGACATGTCGTCGGTTGACGTCTCTACAAGAGTAAATAAAGCTGGCCATACTTGAATCACTAAAGGCTGCCAACTCTGGACCTCAGGAGGTCCTGCCAGATATTGATTAATCTCTCAAGGACCATATCAGAGCTTCTTCCAACTGCTTTTTATAAGTAGCAATTATGATCTGATCATTGGTCTGGGGGCATGCAATAAATTCATCCTAATCAAGCCAACTGTGTTGGTGGTCTAATAGTAAAGAGTTGCTTGTCTGGTGAGGTCAACTGTAGGAGCAGGTCTGAATGTTTATTAGTTCAAAGACCTTACAATTCATTGTCCTTCTTTTATCTCCCTGTATAAACTGCTTCCTCTCTGCAACTACAGCATAATGGTTTTTGGAACATTTAGCTTTCCTACTGGAATCTTCATACTGTTCTGCATAAACGTGTCATTTTCTTGTAAATTGCCTCCTAGAAAAAAGATTGTATTTCATGCTGCTTTTCTCTATTGATTGCCATCAAATTCATTAGCGAAGCTTATTTTAAGATATGAAGACTTCAGTCAACAGAAGTTCTTGCAGTACCAGTATTTGACCAAGAATACAAAAGAGCCACAAACAGAAAAGTAACCCGTAGTCGGCAGGATTCGAACCTGCGCGGGGAGACCCCAATGGATTTCAAGTCCATCGGCTTAACCACTCGGCCACGACTACAGCTGCTGCTGATGGTCACAATACTCCATTTTTTGGCTATGAATACATCTGGTAAGCTTTAACAAAATAATTTTTTAAAATGAAAATTTAGTTTTTTGGGTTTTTTTGCACATCGGTAAACACTTGGGGATTGAGGATGGAATCCACAAACTTAGCATATATCTGCATTGGCCTTCGTTGGAGAAAAGCCCTGGGGTTGGGTTATATTTTGGGAAGCTGATTGTGGTTCCCAGGTGGATCTCTGGGCCTGAATTCAGAGATTTAAGTTCAAACATTCAGATACTACAAAAGCTCTGACTCTGGTGGGATACGACTCCCTCAACCTTTGAATGTCTTAATTCAACTAGAAGTCCAATGCAATATCCATTGTGCCACAGGGCTGTAAATTTTCTAGGTCAATTAAAGGACAAGTAAAATAAAAACAGCTACAGCTGTAGTTGCTACCACTCACCTCTCTGCCTGGCTTTGTTCCCTAACAACAAATATTAAAATACAATTAATATTAACAATTATTAATACAATTTTGAGATTGTAAAAAAAAAGTCTCTAGATTTTCTTCTTTGCCACATCAGTACTGATTCTTAAAATTTAGTAAAAAACAACTGTGCAAATTTTCATGATACGTTATCTACTGGGGGTGCTGTTTTATCGGAGTCACTGGAAGATGATCAATAGATAAGGCTATTGTAAGTATTAAATAGGCTTCCTTTTTATCTATAAAACACTGTTCAAAATCGATGTTATACCTGTAAATATAGATAGTGGAATTGCAGCTTGCAGAATTGAGCTCAATAGCTGTCTCTGTGGCGCAATCGGTTAGCGCGTTCGGCTGTTAACCGAAAGGTTGGTGGTTCAAGCCCACCCAGGGACGAGCATTTTCATGGTCAGACTCAGGTGGTTGATGATCTGTCTTTGTTATGTACAGGCATATGTTGGTAGTGTGTAAATAAACATAATCATCCATAAAATGGGCCAAAGGTTTAATCATGGCTGTACTTCTACAATTACAAATTATTAAATTTATTTAATTATTTAATCAGAATTATGAATTTTAAAAGAAAGTGTAAAGTCTCTGCTTAGATAGTTGTAATAAAATATCGACTCTGGTGGGACTCGAACCCACAACCTTTGAATGCCTTCAATCAACTAGAAGTCCAATGCGCTATCCATTGCG